>NW_026555331.1:58807103-59428623 GCF_014898055.3 Talpa occidentalis | reverse complement strand
TTATTGGGGAGGGGGCTTGGGGACACTATCAAGCCTGCTCTCACTGCAAGAGATTTTTTTCTACCTATATATGGGCAGACGCCCTCAGGACACTTTTTGATCATCAGCCCAGAGGACCTGTTCCTTGTGGTTACACGATGTTGCGCACCTTCATCAATTTCAACCACAGACACCAGCCTAACTGCCTAAAATAACACAGTCCAAAACAAAGAACTTGTATATAAGCAGTCCAAAACTTTTAATTGGAAACTCCTTTTCTGGATTATTACCCCACCTGGGAGAAAAGTTTTCCTGTCTCACCTAAAGAGGGCAAAAAGCAAAGCAACACTAGTGAAGGTTACACCCCTAGGACACACTTCACTAAACACTGACAATGAATCCTAAGATTATAAAACACTTCCCTTTCTCCTACAACCACACCCGCAGGGCTTCAGTATAAATAATGGTGGATTATAGCAGGATGCAAATTCTACCTAAATGGAGTTAACAGGAAGACCCAAAGACAGCAAGGAAGATAAAAGTGAGGGCACTAGAGAAAATGAAGTCCCTGGCCCTACAGGCGACAATAAACATTAGACATGTCCGACTTCAAGTCAAATTTGCATGCAATCTTACACTAATGACCTATTTATCTCAGTAAATACATAGTAAGTATATAAGCAAGAATTACAGCAGATTTTTCATCAGAAGCCATGTAAGGAATATGAGAGTAGATTGAAATAACTAAAGTGCTGAAAGAAAAAGGAAAAAACACATAGTCTTCTATTGTTTCTGGGTTTGGGGAATTTCTAGATGTTTAGGGGCTTTGGGTTTTCTCAGTCCTGGACTGTGACCATGAAAGAATCCAAGACACATCTTAGCGAAGTTTGTTTAGAAACATAATGAAAGCAGATCCAGTTGTTAATGTGCAGACTTAGGGGTACCTCAAGACCCTCAGTTTGCACACGTTAAATATGCTCTGCCATCTGCCCCATGAAGACAAAGCATATTCTCAGGGTATAAGACCTTTCATAGAAAAGAACTTTAATGGAATTAGTCTGCATATAGAGAGAAAAAAGGATAATAGTTCCCCAATGAAACACCCAAAGTTACCCATCCCGTCATGAGTAAATGTCCACCCAAACAGTGTTGACCCAAAGGGGTGCCACTGAGGCCCAAAAACTCCCACAAGCATAAGGCACCTTCTGGTGGGGAACCATAGAAAAGGGGGAGAAGGGTCCAAGCAAGTCTGGGATGAAAGGAGAAAAATCAAAGTACAAATCAAGGTGAAGGCTGTCACTGTCAGTGTCCCATGTGCCTCTCGCCCACATCTCTTCCAAGTACCTCTCCACATCTTAATTCCATGTTTCTCCTTCCATGTCCCTCAAGTTTCTGGTGCAAGTACAAAGCCAAGAGGCAAGCAGGCCCTTCTTCACATGTCTTTGCTCCATGTGCCTCCTCCAGGTCTCCTCTGCAAGACTCCTAGTCTCTCTAGGCTTCCCTAGCCTCTTCTCACTGCTCAGCTTAGTCTTCAGTGTATTGGACAGGGAGCATGGAACTTCCCCCTTTCATGGAGATCACACTGTAACACAGGGAGAAGTCCCATGCAGGCAGAATTCAGAGACGACCTCAAGTAAGGAAAATTGGATTACTCCTGGCTTAAATGGGGTGCACAAGGCTGCTCACGCCATCCTTTCCTGGGGTTTACTGCACAGATACTTCAGGGGTGTTGGTTCATTGTTCCAGGCAGCAATATCTAAATCACTCCCCCTTGTACTATGCAACCAGAGTGTAGTTTTATCAGCCCCAGCAGCAGATTGGGCCAGGGGATATGTCTTCCCTGCTATGCTGCTGCTTGCTATCCTCAGGTTTTATCAGCCTGCCTGTAAATTAGGGAGGAGGCCTGACTTTCTCCCCTCTGGGTGTTTCTAGGCTCTCTTCAGGCTTTATCACTCTGGCAGGTGTCTCCTGAGGTGCTGGGTATAGTTGATCATTTATTTTTGTTTTAGGTATCACCCTACCTGTCATGTCTAACACTGTGTGCAGAGAAATATGCTTTAACACTGAAGGAGAGCCTAAGGCTTTCTTAAACAAACAAACAAACAAACAAAAACAAACAACCTAAGGAAATTCAATGCCAAAGGAGCTGTTCTACAAAAGGTCATGAAAATCAAGTCTTCAGGAAGAAAGAAAACAACATAGGTCAGAAACTCAGATAATCATAATAAAGCATTTTTAAACATTTTACTTCAACATATAAACTCAAAATTTTATTGTTACTTTCTTTTAAGCACTAAATTATCTGTTAAAGGACCTAAAAAGTGAAAAAAGTTTTATAAGTATCTATAATTTTACCATTCATAGTATTCCTATAAATGTAGCTCTGAGATATCTTAGTTTTCTTAGGCCTCAATATTTAAATAGCTTGAGTAGTTATTTAACTGTCCTCTGGTGATAAATTCACTCAGATTTTTCCATTGTTTGAAGATATCTATTTTTGATCTTCATTGCTGAAGAATATTTTTTGCTACACAGAATTCTGGGTTGATTTTTTTTTCTTTCATCATTTTAAAGATATCATCTCTCTGTCTTCTGGTTTGCTTTGTTCCTGGTTATAATGTGAGGTCACTTCTTATCCTTGTGCCCTCGTGGTTGCATTTAAGATTTTCGTTTCCTCAAATTTGGAAACATACAAACATTATTTTCTCAAATATGTTTTAACTTTCCTCCACTTGGGAAACTTTAATTAAACATATGTTAGACTTCTTTGTATTTTCTCTGAGGTTATTAAGGTGTTTCATATTTAAAGTTGTTTTTCTCTCTGTGCTTATCTGTTTAACTATCATTATCATCATCAATCTAATCTGTCTGTCTATCTAGGTCTATCCATCATCTACCTATCTAATTTTTGCCGTGGCCTCATGTTTTGTGAAATTTTTTATAAGTATCTACAAACCTGAGAAGCCTGCAAAGGATTTTTCAATTCCCATATTGAATTTTTCTTGTACGGAAGTAATATTTACTTCATTCTTATAAATTCCTTCTTTTACCCCTAGGCTGACATTTTCTTTAAATTTTAATTATGTTTGTAACTGCTGTACTTTTCTACTAACCGCTGTACTTTTCTACTAATTCCGTCATCTCTGTACTATCTGGTTCTTTCTATCGTCCTTGTTTTCTTCTGATTTTGGGTTGACCCAAAGCCTTATCACTGAAACACACGGTCCTTCTGGCTTGTATACTGAATGCCCTGATTGTCCAATGAGGCATTTCCACGATGGTAGGTTGTAACCTAACATCCTATAGCTCTGGGTGATCTCTGGGGAGTGTAAATTATTTTATAACCCAGTGTATATCTTTGGCTTCAGGTTCATGAACAAATTAGTGTTCATCAACAAAGTAACATTCTATATAATTCCTGGAGTTCCTGCTCTGCATAGCTTCCTCTCCTCTAGTGCTTTGAAAAGTTGAGCATTTTGATGGCTAGGACCTCATCGAAATATAATGTGTATCTCTTTAATTCAGCAAAATCTCCATGGTCATCTTTCTACTCTGATTTTGAAAGCGCTTCCATAAAAAGTCTAAGGTGACGTAAATTCCTGTGTAACTTAATTTCCTCTGGGACCATGGTCCTTCACTCTGTAGTCCAAAGCATAAAACCAACTCTTTCTTAAGGTGTGTCCAGTATTTTTTTCTTTCTTTACAATTATTCTTATTGGGGTAAGGCTGGTGTACATATTTGTTTTATGGGTTATAGGTTTAAACCTCTATAACTGTATCTTTCCACATCATGCCCAGCACCAAGCCCCCAGTAATCCTCCACAAACTCCATCAGGTTCCATAACATAGGGGTGGACCAGGGTACATTTCCACCAACAGTGTATGAGGGTTCATTTTCCTCCACAGCCTCACCAACAGGTGTTTCATTTCTGATTCTCTTTATTAGATTCCCCACCCCCTTTTTTTTCTTAGTAAGTCTAGCAAGTATTTTCTCTATTTTGTTGATTTTTTTCAAAGAATCAACTTTTGGTTTCATTGATCCTTTAGAGTGACATTTTGTTTTCTCTTTTATTTCTTTATGCTCTTCTTTTTTTTTTTTTTAATCTCCTTCCTTCTACTGGCATTTGTTTTTGTTTGTTCTTTTTCTAATGCCTTGTGGTGACCCAGATAAGGTGGTTTCTTCCAGCTCTTTCTTATTTCTTGATGTGCCTATATGCCATATATTTTCAGAGACTTGTTGGGGAAGTGTTGGTATCCCTACTGGTGAACTGACACCATTCCTGACTTACTATGTTTTAGTCTTTTCTATCCTTTCTGATCCTTTCTGATTCTCCTTCTTGCTAATATGCTGGTCCTTACTTCCTCAGCTCTACTAAAGATGTGGCTGCTCCTTTGTATGCTTATCCTTGGCATCCCTGAGGGGAGTGATTAACCAATGATCCTGTATGTCTGCCATCTTGATCATCTTCTGTATTTTCTTGCAGTTATTTTTCTAGTTAAAACTGGTTTCTACAACATGTTTAACTGTGATTTTACAGCTTTTTTTTTTTACTTGTTCTCATTGTTATAATCAAAAGAGAAGTCTCCTGAGTCTTTTTACCTTCTAGCTAGATGTAGAAATCTGGATACAGTATTTGTTACAATGTTTGCAAATACACATGTTTCTATGAGATTGAAAATTGTTATTCTACTTAGTGCTGTACCACTCAGTTGTAAGAGTATTGAATAATCTCTTGCATGCATCTGTGTGAGAGGGATTCAATTCCCTAGTTTGACATGTACCAACTCATCATTGGAGACTTAGGGCATAAAGTAATGTGTGTGTGTGTCTGTGTGTGTGTGTATCTCTCTTCTAGAGAGCAACGTTAAGGTACAAAGTACTCATTTTTAGATTCACTGCTTCATGCTTAAGTGGAGACAATCAAGTCTTTGGAGCTGATATAAAATTCATATATAAATGGATAATCCAGGACAAGTATATGAGTTTAAAAGTGCTGCTAACTTCATTTATTGTATAAGAAGGTTGGAAATGGCATGCCAAATATATAATGTGCAATATCACAAGGATTTCAAAATATGCAAATTACCCTGTATATACATAAAATAATCCATAGGAATATACACAAAAGGTCTTTGACTTTAGAAAGGAGCTAAGGGAAAACATGATAACTATGATTATTTAAAAATATGAAATCATCAGAAATGACTGGGTAAACATCTCTTTAAATATTTTAGTTTCTCAAAACAATTCTTGCCTTTTTAGTAGAGGAAAAAATCAGCTTAGGTCCTCTTCAATCATTTTGAGATCATTAATCAAGAAATTTGGGAGTATTTTATCTCCCTTACCCAAAAAAGTAATTACCCAATACTGTAGATTTATTTTAGTGAACTACTTTATAGTACTTTATAGTGAACTACTTTATATTTTGCCACACAAAATACTCTCGGTGGCACTGATGTGTTAGAGGAATACTTTTTTGAGTAATTTGGGAAAGACATGATACATTTGTGTATTTTTTTTAATCCTGTGATAGTACACATTATATACTTGGTATACCATTTCCAATCTTCTTATACAATAAACAAAGTTAATAGCATTTATAAACTTGCCTACTGTATATACCTTTTGTGTCTTTTCCTTCTAAGGAGGAAGATTTTAAAAAAAGGAAAATTATCAAGATAGAGTACATACATTTTAAGGGAAGCAGGTGTGAGAAGGTGACTGGTTCTAAAATGTTTTATGTTGTTTATCTCTTTTCTTGCATAAATTATCTTTCATATGTCAAATAGTCTGTGACAAGTTAACAATATTTTATTTATATTTTAATTGGATGAGTATAGTCCTTATGTTAATTAACTTTGCTTTTTATAAAGCTCTATTTCAGTTCTCAGAGGATCTCAAAAAAGATAATTAAGCATTCTCTAAGGCACTTTCGCAGTCTTTATTACCACTGATTTGCTAATAAGACAGAAGAAAATATTTTACTTTTTTCAGGTTAATAGAATTTTTTTCATAAGTATGTTATTTTGGGGTATTATAAAATTACTATAGCAATGATGCTTTTGAGGTGCAAGCTGAAGTTTGCACAAACACAGAGGTGCCATTTGTTTCATTTTGTTATAGTTGAATCTGTTAATAGTCTTATATGCATGAAATTAAAAGCATTTTCCCAAATTTCACATTTAAGAACTTTCAAGTTCAAACACAGTACTGGTTTATGTCAGTTTTATGTTTCCACTACTTCAGTACAGTAAGTTAATTCTGTCCTCCAAACATAGAAAACAAAATGGTTATCATGGAAAAAAAGTAGTTAATATTTTTGAATCATGTACAAACTACTTTTAACTATAAAAGTCAACTATTTAATCATTGATATTAATTCATGATCTTGTTTTTAATAAATATGCTAGCTGATTGAATTAAAATGTCTGCATAATTAAAAGGAATTATTATAATCAGGAGCCACAAAATCATTTAAAGAAAGCAGAATGTGTCCCTTTAGCTGTTTCCAAAGCAAATCAAGAATCAACCTTTTAATTTCCCATTATTTTCTTGTTTAACCTCGAAGTTTCTATACTCAAATGTAATTGTTCATTCATTCACTAGACACTTGATTAATGTAATTTGACACTCTCTGGGAAATTAAAATTTTTATAAAAAAAGTAACATGTGTGACAGGAATCCCAGCCTTTAAATTTTAGTCATAGGAAGCAGACGTTGCATTTTCAACCTGAAGGAGAGAAATAAAGTAAACAGCTAGAAAAAATATTACCCATAAAGTAAGTGTTGTAGCCCTGCTATTATGGTAGGTGCAACTTGCTTTTGACTTACTGTTCCTCCACTTGGCAGACCTTTGTGGATGTCTCTGTACTACATTACATCTCCCTGGTGAGACCATTCACTGCTTAGGGTTGAGTTCAAGCTCATCTCACTCATTATGTCTTTCTTTTTTTCTTATAGTTGATGTATTAATAATTGCGACTAAATGAAAGAAGGACCATGTATAATATGTTGCCTGAAAAAAAACCCTTGAATTATAGTTAAGCATATGGAAACATACCTATGATTTTTAATTTTTTTTATTGCCTCCATCAAACCACCCATGTCCTGGCCCCTTCTGCCTCTGTGATTCATCTACTCCACCTTTTCCCCTATTCCCTCTGGTGACTATTGTCTTCTTTTTTGCCAAGTTAAATTTTTGTTTCGTCTATTGTTTGTGTGTAATGGTTTTTGGAACTTATATTCCACAGATAAGTGAAACCACCAGATATCTGTCTTTCACCTTTTGGCTGATTTCATTGAACATAATCACCTCGCGGTTCATTCACTTTATGCCAAATGCCACCCTTCATCTTTCTTCACAGCTGTGTAACATTCTATTGAATATATGCTCCCCAGTTTCTCTATCCATTCATCTGTTGAGGGGCACTTGGGTTGTTTCCATGATTTGACAATTGTGAATAGTGCTGCCATTCATATGGGTGTAGATAGATCTTTTTCTGTTAAAGTTTTCATGTTATTTGGATAGACTACTAGCAGTATTGCTGGGCCAAAAGGGATTTCCATTTTCATTTATTTGAGACATCTCCATACCATTTTCAACAGGGGCTTTACGAGCTTACATTCCCACCAACAGTGGATAAGAGTTCCTTTTTCACTGCAACCTTGCTAACATTTGTTAGTCCTGTTATTTTTCATATGAGCTGTTCTCACAAGGGAGAGATGGTATCTCAATGTGGTTTTAATTTGCATTTCTCTTATAATAAGTGGTGGTGAGCATTGTTTTTATTAATTCTTTCATGAACATTTCCTAATCTCTATCCAACTATTCTCTCTCTGTCCCTCTCCCAACTTACATAGTAGAGGTATGGCAAATGCCTTTGACAAGTCAAATACATTCATATATATTATGTAAATATACAAGTCAGATGGAAATGCAAGTTCCCACTCATTATCACTTTTTTCTGCAACCCATATTACACATTAAAGGATAGATTTGAGTTGAGCTAGTTTTTTTGAATGTTAATTTCATCACTTAACTATAATAGCTGCAGAACATATAAGTAATAATTTATTTGGCTTCATTGTGTATCAGTTTCCTTTTTTAGAATATTGAAGATATCAGCTATTTTATAAGGTAATTATAAACATTGAATTATATATGCACAAAACATGTTGTAGTCATTCAGTATGCATTAGTTATTAAGCAGATAACTTCTGAAGATTCATATGCACAAGCAAATTCAGACAGAGGAAAATATAACCATGAGGAAACATTCCCTCATGGGTTTGTCAGTTGCTCCAGAAAATTAAACTCTGTTCTAGAGCAGATGGACTGAGTGTTACCCAAATGGGCTACTTTTCCAAAGACTAAAGTCACAGAACATAAAATTTTTTTCTGGCACCAATGTGGAACAACATAATTACAATGTAAGTAATTTGTGTTTGAGAAAGCGCCATGATCCTTTCAACACACTAATAAGAGCATAAATTGCTACAAACACTTCCGATGATGGTTTGGCACTGTGTGTCAGTATCCTTGAAGATTTGTATAAACATTACAAACATATTACACTTTTGTAAATATATCTTTATAAAATTATCAGTCATGTATGTGTTTGTGTGTATATGTATGTATGTATGTATGTATGTGTATTTGTAGAATCCTGAAGTTTTAGATTCATTAAGAAAAAAGAAAAACTATACAAAATTCAACAATAAAATATACATATAAATTATCTGACAATAGTTATTTTATTTCCATAAAATAAATTATTACCTAATAAAGTTAGGTGGTAGAGTAATACATAATAACATAAAGGATGTTCATAAAGTATTATGGTAAGTCATATTTTACATTTACTTCCTATACATAAAGTAAGAATGAACTAAAGATTTATCTATCTAGATCAAAAATTACATGCACACAGACACACATCTCAAAGGGATCTAGACAGATTTGTACCTAAAAATTCTATGGAAATTGACTATCAGCAGGTAACATCATTATACTTATATATGTTTTCTAAATTTCCTACAATGAATTTCTATGACTTTTGTGAGTAAAATAATTGAAAACAGTTGGCACATGAATACTACTTGCTGTTTTCAGTAATGATGTTTATTTCAGCATCATAATATTTTAATGAGGCTCACATCATTTAGAATATGGACTAAGGGGGTGACAGAGGAGGTTACTTACTTTACTCTTGAGAGGATCATCTGACAGTTAACTAGAGGGACACTATACCCAGATAGTCCTGTGGTTTCGGGCAAAACTGGACACTGGTTGGACTTTAAAGGTGAACAGATAGCAACACTGAAGAGGAGAAAGAAAAGAGAGCCATGCTTTTTTTTTTAAGATTTATTCATGCATACAAGAACTGGGGTACAGGCCAGAGGTGTGGGGGGTGAGAGGATAGACAGAGCTGGGAACAGAACAGGCCAATAGACTGAAGTACACTGCTGAGGGGAGCAGTGGGCGAGACAGGAGACATCTGCTGCGCCATGTGGGTACCTCCCTGGCCGGGGATTGAACTCGTGCTGCAGTGACTGTGGATAGCTACATAAGTTGCATCTTAACCCCTTCAGCCACCAGGGAGGTCCCAGGAGAGTCATACTTTATTGAACAAGAGGTAGATGAAGAGAAATGCCTGGAGGCTATGACTGAGGCTATGACGTGGGGCCGGCTCCCAGCTAGGTCAGAGAAACTGGAGAGGAAACCCAAAACTGTGCCAGCATACACTCTTGACAGAGGAAAAAATCTGTGGAGGAGCCAGGTGCTCCCCATACACTGGGCCTCTGTATGAAGAACAAAGCCCGTGTTCTGAATTGTACCCACCAACTCCAATTCTTTGAACAGAACTGTCCTCGTGAAATGCACCGATGTATAGCATACATCTGACAAAAAATGAATATCTAAGATCTACAAAGAACTCATACATATGAACAAAAAGAAAAATAATGCAAACCAAAAAATGGGCAGAAGAGGTAATAGATACTTCTCAAAGTACCGAAAATAGATCTCCTGTATGATCCAGTTGTTTTGCTCCCAGCTATTTATTTGAAGAATACAAGAACACTAATTCAAATGGATGTATAGACTCCTATTTTCACTAAAGCACTATTTAAAATAACCAACTTATGGAAACAACCTAAGTGCCCAATGATAGATAATGGATTAAGGAGTACACAGTGGAGTACTACTCAGCTACAAAAAAGATAAAATCTTGCCATTTACAATAATATGAGTGGAACTGGAGGAAATCTTGCCAATTACAATAATATGGAATTGGAGAGGATTTTGTTAAGCAAAATAAGTGAAAAGGAGATAGATAAATACAGGATCATATCCATCAAATGTGGAATATAGCACTAAACCAAAACAAACTCTTCAAATTTGACTGTAAATTTGATATTGCTAATTGAGGGCATGAGGCGTGGAGAACTAAAGTGGTATGTAGCCCATCTGACTATGGTGGAGGACTATGTATGCTCTGGTGATGGATGTTGTATGATCACATATATCTGGAGATGTGTGTACCTATATCTCTAAATCGTATACACTGTTTAAACCACTACCACAATAAAAAGTAAGATCAGGTCAGTTTGTATAAGCACAAAGAAATTAACAGTCACCTTTCTAGGACCAGAGGGCTGAAAGATTAGGTCTTATTTGGAAAGAAAAAAAGGAATGAAAGAAAGAAAGAAAAAAAGAAGATGGTTCTTGGCCACCTGGCTGTTTTGGGTTCTGACTTCCAGCTTTCAGTGCTAGCCATTTAGTGTGGGAAGACACCTGAAAGTGCTAAGTGGGTTATTTACCATGTTCTTATACTTGCACCTACACTTAAAAAATGAATAGTTTTATAAAGCATTTTGATCTGACTGCAAACCAAAAAGAATCTCATCTTTTTTTTAGCATAGAAACAAAGGGAAAACTTTCTACTCTAAAGTCTCACATCCATAAAATGCAGGTAAGTAAGACCCAGCATATTCATCTGATGAAGAGATAAAGTTTGCCCTTTGCTCTTTATGCTATAGTTTCCAATCTCTGTTGAACACAAAAAGGTCACTGCACAAGTAACATCATAGCAAATTTTATTAAAGGCTTCAATGTAAATTATGCCAATTACAAAAATAGTAATGATGAATATAGTATTAATTATCATTTATTGCTTATCTACTTGTGCCAGATGCTTTATATGATGTCCATTCATCCATCCTACAAGTATATATTGAGATGCTATTGAGAAAATGCCATTAACAATAATACAGAAATGACCCCTTGTAGGCACAAGCAGACTAATGAGGGGAAGAGACATTAAATAATAATCATCATTAATTAACTTCCATGTGCTCAAAATCATTAGAGATAAGTTCAAGAGATAAGAGAACATTTTGCTGAAGAAATGATATTAAAAAATAAGAGAACATTTTGCTGAAGAAATGATATTAAAACTGTGAACTAACCTGGTTCCAGTTGAGGTGATGAGGGGCACAAGGATATTCCAGGCCTGGAATATGACATGTGGTACATTGAAAGTTAGGTATTTATTCTCCTTTTCCAGGGAAAATAAAAAAAAAATTGGTGACTTAAATATAACATTTATATTCAGAGCCAGAATTGGAACCTAGATCTGCATTAAAATACTTTTGAGGGCCTCTGCAGCGCTGGTTTGATCCTGGCAGGCTAGCTGGCCAGCAAGGGTCGCACATGGCGCAGCAGACCTCACCTGTCATGCCCGCAGCTCCCCTCAGCTCCCCTCAGCAGTGTATTTTATCAGTCTGCTTGTTCTGTTACCGGCTCTGTCTCTGGTGACTCCTCTTACCCTCCACACATCTACCTGGGTTCTTGTGTGTGTATATATATATATATATATATATATATATATATATATATATATATATATATGTATGTATAAATAAATAAATAAATAAACAAATAAATAAATAAAATCTTTTAAAAAATTCTTTTGAAATTATTTTATGATATACTCGAATTAATTTGAAAAAATGATCCTTGAATTCCTATTCTGTATGTTCTTCATCATCCACAGATTTCCTTCAGGATACAAAGGAAGCAGAGATACTTTAAGAAAACATAGCAGATAATACATAAGATTTTCATAATTAATTTTCACCATCCCATTACATGAGTATTCTTTTTTAGTACAATATTTGGCTTCTAAGGTGTCAGTCTATACCTCTAGCTATTTTCTGCTGCATAAGAGTAGAATATTTTGAAAATATATAAATTTTGGCAAAAAATAAATAAAGTCCTGGAACTTTGATTGCTAAGATTATACTGTTACATAGAGAAAAGTACTCATTCAGGAACTAGAAGTCTAACTTTGGGCCCAATTCTAAATTGATATAAACTGTGAGATGATGACAATTTTAGCTCCATTCACTGTGTAAGAATTAAATCTGCAGATATAAAGATTAAACTTTACTCATACAAAATGCCTCTTCTTTGAGTCCATTGTTCAATTTTTCATTCCTCCCTCTTTATAATGGCAGGAAAGTCTTTATATCAATATATTTAAAGGTAAGACTATTCTTGAATCCAAGTTTTAGTTAAATAATCAAATTTAGGTGCATTTAACACGTTGAACCCAAAATTTCTAGTAAGTGCAGCCACATCAATCTTTTTTTTTCCTGATTCACTGTTATATTACATTCTTCTTTGTCTAATACTCTAGACTAATTTCCCAGGCATACTTTCCCAATGCTTTTTTTGTATTATCTACTTCCTTCTGAATTAGACTCCATACTTATTCTCCTGGTGTATACTGACATAGACAAGAGTATCAGCCAACCACGATCTCCTCCTTAGTTGTTAGGGATCCCAAATATCCCCAAGCTTTAAAACATCAAAAACAACCAACAGAATCAACTCCCTTTTATAAATCTGCATTTCAGCTTATTGGAGAGCATTCCTAAACATGTAAGTCTTAATAATTCTTCCAACTTTCTCCTCAATTTACTTTCCCCCATGATAGTAGAGGCTTCCTTTATATAGGTATAAATATGTAATATAGTGAACATAAGATATATTACCATGATAATGTATTATTTTACATTTCATTACCTAATTAACAATTCTATATACCAAACTGACAGTTTTTCATATTAAATTTTTCATTAGAATAACTGTTATAATTTCTGTCTCCTGAGCAGATGCTGACTGACATAGAAGCTTTTATCAGGAGTCATTCCATAAACCATTCCCTCAAAGTTAGGAGGGAGTTGTCTTTCCTCAAAGTTTTTCACTAACAAGGGAATATGAAAGTGTCTCTAAGGGAGATGAGTTCCCTCAAAGTTTGGGAGTTGCCTTGCTCATATTTCAGAACATGAACACAGCCCAGGCTCCTTGCCAACAGGAAATGGGACGCTAGTTAACTGTAGGAGCTGCAGAGTTATGATTAATAGCCTGTGGTTCATTTTGATGAAGTGCCTTTTCAGGCAAGTGTCTTGGAAGCTGTGGAGTTTCTGCATTGAATATTATTATAGTATTGTTTACTACAAAAATTGTGACATGGAATTAGTGTTGGACTGCTAAATGTTTAAAATCTGCTTCTCAAAGAAAAATCTTTTCTGCTACTATGGCCACCTTCTTGGCATATATATTTTCATCATGGCCAATATCAAACTCTGATACAGTGTCACTGAACATGGACAGGCACACAGCACCTTCTGCCAGCATCAGCCAACTCCAACACATGACTGCATGGGATGGATTTTTTTTTTAATCTCACACATATATTTTATTAAAAAATAAAATATTCTCCCTTCCTTCCTTCCTTCCTTCCTTCCTTCCTTCCTTCCTTCCTTCCTTCCTTCCTTCCTTCCTTCCTTCCTTCCTTCCTTCCTTCCTTCCTTCCTTCCTTCCTCCCTCCCTCCCTCCCTCTCTCCCTCCCTCCCTTCCTTCCTTCTTACATCATTGTTCATTTTTTTATTAAACAAAACTTTTTTTAAAGATTTATTTATCCATGCATACAAGAACTGGGGTACAAGCCAGAGGTGCAGGTGGTGAGAAGATTCACCAGAGACAGAGAGGGGAACAGAACAGACAGATGTACCAAAATACACTGCTGAGGGGAGCAGTGGGTGAGTCAGGAGAGGTCTGCTGCGCCATGTGGGCAGCTCCCCCAGCTGGCCGGGGGATCGAACTTGTGTTAGAGTGGCTGTGGACAGCCTCATAGGTTGCGTGCCAACCCCCTGCACCACCGGGGAGGCCCCCCTCATGTGTAGTCCCCATAGAGTTTCCTTCACCAATGCACCCGTGCACCATCACCACAGTCCCCTGTGCCCCTCCCTTCCTCCTTCTAATCTCTCTCCCTCCTCCTCCCCTGCAGTATGTCTCTGATTTATAATTGTCCATTTTTGCTTTGTTGTGTTTTGTACTGTTATAATTTTTTACACTGATGTCTTATGTGGTTCCCCTGTATTCCTGCTATATGTGAAGCCATCAGGTATTTTTCTTTTTCCTTCTGACTTATTTCACTGAGCATAATTCCTTCTAGCTGCATGCATAGGATGGATTTTTCTGACTACACTGGGGTTCTTCCAAAAACAATGACAAACTCAAATCTATAAACTTTCAGATCAAGTTATGAACAGAGAATCAAAGAACTTTTAATAGTAGTCCTAGAAGAATCTCTTATCTATGAAGCCACAAGGAAACTTTCTGAAAAACAAGCACAGACTTTGGCTGTGAAGTACAACCAAAATTGGATTCACAAACTTGTCAATTTTTAATATGAAAGTGAGGATTATCCCTGGGAGCGCATGGGACACTGAGATTTAGAGTGGGAACTTACAGACACTTTCGTATTCCCTTGTTAGTGAAAATGACCTGAACTCCTACTTCTGAGCAACTCTGTCTCCTCTTCTTTACCTACATTGTCTTTAACAATATAGTCATGACTGTTTATCTCCTTAAACATTTTACTCTTCTCTAGCAAGCTGCTCCATGGTGTGACTATAGTAGCTAGGTTTTCTCTTTCGAAGAAAGAATGCTTTGCATACTGTTTTTAGAAACATCAGCATCTGCATCAGCAGAACATTTTTTAGAAATGCAAATTATTGGGTTCCTCTCTGGTTCTATTGATTCAGAAACTTGGTGAATAGGCTTAGCAATTTGTTTAGCATCTCCAGGAGATGGTGATTCATGTTAAAGTTTTAGAACCACTGCCTAAATCCCATCTTTAGAAACTTAAATTTTATTTCTCTATATTAGGAGATAAAAATTTAAATCAATTACATATAATTTATAAAATGTTATAGAGTTCTTCTTAAGAAGTCACATACACAGTTCATACATTACAGGTAAATGCACTCTTTAATGAGCCATATCATTCTCCCTTTAAGTTATTGGAAATACATGTAATGATGTTATAGATGTATTTGCCATATCAAGTCAACAGTATTTATTGAACACTTTGTATGTATCTGTTCAAGTGTCAGGCAATAGAGAGCAGAACAAAAGATAACATCTTTCCTAAGAAAGACATCCAAATGATATTTCATTTGTCATTTGTGGTGACTAAGATACATTTTCTTTGGTTATACTCTAGCAAGTTCCATTGACTGAAGATCTTATAATTCTTATTAAGGAAATGAGGCTTATAAAGTAGAAACAATGAATAATTAGTATAAAGTAATTTATAGTCAAGAGACATCTTTATAGTATAAATCATCAATGCTTCATTTGTGAGAATAGAGGAATCACGGTGATTTAAAAGTAGGAAAGCTTGATTGGAAACACTTAAAATGAGCTTTAAATATGAACAAATTGTGATAGAGAGGAAAGGATGGAAGAGTTTGCTAGGGAAGGGCACATGAGTATATGACATGAATGTGGTAAATGGGCATATGCGCAAGATAACACTAGGATATTTACAGTAATTGAAAAAATAGTTGAATTAAGAGTTCAATTATATTAAATATTAATATAATCTAGCATACTTTTATTAGAAGTTTGATCTGTATTAACACAGGGTAGCCCATGCATCGATAAGAATTTGCAAATGTGACCCAAAATTAATGTACATATGCTAGGTAATTGGAGGGTGATGAAGGCAGTGAAGCCTGGTCAGGAACATAGAAACAGATAAGAGAAAGCCCTAGGATCATAGTGAACAAATGTACCATTTGATTCCTGATTTGACTAGTAAGAGGTAAAGATAAAACAGAATAACTTCAGGAAAGATGAAAACAGTGTGATGAAAGATGAAAACATTGTCATATGCTTCAGGGGTCACAAAATAGATCATTTTTTGCCATTTGTCCATCACTTAGCAAGTAGTCTAAGCCTTCCCTGCCCAATCACTACCTCTACCCTGTACCCTTATGTATCTTACCAGTTCCCTTGAGTTTATGTTGCAGATTGAATATGAGAAAGGGGTAGTATGGAAAAGTGATGGGGAGAATAAGGGGAGAATTTGGTAGCTATAAGACATGAGTTATATGGGATTTATCTGAAAAAGGACAGGAAGAAGCTAGGTATTGTCATAGACCATACTCTATATACTGTTTATTACATATGAAAAATACAAAGAAAACAAGTTATTTTGTAGTTGCTTGCAATTGCTGCTCTGTGGAATTATTATTATTATTATTATTATTTTGCTCAGAAACTGATTATAATATTTACTTAAAATTTCTATAATAGAAATTATTATTACTTCCCTTGGTTAGTATAGCCCAATGCTTGTAATATTATTGCAAACAAAGCATTGTTATATATATATATATGTATATACATTTTATATATATACATATACATATGTGTATATATATATATATTTTCCAGTGGTTCTCTATCAGGGAAGATTTTATCCTCTGGTGATATTTGGCAATGTCTGGAGACGCTGGTGGTTAAAATCAAGGCTGCTATTGACATCAGTGGGTTGGGCCCAAGGACACTGGTAGACACTCTACAAAGCAGGGGAGAGTTGCAGCATCCCTCCTCCCCAAAAATTATCCAGGCCAAAAGATCAGTAGTGTTGAGTTTGAGAAATCATGATGCAATCTAAAAATGTTTTCTTTGCACCGTTCTTAAAATTAAATGAGATAATTTTTTTTCGGCTAGTTTTTACCGATTTCTCTTTTTTACCTTTTTACCTTTACATTTAAGTATAAGATGGCTTTAGGACTCTATTTCCCCAATTAGATCCTGAAACCTGCCAATTATAACTCACACCTAAGGTCAAACCATTGTCATTTCTGCTCCCAGTCTTGTTTTGCCTACATTTCCTTAGCAGCAGTGTAAATTTTCTAATGCTAAATAAGAACATGGTTCTTCTCTACCAAATCCTCCAGTGGTTTCTTCTAAGATTTCAAATCAGACTGTGACCAGCAATAGGAATTGGCTGCTGCCTAAACTCAATTATTACCCATGATGCTTCATTTCTCAGCAATTTCCAGGCACGCTGGTCTTTCCTTTGCTTCATGGATATGCCAGGTCCACTCACATCTAAGGGCTGTCTACATTTACATTCCTTTGTCTAGAATTCTCTTTCTCCTGAGTTTGGCATGGCTTTTCTTTGTCAGTCTTGATGATCCAACTCAAGTGAATCTTCTTCCAAAAGGCCTTATCACTGACCAGCGATTGTCATTCCTCATATTATTTATCATTCGGACATGATCTTGTGTCTGTGTTTCAGTTGTCTGTATTAGTTATAAGAATGTAAGCCTCAAGCAGAGGAGACTTTGTCTTAAACTACTATTGAATACCCTATGTGTAGAACAATGCCTGAGTTATAACAGATATTCAATATTTATTGAATAATGAGTAAATGATTGAAAGAGTGAATAAAGTCTAAAGGCTAGGAATTGGCTTAATGATATGGATGCCACAAGATAAACACAGTATTCACATTTCAAACTTTGGATATGGCCACTTTCTCCTCAGGAAAGTATATTGTAAAATGACTATCAAAGTACAGGAAGGAATAATGTAGGTGGAGAGTGAGGAGAAGAAATTTCCATGTAAATAGACTGTGAAAGCCTCAAGCTCAGTTTCTGGTGGTCAAAAACATGCCAGTCTCTGGCATGTCCCTGAGGACATGCTGAGGGACGAGTCATGGATCAGGTTTGCAAGTCAAGACTCTGCTGCTCAGTGAGCAGCCCTCTTGCTATTTTTTAGCAGTAATAAACAAACATCATTGATTATGTGACAATGGCAGGAGGAACAGGGTCCAGGGGAGACAAAGAGTAATCAATGTTATGGGGACTAGGAGGGGACATGTCAGCCACATATACAGGGAGGACTTCCTGTGCAGGTACATGATGTCATTTCCGAGCTACTCCCAGACTACCTCAGACCATGGCCACACAATCAAACAGCTATCTAGGTGTCCCCGGCTGCCACGTCATGTGGGCCATTGTCTTAAGATAGTCATGCAGGAGTGTCTTACCCAATTCTTTCACACATATATAGGTGCATAGAGAGGCCATACACACAGGCGCAGAGGCTGTAAGTGGTAGAGAGGCCATTAAGAGTTAAGAAGCAGCTGGACCTGTTAAAGACATAGACAAGGGGTAGGTTGTTTGGAGATGTGCAGAGGGACTATTATGAGAGTAGAGAGTAGAAGGGAAGATGACAAGAGCCCTGTAGACTTTGTTAAGTGTGGACTCCATCATGAGTGAGTGGAGAACTCTTAAGGGGTGTTTTAATTAATAGGTAATGCTATTGTTTTGCATAGTGATCAAAGCATGAAACCTAAATTAATCAAGACTGCAACTGATTTATATTTGCATTAACTGTGAAATAAAAATTTGGGTAAAAACAAAGCTTAATGGTGGATGGAGAGTTCCTGCTAATGTTTATAATCCAATATTCCGGACTCACTGGGTGAAGGACTCACACTCAGTGCCAGTCGGGAGGTAAATCTTGTATCAAATGATACACTGTCTTCTGCAATATAGTAAACATTTCATCCATTTCAGAAGACATGCATTTTAACTAGGGAGAGACTTCAGTTGTGAGCTCTTCCAGAATTTTCCATTTTTAATTATTTGATTTTGTTTTTCTTCTATTCATGTGCAGATCTGCTAAATTATATTTCGCAAAAAGTAAAGTGGCCAGATTCCATCAGACCATTCATTCATACTAGCCAGGGTTCTCAGTAATTACTTTTTAACCTGAGATAATATTCTATTTACATATGAAATAATTTTCTATTTCCCCACCTAGATATCAGGATGAATATTTCAAAATACCAATTTTCAGTATCCATTAATTGTTTATTTCATTTGTTTAATAATATTTACATAAATTCTTTGTGCAAGGTCTGTTGCTGTAGGCATATCAAGAAGAAAGATCATGATTATTTGTAATACACAGAACTAAACAGTGATTTGGGTGTCTATGAAAAATAATCCAGATAACTCAGGGCCTAATGAAAATTTTGGGGGAATGTGTAATTAGGCTTGACCACCTCCATAAGAATATTAATAAAAAACTTGATTCCTAATTTTTTATTTATATTACATCCTCCTTCATTTTTGTACAATGTATGATTTCCCTGTGAAATTCCCACCACTGATTTACCCGTGCACTATCGTCATAGTCCCTTGTGCTCTTCCCACCCCTGTCCTGATCCTTCTCCCTCCTCTTCCCCTACAGAATATCTCTGGTCTATGGATTCCCATTTTTTAATTTATAGAGCAAAATTAGTGAAAACTTACTTGTGTTTGTGTGTTTATAAGAATAGTTTAAACATAGTCAATGAGTTCAAAAGCTGTCATTACTTTGTAACAGAAACTGATTTTTATATACCTTTATATTCTCCATATCTAGCACAGTGATAGCAGATGCAAAATACATATTTGTTGAATAAAATAGAATAGGAATAATTGTCTTTTTTACTGCAATTCATTTGGCTGTTACATTTGACATTGGTCAATTTTATAAATGTCTATGAAATCACATAATAGAAAATAGATTCCACATTAATTACATCCTCATTCCAGCTTAGAATATTTGGTATTTACAAAATCAAGCTTGCAGTCATGTTTCCTTTTGCATCTGTATCTTAGTCAGTCATTCTCATCGCGTAGACACTTATGATTCCCTAAAGATTAGCTTTTATAAAAACATGAATGCCCTGCTTGTAGTTATATAATTTGTATTCACATCTTGTTTCACCTATCAATTTTACTGACATTGAAATGTGGGCAATTTAAAGCATTTCATTATTAATATTAAAATAATGTGAAACTGAGATAGAAATTAGTTTTGCATTAATGAAGGTCTTATGCAAACTATTTTTCCATTGTCAAATTAGTAGTGCAGAAATGAAAATATCATTCTCCAAGGATTCATGACCTTCAATACATGGTAATGTCAACATTTTAATAGCTGATTAAAAGAGAAGTTTGTTGAAAATATATACTTAAACTTTTAAATATTGAAATAATATTTAGATTTTAAGCTAAGCAGATGTGAGACATAGTCAGATTGAAGGAGAATAAAATGAAAACTCCCTAAATTGCAAACTTAGAAAAATGTCTGTATATTTACTTCATTATTTCTCCAAATAATTGAATAAGAATGAACTTATCTAAGGCTATATTTAAGAAATAATGGGAGTAGTAATAAGACAGTTTTTAGGATAGCTACTTAAGAGTTATTGGGTTTATGGGCCTCCCTGGCGGCACAAGGGGTTAAGAGGCAACCTATAAAGCTATCCGCAGCCACTGAAGCACGAGTTCAATCCCTGGCCAGGGAGATACCACATGGCGAAGCAGACCTCTCCTGCCTCATCAACTGCTCCCCTGAGCAATGTATTTCAATACATCTGCCTGTTCTGTTCCCCACTCTGTCTCTGGTGAATCCTCTCACCCACCACACCTCTGGCCTGTACCCCAGTTCTTGTATGCATAAGTAAATAAATCTTTAAAAAAGATTTATTGGGTTTATTATAACATTATCTATTAGTTACTATTTAGCATTGTTACTGAATTTCATAAAGAGATTCAAAAAAACAATGAATTGTCAAGTCTGATTTTTCTCAGAATCCAGGGTAAATGTTTAAAATAATCCATTTATATAAAAAGACACATAAGGTTATGTTATATCTTATGATTGCATGAAATAAAAGTTTAGATATTCTTTCTGATTTGGTGGCAAAGTACTAACCCCTAAGAATGACAATTATCTGTAATCAACAAAAGCATCAGAACATATACTGGTAGATTGGGTTGAAGTGTTTTCATAATTTCATAATTGTCTAAATTCTTATTCCTGTATCACTGTTATGGAGGTTCCATTGGTTAACAATACTGTGCAAGTGCCAGGTATACAGCCTCCCACCATGACCTTGTGTATACCCTATTCTACCCACCACAAAAAGTCTAGTTGCCATTTACCACTATCCAATTCACCTCCTCTAACCATTCCACGCACCACCTCCTCAGGCTACCATTCAGGGTCTATAGTGAGTGCATCGGAAGGCAGAACTTAGAGAATCTGCCATGAGCTTTCTGTTCAGGCAAGACAGATATGACTACCTGAGCTGCCAGGTGATTGCACACAGAGGGAGCATATTGACATCTTTTATAGTCTTATAATCTTAAAGTGAAAAAAAAAGAAATTCTAACAATGGTCTGTGGTGGGACAATTTTTTTTTCTTTCAATGGACATTAATATCATTTTCACCAAAATCACGAAGGTAGCAAGTGCTCCATTCCATGTGGAAACCCACCAGATGTATCTAAACTAAGATGTCACAAATTAACTGATTTTTATTTATTTTTTAAAGATTTATTTATTTATTTTTATATAAGAACCGGGGTACAGGCCAGATGCGCAGGAGGGTGAGGATTCACCAGAGACAGAGTGGGGAACAGAACAGGCAGACTGATGAAACACACTGCTGAAGGGAGTAGTGGGTGAGACAGGAGAGGTCTGCTGCGCCATGTGGGACCCTCGCCAGCTGGCTGGGATCTAACCAGTGCTGCAGAGGCTGCGGACAGCTTCACAGCACTGCACTCAACCGCCTGCGCCACTGGGGGAGGACCTAAGTTAACCGATTTTTTAAAAAAAAAAACACTTTTGGACACGTGCACCCCTATGTTTATAGCAGCACTATTAACAATAGGCTATTGAAATAACCCAAATGCCCTGTAGGGTCAGGAATGGCCACTGAGCAGGTTTTCTAGGATCCCATGCAGACCAGGTAAAGGAGGAGTTCTGGAGCCCTCAGGAGTTTTGCAGGTTTTTATTGGGATTACCAGGTACACGGCAAGCAAGGGTGCTGGGGGGCTAAGGGGCTGGGAGGCTGGCAGGGTTCCCAGCCCCCAGCAGGTCTTCACTCTGGGTTCTCCGGCCTTCTCTCAGATTCTGCTTCTCTCTTGGCTTCTGCTGGTGTCCCTGTGATGCGGCCCTTAAAAGCCCAGTCTCAGCCCAGGTGAATCCCATCTACCTATGCACACACCCTACTCCAGGTGCCCACCATCAGGCATGCATTCAGGACAAAAGGATCCATCATCTATCCTGATGGTGGGAGGGCAGAAAAGCCTGACATTTTTCCTTTCCCTACATGCCCTAAAATAGATGACTGGATCAAGAAGATGTGGTACATATACACAATGGAATATTACTCATCAATCAAAAAGGATAAACTCATGCCATTTGCAGCAGCATGGGTGGAGTTGGAAGGGATCATGCTCGGTGAAATAAGCCAGAAAGAAAAAGAAAAATACCAGATGGTCTCAATTATAGCAGAATGTAGAAGACCCAAATAAGGGATCAGGAAAAAAACTAATTATAATAAAGTAAAAATCAAAATCAACAGGCAACTATAAACCAGAGACATACTACAAGGGCAGAAAAGGGAGTAGGATCGAAACAAGGGTGGTGAGAATTTTACGGCGACTATAACCAAGATGAAAATGCATACATTGTACAAAAATTAAAAATATATAAAATAAAAAACCCACTTTTTATTGAGGTAACATTGGTTTATACCATTGTATTTTAGAAGTGTATGATCTGCTTCTTTGGGTGTTGGTACCAGGGAACACCCATCACCAAAGCACACAGAGTGATTTTTTACTGCTGTTTGGAGTAGTTCCTCTCCTTTTGTTGCTTTTTCATAATTAAAATTACATCTTATTCTGAGTCTTATTATCTCACAAGAATTGAAAATATAAAATAATGAGAATTTGACTTTTGACCTGTAAAATAGTCCATATCAGATAAAACTTAAAGAATCAACTCAATAGCTTAAAAATTAGTCTTTTCTTAGAAGAAACATTCCTGAAGCCCCAAATTGCTAAGGTCATGAGGAAATAAGGACATATATTTGAAAGGAATGCATGATGATATAAGAACCAATGTTTCTGAAAATCAATGGAGGAAGAAATTGCGTTTTGGAGAAAAAGAGTTAGTGCTTCTCTGGACAAAGCCCCAGTGGGTGGATGTGAGAATAAAACAACACTTGGATATATTTTAGTAGTCCAAATATAAATGGAACCCAGGTCCTATTTCTTCAGTGAAGTCTAAAGTTGCAGTGGAAAGGTGAAGTAGTAGACAAATGGAAAGGGTAGTCAGATATAGCCAGGCAGAAGAGGCATATGCCAGTCGCCTCAATCCTCTGGGGCCTGGGAAATTCTCCCATGACTGTAGGGATTTAGGTGTGGCATTGCCCTAGCAAATAGAGAAAAGATCAGCACATGGAAACCATGTCTTACTGTGGTGGTTCTCAAGTGTGATCCAAGACTAACTGAATTAGCATAATGTAGCTGCGGGAGGTCACAGAGCAGGATGTCTATGACCCTATGCAGACGGGTAAAGGAGGAGTCCTGGAGCCTTTGGTGGCTTTTCAGGCTTTTATTCAGCTTTTATCAGGTACGCAGCAGGCAGGGGTGCCTGGGGCCAGCCTCCCACCAACTGTTCATGCTTTCTGGGCTCTCTGGCTTTCTCCAGGTCTCTGCTTCCCCTTTGCTGCTCTGCCGGTTCTGCTGCTCTGCCGGTCCTGCTGCTCTTATCTTCGGTTGCTCTCTTCTCGCTCTCCTTTCTCTGCTCTTGTTCTCTTTCTGCTACTTTTCTCCTGGTTCTCCGTGATGCCACCCTTATAAGCCCAGTCTCAGCCCAGGTGTGTCCACCTATGCATGCCCACACCCTGCTCCAGGTGCCCGCCATCATGCATGCATGCAGGACCTCAAGCATCCATCATCATTAATGCTAATGGTGGGAGGGCCAAAAAGCCTGATGCTTTTTTCACTTACCCTACTCATCAGCTGGTACCTTGTGAAGAAGAGAGGATCTCAGATTTTACTTCACAGCTACTAAATCAAAAACTCTAGGAGCAGGGGTGCCGGTCTTTAAGGTTACAAGCCTTGCAGGGGATAAATGAAGATGCAAGATTTAAGTTGAGTGATGCCTACAGAAGATAGTGGGTTACCATAAATTGTAGACCAGGAACCAAGCATACTCTAAGGAGCAAGGCAGGAGGTGAGGTTGTTGGGAAGGAGTTTAAATTGGTTGAGTTTAAAATTTAATTGAATAAGAAATAACTGAATTACTTGATTTGGGAAAGTCAACCTGTGATTGATTGGATTAAAATTTCTGTATTAGAAAAGGGAGGACTGGGCCTCCCTGGTGGCACAAGGAGTTAAGATACAACCTATGAAGCTGTCCACAGCCTCTGCAGCACGAGTTTGATCCCCCAGCCAGGAAGCTACCCACATGGTGCAGCAGACCTCTCCTGTCTCGCCCACTGCTCCCCTCAGCAGTGTACTTCAGTCAACCACTCTGTCTCTGGTGAATCCTCTCACCCCCACATCTCTGGCTTGTACCCCAGCTCTTGTATGCATAAATAATCTTTTAAAAAAAAAGAAAAGGGGGGACTTAGAGCTCTGGATAAAAAGACAGCATTTTATACTTTTTACACATCTTAAGGTGATATTCAGTGAAAGACACAAACACCAATGTTGTTACCTTGAGATTTTGAATTCTTTATTCTTTTCCATAATATATATAAACACACACATATTATATACACATCCATCCCAAGCTGGGGAGATTCATTGTCACTTCTTACACACAAAAAGATAATTTTGGAGCCTTCAGTAGATTTGTATAGGCCTTTACTGCTGAATCAGGGGGCAGACCTGCTTTCTCTCTCAGGATTTGTCTGGCTGTCTCCTCTCCTCTGTCCTCCAGTCTTAGGGTGACTCTGACCTTATATCCCTTCACCACTGGTGTCCCTATTTACATATTTGCATGCTCATGCCCGAATACTCTGGTCCCAGGTATCCATAATTACAGGTGTGCGTGCAAGATCACACAGGTGCTAGTCATAGAGGCTAATGGTGGGAGGGCATAAAAAAGTCTGATTTTTAATTCATTTACCCTATATATGTATATCAGTATTATGAAAACTATGTATAATATATATGTGTGTGTATATATATACACACACACACACACACACACACACGATATACATGAGTTTTTTACTGCTTAGGGTTCCTGGACCAAATTCCAAGATGATTGTGAGGAGCATCTAAGAATTCAATTTATTTCTGATATCAGCTACCCAGAAATAGCATTAGGTTAAGGGCTCAGCCTTCCAAAGCTGCCCTCCATTTTAGATAGTAGTCATCGGAGCAGGCCATTATGTTACTTGTGCTTCTGACTGACTTCCCTACTCAAGTTGAATTGATTTGCTGGAGTGTCTTTTGGAACTCAGGAAACTTACTTACTCACTGCATAACTGATTTATAACAACAGATATAACTCAGGGACAACCAGATGGAAGAAATACGAGGCCAAAGTACTGGGGCAAGGCATGGAGCTTCCATTTGGTTTTCAGGCATAATATCTCCCCCAAATCTCTGATTCTCTGGAGGCTCTTCTTTGGGTTTTTATGAAGATTTCATTACTGAAGCAAAATTGATTAACACTTTGGAGACTGGCAACTGAACTCAACCTTCATTCCTTCTCCCCTCCCTGGAGCGTGGGGGAAGCACTGGGAGTTCCAACTTGCTAGTCACAGGGTTGGTTCTCCTAGCAACCAGCTCCCATTCTTAGTTGCTTCCTCCAAATCACCTTCTTTAATATAACAAGAGACACCTTTGTAAGTCACAGTATATTATTTCACGATTTGGGGGAGCTGTGAGTCAGGAAATATAGATGAAGACCAAATGTATATGAGAAATATATTTTGGTTATCTGATTGTTCAAATATATGTTATAAATCACAGTATCACATACATATGTGAATATTTTACCACTCGGTATAATACCTGCATAAACTTAACATCTGCATCTCTCTATATTGGGGGAACAGCATGTCCTGAATAAATTCCACTCATTAATGTTTTATGGACTCCACCCTCACCTCCATGCCAAAGAGATCCCAGGTGCCTAGGATTATAGCTCCCATCATGCCAGGAATCTGCCTTGACTTCTTGAAGGGGATTGCTGGGAAGGAAGGGTGGAGTGAAGCAGCCATGCTTGATAGAAAAAGGAGGATTTTTGCCTTCCCTGGTGGCGCAGTGGTTGAGCACTGGTTTGATCCCTGGCTGCTGGCAAGGGTCCCACATGGCGTGACAGACCTCTCCTGCTACGCTCGCTGCTCCCCTCAGCAGTGTATTTTGTCAGTCTGCCTGTTCTGTTCCCTGCTCTGGCTCTGGTGAATTCTATTACCATCCCGCACTTCTGACTGTACCCAGTGCTTGAATAAATAAATTAAAAAAAATAATAAAATACTCTCTGTAAAGGGTCAGGACTGGCCACTGAGCAGATTTTCTATGATCCAGCAGACCAGGTTAAGGAGGAGTCCTGGAGCCCTCAGTGATTTTTGCAGGTCTTCTATTCGGATTTACCTGGTACACAGCAGGCAGGGGTGCTGGAGGGCTGGGGGGCTGGGAGGCTGGCAGTGCTCCTGGCCCCCAGCAAATCCTCACTCTATCTGGGCTCTCCCGTGATTTCTGCTTCTTTGCTTCTCTCTCAGCTTCTCTTTTGGCTTCTGCTGGCGTCCCCGTGATGCCGCCCTTAAAAGCCCAGTCTCAGCCCAGGTGAATCCCATCTTCCTATGCCCACACCCTACTCCAGGTGCCCGCCATCAGGCATGCATTCAGGACTGCAGGGATCCATCATCCATCCTGATGGCGGGAGGGCAGAAAAGCCTGACATTTTTCCTTACCCTACACTCTCATTTAAAAAAAAAAAAAGAAAAGAAAACAGAGGATTTGTGTGCTGGGGAAGATTTGTTTTTCCTGGCCTTCAGCATGCACCTGGAGCAGCTCAGGCAGCATTACTGGTAGAATGTATTGACAAATTAACCTCTATCTCTCCTCTCTCTGCCTGTGTGTCCCCTCTTTTCATTTCCCTTGTAAAGAAACCTTTTATTAACATTTCTATGTGTGCCTCCTCTTGGGTCTTATTCTAAATTTTGTGGGTGAGCACTCACACCCACGTTATCCCATTTCCTTTGGGGTTGCCCTGTAACATCTATGCATTAGATATCTGCAATATTTATCTAGGTAATGTTTATTTACATGCCTTTCATTCTCTCTCCCCTCCCTCTCCCTCCTTCCCCTTCTCTCCCCATTATCTTCCCAAGTTTCTACAGATTTATTAAAACTTAATATATCTTAGAGAAATCATAAACAATTGCTGACTTTTCTTCTTCACTCTCAAGTTTGTCTGGTTCTGTCTAAGAGTATGTGAATATATTCATGTGTGCACTTTCTTGAACACACAATGCACTTTCTGCTGAGATGGGGAAAGTAGCCCTGGTTTTGGTCTCCAGTAATCACTAATTTTTTTTAATGTTATGTATTTTTTACATCATTTTTCATTTTTCGTTTTTGCACAATGTATGCATTTTCATCTTGGTTATAGTCCCTGTAGGGTAAGGAAAAAGTATCAGGCTTTTCTGCCCTCCCGCCATTAGGATAGATGAGGGAACCCTATGGTCCTGACTGCATGCCTGATGGCGGGCACCTGAAGTGGGTACACCTGGGCTGAGAGACTGAGCTTATAAGGGCGGCATCAAGAGATGCCGGCAGAAGCCAGAACGAACAGAAGCAGGAGAGCAGAGAAGCAGAGACAACACAAGAGAAGGCCGGAGAGCCCAGGTAGAGTGAAGACTTGCTGGGGACTGGGAGGCCAGCACCCCTATCTGCCATGTACCCGGTAAATCCCAATAAAAGCCTGAAAACCCACAGAGGTCTCCAGGACTCTCTCCTCCTTTACCGGGTCTGCATGGGATCATAGAGATCCTGCTCCGTGTCCCTTCCTGCCCCTACAGTCCCAATACAATTCCCATCCCCCCTTGTTTTGATCCTACCTCCTCCTCTCCACCCTGTAGTATGTCTCTGGTTTATAGTTGCTTCTTGATTGTGATTTTTACTCCCACGTGCAGTGCAGGAGAGTTCCTTTTTCTCCACATCCTCCCAACGTTTGTTGTAGCTAGTTTTTTTAAATATGTGCCATTCTCACTGGTGTAAAACTGTATCTCATTGTAGTTTTGATTTGCGTTTCCCTGATTACAAGTGACATTGAACATTTTTTCACATGCCTGTTGGCCATTCGCATTTTCTCTTTGGACAAGTTTCTTTTTAGCTCTTCTGCCCATTTTTTGACTGGGTTATTATTTACTTTGTTTTTGTTGAGTCTCATCAGCTCTTTGTAGATTTTTGTGATCAGTCCTTTATCATTATGGTCCAACCACTATGGAAAGTTGTGTGGAGTAGTCACTTATTTTTGAAGTCACAATAGGAAGGAAATTTCTTTTCTAGCCAAAAAGTAGGGGGCAGGAAGAGAAGGGGAGGGAAGAGAAGGGGAGGGAAGAGGAGGAGAGGGAAGAGGAGGAGAGGGAGAAGAGGGGGAAAAATGAAAAGAAACAGTGACTAAAGAGGAGGGAAGATGATCCTAAACTCAGGTAACTCAAGGAGGTGAGATAACTTGCCTTAAATTCCATCTGTCGAGTACTGAATTGTAATTCAGACATTTTGGTCCCTCTGAAAATAGCGAGAGTGTATTACTGGGATGTCCTTCATTCACTTGGCATTTCATACACTCTCCATGAGAATGAAGATGAGTGTAACTTATATCTTAAAGGTGTTGCAGTTCAAGAGACCATAGGTCTGAATATAAAGTCAAATTTCATAATTTCAAGTCTTAGAATTTACTAGCACAGTTGTTGAAGAAGGCGGTTATAAAATTTTATTTAATTCTAAAGGGCACCTTTTAAAGAATACAGCCACACCTGAATTATAATGGATATAATAGAAGGTGATTCAAGATACTGCTTTCCTTATTTCCATCACCAACTTAGTCTTAAGGACTATAAGTGAATTATCCTTTTATCTACAAGTATCTTTAATTTACCACAAGCACTCAGAATGTAAAGAACACCCAACCTAGCTTCCCTGGAACTGCCCATGAGGGTTATCAGGATGCCAGGGCTCTCAGTGTCATTCCTAGAGGTAGTAGCACTATTGTTCCTTGTCTGTTCCCCAAAGTAAAAAGTATATGCAACTGGGAAGATGACAATTACTCCCACAATGTTTATCCCTCCAGGAACTATAAAAGCAAATAGTCTTCTCAGACTGAATGTCCATTTTCTTCAGAGAAAAAGCATTTGAAAAAGAATGTTAATTCTCTAAGACAGTACATTACTACATTGCTTTAAATGATCCCCAAGGGGCCTGAAAACTTAATTGGATTCCCAGCAATTATGAAATTGTATCAGGAAGCAATTTAATAAACAAAATATTGTACTCTCTGGAAGAGCAAAGACACTGAATAATTTTCCTTCATTAGTCACATGTGTGCCTATATCCTCTCAATATAGAAATGATATATAAAAGTATACATGATTCACATCTTTATAAAAATATCTATTCATGAAATCTTAAGCAAAAGAATGGGCTAATTATTCAGCAATATTGAGCACTTCCTGAATGCCAAAATGAATACTAATTTAAAGTATGATTTATCTACTTTCTATGGCAGAGATTATTAAAATAATTATTTCTTTTTGGGAGTTAACTTGGAAATGGTATGAGAACCTATTGTTTTGCTTTTCCCATTTACTTTCGTCTTCTTTTTTAAATTCTTCCATGCCATTTTTAATAGCTTTTATATTTAATATACACATATGGTAATCTTGCCACTTTTTAAAGTTTATAAATGAGATATTACAAGGTAAATACTTACATCTTTTGCCATTCAGCATCATTTTGAGAAATACATGGTTTTATGTATGTTTAATTCATTACTTTAAAATATTTCATTGGTTTATCAATTTGTTTCTCTATCAAGGGCATTTATATTATTTACAATTTTTTGTTTTTGCATGTAAGATTGTACCTAGCTTTGTTGTATATATCTCCTATTGTATACACAATAGAATTTCTTTAGAGTAAATTACCAGATGTGGAATTGCTGGGTAATAATTGAATATGTGGGTATTCAGTTTATTAGATGATCAAATTGTTCTCCAAACAATTTACTTTCAGCAGATGTGAGAGTACCATATCCCACACATCCTCGCCAATGCTTTATATTCCTAATTTTGGTCAATACAATGAAAGAAGTTATCATTGTTTTACTATGTCTATGCTCATATTAGTTTTGCATCTGAGCACCTTCTCTTTAGTTTCTTGGACACTGAAATTATTTCTATTGCTTCTTATTCTGCATTATCCGTTTACTGGGTTGTTTTATGTTTACCAATCCTTTGCCCATGACTTCTCTCGGTATATCACTTGAACTTTGTTTTAGTATCTTGTTCATGGAAACAGCTAAATCACTGATGCTTTCTAATTTCTGTATCTTTTCCTTTGTGGGTAACCATGGACTTCTGTATTTTATTTAAGATATCTATCTCTACATTACACTTGTTAAGATATTTGATTAAGTTTAATTTTAAAATTTCAGGTTTTTCTCATTTATAGCTATTGATTGATTGTTGCGGTAACATGGGTTTACATTGTTGTTAGTATTTTGGAAGAATAGAGTCCCTGCTTCCCTTGATGTTAGTATAGCACTCCCACCACCAAAGAACCCACAGTTCAACACCAGAATCTGTGGTGCTCCCTCCTCACTTTGTGATCATCCCTCCCTTGCTTTTCTCATTTTCCACCTGAATTTATTTCTAAAAGTTCTAATTTTCTTTTTCCTTTTTTTAAAAGGTTTATTCATTTATGCATACAAGAGCTGGGGTGTAGGCCAGAGGTGTGGGGTGGTGAGACGATTCACCAGAGACAGAGTTGGGAACAGATCAGGCAGACGAAATACACTGCTGAGGGGAGCAGCCGGCGAGACAGGAGAGGTCTGCTACACCATGTGGATTAGGTCCCTGGCCAGGGATCTAACTTGTGCTGCAGTGGCTTTAGATAGCTTCGTAGTCTGAGACTTAACCCCTTGTGCCACCAGGGAGGCCCTCCACCTGAATTTATAATAGTTCCTCAGAGGGAAAACTTCCTTCTCTACTTTGCATCCTTATTCCTTCCCACAGGACAAGTCAATCATTATTGTTAGATTGATGCAGACAAACCTTCTCTGGGTCCTTCTTCTCTGTTGGGTGGTGTCAAGGCATTAAAGCCCAGATCAGGTATCTAATGACTTAGTGGCTCATTTTCCTGTGACCTGACTGGCATCTGGCTCCATAACTTTGTGTTTGCTGTCTCTTGGAGGAAACTTCTCTCCCTGTGTTGGGAAAAGCCCAGAGAACATGTCAGCCCTGTGGCAGCTTCTCCACTTACCGTTAAGTGGACAAATTCAATTCAGGCATGTCTTCAGGAAGCCAACTGAGGCCTTTTTCCTTGCTTTGTCAGAGAGCCCTTTACTTTGTGCATTTGGGAACTTGTGTGGTCCATTCATACAGCTGAGAAGCTGGCTTTTCATTTGGCCACAGAATTCTGTCCTAGTAAATGTCTGGATCAGTTTAAATCCAACATGCTCGCGTGGCAGGTAAAAGCTCATACACTTTGGATACAGAGAGCCGAATTGAATCCAACTCAGAGACTACTGAATTGTGAGAAATTGAGTTTATTGAGGTCTACTCATTCCTGTTTTCTTAATTTCAAGTTAGAACAACTAATTTGTGTTATTGTTTGAAAAGTATAAGTAATGCAATTAAAATACCTAGACTAATACTTTACAATCAGTACAAAGAGCATTTGATAAAAACAATGGAATAGATGTGAATAAAATTTAATCTATTTGTATTAACTTATTTGTGATCATTTGCCATAGTCATTAGTATTTGAATCAGCAGGGAAGAAGCATTATGAACAAAGGTTTACTAGGAATGAGAAGATAAAATTTCAAAATCATTTAATAAATCCAGGTTCCAAAAGAAATCAACTTTTAAAGATGGAGATGACATAAATGTCTAAAAACAAAACAAGAGAACTTAACGGCTTTTATATATCAAAGAATAAAAATTAGTATTCTAAAAAGTCACTTTGAATGTTCCAAAGTAACTCATAGGAAGAAACTTGAGTATTCCATTTGGAAAAATTGTTGAACCATAGCAAACAGACATTAAATTTTTTCTGGTACCAAATCAGTAAAAAATACTTTTGTTCTTAAAAAATACAGGAAGAAAAATAATATCTCAGAATTCAGTGCTAACAGGTTATAATTTCCCCTACTAAATAATAGGTTGCATAAGTTAAATATACCAATGATGAACAGTGTGGCCTTTGGAAAAATTTTTGAAAAATGATTTTTCATTTCTATAGAAAAAAAGAGAAATTGTTCTTCATCAGCTATTTACATAAGCAACAGAAACCTGAAGTTGTTAATCTTTGTCTCATACAAATCCACTTTCACTGGAGTTCAGAAAGCATTAGCACTGGCTATCTGGATTTTTAGGTATACTAGGCACCCCAGCAGGTGCACTTTCTGAGGAGCCAACTTCTAATATCCGCCTCCTCCTGGCCCTCTGGTCCTCTTAGGATGATGACAGCTGCCACCTGAGTCCATGCAAGGTGCCAAGCATGTGGCTAAGTTCTTTTCATGGGTTATGGTATTTAATCCTCTCATACACACTAGGATATTGGTTAATTGTTGCTTCATTGCATCACCCAGAAACTTGGAATTTAGAGTGGCTGTTTAACCCACCCACTCTGCAGCAGTACCAGAAGGCAGACCCAGATGGGACTGACCCCAGAGCTTTCCCTCTGGGCCACATGGCCAGTTGTTGTCTCCCATGCTGAGGACTCTGGGTTGGTCACTTCCACTCAACAGAATGATTAGCTTCAACTTCTTGACTAAAAGATTTCACAGGTGGTTTGCATGAGATTTTTTAAAGTGGAAGCTTAAATCATTGATTTGTTGCCTCTATTTTTCTTATTTAACTTTATTGTGATTTTTCTCCGATAAATTTTTGTTTAGTTGCATCCCACAAATTTTGACATGCTGTTTGTAATGAAAAATATTTTGTAATTTCCTTTTTCTGAACATGCATCCAATTTAAAAAAAAAAACTTTTGGAAATTCATTCTTCATTGGACTGCTTTGGTGTTACAGGAAATTGGTAAGGTATAAAAATGTGGATATACTTCAGGGAACTCCAGTACATTTCCATTGACCTCTTTATGCTATTACCACACCTTCTTGATTATCTACTATGTTTTTCTAAAGAACATTTTTTTAATTTAGAATGTTCTAGGTAATTTGCATTCATTGTAAGTTTTAAATTTATCAATGTCAGAAGAAGAGGGAAGAGCCAGAGAAGCAGGGGAGGGAGAAAAAAGAGAAGAGGAGGAAAAGGATAAGGTAAAAGAAATGCAGCCAAAAACTTTGTCAATTTTATTGAATTTATTTACCAATTTGGAGAAAATTTACATAATGATGCTGACTGAGTCTTTAAATGCACAAACATGGCACCTCTCCATTTATTTAGATCTTTTAAAATTTCCCCTAGCAATGTTTTGTACTTTATAGTATACATTACCTACAGGATTTCTGCTTTATAAGTATTTTTATGCTGTTATAAATTAGTTTTTCTTGTTTCATTTTCTAAAACTTTGTTACAAAGATTCTCTCCTTGACCATGTTTTTTTTCAGGTTCCTCTGAAATTTTCAGGTAGGCCTTGACTTTTAGTTTTCTGTGAGAACTCAGCAGTGTTCAACTGATGCTTCTTTGATTATTTGCCGGTCTAGAAGAACCCAGGGGGGTGCAGATGATTTCCTTTGCACCTCAACAGTTATTAATTCAGTAATGAACAAATGTTATATTCCATTATCCTATGTGAGAAAAATGGTTTACTGGCAAAAGACATTTGAAAAAATTATTTTTACTTATAAAAGATAATTCATACATCCTATATTGACAACTTGTTTTTTTTCCTCTTTCTCTCAACCTCTCTCTCTCTCTGTCTGTCTCTCCATGCACGTGCGCGCACACATACAGAGTCATATAGAGTCTTATGTTTAATATTTATTTAATAAAAGTCAGTTTTTTTAATGCTCTTCTTCAGTAAAGCATTTCAGTGAATCCTAAATGTAATAAATGTCACTCATTTTGAGCCTACTATTCCATCTTCATTATAACTAATTATGGTATCAGGAATGTTTTTGATTACTTAAAAAAAAAACCTTAAGTAATTATAAATCATTTGCCAGGAAATATCCCTTGATCCTCTTTTTATGTTCTTTCTAAGGAAGTATTAAGTAAATTACAGCAGTAGAAACAGGGAAAATATAGTAAATTGCTGAAAATTGCTAGGAGTAAAACCATAACATTATAAAATAATGCTATTTTTATGTTACTTCTGAAGATGTTGTTTAGGGATTAGAATGAATACTAAAATTCTTTCCCAAATTGAATTTTTAAAATATATTTCATCACATTATTTCTTTGGAATAATAAAAGTGAACTAACAAATGCAAACAACTCTTGTGTGTGACAATGGGGAAAGGAAAGAAATACAAAATCATGCAATATTTTACAGCCTTTATGTAGATGCTTTTATTGAAAGCGCCTAGTAACTCTGGAGCATAAGCTGTTATTACTAATACAAAGAAGAGGAGAAAGAGATAGGCAAATAAAATAACTTTCCCAGATAAGGTAAATTTCACACATAAGGTAAATCTGAGTATTATTTCCTTAACGCCAAAACATCTGACCCTGCCACTATAATATAGCAGTGATAAACTGCTATAATACAGCAGTTTATAATATACCCTTCCACTATAATATAGCAGTTTATCACTGCTATATTATTATATTTTTAATTGTCTTTAGTACTCAACAGAACAGTGACTCTATTATTTACCAGTTTGGTCTGAGCTTCTTTGCATCTTTTCACAAGGCTGGGTTTACTGAAACTTGTAAGTTGAGGATTCTTCCAGGATCTTCTGAGGCACATCAGAGAAAGTTGACAGTAGGAGTAGAATCAGGAGATCTACTGGAAACTTCCCACTTATTTTCAGGGACACAAAGATAGCATGGCAGGCTCCTGCTTATCCTTCCAGGTCTGGCCTATCCACTCCCTGAATGGAACTGTCCTTCTGTGTATTGTGCTTTCCTTATCTTCACAACTACAGGTTCACAACAGACCCCACATCTCTCTAGTCCAGATTATTTCTGCCTACATACCTTACCTAGTAAATCCCTGAAATTCCTGAAGTCACCCACATATCATTTATTTTTTATACTTTTTAAAAAAGATTTATGAATATAAGAACTGGGGTACAGGTCAGAGGTGCAGTGGTGAGAGGATTCACCAGAGACAGAACTGGGAGCAGAACAGGAAGATTGACTGAAATACACTCCTGAGGGGAGCAGCAGGCAAGACAGGAGAGGTCTGCTGCCCCATGTGGGTCAGCTCCTTGGCCAGCCTGATAGGGATCAGATGGAACTCATGCCATGCTGCAGTGGGTGTGGATATCTTCATAGTGGTGTGACTTAACCCTTGCACCACCAGGGAGGCCCCTATAAATTGTTTTATTTTTAAAGCCATTTCCCTTCTTCAGTCTCCCTCCTATGGTGAGGTCTCTGATCTTTATTTCCTACACCATTTGCAAGAGACTGCTCATCATCTGAATCTTTTTCTGGGATAGATGCTTCTTGACATTTGCAATATAGTGCCTCCTTTATTCTATTTTTTCAGTTGTTTATTTTGTGATGTCTCTCCCCTTTGGTTACTAAGCTTTCCCCCATACATTACAACTACCTGTTGAGAAAAGCTGCTCTCTGTATAGTTCATATTGTTCAGAAAAGACTAGATGGTTATTCACAATTTACACTATCTAGAGAAATCTGATTTCCCCATTGACTACTTAAGTAGACCCTACTTTGCATAAATATATTTAACACTTTTGTATACATAATGCCAACATTTTATTATATTAAACATTACAATGTAGTCTTTATAGTTACATTATTCATTACGTTGTTGAATTGCTACATTTTTCAATGATTTTAGGTGTAAAAAGCTGTCAGAACTCAGTGAAAGTACCATTGTACTTGAAGAAGACAAAAAAGATTTTTCAGAAAAGGAGGAGTTGATATGACATTGACAGACAAAAGTGGAGGAAGATGTAAGGTAGGAAAGGTCAGGATTCTCAAGAAACATGGTGAGGAATTCATTATGTTTGCAGTAGAGAGAATAAGCCTCGGATGAGAGACAAAAATATGATAATTTAACAAAGGATATTTTATAGGGATTCTTTTATTTCATAAAAGGACTTATTTATATTATATGGAACTAAAGACTATCCTTGAAGTAAAAAGTGACTGATAACTAAACAGCAAAACAGTGTTTGGGAAGCTGAAGTAATGAAACTTGCTCAGGATGTGACCATCTTAGCAATGAACTCTCCAACTCTTAGCAAAGCTGAATTTTTATTTTTATTTTCTTTAATACATCAACATGTATTTATTGTGTCTATCTAATAGAAAATATTGGGCTGCTTTTAAGGACAAATAAAACAAAGTTGACTCAAACTCAGACCTATTTCATGTCTCCTGCTTATAAGGGAATTAAGTCATCTAGATGCATAAACATACTTCATGATTGAGAGTATTAAATGTAGTAAAAGAAAGACAGTAAAAAATTTATCAGAATGTAAATGATGAGAAACTTCCTTTAGACAAGGAAAGGAAGGAAAGCATCAAAGAATAAAGTGACATTGCAAATTCTCAGTCATTCTTGTCACTTTGACAGCTGTTCCATGGGGATGAATCATGAAAATTCTGTTATTCAATAATACAAATATATAGCAAATACAAAAATATCATTATCATAGTTTATTTTCAATATTAAAATGCAGATGGCTAAAACAATAAACATAATCATGAAAAAAGTAATGTGGGCCTTTAATTTTTATGAAGTAAAAACCATATAAAAATAAAGTATGAACTTTCAGTGAATATATCATATTTTTCTGATAATAGTCCTTCTGTGTTGAGGATTTGGGTTTAGTATCCTTCACAGAAAGTCACCTTCTTTAAATTTCGTTAAGTACAGTCTTCTAAAGTAAAAAAAAAAAAAAAAAACTCCATGAATAAAAGAATAATTAAAAGACTTTTACCAGGCTTGCCGTTTCTTCATCTTATAACATTTTCTCATGAAAAATCATTTAGTTACTTTAGTATCCAGGTTGGTGCTTATTTTTCAAGTGAGCAGCCGTGATGGTTTATAGAGCAGATATGGATTATAAGTAAGTAGAGCAGAATATTTTGGAATAATACCCTCTCAAGGTACATGAAAATGATATGCAACTCTTGATATTTCTCAAGAGATTTAAAAGTGTAAAACTAATCAAGTAATGTTATAGCTCAAAAGCTGCTGAAAACAAACTTTTATTATGTTTTATTTACATCACTTTGGGGGGGCTCCACATGGTTTATAATATTTTAAGACATAACATTTTAAAATTTGGCCAAATTTTGAAAAATTTTAAAGAAGCATTTTGTCTGCAGGAGGTACAACATGGGGGAGGTGTTTAAACAACCATTTAATCTTTTCATATTCTTTATCTGGAGTTAAAATTAGATCTAAAGTAGAAAGGCCTAGAACCCTCTCATTTATTCAGTTTCAGATAGAGATCTTCAATGTCTCTCTAGTGCTTTTAGAAATGGGATCTAATTCCTTAGCTCTGTTTATTACTCAATTTCGTTACCTAAGACATTATCTAGCATAATGGGTAGGCATTATTTTTTATTAAATTACAGTTGACATATAACTTTACATTAGTTCCAGGTGTACAACATAATGGTTCTATAGTTGTATGTGTTGTAAAATAATTATCCTTGTAAGTCCAGTTAACTTGTTATCTTAGATACCAACTCTTTTCTTATTCATTTAACTTTTAAGATCTACTCTTTTTTTTTAAGCATCTTTCACACTATACAATACGGTGTTATTTACTATAGTTAATATACTGTACATTGCATCCCCTTGACTCTGATATTTTATGACTGGAAATTTATACCTTTTGATAACCTCCTCCCATTTTGCCCACCTACCCACCATGGCAACTGTCATTTGTATTTGTCAACTTGAATTTTGTTAGACTCCACATGTGAGAGCGTTCTGTTTTTCTGACTGATTGTGTTTTTCTGACTGATTAATTTCGCTTAACATAACGCCCTCAAAGCTTATTCATGTTGTTACAGTCACAACTGGCAAAATTTCCTTCATTTTTAATTGACAAATGATAATGTATATTTATGTAGATATAGATACAGATATAGATATATACACACACACAAACACATGTTATATTGTCTTTACCCATTCATCCATGAAGGACACTTAGGTTGTTTCCATATCTTGACTACTGTATGTAATATTGCAATGACCATGGGAGCTAACATTTTCATATTCTCCAGAATACCACAATATCAGTAATAGAATTATAATTCTACTCTTTTTTAGAAACTTCCATACTGTTTTCAACAGTGACTGAACCATTTTCATTCCCTGCAATGATACACAAGTGTTCACTTTTCTCCACATGCTTGCCACCATTTGTTTTCTTTTTAATAACAGCCATTCTATTAGGTATGAAGTGATATCTCATTTTGATTACATCACATTAAATTAAACCAATTACAGAATAAAAGGTGAAGTGAATCAACATGTGTTAGGTTGACTCATTTGATATACTCTGCCACATATTGACATTCAGGATGGAGAACAGCAGTTTTGCAAAATTAAGGACTATGAACACCAATCCACTTCTAGAAAGTAATCACTAAAACAGCTATAATCATCAGATGGTAAAGAAGGACCTCATTATGTAATCACCAGAAAACTACTAGATCCTCTCTAGTCCTTACTGAGAATCTTAGTGTGAATGCATTGAACATAACTACTTTCAGTACACTCACAGTACTCAGGATAATCAGTAAATTCCAGGTTAAAAAAAAGAAAGACTCCTTTATAATCACATGTTAGCAAGGTTGTAATTGAATATAAATGGTGAAAATTAAAATGCCTGAGAAACAACACCATGAGAAAAAAATAATTACAAATCCTGGAAATGTGCAACTAGGTCATGCTAGGTAACATCAAGCTGAGGTCTTTTCTCTACAGGTACATTAGCACAGACAATTGGAAATGTATAGTTACCCATCGGCTGAGTGGGGAAACTCCCTCTGGACAGTGGCAATACCACCCAAATTATTTGTGGGATTCCATTGCATATGATAGTAGTGATGGGATTTCAGAAGAGAGTCTAACATTTATTTTTAAAAGCTTTGAACAACTCCTGTTCTCTGCATTCTGCTTCTACTAGTCTCTTCCCTGTGGGTTTGCCCACTTGTAGAAAGTGATCCCCATACACTTTGTTCAAACTAGGTGAAGAGGGCTTCTGTTGCCACTAAAAATGGCACCGTGAAGTCCTCTAAACTGACTAAACTCTGGGGTGGAAATAGTGCCCAGACCATGAGCAACCAACAGGACAATATTGCGATTTCTATTTTGTTAACATCACAGGTTACATAAGTAAACTGTTTACACTTTTCAGAGCAGTTTCTGGGAAGCAGCTTCTTCTAAAGTAAGTTATTTATTTAATTCAATAGACCCTGGAGTTCTAAGCTTAATCTACATCAGTTAACTTCACCTGTACTGTTTATTAGCAATCTAAGTAACATTATGATAAGTAGGATTTGGGAAATATTGATAAAAAGAACTTAATAATAAGTGTCATGCTAAGTAAAAAAAAGGAAAGGAACTTTAGAAAGATTAACATAGTGATTGAAACCTGAATGGGAGCTAGATTCAAGTGAATTAGAAGCTGGGTTCTACCATGTTCCGTGGGTATGTACTCGGGCAACCTAACCATGTGAATTTTATTGCCTAAAATAGGAATGATGATATTCCATGGGCTTGTTATGAGAACAAAACTGATTAACTTACAACTCAATGTAATGCTTATGCATAGTCTATACCAAATGGTAGTTGTTACTGTCATTACACTTTTATATAATATGAAAAAAAGAGCTAGAATGGTGCTCAATTTTCTAGACATAATTTTGACTCTAGTATTTTTCTTTAGCACAGTGTATAGTTCAATCTAAAGTAGCTCTCTGGCCACAAAACCAATCATGACCTGTAGAATATCAAGTGACATGTAGGTAGGTACCTTTGTAAAATGAATTATCAATAATTATGGAGATTGGGTGGCAGATATTTCAGAAGTTCCAGGCAGGCTGAGAAAAGCATTTAAACAAAGCTAGGAATCAGTGCTAATTGATGCATTTGGTTTTGTGCCTTATAAATAACTTGAACTCTTTATGGTTACTGTAATAGCAATTTTATGTTATTTATTTGTATTTCTCTCCCAAATCCTATGAACACATTGTAATACAAAAGTTATTATATTTAAATAAAAAAAGAAATAAATAAAGCCATAATAATTGGAAAAAAAAAGAAAAAACAAAAGTTATTAATCACATTTCAAACATTAAGACGCTGAAGATCAGGGCCTCCCCTGGTGGCTCAGCGGTTGAGCGCTGGGCTGCGAGGCTGCCCGCGGCCTCTGTAGCGCTGGTTCGATCCCTGGCTGCCTGCGAGTGTCCCACATGGCACACAGACCTCTCCTGCCGTGCCCGCTGCTCCTTTCAGCAGTGTATTTCATCTGTCTGCCTGTTCTGTTCCAGGGTCTGCCTCTGGTGAATTCTCTCACCCTCCCGTGCTTCTGACTGTACCCAATGCTTGTATAAATAAATAAATAAGTCTTTTTTTTTTTTTTTTTTAAAAAGACACTGAAGACCAAACCAATTAGGAAATGTTCTGAAGGTCAAAAGCCAGAAATTTGCAGAAGCCAGATTAGAACCGAAACATGCCTGGCTCTAGAACATTGCTTTATTTTGTGTCCTCTGCCTTTGGATTTATAGCAAATACTAAATGTTATACTTGGGTGGTAGTCCCAGGATATGTGGCTGGTATTCTCAAGACTTTGCTGCAGGGTCCCTGGTGCTCTGCTCTGAGTGCTGCCTCCTTGAGATGCATCCATCACCACACACGGCAACAGCATTCGCACTGCCTTGGCTTTGGGAGTGGAAGATCAAATGTATGTTAGTTTCCCAGGACAGCCATAACTGGTGGACTTAAAACAACAGCAATTTTTGGTCTCACAGTTCTAGAGGCCAGACACCTTAGGTCAAGGTGTCAGAAGATTATATGCCCTCCGAAACCCATGAGGGAATTCCTCCTTGCCGCTTTCTGGTTTCTTGTAGTTTACTGGCTACTGTGGGCAGCTTCATTACTCGAATCTCTGCCTTCATCTTTGCATGGTCCTCCCCTCATGTGTCCTGTCTTCACATGGCCATCTTCTCCTAAGGAAACCAGTTATATTGGATTAGGGTCCAACATACTTGTATTATCACACACATTAACTTAACTAATTGTATTTCCAAATAAGGAAGTTATATTTTTTTTAGTAAAATGATTCAATTCATCTCGTAATAGAAGGAAACTTCTTTCATTTTTGTTTTCCATAGCCCCTAAAATTTGATTAATCTATTGTCATGACACTTGTTTAGGACTTGCCCAGGAATATTGTCTTTACAGAATACAATAAGACACCCAAATCTGGGAAATATAATGTTTATATTTAAACCATCCATATGGAATGTCCCTGTTGACTACTTAAAAGTCATGGCATATATTGACAATAAATTGGGAAACTGATAAGGATTCAGTGTATCTGATACATTTAGACACAGAAGAAATTAAACCACACCTTTTCCATTCTTTCCTTTGTCATGGCTATGGAGGAGGCTTGGTTTCTTTAGAATTAAGTCACTGCCACATTCATTTTTATCCACAAAATTTCTAGACTTTGTCATTCATCAATAGAGTAACAATGGTCTTTGAAACCATGTGAAAATGTTAGCGGTTGGATTAGAAACTACATTGCAATCTCTTTTTATGATCAACCATTTAGGAGTGAGTCCATGGCATAGAACATGCCAATAGAATGAATGGTGGCCACACAGCCACCTGCAAAGTCACACTGCCAAGGGCACAGCAGCTCAGAATGCAGCCATGGTTATGAAATGGATGGGGCAGGAATCAGCCTCACTGCAGCTACCGTAAGGGCAGTGACTGGGAAAACTCATTCTTTTACCATAAAGGGAAAACAACTGTCCCTGCAAAAAACTTGAAATGGTTGTTAAACCCTTTTGACCATCTGAGCAAATTGTTTATTCAAAGGAGCTAGGCAGAGGGGCCTAGGTACAGAATCACAAGAATGGATGAGAGCGAATATATTCTGAGAAAAATTTCAGAGAGTTTGGAGGTATGTCCTGAGCCAAAAAAAGCAGCTTATTATAGAGAAATGTTTTACCATTGGCAGGTGGAACAGGAGAAATCATAGAGTAAACCTGGCCCAGAGCTTATTTCTTTGTGCATGTGCTGTGTTAAGTAGACAGTTCCGATTCTCCCTTCTTTGGCGAGTCTGACCTATAATCAGCATTCAAGCATAGCATCATGAAATAAAAGAAAGAAATAGGGTCAGCTGCACTCCTGTTATCAGTGGTAATGAATGATTGGCTATCATCTAGTCAACTCCAAACCACCAGGTTTTATAACAGTGAAATCTCATAGCATCACGGATATCATGTCTTTGTGGAGGTTTTTAAAAGGAGCTAAGGAAACATGTAGTCAGTGACACAAGGACACTTAGTGCACTTTTATTAACATTAAAATTAGGTTGATTTAAAATTGGGTTGACTTTCTGTTTTTCTAACACTGAATTTTGAAAAATTTAAAGTTCCTTTGTGAATCCTTGCAATATTTTCCTGAGGCAGATGGAGAACAAATATCTTCATTATAGGTGCTTAAACAATCTGTACTGAATTATATTGAGCTCCGAGGTTGGGGGAATCCTAAGTAGGTGCTCCTTTCCTATGAAACAGTGACTGCATTTTCCATAGCTTTTTGTAACATCTGCCATTGTTACCCAAACAAATCCTGGTGTGATTGGGCAATAGAATCAGGCTGTTCTAATGTAAATGTTTAATAGAGGCATGGGATTCTCATTTGATTGCTTTGTGGCTGCAAAGAAACAGGACCTAATTTAACATTAAGCCTGTAATTAGCAAGAAGTGCTATTTTGCTCGGGTAAACTAAATCCCTTGCATTTTGACAATAACTGGCATTCAACATTTAAATTTAAATAACTGAGATAATCATAACTCCAGTTTAAACATACTAACCCAGTCAATCTCATTTGAATTGCTTTCAAAGGTAAATTTAAATCAATATTTTCTTTATTGGATTTTATAAAGAGCTATTACTTTTTGTCTTTTATTTTTAAAAGTAAGAATTTTTCTAGTCCTTCCCTCACCCTTGTTTTTATTTTCTTTTTTTATTCAGTGCTTACAGAGTGCATATCTGTGGATTAGAAAGTTTATGAATTTTATAGTTTCCATTAAACAGCATAGGCGTAAACAGACAAAGAATCTTAATCACATCTTTGATTTATTTCCTCTGTCAAGGGTAAAATATGCCTGGTAAGACCATCTTTTATGTTTCATTAGGGGGAGTAGTTAAATCCTCAGTGACTCAGAACACTTAGCCCTGACTATCGTCAAATAAGTTTCTGTTGGTGCCTGGAGCACCTGTATATTTAGTGCTGCAGACTAAGATATAAAGAGAGGATGCCATTTTCTTATAATAATTCTTGGTTAATACAATCTTAGGCATTGCTGTGAGAGTGTCTGAGAAGTGTGGATGGATAAGGTCATTGTGCAGAGGAGATCAAGCAAGAAGCCAGAGAGAGGATTAGCCACATGTATACTGAAATTGCCAAGATTTAAAGTAGGAGAAAGTCTCATGTGTTACATAAGGAATGATAGGATCTAGGATGTAAAATCAATAAAAAAGAATGACGATAAGAAAACAAAAAACTTAGAATTATCTGCTATATGAGACTCAAAGCTTGAGGGGCCTTTACAAGAAAGGGAAGGATAGTTTGAAAATAGCAAGAACAAGTGAATCACCTGTCCCCTGTTATCAGCTGTGTGGGGTGAGTCCTTGAGTGCCTGTCTCAAGAATGTGATGAGGTCTTGAGAGGAGACAAGTGGACCAGAGTTTATTATAAGTGATAGAGCAGGAGACAGAGCTCTAGGGAGACTCATTTAAAAGAAGGCTCCCTGAGCAAGGTGTAGTTTCACTTTTTATTACCAAGCAGGGATGGTGGGGTCAGGATTCAGCCAGAGGGTGGAGCTGGGAAGCATGTTCTGGGAGGTCCTATAGAGGCACAGGTGAACTTGCACAACATGCTTTCTCATATCACATGGTTAGAAAATGAAGGCCAAATCCCACCCAGAGGCAGGGATTTTATTTAGTATTATAATCAGTTCTTAGATACTGTGGATCACTTTTGGTCATTTTGTGCATGCTTTATAATCCAACAAATTTTGCCTCACAGGCCTGCAACTTCTTTCTGCCATCCATAAGTAGATGAGATAAGCTGTAGATAGCTCAATAATGCATTTTAAAAAAAAAGATTTTATTTTTGAGTAGAAGAACTGGAGTGTAGGCCAGAGGTGCAGGGGTAAGAAGATTCACCAGAGATACAGTGGGGAGCAGAACAGGTGGATTTATAGAAATACATTGCTAAGGGGAGCAGAGGGCCAGGCAGGAGAGGTCTGCTGCACCATATGTGGGGGATCGGAGGTAACTGGAGGGTAACTGATGATGTCTTAGCTCTGAGTCTCCTCATGACTGAAAAATCAAACTTAGTAATTTAGTCCTTATTGATTCAAAGCATGTAGTGCTAGAAAAGCTGAATGTTGGTTTGAGGAAAGGGGTGGTTTCCCGGTTCTCTCTGTTCACCTCTGATAAGGATATAGACTCTCTAGAGGCATCACATTTAATCCCAGTGTGCTGTCAACTCATGATTCCTACTGGGAGTCATGATGAGGAAATGTTCCACCTGGGTGCTTTGGTTGCACACTCATTAGAGAAACAGGTTATTTTCAGGAAAACTGGTGTTAACACCAAATGAGAAGGACCAAGTTTTACCACTTGATGAAAGCATGATGATGAAAGCATAAGTAGGTACAACCTTAGTCCCAGTCCCTGGTACTGTGATACTTACTGACTTAATTCTCCAGAACATGGGGAATTCCTAAAATTCTTCAATGGTCTATACCTTAGATACATTATCTGAGGTTTAAGAACCCCAAGAAATATTCAATTCTCTTCATTTTCAAAGGAGATAATTGTTACGGAAAAGGATTAAGTATCTTGGATAACATCTTGCTAGAAGTCAATGGACAATTCAGAATTATAACTCATGTATCTTACTTCCTACTCTTTGACCTTTAGGTTTAAAGTACTATCTGATAGTTCCAAATCATTATGAGTTTAATAAAGTAAAATAGTTTTAGATCAGAAAAGAAACAGATTATTAATTCATGAACTAAATCTTTTAGAATAGACTTTTGACAATAGGAGCTGAGAAATTATTCATGTTTCTAGCATTTTTTCATAAAACAATACCATTATATGAATAATATCAACATATGGTCAAGATAATATTTTGGGGGATGTAAAGCCTGAATAAGGAATATTAAATTGGAGTGAACTTATGAACTATACTTGAACAAATTCTGCATTCTTTCCTTCAGACTCCCTGTCAGTAGAAGCACATTAGAGACTCAGTACTCCTGCACTGGAGAGCATTTGTTTAGTCTGTAAATATTTGACTTCCTTTATGAAGGATTTTTCTCTATTGGATAGCAATTCATATGTTTAAAACGACACAGAGAAAGCCTTTGAGTCGTGTGTCACTATACGCCTAAGGCATCAAGGGGATCTTGTTAAAGTTCACTATTGTTGCAGAAATTCCATCTTTTCTATCATAAAAAGATTGTTTACTATTGGATTTTAAAATAGTGGTTTTTTTAATGGTAGAATACAGAGAGATCAAACAGTATAATTTGAAAAAAGAATAAAGCAATTGTGGAGAGTTAGGGGGGATAATTTATGACTACTATAGTAATTATCTGTGATTTTTAGTGTTTCTATAATGAAAAAAAGATGATTTAGCTTAAGTTTTATTTCCAAACATACAACTTTCAAAAATGAGTAGTTCAAAAATTCACTTCAACTTAACTTTATGCAAGATTAAAAGGATGGAAATACCAGTTTCTAACATTAAAATGTCCCTTGAGCCTTTTAAGTGATTTTAAGCAGTTAAAAATACAGATGTCACAAGGAATCCAAATAGGAAAAGAAAAAGTCAGACTATCACTATTTGCAGATGATATGATAATATATATAGAGAACCCCAAAAACTCCACAGAAAAACTAATTCAACTAATCAATCAGTTCAGTAAAGTGGCAGGATACAAAATCAACACGAAAAAATCAGTAGCCTTCCTATACACAAACAGTAAATCTGAAGAAGAAGAAATTAAAAAAAAAACAAAACATCCCTTTTATTATCAAAACAAAAAAAGTCAAATACTTGGGAATAAATCTAACCAAAGAGGTAAAGGACCTATACAAAGAAAACTATGAAACACTGTTAAAAGAAATAGAAGAAGGCACAAAGAAATTGAAACACATCCTCTGCTCATGGATTGGAAGAATAAACATTATTAAAATGGCCATCCTACCAAAAGCAATATACAGATTCAATGCTATTCCAATAAAAATTTCAATGACATTCCTCAAAGAAATAGAACAAATATTAATGAAATTCATATGGAATCACCAAAAACCACGAATAGCCAAAGCTCTCCTGAAAAAAAAAGAAGGGAATGGAGGCATCACACTCCCAGACTTCAAAATGTACTTCAAAGCCATAATCATCAAAACTGCATGGTATTGGAACAAGAACAGACACACAGACCAAAGGAATCAAATAGAAAATCCAGAAATAAACCCACAGATTTATGGTCAACTAATATTTGACAAAGGAGCAAAGAATATGCATTGGAACAAAGAAAGTTTGTTCAATAAATGGTGCTGGGAAAACTGGGTCGCTACATGCAAAAGAATGAAGCTTGACTACCTCACACCATGCACAAAAACCAACTCAAAATGGATTAAAGAACTAGACATAAGACCTGAAACCATAAAATACATAGAAGGAAATATAGGCGAAACACTACATGATATGCACATCAAAGACATCTTTACAGACATATCACCCAAAGCAGTGATAGTGAAGGCAAAGATAAACAGCTGGGACTACATGAAATTAAAGAGCTTCTGCACAGCAAAAGAGACAATAACAAAAACAAAGAGAAACTCCACCGACTGGGAGAACATTTTTGCACCCAACACTAATGATAAAGGACTGATCACAAAAATCTACAAAGAGCTGATGAAACTCAACAAAAACAAAGAAAATAATCCAGTCAAAAAATGGGCAGAAGAGCTAAAAAGAAACTTCTCGGAAGAGGAAATGCAAATGGCCAACAGGCATATGAAAAAATGTTCAACATCACTTGTAATCAGGGAAATGCAAATCAAAACTACCATGAGATACCATCTGACACCAGTGAGAATGGCACATATTAAAAAAAACTAGCAACAACAAATGTTGGCCAGTTGTGGAAAAAAAGGAACTCTCCTGCACTGTTGGTGGGAGTGCAAACTGGTCCAACCACTATGGACAGCTGTGTGGAGATTTCTTGACCTACTAAACATAGAGCTTCCATATGATCCAGCAATTCCACTCCTAGGTATTTACCCAAAGGACACAGAAACATCAATTCCAAAGAGCACCTGCATCCCTATGTTTATAGCAGCACTATTTACAATAGCTAAGCTTTGGAATCAACCCAAATGCCCAAAAATAGATGACTGGATCACGAAGATGTGGTACATATACACCATGGAATATCGCTCAGCATTCAATAAAGATAAACACATGCAATTTGCAGCAACATGGATGGAGCAGGAAGGGATCATGCTCAGCGAAATAAGCCAGAAAGAAAAAGAGAAATACCGGATGGTCTCACTCATAGCAGGAATCTAGAAAACTTAAATAAGGGACCAGGAAAAAGAATAACTATAAGAAAGTAAAAATCAAAATCAACAAACAACTATGAACCAGAGACACTCTGTGTGGGGTGGGGGGCAAGGGAGGGATTGGGGTCAAAATAAGGGAGTTGCAATTGTATGGGAAATATAAAAACAAAATTAAAATAAAAAAAAGAAAAGATACGAGGACAAAAAAAAATACAGTTGTCCATACAAATAATCTGCTAATAATGTAATAATCTGGTTTGCCAAGTTATCAAATTGTAAATATCAGGTATTTTGTGTATTTCACATATTACTAATATTCTATAAAGAATTTCAGTTTCCAGAAAAGCACTTTTTACAAGCTTGTGATTTTCTGAATCAGTTGATAACTTCATATTAACATATAGCTCATCATAAAGGGGATGGTTTTTTTGATTTCTTCTTCTTCAGATTTATTGTTTGTGTATAGGAAGGCTATTGACTTTTGTGTGTTTATTTTGTATCCTGCCACTTTACTGAACTGATTGATGAGTTGAATTAGCTTTTCTGTGGAGTTTTTGGGGTTCTCTATGTATATTATCATATCATCTTCAAATAGTGATAGCTTGACTTCTTTTCCTATTTGGATTCCTTGGATGTCTTTCTCTTGTCTTATTGCTCTGGCTAGAACTTCCAGTATTATATTGAAAAGCAGTGGTGAGAGTGGGCATCCTTGTCTTGTTCCAGATCTTAATGGAATTGCTTTCAGCTTTTCACCATTGAGAATGATACTGGCTGTTGGCTTCTCATAGATGGCCTTTATGATGTTGAGGTATGTTCCTTGTATCCCAAGAATTTCAAGGGCTTTTATCATGAATGGGTGTTGCACTTTGTCAAAAGCTTTCTCAGCATCTATTGATATTATCATATGGTTTTTATATTTCTTTTTGTTGATGTGTTGGATAACGTTGATTGATTTTCGGATGTTAAACCATCCTTGTGTCCCTGGAATGAATCCTACTTGGTCGTGGTGAATTATCTTATGGATACATTGTTGGATTCTGATAGCTAAAATTTTGTTGAGGATTTTTGCATCAGTGTTCATTAGGAAGATTGGCCTGTAGTTTTCCTTTTTTGTGTTGTCCTTGTTCGGTTTTGGTATTAGTGTAATGTTGGCTTCATAGAATGTGTTTGGTATTGTCTCTTCCTTCTCAATTTTTTGGAAGAGTTTGTGAAGGATAGGCACCAATTAATCTCTGAATGTTTGGTAGAATTCATTTGTAAATCCATCAGGTCCTGGGCTTTTGTTTTTGGGGAGGTTTTTGATTACCATTTCAATTTCGCTGCTTGTAATTGGTCTGTTTAGGTGTTCTATTTCTTCTTTATCTAGCTTTGGGTGATTGTAGAGCTGTAGGAATTTGTCCATCTCCTCTAGATTGTTGAACTTGTTTCCATACAACTCTTCATAGTAGTTACTGATTATTCTTTTGATTTCTGCTGTGTCCGTTGTGATTTCTCCTCTTTCATTTCTGATCCTGTTTATTTGTGCTTTCTCCCTTTTTTCCTTTGTGAGCCTGGCTAGGGGGTTGTCTATTTTATTGATTTTTTCGAAGAACCAGCTCTTGGTTTCATTAATCTTTTGGATTGTTTTTTTGAGGTAAAGGACCTATACAAAGAAAACTATAAAACACTGTTAAAAGAAATAGAAGAAGACACAAAGAAATGGAAAGACATCCCCTGCTCATGGATTGGAAGAATAAACATTATTAAAATGGCCATCCTACCAAAAGCAATATACAGATTCAATGCTATTCCAATCAAAATTTCAATGTCATTCTTCAAAGAAATAGAACAATTATTGATGAAATTCATATGGAATCACAAAAAACCCTGAATTACCAAAGCTCTCCTGAAAAAGAAAGAAGGCAATGGAGGCATCACACTCCCAGACTTCAAACTATACTACAAAGTCATAATCATCAAAACTGCATGGTATTGGAACAAGAACAGACATACAGACCAATGGAATCGAATAGAAAATCCAGAAATAAACCCACAGATCTATGGTCAACTAATCTTTGACAAAGGAGCAAAGACTGCATTGGAGCAAAGAAAGTTTGTTCAATAAATGGTGCTGGGAAAACTGGGTTGCTACATGCAAAAGAATGAAGCTTGTCCACTACCTCACACCATACACAAAAATCAACTCAAAATGGATTAAAGAACTAGACATAAGACCTGAAACCATAAAATATATAGAAGGAAATATAGGCGAAACACTACGTGATTTGCACATCAAAGATATCTTTACAGATACATCACCCAAAGCAGTGATAGTGAAGGCAAAGATAAACAGCTGGGACTACATCAAATTAAAGAGCTTCTGCACAGCAAAAGAGACAATAACAAAAACAAAGAGAAACCCCACCAACTGGGAGAACATTTTTGCACCCAACACTAATGATAAAGGACTGATCACAAAAATCTGCAAAGAGCTGATGAGACTCAACAACAACAAAGAAAATAACCCAGTCAAAAAATGGGCAGAAGAGCTAAAAAGAAACTTCTCGGAAGAGGAAATGCAAATGGCCAACAGGCATATGAAAAAATGTTCAACATCACTTGTAATCAGGGAAATGCAAATCAAAACTACCATGAGATACCATCTTACACCAGTGAGAATGGCACATATTAAAAAAACTAGCAACAACAAATGTTGGCGAGGTTGTGGAGAAAAAGGAACTCTCCTGCACTGTTGGTGGGAGTGCAAACTGGTCCAACCACTATGGAGAGCTGTGTGGAAATTTCTGGACCTACTAAACATAGAGCTTCCATATGATCCAGCAATTCCACTCCTAGGTATTTACCCAAAGGACACAGAAACATCAATTCCAAAGAGCACCTGCACACCTATGTTTATAGCAGCACTGTTTATAATAGCTAAGCTTTGGAAACAACCCAAATGCCCAAAAATAGATGACTGGATCAAGAAGATGTGGTACATATACACCATGGAATATTACTCAGCATTCAAAAAAGATAAACACATGCAATTTGCAGCAACATGGATGGCGCTGGAAGGGATCATGCTCAGTGAAATAAGCCAAAAAGAAAAAGAAAAATACCGGATGGTCTCACTCATAGCAGGAATCTAGAAAACTTAAATAAGGGACCAGGAAAATGAATAACTATAAGAAAGTGAAAATCAAAATCAACAAAAAACTATGAACCAGAGACACTTTCTGGGTGGTGGGGGGCGGGAGGGGAGGAATTGGGGTCAGAATGGGGGGGTTGCAATTGTATGGGGAATATAAAATAAAATTTATTATAAAAAAATAAAAGCAAACAAACAAACAAAAAAAACATACAGCTCATCAATGAAGAACGATTAAAACACCATCTTTTCTGTATTCTTTTTTTTTGCCTTTATATTTCCAATTATCAGTATTGTTAAATAGGAGAGACAAGATAAACATAAACAACATATGTATCAATTGCCAATATGTCCTTTGTACTCTGAATCTTTGAATCTATAGATGTTCTTGTTAATATTTCAAAAACTGATGGAATTAATATTTCATTGCAATCTGTCATCCAAATTCTTTTATCCTTGTTTCAAAAGAAAGTGAATTGTGACACATCAAACTCTCTTTTTTAGCAACTCAGGAGAACACTGCTTGACCAGTGGAAATCACTGTCATTCAGGTATTGAATTCCTTGACTCAAGATGTCAGCATATTTTCAGGTCATCATAGTGATTATAGAAAAGGCAACACCCAAGCTCTGACTATTAATACATGATTAAAAGATACATGTAACACAGGGTCATAAAACTGAAAACTAAAATTACATAACTAAATTAGAACTTCCTGGAGGCATCTGATCTGTCCTAGATAAAAGAAAAATATCAGTACTATTTCAAATCTCAGAAAAATGACATTCTCGTATTACCATTCAAATTTTTCCTACAGTTCCTTAAAGCAATACTTGTTATTTCATATTTGGCAATGTATTGGTTAGATGTCTCCAAAATATTGAACAATTTTAGCTTTTGTGTTACTTTTCTCACATGACCTACTTAAATAAAATAATTTTATTATAACACATACTGGATTTTCTTTCTGAATATTAGCCAGTTCGTATCTGGAAATGTAAATGATCTCATAGCAAATGGGCTAAAAATGGAAGTTTTGGAAAAAAGTTTGAATTTATTGTATTTGCTTAAAATTTTCACAGCTAAATATTCCTCTCAAGAAATTATAAAAATAGCAGGATCAAAAAGAAGCAATTATAAGTTAGAGCAGAAATTGGTAGTATTTATTTTTAAAAAAAGCATAGATGAGAAAGTGCCAAAGAGCCAAAAGTTGTTTATATAAGAAAATTAAGAGTTCATTGAAAAGACTAAGAAAACAAAATGTCTTTAAAGCTTATCAAGAACAAAGGGAGAGAAGATACAAATAACCAACTCTGGAGTAAAAGATGGATAGCGCTATGATTTCTACAAGCAAAATTAAAAATGATTCAAGGATGTCAGAAACAACTTCATTCCAAACAAGTAATATTAAATGAAAAGTAAGCTTCTTATAGTGATACTATGTATGAAAGCCAATTTTGATTGGCAATATTCCAATAGCCAATCTTTCCACATGGAAAAATTCTCCACTCCACATGGAAAATTTTAAGCAAATACAGACTATATCAATGAAAGAATTCTACCAAATATTAAGCAAGTTGTAACACTTTCATTACTTAGTCTTCTAGAAACAGGAAAAAGGGAGCTGTCAAATAAAATATTATAAGCCCAAATTGTTAGAAACCAAACTGTCAAGGGTAAAAATTTGTCAAGTATAGAAAAGTAAAAGAAAAATTATAAATCAATATATCTTGTGACTTAAATATAATATTCTAAATAAAATTCTAGAAAAACACATCTAACAATATTTGTAAAAGTTAATACTTTTTTAAAAGTTGGACTTGCTTTGGGAATTTAAAGTTAGCTTAACATTAGAAAATTCAATAATATGCATTGCCTTTATAGACTTAAGAAGAATTATGAGTAACCCAATAAGACGGGAAAACACTTTTGACAAAATTCATCACTTATTTATACTAATGAAAAAGGTTTTATCTAGTAGTAGAAGGATAGTGCCTTAATCTGATAAGGACAATTGCATGAACTAAAAATAATATGAGAATTAGGTAATCAGATAATTATAAGTAATGGTTTTAGCACCTTTTTTTTAAGATGGCGGCAATACTGATGTATAATAAGATATTGAATGCCTTAACTCAAAGATTAGAAATGAGATAATGAGAGTAGGAGTAAAGGAAGGTGGGAATAAAGATAATGGAGAAATGGAGTAAAGGTGGGGGCAGCATACTGAGATTTGTGATATGACACATGGAAGGATGAGAAGGTTCCAGAGATTTCCACTCTGGTTCTGTACAACCACTGGTCTTATTTGATGAGTGGAGGCATCAGTGGTGGGATGCATCTTGCTTCTATAGATTTTTGTTTAAAATATGCCCTCAGGAACTGTTAAAAGCACTATAAAAAGTGATTGACTGTCTTTTGTTTTTGTCAGAGACCAAAGTGAAAACTTAATTGTTCTCCTGTTGCCTATAACCCTTAATAAGACAGGGGTAAGCAGCAGTGTTTTTGGGTTCCCATAGTGCTTGATAGTCCTTGAAAGATTTGGTATTTCCACTGTATTAAAGAATTACCCTAACAAGTAAATGAGAATCTCATTATTTTAAGACCCTTTAATTATGGTTAGGGAAAATGTCACAAAATCTAATAATGATACGTTGTAAGATTCATTTTGAAATCTTTCTTGGCTACCTTTAATATAGAAGTTCTTAACTGATCTATTTCAGGACTGTGAATTGAATGAGATTCTAAACAATTTATTTTGGTAGTACAAGACAGACTCTTTTCTCCAGAGCTGAGTTTTCATTTTTGTTTTTGATTTGCTTCCAAAAAACTTTTATTCAAAGAACCATATCAATATTATGAGTTAAAATATACTTATTGTGCCAGTCCTACTGTTTCTTATGATAACCATGTTTGCCTCAGAAGATCAGTGAGTTGGCATTTGTCACCCTGGGGTCTAAAACATCTCTTATTCTTTATGGCAGAAACAGTGCAAATCTCCTAAAGTCTTGTCATAAATAGGAAGTTTATTTTGGATGAAACTGGGTGGTGATTTAATTAACTTATCTAGCCATTTTATTCCATGGGGTGCTATATTCCTGTTGATATTTATTGATAAGAATTGTCACTGTTCCATGCATTATTTTGCCTGGAACCAATTCCAGAATTCTCTTATTTAATTGAATAATTTTTTACTTGTACTAATGCTAACCTTGGTTAATTAGATTTTGGTAATAAAAGCATCAGAAACTAATGATAAAAAGTAAAGGATAGCAATCAGAATACCATTGGAGGAGCTGATAGAATGGAGGTTGCTGGGCTCCATATTTGGTAAATAGACAGGCATCAAGGAGCTTTGGATGTGTAAGTAAATGTGTTAGCAGTTAGACTGACTCAGGGCTGGGGGGGCGGGTGGTAGTCTGAGTCACCATAATTTACAAAGTGATGGTAAATGCTAAAAAAGATTGTCTTTATCATATGCTTCTTTAACCCCAGAAAACTTTTAAATGCAACAAAAACTCAAATCTATGCAATATACATCATTGGCTATTTTTCCATCAAAATTTTTGCTGTTTTATTATAAGTTTATTTTGACAACATCTTTAAAAGAACTTTTTTTATTCAAAACTTTGTATCAGCACACTAAAAGATAAAAAACAGTTAAGAACATGAGAATCCTGTAATTTAAGACCAATAATAATTAGGTTACCTCTAAGTATGACCTTCTTTAATCACCTTATAAATATTCCCAAGATAAGAAATTGAATGGTAATTGGGACATCAGCTACTCAAATTTTACTGAAAAATAAACTTTGTGAGTATGTCTTACTAAAAAGTGTCATAGGTTATCTGGGGAGTAATGTTCTGGTGTAGGAAGCAAGAAGGATTATTTCTTGGTTTAGACATTATTGCTTTGTAAGCAAAGTCAAGTTAATCAAAATCTAAAGTAGGCAATTGTGAACTGAGTTCAGAATCAAAAGAAGTAAAAAATTCATAAATAAGAAAAAATACTGACTTAGGTATATTAAAATAAATAGATTGTGAAGGGTAAATAAAATTAGAACAATTATATGTTCCAGATCTTAAGAAAAGTAAGCAAAAATATCATAAATCTCATCTTTGTCTACCAAGGGCATATCACTATATTGTGGAGCAGTGGGTTCACTGCCTGAACCCATAATTATTATACCAATTATTATGTCACTGGCTTTGAGAAAATAGCTTTATTGCAAGCTGACGCACAAGAAGTCAGGAGGCAGGGCTCAAATTTATCTTCTTGAAGGTGGGACTTTGGGCAATATTTAAAAGGTTAGGGAAAGAAGAAAATATAGAAAAATGCAAGTTGACTAAGTCTCATTGGTTGCTTTTTGTAGAACCATGGTGTTACTGGTATTTGGGCTTCGAACTTTCATAAAATTGAGCACACTTTGCTTTGAAATGTTGTCCATGTAACCATAGTGAGACATCTTGGTCATCTTTTTGATGCAGTTTTTGTTCCAGATAGTAGAGGGATCACCTTGAGGACAGCACAATCTTCTGTGCCTGCTCTCTGAAACAAACTTGTCAGCTAATGAAAATCTTGATTTTTCTCTTATTTAAGCTGGGTTTGGTTAATTTTTGTTCCATTGCTTCATTCTAGTTACACAATTTGTGGTCAAGTTCTACAGTTCTTTCAAGATAAGTAGAAACAGAATATGAAGTGAGGCAGGATGATGGTAAGATGTCCCAAGCATCATGGTTTCAACCTGAATTCATGGATGAAAATTAAGTTCATTTGGTAAGACACATTGCTCAAAGCTTCACATGCTCCTGTATGAGACAAAATTTCTCTGTACCAGAAAAAAGAGTGAAATATTTGAGTTGTTTGCATTATAAGGAGCTTTATTTAGGAATATCTTGTAAATGGCTGGAAAATTATTAAGCTTGTCTCAGTTTATTGTGAAAAAAGACAATTCCAAATTAAAACTAATAATTAAAAAAAAGAGTTCTTTCTTTGACTCTTTCTGCTGTGCCCTTTGAATAATTTGAACTTTCCTGCTAACTTCAGAGAAGAAAAGGATTTTACCTGTGTCAACTCAGGGAGTGGTGATGACAGGGACTAAACGCCAGAGGATATATCCCCACAGCTATCAAAACAGATTTATGGTAGTGGAGTGGGCACAAGTCAGAAATACAGCTCCATAAACTAATTCAGAGTAAATATGTCTCCCATCCAAGTACTAATCAAGCCTGGCCCTGCTTAGCTTCCAAGATCAGACGAGATCGGGCGCGTTCGGGGTAGTATGACGGGCGAGTAAATATGTGATCCTAAGAAGAGTCACCCTCAAGTTTCCCTTCTTTCTCTGTATTGACATTTCTGTGGTCGGTATTTACTCACTAAGGGTAAATTATTTTGTAATGAAAACAGATTGTTACATATTTCCTTTAAATTACTTGTTATTGTTCTAATACTGTCCAATTCTACACTTATTTGCTATTAACACTAGGGGTCAGACTAAGAATAGTACTGTTTTCTAAATTATGATGAGCCATAGCAGATATTATAAGTATCTTAGATATTTTCCAAATTTTGTCTTCTCAATATCCATTATATGCTGCTATGTTATATTATTGCACTTTTCAACAATAAAGGTTAAGAATTAATATATTTTTTCAAAAAACAAAAAGTTAGGGAAATATATTTTAAAAATATGTATGTTGGTACCAATATCTCGAATGAAAGTATTTTTTGGAAAGAAAATTTTACAACCAAATGCAGTTAGCAAACTGCATTGTCTTTACCTGAATATACCATTGTAAAGTATATTTTCCTTACCCTACCAACTTACTTATCCTTTTCTTTTTTCTTTCCCTGTGGGTTTTCAAGTATCATAACAAAAGCAAGAATTTGCCACAAATTCAACATAACCTGAAAAAAATCAAACAAATGTAATAACAAGGATGCAAATGTAAAAGATTTTATGTTAGTTATTTCCTAATGGACTTTAACATCATTTTAACATCTTAGAGGTATTGGGTATTTATGCTTATTTTTTTCTTAACTTGGTAAGGGTTTACCTTAAACACAACTAGTCTCACATATAGTACACACAGAAATAATCCTGATACAGTTTTATATAGAATTAGTAAATTATTCTACCTCACGTGGGTAATCCAATGTAGTGCAAAACAGGGTATGAAAATGTGGTTAAAGCTCATCTAACAGGGTCAAACAATATTAAGGGGGGGCTTCATAGACTATAAAAGTAGATCTGATTTCTCAGAAAATATAAACAGATAAAATACATTCTTTGCATTCTAAGAATTGAAACTCTAGCCCACATAAAAAATAAATGCATCCTCTGTGTGTGTGTCCTATTTACTTATTTTGTTTATATGTTTTTAGACTGCAGTAACTGCCTTTTTATTTTAACTACTGTAAGATTGTGCATAGGGATCTGTGCCTCCCTGGTGGTGCAAGGGGTTAAGACGCAACTTATGAAGTTGTCCGCAGCCACTGCAGCACGAGTTCGATTCCCGGCCAGCCAGGGAGCAACACACATGGTGCAGCAAACCTCTCCTGACTTGCCTGCTGCTCCCCTCAGCAGTGTACTTCAGTCGATCTGCCTGTTTTTATTCCCACTCTGTCTCTGGTGAGTCCTCTCGTCCCCCACACTTCTGGCCTGTGCCCCAGTTCTTGTATGCATAAATAAATAAATCTTCAAAAAAAAAAAAAAGATTGTGCATAGGGATCTTTAAAGCATTTGTACTCCCCCCAAAGAGGAGGGCTTTTAAGAAATTATTCTCTTATCAAGGAAGTAATGTTGTCAGCCATCTTCATGTGTCAGCTTTTACCCGAAAAAGGATTTGATTACAAAATTAAGAAACTGTGTAGAGGACAGAGAAGAGCTTTATAGGTGAGGTTCTTATGGTTCAGACAAAATGAACGCACAGAAAAAACATTTTCCCTGTTAATCATTTCAAGCCCTGATCCAGTGCTTCTGGTACCTGCCTCTGCACTTTCCTAATGCTTAGGGACCAGCAAGCTGTGACTTCCGGGCTGAATCAATTGATCTTTTATGTTTTTTATTGTTTCTGCTGCCCTGTAAAATCCCCCCATTAATGTTTTCTCTAGAGAGTCTAGTAAGACCTTAACAGTTAGGATGCCTCTTTGTGTACATAAAATGGTGACTCCTCACAAATAGTTAAAGGTGATATGACTAGTAATTCATATTTTATGACTTTTATAAATTTATATAATTATTGTTTTATAATTATTGTATGTGTTATGTCATAGTTGCTTTCTTTCTGTATTATTTGTGCTTACTTTGTTCTTCCCATTTTTAGATTTAGTTTTGTATGTAGTTTATATTTTCTTCTAGTGATTTTCTTTATACTTAAAATTTTCTAATGGTCTTAGTACTCTGATTTCTCAGATAACGTTATTTGATTTGTTGATTTTAACAGCATAATTTTTATTTCTGCCTATTGCCTATACAAAAATCAGTGGTTTATTGTGTGTTCTTTTGTTCTTTCTTCCATCATTTTAGTTGCAATATTTTTAGTTTGTCAGACATACAAAATTTATTTACCATTCTTCTACCTTCTTCAGCACCTCAGCTTCAATAAAATAAATACTAATCATGATTCCATTTCTTAAGATTACCTCAGTTATCTCTTGGTTGCTCAGCCTCTAGAAAATTCTCTAAGGAGGGCTTGTGAGTTCAGTATAATCTGTTTAAGCCATTTTTTCTATAGCTTTACATTGTTCAATGACATTTTTTTTTAAGTGTAAAATCTTTGCTTCATTTTTTCATTGAAAATGTTGCTCTACTATTGTTTTGCTTTTCCATTTAAGAAATTTGACACCATTCAAATTCTCCTGGTCTTTTTAATTATTGATATTTTTGACTGTAAGTCAAAAGGATTTGCCTGAATGTCCTAAATAATTATTTAAATCAATAAATTTTATAGATTTATTAACAAACGTAGTTGACTGCTGTTAAGATTTTACTCTCTAGCCTTTAGAAGTATTATACATCAAACACTTCACCACAGCTAGGGAGTGCAAGTAATTCAGTTTTCTCTTTGGGCAAAAGCAAAAATGTGGGGAGTCCCTGGATCAAGACCATTTGATCTCTAGACCAAGGCAGACTGAGGTCCCGGATATATGTCTATGTCTAAGTCTAAAGTCTAAGCTAAGCTTGGAGCCTATCTCTGCCTCTCTTTCTCTGTATTTCTATGCTCTCTCTGTCACTCTTCTGCTCTTGCTCCCTGTTCCCCACCCCAACCATAGGTGTCCTTCAGAGATTGTTGAATAATACTTAGGGTAAACAGATCCCTAGCAGTACTCTTACTTTGGGGGAAAGGTGAATAAGATAGTGAAGCAGCAAGAGTTAGGGTACAATGACTGATGGCATTCACCCTGGCAGATGTTAACAATTTAGCACAAGTATCGTTTTGCTGTGATATTTGCTTCTATTTTATTTCTCCATTGTCATTTCAAGAAAAGGTGTAAGGTACCTGCTGGGTGTCTTCTATATTTAGAAAGCCTTCTTATTTTGTTTCCAGGTATTTTTTTAATTAAAAATTAAATACTAATTCTGCTTTGTTATTTTGTTTTTCATTGTCAAATAATCCATTTTATGATATTTTTATATTTGCCTATTGCCATTTTAAATACTTTCCTTCTCACCTTTCTAATTTCTCATTTTTAGCTCATTTCTATTCTCTTGGATATTTTCCTACCTTTCTCAAAGTCCTTTGTTAATACTTTGTTTAAGGTTATTCTCCCTGAAATATCTTATAATTTAGTCATCATTGCTGTTAATATTTCTCTTTCACCACTTGCTTATTTATTTATTTATTTATTTATTATTTATTTATAGATTTACCTCTCCCTCTTCCCTCTTATTTCCTTTTTTATTGTTTGCTGCGTTCTATTGATTTTCATTTTATTTCTTATTTAATACGTACATTTCTTATTCTAACTATATATCCACGAGTGCTTATCAGAGTATACTTCAGTTTGAATTAATGTATTAGTTTTATTCTTCTTTGTGTTTGAATTCCTGAGAAAATTCATAAGATGAATTAATTGTCTGATTTTCACTGTTTTGCCCCTATAGTTGTGGCGTTAGATGAAGACAGCTTATGTCTATATGGTTTGTAGAAAGGGAACCAGTGGGATGGGTTACAAGTTTCCCATTTCAGGAGCCTATTTTTCTTATGTCAGTGTTACAAATGCACATTTTTACTGGTCACCTTGTTTGGTGCTTTTATTGGTTAGGGTGAGAAGAGATTATATGTCCTTGATTTTGTGTTTTTTTCCTTCTTTCTAGCAGGATCACAGTGTTTTCCTTTTGCTTCTATTTTCCCTTGCTCTTGTATTCCCAAGGATATCATTATCTTTCTGCTACTCATCCTTTAGAAACAATGTCTCTGTCTCTCCATCTTGTTACTGCAAGCCCCACACACATTTCTGTGCCTTTTTGCTGTCAGTGCTCTGATTTATCAGGCCCTTTTTTCATTTTCACACTCATAGTGGCCTTTCACTTTCTGGGAAAACTTTATATCACATGTGGTTCTTTTTATCTCCTATTCCTCTTCCTCAGCAGTTTTTCCAAGGTCTCCTTCTCTCTGCCACTCCCATGGTCTGCCAAGCTTGAGTGATGGCTGAACTGAAAATTAGCATTTACTTTTGTACTTACAGTTACCTTGAAGTTTGAAGTGTTCTCTGAATTCTAGTTATGTTAACATTTTTCAGGCTTAATTTGTTATACTGAGCAAGAGACACTTTAAAGAAGTGGCCAGGGGGGAAATGTAGTGTCACAGATAGAAGGAATAAAACATTTTCAAGGGTAATTGTATGATCTATGTGGCAGGTGCTGCTGATTGGTTGGTTAAGGTGAAGACTAAAGCTGATCACTGGTTAGTCCTGACTAGTGCTACTGTTGAGTACTGGGTACAAAAGACCAATTGGAATGAATTCTATAGAGAAAACAGTGTGAGAATGTGGGTATAAAGAATGTAGTTAGCATGTGACGCTTGAGAAGTTGTTTGAGAAGGCTTATTAGAAAAGGTCATATCCAAGTATGGTAGTTGAGAACACTGTGGTGCCAAGATTTTTTGTATTTTTCTTCAGGTTCTAATTTAAGCTAATACTTACAAAAGTACACATCTTAAATATATTTCTTCATTAAGTTTTAAATCTTAACAGCCTGAAAAACAAAGAACAGAACTTTACCACCTTCCTACAAATGTTTATTCCATGCAGTCACAAATCACTCCCCAAAAGGCACCCTATACTGACGTCTGACACTACATTGTTGGCCACTCCAGTGTTTCTAGGATTATTCACTTGGTTACAGGTAGTTTTAGGCTTTTCATTCTCATTAATATTTAATTTTCTATTTTCTTTATTTACTACAATTAATTTTTTTGTTTGTTGTAGAGAATTACTAGTTTTGGACTATTATGAAAGTGCTGCTGTGCACTAGTCATAATCTTCTAGTTTCTCCTCATGTATTTGATAATACGTGACTTTTGGTGAATATATGTATGAATTTCTTTAGGAATAGAATTGCTAGGCCCTGGAAAGCATGTTATATAGGTGTGGCTGAACAATTCTGTAAATTGTTTTTTCTTTCTTTTGTTTTAAAAGATTTATTTATTTATGCATATAAGAACTGGGGTACAGGCCAGAGATGCGGGGGATGAGAGGGTTTACCAGAGACAGAGTGGGGAACAGAACAGGTAGACTGACTGAAATACACTGCTGAGGGGAGCAGGGGCAAGACAGGAGAGGTCTGTTGTGCCATGTGGGTAGCTCCCTGGCCAGCCAGGGATCGAACTCGTGCTGCAGAGGCTGTGGATAGCTTCATATTGCTGTGCTTAACTCCTTGGGCCACCAGGGAGGCCCTGCTTTTTCTTTCTTAAGGCACTGTATAAAAGTTCTAGTTGCTAAGTAATTTTGCCAATACTTAGTTGCTTTTTAAATTTTCATTTTATCAGTAGTAACAAGGTTTTAATTTACATTTCACTGAAGCAATGAAATCATGTTTATTAGATATTAGACATCGCCTTTGAGAAATATCAGGCATTTTGTCTCTGTTTCTCTTTGGTTAGCTGTCTTTTCCTTATTAATTTGTAGATACTGTTTTTTATTTTTGATGAGTGATTTTCTGTTTAAAGGCTATGTGAAGATATGGGCAGTATTAAAATATGTTTGTAAGCTGATGAGAATAATCTACTGATTCAAAATACAGAGGGAAAATTGAAAGAGAAAAACCCTGAATAAGCAGCAGGAGATGGGACCTATTCAGAATGACTTTGCCGTATTATACTTAACTATAACCTTTGTTTTAGTTTATAATTAAATTCACCTGTGTATTACTACTATACAATGATGAATATTTTAATTCAATAAAATTGTATCCACATGTTGGATCACTTTCATTTCCTAAAAACAGATAACTTGATACAAAAACCAAAGAAAATTAGGGGGTGAATAGGGTAAAAACGAGTATGGGAAAAGCACAAGGGAATATGGTGATGGACTATGGGTGTTTTGGTAGTGGGAGAACTACAGTGGCCACAACTAAGGGGAGAGATCATATATTGACCAAAAGTTAAATAGAAAAAAGAAAATTGACTTTTGCACATATATCAAGGGAAAGCATTTTTTGCTGTGCTCACTGGCTTTCTATGTGTGCCACTGTGCCAAGGTATTAAGTCAGAGAACATCATTGCATCACATCATTTAGCTTCTATTGGGTCCATTTGCTTTTCTTCTTCAATCTAGTCTTTTGAATAATATTCATTTTGCATTATTTTATCCAATTATATTGTTGTCTCCTTTAAAAATTTTTGTACTTTTGTTAAATGCCTTAATGTCTATTTTAACTATTCAGTTGAAATTTTCTTGTTTCACATTTTATTCTTTGTGTTCAAAGAATTCTTTGTGTTTTAGTAAGAATTTGTGTTTTAGTAAGAATTCTTTGTGTTTTAGTAAGTTTTGATTTCTTTTGAATATAAAATGTTTGCTTTTTTCCATTATTGCTTTTAATTTCTTTTGCATTTTTAATTTTGTATATTGAATTTAAATTAATTTTAATTTAATTTTATATTTTTAATTGTCTAGCTTTTTTAATTGAGTATAAATAGAAAAATTTAGAGAGTAAATATATGAGGAGAAGGTTTTAAAGTAACTCATGTTCTAATTCATACATACTATTCCTTCATTTGGCTTTCAAAGGATCTTTAGCTCTTTCTGACTCTTTTTGTAGCAAAATAGACAATCAAAAATCCACGCTCTCTGCTTGTATAATCATGAATTGTAAGGGTCATCACACAATAGATGGCCACTAAACAGAAAAAAGAGCATGGCTGATAATTCTATTCAGGGCTGGCAGCTCCCTCCTGAATTAATTTAATCAAACAATAAACATTCATGAGATTTGGGGGATTTCTTCTACACTTCTATATGCTGTAGAGAGGTTGGCTAAGGACAATGTTCTTCCTTATACAGTTTTGGAATAAAGAAAATATTTTCTTTGTTGGATCAACTAACAAAACACAATTCCCTGAAAAAGCTGCAGGACTTGGTTTGACATTTCTGAGCATCTGACCTCATTCCTTACCTTATCTCACTCAGCTATCCCAAACAAAGAGTGGAATTTGTCACAGTTGTGATAGTGACTATAGAAAGAACATTTTTAAATAAAACTTGTGTCTTTGCAAAGTTTACCAGAAGTATGCTGGAAAGCATGTAGGAGCTAGATCTCTTGGCTGATACGTATCATGGATAACTGAATGTATTAGTTGAATATATTATCATTAATTATAGGACCAGATGAATGAGTCCTACCCATGAAAAAAATATCTTTCCTCAGTCAGTTCTACCCAGCTTCCTCACTCACTACACAATGATATTTTCCACACTGTCTCACAATATAATCACCCTTTTAAATCCCTGCTCTCTGCTGGATTAAAGACCCTTAGTTCTCTGCATTGTTCTTAATCAGTCACCCAAATGTGAGAGCTTTATATGATAATTCTCAGCTCACTTATTTCTCAATTTGCCATGCACCTCTACATAAAATCTGGTGTAGAAGCTGCAGGACTTTTCCACTAAAAAGAATTGGTTAAACATGAGATATCTTAACCTGCATGCACTTGCCATATCCATTGAGCAGTTATGGATCTCAAGTCAGCTATGTAGCTTCACTTTTCTAATATTCTATAGCAAGCAATAGGTTATTTTTAGATAAATACTCACAGACTGTCCTCAATGGATAGTAATATAATTATAGTAATTCAGATATTTGAACTTTCCTCTGACTCTAATATTTTTCCCTTTTTAAATGTTTTGATTAAAAAAATCAAATCCACTTTCTTTAGGGCTTTGGCTCTATTATCTCTGACAATAAAGTGAAAAATGTGGTATAGATAAGAACTTAATCTTAATTATTAATGGCATGTTGGGAGAAGGGTGGGAGATTATTGCTAACCTCATGGTCTCAGGTAAGCATTTTCTATTTCTTCTATTTTAATTTTAAGACTCCATTGTATGAGATAGAATATCTTGTCACAATTCTCCTGCCAAAATTGTACACTATCTTGCTTTTGCAATGATAGTTTATGCCTGTGGTATATTCTATATACTGACAAGTGATCTGATTTTTAACCTGGGTTCAGAGCACCTAACTTGGTAATGACATTATTAAAGACTTCTGGTTGGTCAGTCTAGGCTTAGAAGGTTTATCCCCATGAGCTGTTCATTTACCAAGAAATATACCTGATTAAATAGACCAATTGAGTTTGGTCAGTCATGTGAAATAAAGAGATCATACTCAGAGTATGTGGAAGGTGAATCTGTTGTGTATTAAACAGACAAAAGTTGTGGTCACAGGATTTGATCTCTGAATAAAGCAATTTGTGATCTTATATAGGGTTTGAGAAACATGTTTCATTTCATTAGATGAACATCATGCTAATATTACCTATAGTCACTTATTCACCTTGGGCAATCTAAGAGGTTGATGAAAAAAATCGTAAACATAATATTGCCTAACAAAAAATATGTGATGCATAATCTTTTATTTTTTTATTTTCATTTTTTTAAAGATTTATTTATTTATTTATACAAGCACTGGGTACAGTCAGAAGTGCAGGAGAGTGAGAGAATTCACCAGAGCCAGAGCAGGGAACAGAACCAGCAGACTGACAAAATACACTGCTGAGGGGAGCAGCGGGCAGGGCAGGAGAGGTCTGTCTCGCCATGTGGGACCCTCGCTGGTGGCCAGGGATCGAACCAGTGCTGCAGAGGCTGCGGGCAGCCTCACAGCCCAGCGCTCAACTGCTGTGCCACCAGGGAAGGCCCACGCATAACCTTTTATGTTTCTAGAGTACAAACCAAGGGGGCTTACATCCTCACCCTGACTGTTGCAGCCCTTTCCCATACAACTTTCCCCTTTGCTCTCTGAATTTCTGCCTCACCTTTCTGTACTTTCAGCCTTTCCTACCTTAAATATGTGTGCACATCTGAAATAATCTTCTGTGGTGATTGCCTTCCCAGTATGTCTCTTCTAGCAGATTGTAAGATCCACAAAGTCTAGCACAGTGCTTAATATATATTTGGTCCTCAGAAATTATTGTTAAATAAAAATTGTTCAGTGAGTATGCCTAGAAATTCTTTGTGGTATTTGCACATAAATTTCCTATACCTCCTGCAACTCTGATATTCAAGATGAAGTAATGAAATACCAAAAATTTCCATTTCATCACTTTTTTTTTAAAGATTGATTTATTTATTTATACAAGCACTGGGTACAGTCAGAACTACAGGAGGGTGAGAGAATTCACCAGAGCCAGAGCAGGGAGCAGAACAGACAGACTGACGAAATACATTGCTGAGGGGAGCAGTGGGCGGCAGGAGAGGTCTGCGCGCCATGTGGGACCCTCGCCCGGTGGCCAGGGATGGAACTGGCACTGCAGAGCCTGCGGGCAGCTTCGCAACCCAGCGCTCAACCGCTGCGTCACTGGGGAGGCCCCATTTCATCACTTTTTTGAGATTAAAGAATCATTTTCATTCCTTAAGCTGCAATGACTAAAAAGGCAAGTAAATCAACATTGTTCATTAAGAAAATGGACTATCATTTCCTAAGGCCCAAACTTTGAAGCACAAATGGAGCTAAATGGAAAACTGTCTAAATTATCAATATGAAATAATTAGTAGATTATATACCATTTAAAGACATCATCGTACAATCTTTGACACCCATTCATATATATCTTCAGGTTCTTACATATGTGGAAGGGTATGTTGGAAGTTTTCTTTCCATTTTTTAAAGATTTATTTTATTTATTTATGCATACAAGAGCTGGGGTGTAGGCCAGAGGTGTGGGTGGATGAGACCAGAGACAGAGTGGGGAGGAGAACAGGCAGACTGACCGAAAAACACTGCTGAGGGGACCAGCGCAAAACAGGAGAGGTCTGCTGTGCCATGTGGGCTAGCTCTGGGGATTGAACTCATACTGCAGTGGCTGGTGATAGCTTGATAGTGCTGAGACTTAACCCCTTGTGCCACCAGGGAGGCACATATTGGAAGGTTTTTGACCCCTCTCCTGTGAGTGTTTTTGGAAGACTTTCTCCATTCTAATTGCATGAATTTTAAATGTTGCATAGAAAACCCTGGGTTCCTTACCAACTAAGATTGTAATATCAGTGAAACTTGTAGATATCTTCTATAGTGTTTAGTACACTATTAATGCTTATCCTTGCCCCTAGGATATTTTATGTTTAGTTTCTTCAAATACTGATAAGGTATCATTTTTCTCAACATAGAGCATAGACTTTAAAGTATGAATCAAAGAATGTCAATCCTGGTCCTCCCTGGTGGTGCAGCGTTGAGCGCTGCCCCGCGAAGCTGTCCGCAGCCTGTGCAATGCCGGTTCGATTCCCTGCCGGCCAGGGAGAAACCCACATGGTGGGGTAGACCTCTCCTGTCTCGCCCACTGCTCTCCTCAGCAGTGTCTTCGGTCCGTCTGCCTGTTCTGCAACCTGCTCTGTCTCTGGTGAATTCTCTCACCCTCCCGCGCTTCTGACCTGTACCCCAGTTCTTGAAAAAGAAAAAAAAAAAGAATGTCAGTCCTGTAGAGGGACTTGAGAAATCGTCTATTACATATCTCTGCTTTCATATGGGTCCATCCTAGCCCACACAAGACAGTGCTCATTGATTCCACTTTACAGACCTTTGTCAGGAAGAGGGCCCTTCAATTTACTTTTGTAGCACGTTTCAGTGTTTAATAGTCCCTAAGACTCTCAGGAAATTCCTCCGTATATCCATCCTAAATTACCAATGGCACATGGATTTAAAATTCAATTTTAAGTAACTGGAATAAATTACCTGTGCTATGGGAACAGACATTCACTCTGAATTTGAAAAAGTGTTGTCAGTGTGAAGTAAACTGAAATTATTACTTCTCATGGATGAATAAGTGATTTTCAATCAAATACCCACAACTCCACAAAGTGTCTGTGCCATGGTGAACTAAGTGATTATCATCAAATGGTCTTGGCAAAGGCTTCCAGGTCACTTATAAGCATTATGAAAACCAGGGCAAAAATTGAAAGCAGAAGATAAACCATGACAAGTAGTTAGACAAATTGTGGTCATGGGGTCTGAGCGATGGGTTACAAACACACACACAGGCATTTCAATCTGATCTTAGCAAATACTCTGTCTGAGCAGGTGAGGACAAGCTGAGCCAAGTTTCCTATGCATGTTGTTATTTGTGAGCAAAAGGACACTTCACCAACACAGATTCTCTTTCCAGGTTTTTTTTTCCCCCTTCCAATACAATTGAATTATCAATGGCTATATAATTTAAGTATTCCCACGTAAAGGCCTTCCTTTTTGCTTATCCTCAAATTTTGTTTTGTTTTGTTTTCGCTTAATGCTTGACCTTCACATTTTTCATAAGCCATGTGGTGAAGTTCAAGAGTCTATGTCAATAACTTTCATAATTTATGGACTGAAGAGAGTTGTTAAAATATAAACTATTGGAGTTACCTAGTTATTGCTCCAAGTACTTATTAGCTGTGTATACTTAGTAAATTATGTATCCTCTTAAAGCTGAGTTTTGTTTAGCAGTAATGATAACCATTACTAACTATATCACAAGTTTGCGTGACAAAGTTATGAGATAATTCATGAAAGAACCTTAGTACTCTTACAATGATCAACACTTGCTAGATACTGTACTAGGTGCTATATAGTCACTAAATATTTAATAGTTATAACAATATTATGTAACAGGCACAATCATTATCCTTATTTTGCCAATGAAAAAACTGAACAAAAAGGTTAGGTAACTTGCTTGAGTTAGTGAGTGTCAGAGTAGAGATTTAATCCAGGGCAGACATGTTTCAGCAGCCATACTCTTAATTATTATGATACACTGTGTCTCATACTAAATTGGAATAGGGAGCATTTTTTATTGAAATTCCTAATTAGCATCCACTCCAGAAAATGACCTCTGGCCAATTGGCAGGGTGGGGGCAGATCAATACATATCAATTATATGTATAGACATCAGAGCTGATCAAATTCAGTGAAACAAACCAACCAACCAAGAATCTTCAGTAGTCACTTCTAATCAGATAAAAACAAATGGTAATATTTTGCATTTATGTAGCAGTATATGTCATTTCATTTTCACAAACATCCTGCCATCAACTAGGAACTAGGAACTGTTACATCATTTTACAGATGAAAAAAAATAAGAACTAAGTTATAATAAAGCTGGAATTTGCTCAGGTATATTTTTTTCTAAAATTAACTAGATTATCAAAAATAGGTCTTTCTTTTATTAAGTTGTGTTCTCTTATAATTATGCCATATTGAATGTTTGCATCCCTTGGGGAAAAAAATTATCAACAGCATGTAGAAAATTTCCTCCATCTGAAGTAAGTATAATCAATATAAAGTCATTGATAATAATAAAGTAATTGATAAGAAATCATTGACTATACGTCTTCCCAGAATACCTCTTCCCTGCTTGTCCTCTTGGCAACTGGTTGTCTTTCTTAGAGTAGTAGAGACTTAGGGTTATGGGTGACAGATATTTTAATTGACTTTCTGCTTACCTAAACCTCAGATCTATAAAAGTTAAAAATCAACATAAGTTTTTTCTTTGATTGGTTCAACCACTCTTCATCCTGTAGAAATCTTCTAACTCTACTGAACAAAATTCACTGGCCTTCATTTCAGGAGTGATATTCAAATTTTTGAAAAAGTGGAATGCCTTAGGAACCACCAACCACTCATAGTCTAGTTTTGGAGCCAGGAGCTCTTTGTTCAGTCGTTGGGTCTTTGTATGTGCAGGGAAGGTACCAGGGATCCAGGATGGGTGAGAAGAAGGGAAGAATCCTTGACTAACTTGGGACAATCATTAGGAAAAAAAATTCAATATTTCAACATCAGTATGAACCAATAAGTTTGAACTAGCTCAATATGAACAATTGTTAGATTCCTTGAGGACAGAAACAATGTTCTATTTTTCATTAAACACCACAGGTATATAAGCCTTTATCTATAATTGAAAACCCAAAATGCTAAAAAAAAATAGTCTTTGTAACTCATTCGTCTGCAAAACCTTGTTTATCTTGATGTGAAACCATTTATCAACTTCATTATTCCAAAGTGAATAGTCATGATTTTCACTGCTGACATATTTATGTGTTTGATTATGGGATACTGCTCTGGGTGCCCCTGGGAATATTTTGTTGTAGAAAAAGCATTCACTGTATTTCTTCCCTAAAGTTTGAAAAGATCTGTATTCAGTGGTATATCTGATCCCAAGGGCTTGAATAAAGCACTGTGTACAGATCCCATCTAGCATGGCACATGCTCTGGGCCAGAGACAGTATTTGACAAATGGTTGAATGGATGTGCCCATGTGGGTTTCAAAATTTTGCTTTCATGAGATAAATTGCTAATGGGAAGAAAAATCAATTCTATAGTGGGTTGTATATGCCTCGTTTATCTAAAGTCATAGTCAGTAATATCAATGGAATTTATATCACTATTGTTTTTTTTCCACAAAGGGCAGGGCCAATAGTTCACATATAGTCCATTTTCAAATATAGACTCTAAGCAACAGGCACATATGACTAACCCTGCATTTATAAAATGCCTTGTGGTCATGTAGATCCACACATATAGATGATACTCACAGTACTCTACATTAGTAATAATTTTAAATAGAATACCAATGTCTATTTAGGGAAATACATACTTCACTTTGCCCAGATATGTTTCCAGTATTCAAATTTATTCCAGTAAAACATTGTGAATATTCAAATTTTCTTTTATGCCTAAAGTGATTAAAAATATATCAAATGTTAGTCTTTAAAAGTCACAAAAAATTCTTCTTTTAAATAATGTGAAAGAAATAACATTAAAGATTAAAGAGAGATGAGAAATATCAATATTGTAAAACCGATTCATATAAATATTTCTCCAAAATGAATTAACTTGAAACTGGTAGAAACTCATTAAGGTTTGGAAAGAAGAGTTCTTATCAAATCACAATCACACAACGTGAACAGAATAATAGGATTATATGAAGGTAAAGAAGGTTAAATCCAGATGGCCTTGAAATCTAAAGAGATTGGGGGTAAGACATATTTCTTATGCACAGGAAGGGGTGGGAATGGGGTACAGAGAACCAATAACCCAAAAAGCTTGAAAACATGAAGCAGTGCAAAGGAAGAGAGCAGACTGAAGCACTGTGTGGAACATGTGGAGGATGGATTCATAGGCAATGTGAAAACAGGAAAACCAGCTGGAAGACCACTGCCGTACATCACGCCAGGCATGATGAGAAACTAAACCACAGCAGTCATAGTGATGATGGAAAAGTAGAAGAAGGAAATATAGACTATTAAATTTCTTATGTTGCCCTTTCTACTTATATCTTCAAATCACCCTAATGGGTTAATAATTCTGAACTGATGAGCTAGCAGCTGATGGACCTTGCCTCCTTCATCATATTTCTGCATTTGTATAAAGAAGATCTGAAGATTAATGAATATATGCATGACAGTGGTTAGAAACATTTTGTGAATGTTTCATGAGAAATGGAAGACATATAGCCATCCTTGTACAATTGTCATAATCTGATGTATTTTACCATTGCTCTCTGTCACATTTATGAGGAAAAAGAGTAAAAGAAAGATGTGTTAGCCTGCCCTTGGTGAGGTGTGACTACTGCAGGGTGATGTTCCTTTTTTTAATCAAAGCATCATTATTCTTCATGATAAACTCAGAAAGTAATGGAAAGTACATAGAGGAGGGGAGTGCAATTATATGAGTTTCCTTTTTGCTATGCCGAAAACAAGTGAAAGATAACTTTGAAATCATTCGCTCTATGGGATAATCCATCAGGCTATTAAACACTTCTTTGGGGATAAAATTCTGAGGTTATTAATCCATGTAAGACAAAGTTCTCTAGCCTTGAGGAAAGCTAAGAAAATTCTCTAAGGAGATTTTTACTTTTCTCTAAAACTGAAGAATAGAACCAATTCAGTTTATTTTTTTTTATTAATACACCTTTAAATAAGATAATGTATATATTTTTTAAATGAAACACTCCTTCAAATTTTTTTTAAATCTACCTATGATGGGAAGCCCTTGTTACAGCTTATGTGACTTGAATAATTTCATAAAATATTAAGAACTGAGTAAAGTGCCTTGTCTACCTAATTCGCTTGCAAGTTTGTGGCTATTTCAACAAATTCAAGTCTACTTTAAATGTAGGGATTCCTTTATTCTGGATTAGTACCAGTTTGATTCACATTTATTTAATGAGCATTTTCTCTAAATTCAGCATGTATTAAGTTCTGCATAAGAATAAAATAGTAGAAAAACCATGAGTCTCCTCATGATTCTGAGTCTGGGACATATTCTGTTTGCAATTTCCTCTTAGTCACCTGGGATCAAAGATGTCCTCCATCTACTGCTTCTTTTCTGACAGTTTTCAAGTCAGAGTTCATGTTGGCAGCAAAAGTGTCAATAGCAATACAAGTAACCTGACCATACTATGCTCTTCAAATGTCATATTAGTAGTGTGATCATAGTGGGTTCTACACACTACACAGAATATATATTACTACTAATCAGAGGCAAGAACTAGAGTAAAGCAACACCACATTCTTCTATGGTCTTTGAATGAAAACACTATTTCCTTTCCAGGTTGACCAGCTACTCTTAAATAATTAGCCCTCAGCTACCTGATAAACTACTAATCAATAAAATATCTTGAATCATGATTTCCCTTTCTTTTACCCTTGAGTGTAGTTCAGTTTCTGCTAGGTCAGCTCTCACTATGCCTTCCTCTCAGTTTGGATGGCTTTTCCATTTTCCAAATCCAAGTAACGCTTAACTGTTTCCAACCATCATTCTTTCGTGTGTTAGGTGAGTGGCATCATGGGAATCTTGCTGCAGTTAATCTTGTTCCTGGATAGGCGTTTCCCTTGCCAACAATGTTTGGAATCAATTTTGAATTCATATTAAACCATCTGCTAGGTCTCAATGGGGATTAATACGTTGGATTTTTCCTTAAAATAGGGAGAAAATTATTTTTTTTTCAAAATTGAAATCAAACCTGCCAGCCAGAGCTGATTCTTGAAATGATGGTTTGAGTGCATGAATTCCTTACCTTTCACGCATCATCTTTTTTTACAGATCAGTTTTCTCTCCCAACAAATGCCACCCTTTAATAGCATTATCATTTTTCAGCCACTCAGTCTTAAAACTTCAGTGTCATCTTTGCCACATCTTATTCTTTCCTGTCCTGTTACCCACTTACTTTCCAAGATCTAATATACTATGCTGTCATTTCCACTGCATAATTATTGTATAGCTTCCTTTGGCTTATGTACCATATACCATTCATTTAATTGTTCATCTAAACACCGTGTTCCCCACTCAAATCAATCTTGTGTACAACAGCCAATGATAAATTTTCTGTTCAGAAGTTTCCAATGGTTTCACTTTCCCACATGTAACTAAAATCAGCATAGTTTTAGATAGTGTGGTCTTGCCAATCATGATCTCACTATGTATTTTTTTAAAGATTTATTTATACAAGCACTGGGTACAGTCAGAAGCGCAGGAGGGTGAGAGAATTCACCAGAGCCAGAGTGGGGAACAGAACAGGCAGATTGATGAAGTACACTGCTGAGGGGAGCAGCGGGCACGGCAGGAGAGGTCTGTGTACCATGTGGGACCCTCGTAGGCTGCTGGGGATGAAACCGGCACTGCAGAGGCTGCGGGCAGCTTCGCAGTCCAGCGCTCAACCGCTATGCCACCAGGGGAGGCCCATGATCTCACTATGTATTTTACCTCATCTGTCACTTATTCAAATAGTAACTTCTTTTTTTTCAGACTGCTCCCCTCACTGTCCTCTGAACATGCTGGTTTATTTTCACTAATCTTCACTCACTGTATTAGTTAGGGTCCCTGTAGAAATGCACAACAAATTAAAACCTGATGAGTTGAGAAATTTTACTACAGGCTACTTACAAAAGTATAGTCAGTGAGTGGTAAAGAAGCTACCAAAGATAGTGTAATTTCCTGACTAGTTTAGTGAGAGTTGTTCCCAATGGCTTCATTCTCAAGATCAAAGGAAGTCAGAGGAAAAAGTAGAAGCTGGAAGCGTAAGAGGAGATTCATGTTGACAGTATGTTCAGAGGGGTTCTGGTGATTGGTGAGGATGCTGGCCAGGCCCCAGATGGAAGTAGCCAGGAGAATCAATACCCCATCATCACCTTTCTCCATCCTCTTATCTCATGATGGGGATCCTCTATGGCCACTCCCACTGAAAGACTAATGGCAAGGGGACATGATGTATTCTAGAAAGATCAACCCCCTAGCACACCAGAGGAGTAGAAAAAAGGGCTGAGAATGATTTTGTAGCAAAACCCAAGATATAACCAATTTATAGATTTTATTTTCCTTGGATTTGTTATTATCTTTTTTCTATACCTTCCTGCTCCCTACTCACTTTAGCAAGTGCATAGAGTTGTATAATCACTATCACAGTCAAGACACACAAATTCCATCAGTCCCCCGAATTCTCTCTGCAGTCAGTTCTCCTCCAGATCTTCCAATCTGGTCATCATTGGTATAATATCCTTTTCTTTGTAGTTTTATTCCATTCAGATTATCAAATAAATGGCACCACACAGTATAGAGAGTTTTAAGACTGACTTCTTACCAAAGCACATTTGAGATTTATCTTTATTGTATACATCAATAGTTCATTTCTTTTGAATTGATGAGAAACATTTCATTATCTCAATGTACCACATTTAAAAAATGACATTCACCAGTTAAAGGACATGTGTGGTATTTCCAGTTTGGGATAATTATGAATATAGCAGGTACACTTTCATATAGAGGCTGAACTAAATACTGGAAAGATAAGACAGGTAAGGAAATGGAATAAAAAATTACTAAATAATATATATAAGCCCTAGCATATAAAATGGGATTAAAGTGAATAAGTTTCATTAAAAAGAATAATACAACAGTTTCTGATTATGGTACCTTAATCTAGAAGTTAATTTTTAAAAAGGGTTAAGTCTTGCAACTAAAATTTTAAATTGCCCTGATAAACATCTCGTGTCAAAGGGAAAAAAAAAAAACATTCAAAATTGAAGTTCTTTTAGAAATGGTTAAAACTATAGAAGATAGAATCTATAGAATGCAATTAAAACAGTATTCAGAGGAAAGTACATTGCTCTTAATATTAAAAATGGGAGATAGACATCTACTTCATAAAGAAAGAAAAAGAATAAAATTAATACAGAGAAAGCAGAAAGGATAAAATAATATTGATTAAAGCAGAAATTAACAAATTAGAAAATAAGATAATTAACTAATACATCAGGAAGCAAACTGGTCTTTTGAAGTAATAAAGTAATAGAAAAACCAGTAGCTAAAATAATCAATTTAAAAGCTTTAATCTATCTGGTAAACACATTGCCAGGATTTCTTACTCTCTCTCAAGTTTGTTTTAAAGAGGCTAAATTCCATGTATGCCTAAGATGTTGGGGCTCTGCCTGCCGCCAGGCCCCAATCACAGGTTAGAGTCTATAGTTACAGCAGGTCCCTGGATCACACCTATGTGAAGGTTCAAAGAAGAGGAAAAAGCTGAGGTGAACTTCATGTGCTGCGCTGCCCACAGTCCTCCTTAATCAGGAATGTGACTTTGAAAGGAGACACAAGCTACCAATTCCCACCGCAAGAAAAGAGACCTGGAGATTTTTCTGGAGAGAGAAGCAAGTCATTGGAGAACTCTGATGCTTTCCCTGAAGAAACTGACTTTATTTGGAACTGAAAGTGGGGATGTTCAAACCCAACGTCACTTTCAAAACATTGAAGATTTTTTGTGGAAAGCTCTTAAAAGAACATTGGTAGTGCCTCCCCGGTGGCACAGCGGTTGAGCACTGGGTGCCGGTTCGATCCCCGGCCGCTGGGCGAGGGTCCCACATGGCGCGCAGGCCGCCCGCTGCTCTCCTCAGCAGTGTACTTCGGTCCTTCTGCCTGCTCTGCCCCCCACTCTGGCTCTGGTGAATTCTCTTGCCCTCCCGCGCTTCTGACTGTACCCAGTGCTTGTATAAATAAATAAATAAATCTTTTTTTTTTTTTTTTAAAAAAAGAACATTGGTAGCTTCATGAGAACATCAAGATAAACTTGATGTTTATCTTGATAAACTTGATGTTTATCTTGATAAACTTGATGTTTATCTTGATAAACTTGATAAACTTGAGGACCAGATAATTTATCAGGCATAACTAGGGAGAGACATATACAAATATTTATATGTATACTGATATGTATGTATGTATATATCTATCTATTCATGTATACCTATCTGTATCTCTGTCTGTCTGTCTGTCAATAGAGAGAGATCTCCTGGGGTCAGAACAAAACTCAAATATTGACCTCAAACATTTGCCTACCAAGGAGATCAGACCCTGAAGAAATTTAGACTCTAGAACATCACTGAGAACAAAGGAAGGATAGTCAGCTATCAGCGCAGCCTAACAGTTACAGGCAATACTGTGGAGGGAGACAGCTTAACAGAGGGATGAATAAGGGAACAAGAAAACTCTATTAGCCATCCTCTCTCCAGAAGGGCTATGTGCATGCCCTACTCTGCACCTCTGGAGAGACACCAGGGGCTTTAAATGAGAGCTCAGCAATATTCCCTGGTGTCAGGTGGTAATCATGAAGAAGAGGCCCAGAGGATTTGAGAACTCTGGTCCTGGGTCACAGCATTAAGATGGTGCAGAGCATCAGGCCTCTATAGGTAGACCCCTTGGTAAGTGAGAAATATAAATCCCATCTTGATATGCTTTTATAAATCTGACTTCATGCAGCTTGCTGCTCTCCAAACATGGAGGCCAAGAATACAACGTGCAAGGCTTTGTATTTCCAGACTTTGTGGAACTCAGTTCATGAATCGTGGTGTTGGAGGAGGCAGTGAGAGTAAAATTTGTTTAGAAATATCTGTAGAGGGCCTCCCCCGTGGCGCAGTGGTTGAGCCCTGGGTTGCGAAGCTGCCCTCGCCGGTTCAATCCCCGGCTGCTCCCCGGCCACCGGAGAAGGGTCCCTCATGGCGCGCAGACCTCTCCTGCCGCCTGCTGCTCCCCTCAGCAGTGTACTTCGGTCCTTCTTCATGCTCTGCTCCCCACTCTGGCTCTGGTGAATTCTCTCACCCTCCCGTGCCTCTGACTGTACCCAGTGCTTGTATAAGTAAATAAATAAATCTTAAAAAAAATAAAATAAAAAATAAAAATATCTGTAGCAACCTGGACTCAGCCCTAGGTCATTCTGGTGCAGTAGTCCTGGGTGTATTTTTATTTTTATTATTTTTATTTTTTTAAAGATTTATTTTTATTTTATTTATACAAGAACCGGGTTACAGGCCAGATGTGCAGGAAGGTGAGAGGATTCACCAGACACAGAGTGGGGAACAGAACAGGCAGAATGACTGAAATACACTGCTGAGGGGAGCAGCATATGAGTCAGAAGAGGTCTGTGTGCCATGTGGGTAGCTTCCTTGTCAGCTGAGAATCAAACCCGCGCTGTGGTGCTCAAGTGCCTGCGCCACCAGGGAGGCCCCTGGGTGTATATTTATTTTTTTTTATGTTTAATATATTTTATTTTATATAATTCTTACATCATTTTTCATTTTTACACAATGTATGCATTTTCATTTTGGTTATATTCTCCATTCAATTGCAACCCCCCAATTTTGACCCTAATCGCTCCTCTCCCCCCCACCCCCATAGTGTGTCTCTGATTTATAGTTGCTTGTTGATTTTGATTTTTTCTTTATTATAATTAGTCTTTTTCCTGGTCCCTTATTTAGGTTTTCTAAATTCCTGCTATGAGTGAGACCATCTAGTATTTTTCTTTTTTTTTCTGGCTTATTTCGCTGAGCATGATCCCTTCCAGCTCCATCCAGGTTGCTGCAAATTGCATGAGTTTATCTTTTTTGATTGCTGAGTAATATTCCATTGTGTATATATACCACATCTTCTTGATTCAGTCATCTTTTTTTGAGCATTTGGGTTGTATCCATAGCTTACCTATTGTAAATAGTGCTGCTATAAACATAGGGGTGCAGGTGACCTTTTGGATTAATGTTTCTGTGTCCTTTGTGTAAATACCTAGGAGTGGATTTTTAATAAAGCTTCCCAGGGATTTGGGAGAAAAAGGTATTTAGGTGTCAGTGTTTAGGCTTAAACATTGTGAGGATTTACTTAGAGTATATTCTTCTTCTACACTCTTTAGCTTTCATTATATTGCTCTATGTTGAGAAAACTGTAATTTTTTGTGGTAGAGCAATGCTCAGAATTTCAGAAATTATAACTGTATGAAAAGATGATTTAAAATAATTAATGTTGGGCCTCCCCGGTGGCACAGCGGTTGAACGCTGGGCTGCGAAGCTGCCCTGCAGTACTGGTGCCTCTGCAGTACTGGTTTGATCCCTAGGGCCACCAGAGAGGGTCCCACATGGCGCACAGACCTCTCCTGCCGCCCGCTGCTCCCCTCAGCAGTGTATTTCATCGGTCTGCCTGTTCTGTTCCCCGCTCTGGCTCTGGTGAATTCTCTCACCCTCCCGCGCTTCTGACTATACCCAGTGCTTGTATAAATAAATAAATAAATCTTTAAAAAAAATGTTATAGATCCATTTGATCACATTTCAAAGATTTCCAAAAATTGTAATATATAAAATGAGTTCCTTACTCACATTCTCCAGTGAACATTCTAGGTGTAGCAAAATAAAGGATTGGTATCTTAGTTTTGGATTACTTGTGGATATACAATAAGATGTCGATTTTACTTCCTTCTCCTATGTTTTAATCTACTACTTTTAGTTGGTACCTCTTGTTCTATCTATTTGAAATAAGTAAGGATTAGTAAATATTCTTTTGCTGGCTTCAACAATGGTTTTGGTTTCTTGTAACCTCTATGATTTGTTCATGCAACAAAAACAACCTTCACTCCCAAGAGGTTGAAATCAAAACCACTCATTCCAAGAACTCATTGAAATTATTTTTTCTGGAACACAGCAAGAAATAGCATATAAAAAACCCAGTTTCTTACATTAGATAGATAGATAGATAGATAGATAGATCAGTTCAGTTTGAATAATTCAAATTTAAACAGCCGTAGATGTCCCTGAATACAGAAATTGCTGAATTCAAGTTTTTAATTTTTGATTATTACTCTGTTAAGTCACCTTTAATCTGTTTTCCTCTATTAAAAAAATAATGGCAACAGCACATATCTCGAAGACCTCATTGAGAAATATGCAAGAATTTGGTAAATAATTCCGGATTAGAAACTGCTTAAGTTCTAAGTGTTATTTTAACTGCTGTGCCTCTGAGAGCATCAGCCAGCACCCGCTGTGCTGCAGGGGGGCTGGGAGCTCTGTGAAGGCTAGTATCCCCATTTTGTGTCTTCATGACTCATTGATCTAAGCTTTTAGACACTGCTTGAACTTCATGTTTCTTAGAAAGTGGTTAGAGCTAGTAGCAGACTGCTCACTAGGGACAACTTGGAATCTCCCAGCGCAATATTAATGATAGCTTGAACTGGATACGCAAGGAATCTGAAAGGTGAAAAATTACAGACTTATAAGGTATATTCCCTCCAATGTTTCCAATTTTGCTCTGGGGGAGATTTTCTCTAAAAATATGTTATCTGAGTGACTTAAAAATTCCAGTAGCAATAACTCACCTGACTGTGACTACAGGTTTTGAGTGTCTGTGCCAAGTTTTATGGTAAAGATTCTGTAAAACTGTAGAATCTTAAATCTGGCACATACCCCAGACTCATACCGCTCATGGGCTCAAAATAATAAATATTCTTTATACTAATATTCAATCCAGCTACCCTTCAGGCAGGAGCAAACACATTTGTCATAAAGCAGACAGCCTGAAGATTTTGGAGATATTTTGTGTGTTTTGGTTTGGTTTCCTTTGAAAACAATGTGAGAAGGGATTTTAGGGCAGATAGTTTGTCTGAGACATGATTTCAGGAAGCAGAAGTCAAGGAGGGAGGAAAGAGAAAGACACAGAGGGAAGAAAACTCAGTATAAGTGTGTATTTTTGTTTCCACAGCTAATGGCAATTGGCCAATTCACCCAAACCTCCAAGAAATAAACAGAATACTTCTAAGAAATGTCTTCATGAAAGTCAAGAGGTTTAAACCCTTATCCACTACACTCACCTCCCCTCCCTTTGGTTGATGGTCACTGCCAATGGTGTTAGCTTCAGGCTGTGCTGACAAGTGGACTGAGCAAATTCTACTGGGCTCTCAGAAAGTCCTGGATCATGAGTCATTGGCTCAGGGCATGCATCCTTGAGGTACAGCAAGGTAACTCGGAGTCTGGATGCCACTGCCCACTGCAGGGGGTGAAAAAATGAGATGAGTCAAGTGGCATTTGCTACAATCAAACCTATTTTCTCACATTCCTCATGAAATTTATTATGTACCTGCATTTTCACATGGATCTACCTGGATGCAATATTACCAAAACCCTTATCCAGCAAAGTTAGTAGAACAAGCCATGCTGCTCCCTGCTGCAATTGCTCGCAAGACCATCGTCCTCCTTAACCACACCTTCTAGATTTCCCTCACCCTCATCCAACCCTGCTGCACAACTAAGTTACTTATCTGTAAGGTGACATGGATCTTCATTCCAGAGAGATCTGCATTCTTGATCACTTTGCCTTTTTTTGTTTCATGGTTGTTTCAAGTGTCTTCATTAATCATCTGGCAGAGAAGCAGCAAATCAGACCTGGGGCTCCCCAGGTAGCAGCCATACTCCCTGTCTAGCTCCTGGTGATAATCAGAGCCCATTACACTAAAAAATACAATAACCCCTTTTCACGCTGAAATACGGAGTCCAAAATAACCATTCAGAGAGCCAGTTCCAGGGAACACTGTCCCTTATTTTCTTTATGGAATGACTTTGATTATTGTGTAGATCTAATTTGTGCACATCATGCGGTATGTTCCCAGAAGTGTTGGGGAGCAGGCAGCTCTGTTTGCACCTTTGTTTGTGCACATATTAACAGTCCCCATCCTGGAGGTAAGAGGCCATTAGATGCTATGAGGATGCTAACTTTTACTATATGCTCAAGAATATATCCATTAAGTCATGGAGTTCTAGTCCTTATAATTTGATTCTGGGCTGCATTTTTAACACATGTGACCCTCAGATGCTGAAGATATTTAAGTGTTGCTACAGAGTCCTTCTGGCTATTGCATACCCTGGGTTGATGGTGAGCCTAGATTTTCTTTTTTTCTTCAAAGCTTCCAAGGCAGTTAGCATATGCCAGCCTTCTCCAGAACCTTTATATTTAGTATTGTTCTATACTGTTCAATGGCTAGAGCTACTGTGCAACTCAGTCCTTACCCTTCTCTTCCTCATCCCACTTACCACACATTGGATTTAAGAGTTGGGGTGCTAGGATCTCTCCACTTTATTGCCCACCTCTAATCATCAGAAATGTAGTGATGATCTGTGGTAGGCCTAGTTCCAGGACTCCATCTGGAATACTTTTTAGAATTATTTTCTGTAACAACTGTAATAGTTTAAATTCTACTGATAAGAAAGTAGTAGTAGATATTTTCTGAAAGGTGATCACAGGGGAATGAGGAAGCAGGGACATTGAGATAAGAAAGAGGAAAATACATATTTTCTACACTGCTACTATTATCAACCACTGCTCAATTGTACTTCTGGGAAGCAAAGAGAATGCCCCAGAATTATCCAACAACTTCTTCTCTCCGTGGAGTGGCTGAATGTTTTGTGCTTCCAGGCTGCATAAAAATGAGCACAAGCCAAAATGAGATCCCACGAAGTTCAAAAAGGCCTTTGGAGTGAATAGCAAATAATGCAAAGTGCTTTATTAGTTTGGATGTTGGCAGCACAAAAGCAGGCTGAGCAGAGGGAACTGTCTACCACACTGAAAACAAATCAAAAGTGACCCCAGTTGTTGTGAAGGAAGAATGTGATGGGTCCACTACGATGTAGCATTTGGCCTTTGTCCTGTTAACTACTCTGCCCAGGAACCTGGAGAGCAGTCAGAGACCCAGAGCACAGATGTCCTCTCTTGCGTGTACCACCCTGCAGATGAAATTAGTCATGTATAAAAAAGACCTGTATTGTCACACCTCCATTTTTCCCATTTTTATTTAGGAGAGCTTTGACTATTCAGGAATTTTTTGTGGTTCCACATGAATTTCAGTAATCTTTGTTTACTTGTTTGAAGGATGCCATTAGGATTTTTGTTGTGATTGCATTGATCTATAAACTGTCTTGGGTAGGACATTTTGACAATATTGATTCTTCCAATCCATGGGCAGGGTACATATCTATTTTATTGTGTCTTCTATTTCTTTTAACAATGTTGTATAGTTTTGCTTGTAAAAGTCCTTCTCCTCCTTTGTTAGGTTAATTTTCAGGTTTTATTTTTTTGATGAGATTGTAAATGTTATCACATATAATCTGGGAAATACATCTCAAAACCATAATGAGATATGACCTCACACCTGTGAGAATGGCTCATATCAAAACAAACAAACAAAAAAACCCCACAAACAAGTGCTGGAGAGGGTGTGGAGAAGAAAGGATCTTATTACAGTGTTGGTAGGAATGTAGACTGTTCTAGTCCCTATGGAAAGAAGAGTGGAGATTCCTAAAAATAATAATAATAAATGGATTTACCATATTCCTAGGTATCGGAATTCTACTCCTAGACATTTATCCAATGAGCACAAAAATCCTAATTCAAAAAAAAACCCTATACCCCTATGTTTATTCCAACACTGTATATAATAGCCAGTATATGGAAACAACCTAAGTGCCCCAGAACAGATGACTGAATCAAGAAGATGTGCTATCTATAAACAATGGAATACTACTCAGCAATCAAAAAAGATAAAGTCATGCCATTTGTGGCAACATGGATGGAGTTGGAAGATATTAAGTGAAGTGATCTAGGAGAAAGATAAACACCAGATGGCTACACTTACATGTGGAATCTAGAGAAACCAAAGAAAGGATCAGACAAAGACAAACTGTAAGATTGACCCTTGAGAGCAGACTATGCATCTGAGATACTCAGGAGGGGAGGGAGAAAGGAAAGGTATAGAACCAGGGGGAAGGAGAGCACCCACAGAGGGTGCTGGAGGACTGTGGGCACTTTGGTGGTGGGAAAACTATGGTGAGCACACCAGAGGGGAAAAAGCCTATATTGTGAAAAATTAAGCAAGGTTGTTTTAAAAAAGAGAGACCTGCAGATCTTTTTGCAAACAGTGACTTTTCATTGTTTTAGAGGACACCTTTGTCTCCTACCACTCCTCACATGCATAAGAAAGTCTGCTCACTGAATCTGAAATCCTTCACCTAAGATAGCAGGCAGAAAGTTGCGGTTAGTGCAGGGCTTGAGAGTGATAGACCTGGGTTTAGGTCCTGATACTTAACCAATGTTGCATGCAGGTTAAATAAATGGCCACTACTCTGTCTTTTTCATCCTTCATGAGGGGAAATCATCTTTCACAGGTGTATCTGAAGGAACACATTTTGTTTTTATGTGTTTATAATACAGTGCATTACATTATGTGTTTTCTGCATTGTCTCATGCATAGTAAATGTGGATGGCAGCTTTTAGTCCACTGGGTCTTTGGCCAAGCCTCCCCATCTTCCCTGGGTGCGCCTCTCCACACACCCTTCACAGCCTTCTTTCTGCACTTGATCTTAGCCAGAAGACTGAGAAGCGTTCACAGCCTTCTTTCTGAAGTCTCCCTTGTTGTAGTCAGCGTTAGCTACCCAAGGTGCCTGATCACATTCAAGGCTGCCTTCTGAAACTACTGTCTTCCTTATTTCTCCCAGATACCCCCACTAGTAAGTCTATTGAAAGAAACTCACTCAAATCTTAAATGTCTGACTTACTGAGAAAATCCATGCTATACTGTTCTACCTAATCAAAGACATTTGGATGAATCAGTTTCATCTCTCCCATAGGAAGACTATGAAGTTTGTAGAATCAAGATTGGTCGCCCTTCATGCTTTTCAGGTCCTCAAAGATGCAGGTACCAAGGCAGGGTTAAACCTGTAGTCAAGAGACTAGGGAAGCACTGGAAGGACACTTGAGTCTCATGCAGCCCTGCCGTGCTTGGTGGCTGATGAGAGCAACAGGAGCATACTGGGCCTCTACAGGTGAGCTTTAGAGTATGCAGATGTGCAGCAGCTGGAGGCTGTTGGGCCCCAAGGGATTCTCATGATTCGAGATATCAGGGAGCATCTCCCTGTTGCCACAAACCCATATTTTCAACACAGTACTATCCCATTTGTGCCCTCAAGATTATATGATTTCTGGCCAAATTCTCTTATTAGCATGAGACAAAATTTGTGGAGACTGGCAGACTTGGACTCATTTAGAGATAAGTGCATATCTCTGTACATCTAGAGCCATGCATAATACCAACTGCTCCGAAGAAGGCTTAACCTGCAAGGAAATTTTGAATCAGGCATTAAGCGATATTAGTTGTGATGTATCAGCACTCATCATCCCCTCCCATGAATGACATTTCACTCAGCCCCTTCTGTCTTGCCCTGCCCAGATGTGTGGGACTTCAAATGAATAATTAGTTAAGTTTTGGGTGTACTGCAAGTCAATTTCTTCTGAGCAGTTGATTGCAGATTTTTTTTTTTTGGGGGGGTGCTACACCTTTGGGCTTTGGCATATAAGCAATTCCAGGCATCTCAGGCAATGCCTTTGACTGATCTGGAGCTTTCTGTCTTATTCAGTGAAACACTCCTTCATTTTTCCACCTCCTGCACATTTCTTGTTAAGAGATGTTCATGTTAGCTGCAGTTGGCAGGTTGAGTGGAGAGCTTCAGACTGTTCTTTTAACAGAGAGCTTTGTCTCTGTCCTGTGGTTTATCAAGCAGCTTCACTGGCACTATAATGAGTTTGCTAGGCTCATCTTTTGTCTCTATTGATGAACATTTGGCTGCAATTTTTTTTTCAGGAGGGAGTCTTTCTTTGTCTACAGATCAATTTGGACTTGACTGTTAAAGCTGAGACTTCCTTCTATTTCTGAGCAGTTTTGTTGATATCACTTTCTACACACTGTCAGTTCCAATGCCATTTAGTATCTTTTCTAGTTTAGCATTAAGAGTAGTGCAGAAAATGTAAACAACTTGGCACTTTCGAGACTTCCGTTCCTCCTGTATTAGTCAGTTGCAATTTATCTGCTCTTTTTTCTCTTGGATAACCAGGGAGCCAAACAGATCTCCTCTTTTCAGCATTCTACATTGTGGTAAATCGAATGCCGTTATTTTGCCACCTTCCACGTTTTCTGACATAGTTAACTAATTGTCAGTTTTTAATGGGAAGTTACACAAATGACTCTTGATTGTATCTCCCCAAAGAGAGTTGAGAGTGGCTGTTGATCTGCAGGGAGATCAAGCACTCAGTGTCTGAGAGTAGCTGCAGATAACTCTTTGCTGCTTCCCAAGAGAGGAGGTCTAGGTCTTAGGATGTGATTCCGACATCGGCAAAGTCTCACAGATGATGTCACTGGAGAAAACCTTTCAGTTCTGAAAAGAATGCCTCTTCCTGTGACTGTCATCAGTCTTCTTACTGCAATCATTATTTAAGGATGTAAGTGCTTCACAAACAGCAGTTCATTATTTCTCACATCAATTTATGAGATAGAAAAGGAAATGGAAGCATATAGGTATAATCTCTGGAATATCTCAGATGGTGGTGCAAAGCCATCGCTCGTGCTTTACTATTTCCATTTTCATCACTCTGATGCTTGTAGTACATGTTTTCACATTAATTTTTGAGCACTCTCTTATTTTTAGTTAGGTACCCATTGCCTGGCATATAGAATCAAGGGGAAGTGTATTACTGACAAAAACACGCAGAATATAAGGCCACACAGTACTGAGTGCCTTCCATTTGTGTATGCATTTTTCGCTTGCTGGTTATTTTATCCTGTTTATTTATGGCAAGAGAAAAGAGCTTTTTCCCACTTTTCCTTGGGATACATTTTATTTTGTTCTATTGCATGCTCTGCCTGCTTTTTCTGGGGATGTCTGTTGTTTTATGTCTTTGTTTCTTGCTTTCCATCAGTGCCACCACTCAGCACAGGGCTAAAATTCAGGATGAGGAGAAACACAAAGGCAGTCTTTCTCCTCTTTGACCTTGAGGTCTGGCATTTAAGGGGGCTTCTTGCGCTGTCCTCACCGAAAAACTGGGATGCTATGAATGCCTTGAAACCACTTTCATTTCAATTCCATTAAGTGAAAATTTATGGAAAGTAGTTCCATGGAGTTATAGGGATACACTTTTTATGATTATTATTATTGATTGCAATATGTTTCTGTCCCATTCTTAACCTGGTATTCAGAGTCTATGGTGAAGATGGAGACGACACCTGTGACCTTGAACTTACTTATTTGTCCTTGAAGTATGAGCTACAAGAAGACTGATCCAGCTATTGTATGGACACTAAATTATATTTTAATTTTTTATGGTGGTTTTACTTCCTAAGTTTTAATTTTAAGGTGTATTTTTTATAGATTATATTCTCAGTGCACTAGAGTTTAAGCTGGAAGCAGACCTATACCAAGTCTTGACATCACAAGTGATGGCTCACACAAAGAACTACAGCGAAAGAATTTTCAGGCTAGAGCTTTTATAGAAACATTCCAGAAGAAAAGAAGATGTATTGGAATTTACTATGGGCATTTATTCTTTACTTCATCATCCAGATTGATGAAGAATAAATTTTTATATCAAAAACAAAAATTGCAATAATGTTTTTGGGAAGGCAACCATTCTAAATAGACAATAGGTTAAAACACTGATTTGTGATAATCAGGAGATGAAAACTGATGTCCCATAATATCCTCAAAGAGGAAAATTAGTGTAATCAGTTTCTCTTAACTAATTCAGTAAAAGCCTGTGTGTTTCTCAGCCTCCCTATGGGCCCTCTCCGGGTCTGTGATCAGGGAGTGAAAAGCAGAGCAAGTAGCGACAACACGGTAAAAAAAAAAGAATGTGTGGTGGAAGGGCCAGGATATGGAACAGAGTCAGTCATGTCTGCACCTGCTTCTAGGGCAACAGAGCTGATAGGTTTGTGTAGGAGTGAGGCCCTGCCCTGGGTGATCTGTGCCTGACTGGAAAATCCTGAGATGGCAAAGAGCATCCTGGCTGGGCAGCTGAGCCTCACACAGAAGCTGGACTCCTTTGTCCAGCTTTTGGTGGCCTGGAGCCAAGGCCTCGCTGTGTTTCCTGGACGAAGTCAGCCTAACTCAACAGCATTTATGTATGTGGTACTGGGGAAAAAAAAGTTGAGAAATCCACATATAGAGTGAGATTCACACTGCCAATCCCCTGTTTCTCACCTGTCCCCCCGTAATGCACCCGGGTGGCAACTCAGCATGACTGATCCATCCCCTTCCCTGTGCACCTCTCTGCTCCTGCTCCTCCCAGGCATACACACACCACCTGATATGGAAGCAGAGAGTAAATGTGAGGACGCCGGGAGGTGTCATAAGGGAAGGGAAAGGCAAAATCGGCAGTGGCACAGAGTAGCAGCTAGGATCGTGTAGGTAATCGCAGACTGTTTCTCTGCTCCCAGCCTTGCATGAGCCTTCCCAAGAGGCTGTATCTACTGTTTATATTTAATATATTTTTTAATTATTTTGTTTTGGTATCTAATGAAACCTTTCTATCTGGGGAGAGAATGCCCCTTCATAGACTAAAATGCTGTTAGCACCTTGCACTGACATACAAACTAATCAGTCCAGAGATAAAAACTCCTCCTTCAGGTTTGTGTACTCCAGGAAGCACTATGTCTCCACTTAATCACCTAGATCCAGGTATCAGGCAGCGGGGAACCATCCGGATAGGTAGAACACGCTGAAATTGTTTAAAACTAGCCAGTCCTAAACTGTTTACCTTGCCTTGTCTTATCTTCCTCTGGAAATCCAAATAAAGGGTCTCGTCTCAGCTTTCTGCCCGTATCACCCTGAGGTTTCCCAATGAGGTCCTGGTTGTGCGTTCTACATGCCTGCTGTCCCCGAGCCCTTTGAATATAATGAACTTTATCTTCCTGATGTCCCCTGTGTCTCCTCTTGTAGCCACATCTGGATGATCCCTACATTAAAGAACACAGAACATGTAATGTTTACAATGTGCTCTGGACTATTTAGAAATATCCAGATTCAATGACAAGGGATACAAAAGTGATTTTCTTTTTCATCAACTGTCTTTTTCATTTTATTGAGGTCAGTCACCAGGCACTGTCCTTGGCTCTGGGGATACAGGGATGGAGAAGTTGTACATCTACCCCTTAAGGAGTGCAGAGTCAAGTGGGTAAGGTACACAGAAACAAGAAAACCCCTTTGGGTCTTTGGTTCTGTATGAGAGGTGGAGAACTTGGTGGGCTCAAGAAAGGAGGGGCTATGTGCCTTTAAGTATCTTTGTCTGGAAGAAGAGATCCTTGTTTAGTAACCAAATACTTTACCTTTTAAAACAATGGTAGTGATGTATTGATGATTTCCAAGATAAGAGACTGTGTATATGAATTTCCAGGAAAAATCAAGCCTTTTAGGAAGTTTCTTGGAGAAACAATTACTGGACATAAAGCATTACAGACCTGAAGGTGCTTGGTTAGTAAACCTGGGTGCTGAATAAATAACCCAAATGCCCCAAAAATAGATGACTGGATCAAGAAGATGTGATACATATACACCATGGAATATTACTCAGCATTCAAAAAAGATAAACACATGCAATTTGCAGCAACATGGGTGGAGCTGGAAGGGATCATGCTCAGCGAAATAAGCCAAAAAGAAAAAGAAAAATACCGGGTGGTCTCACTCATAGCAGGAATCTTGAAAACTTAAATAAGGGACCAGGAAAAAGGATAACTATAAGAAAGAAAATATCAAAATCGACAAACAACTATGAAGCAGAGACACTCTATGGGGGTAGGGGGCGGGGGAAGGAGGGCTTGGGGTCAAAATAAGGAGGTTGTAATTGTATGGGGAATATAAAAATAAAATTTAAATTAAAAAAATTTAATTTAAAAAAGCTTAAGAAATCCCCTTTTTCCATTGGACATGAAGCCTATGAGATTTTAGATCTTTAACTACAGATCATTTCTTCAGTTTTTATTTTTTTTTACTCCTGTGGAATATCTTCAACTTACTGAAGAAAAAATTAACTATTATGTTTGCCTCTACAAAATATTATTCACTTCCTAAATGCTGATTATTGTAGTATTGATAAAAGGGGAACTGAAGGAAAGGTACCATTCACTGGCAACCATATTATAATGAAGTTTAAGCAACTATATATATGTTTTAAAGATTTATTTATTTATGCATACAAGAGTTGGGGTAGACCAGAGATGCAAGGGTAGAGTATTTACCAGAGACAGAGTGGGGAACAGAATGGGCAGACTGACTGAAATACACTGCTGAGGGGAGCAGCGGGCAAGACAGGAGAGGTCTGCTGTGCCATGTGGGTTGCGCCCTGGCTGGCTGGGGATTGAACTCGTGCTGCAGTAGCTGCAGATTGCTTCATAGTGTGGCGCTTAACCCCTTGAGCCACCAGGGAGGCCCCTAAGCAAATATATTATTAATCCTTGAGTTCCTGCTAATGTCAAAGGCAACTGCTGTGCGTCTTCTAATGTCAACATTATGTACAAACTACAGAATATGAGACTTGAAAATGAATCTCATTTCTTTACAATCCCCTCGAATATATAAGATTATGAGTCTTTTTTGACTGTTTTCAAAGAAAGGGCTTTTTAGACTCGAATCCCTAGGAGTGACCTGCCTGCCTGGGGTGAAGTGGGCATTGCTGCCGGTCATACGCCTGTTGCAAATAGCTCAAGATGCGAGTGCCATCTGGATGGAGGGATGGCGCACAGCCTGACTGAACAACTCCTTCATTTAATTCCTTTTCATCTGTCTGTAACACAATAAAGGAAATTAAAATCAGTGATCGATTGTGTTTTAGTGCGTTATCAAGCCAGAATACATAAACAATGCACCAAATGAGAAACTATTTAATCACATTCTTTTCTCTGGGTATCCGAGTCCGTATATCATGGGCCAAGTAACTGACATTTATTTTATTCAAGAGAGGAAAAGAAATTCATTCATTCCATTTGAGTGTTTTTCCTGTGTTAATAGAACATTCTATTTTTCTTAAAGAATTTATATTTAAAAATATATAAAAACCTTTATTAAATGGAAATCATTATCATATTACCCTTTTGAAAACATTAGCATTGCAAATTTTTCCCTTAACGATTTCTTAATATTTATTTTAGTTTATAGAAATCTTGGGTGTGTATTCTGACATTTAAAATATGCCAGGAAATTAGCTGTCATCATTGGAAAGGGCATAGGGAGACTATTTCTTTTATTGAATCAGTTTGTCTCAGAGCATTAGCTTCTGATACTCCTCATTTAGAAAAATAAGTGATCCAAGCCATTTTACTTTCATATTTTTTTCCAAGTATAAGTTTCCAAGGTAAATTTAGCCCTGGAATAATAGGCTCACGCATTAATTTTATTTTGTTAATTGCTTGTGTGGTCATAAAGACATTTGACATTTCTAAATGGGTTATTGTGCCACCAGTGAAAAAAATGATCTGGTGTTATACAACAGTTGGACAAGGGGCATCCCTTGTGACCTAGGGGTTAAGTCTCAGCACTATCACTGCTGCAGCATGAGTTCAATCCCCCACCAGGGAGCTAACCCACATATGGTGCAGCAGACCTCTCCTGTCTCTCCTGCTGCTCCCCTTAGCAGTGTATTTCAGAAAATCTGCCTGTTCTGCTCCCCACTCTGGTGAATCCTCTCACCCCCCCACCTCTGGCCTACACTCCAGTTCTTCTATGCAAAAAAACAAACAACAACAACAAAAAAAAAACATAGTTGGACCAACAATATGAATGATTCTGGAGTAAAATTTGAGATCATTTCTAAAAATCGCCTTCTCTCTCTTGTAAAGTATCTGTGACTTCATAATAGAAATGATATTCAATTATTTAGTTACCAGGTATTTATAGTGATCAATTTTCAGAAAGGAGCACTCAAGTACTTCTGTGATTGCAGTCTCTGAGAGGTCATTCATTAAAGACCCTGCAGTAAGGATACAGCAACATTTCCAGAATCCAAAACATTGTCACTTTCTAACCACCAACCTAACAGTTTTGATTGAAAACAGAGTCCTGTAAGATTTGACTGGCTTTGTGATTTTTGGCCAGTACTCAAGTGTGTCACTCATCCCAGGTCAACTCACAAAGTTACTCTGAGCTTATAAACCAGATTCCCCTTTGCTTGTGAGTGAAGAAGCAGGTCCTCTAGTCACTCACCTGCCCAGGATTCAGTTTTCTAATCTATGGAAAAAAGTATAAGATCTCTTCATCCTTAACACAACTTCAGCTTTGCAGTCATGTTAGCACAGATATTGTTCTAGTGGGGGCGGAGTACATTCTATCCAGGGCTGATACTTCCACTCTGACAGTCAGTTTAAATTGATAGGTGACAGTGAAGTCACTAAAAATGCCAAACGAGGCATGCTTATTTGTCCACCTGAGGGCACAGCAGTGCAGATTTATCACTTTTATTTGTGGAATCATCAAGTTATTTTCTAGAGTGCACTTTCCACTGTTTGGTTCTAACAAATATATACCCTGTGAGAGTCTCACTTCACAGAGAAGAAAGACATACATTTTCCCAGAAGTGGGTGTGACAAAAAGACTTTGCGACTTTTGTTCAGGTAATTCACTGTGGAAATGCAGCTCCTTCAGAACAAAATAAATACTAAGTAGGAAGGACTGAGCAGTGCTGGTGTGAGGGTCTGAACATTTGTGCCCCCACCCCAACTTTATATGTTGAAAGGTAACATCTGATGTGCAAGTACTAGGAGGTGGGGCTTTGAGGAAACGTCTTTGTAAAGCTCTGCCTTCATGAATGGTATTGGTGTCTTTCTTTCCCATATATATATATATATATATATATATATATATATATATATATATATATATATAAACATCATTGTTCATTTTTATACAATGTACACTTTCTCCTCTCAGGTGTAGCCTCTGTAAAATTCCCATCACCAGTTCACCCATGAACCATGAACCATCACCATAGTCCCTTGTGTTCTTCCCTGGATTTAGTGTCTTATAACAAGGGCTTCAGAGAGATTTCTCTTGCCTTTCCACCGTGTAAACACACAGTGAGATGTCAATGTCAACTTAGGTAAGAGGCAGGAAGCAGCCACTCAGCAGTCACCACACGGAATCTGCTGGCACCCGGATCTTGCACTTCCAGCCTACAAAATGTGAGAAATTAATCATAATTCAGCTGTTAGTAGTTACCTAGTAGGTGACATTTTGTTATAGTGGCTAGAACAGACACTTGGGAAGCTTGCATCTGCCTGTTGTAAACTCTTCTAGGAGTCCAATAAACAATATGTAGGACAATAAGAATAAATGCCAGAAAAGTGTCTAATAAGTTCAATATTTTTCCTGAGTACTGATTCATAGTACTATATTCCTGGAAGGTCAGTATATGAAAAAAAAAAATTAAATCTTTAAAATCAACATAAATAGGGGAGATTTTTAGGGGAAAAATAAGGATATTGACTTCCATATATTGCAAATTATGTAAAGTAAACTGCATTGATACCAGGATAAGCAAATAGAATATGGAAGAAAATATAAAAATAAAAAAGCACCTGACATTAAATTCTTTACAATCATTCTTTTCTGCTTATTTTTCTTGATTAAAACATTTATCCTTTTCACTTCAGGTCCTTTTCTTTAAAAGAAATAAATCTTACAATTTATTTGATTTGTAAGCATCTTCTACATGTAAAGTTTCCATTTCCGTGTGCTTTTACATTTCACATATATATTTTGCATTTACTGCTTTTACTCAGCATTGTTTTCTAGATTTACCCATGTTGATCTGTGTACATTCACATAATTTTAAGTGATGTATGCGTTTTTACATTCTATGCACATATCAAGGTACACTTTTCCATTTGCCTGGTAATGGGTTTTTAGATTACATCCAATTTTTAGCTATTACCAATAACAATTCAACAACATCCATGGACCTGTCTTTTTTTTTGGTTTTGGTTTTTGCACATGTGTGTAGATTTTTCTAGGAAGATTCAACTGGTAGAATTTGTGGTTTTCAAATATATACATACACATACATGTATACACATATACATATATACATATACTTAGTTTTTTGTGTCTTTACCATATATTGCCAAATTACTCTCCAAAGTAGCAGATTTAAATTCCTCCTAGCAGTTTATCAGTTCCTTTCACAGTTTTGTTTTTGCATACAGGCAAAGATCACAAAGTCATATAGCTGCTAATTTGTATCTTGCTAGTTTAAATTGTTTTTATCATAAAAATTCACCATTTGTTTTTATCATCTTAAATAACTATTGTGGCATAGTCTTTAGTCATGTTTTCTATTGAATTATATATCTTATCTCCCTGATTTGTAAGAGTCCTCTACATATAATGAATAATTTGTTTTTTATTGTTTTAAAAGATCTATTTATTTATTTATTTATTTATTTATTTATACAAGAACCTGGGTACAGGCCAGATGCGTGGGAGGGTCAGAGGATTCACCAGAGACAGAGCGGGGAACAGAACAGGCAGACTGACAAAATACACTGCTGAGGGGAGCAGTGGGTGAGACCAGAGAGGTCTGCCGCACCATGTGGGACCCTCTCCAGGTGGGCCGGGATCGAACCAGCGCTGCAGAGACAGCTTCACAGTGCGGCGCTCAACCGCCTGTGCCACCAGGGGAGGCCCTGAATACTTTATTTTGAGTTACATGTTTTGTAGGTATTTTTATTCAGTTTTCTGGTGCAATGGTCTGAATTTTGTTTATTAACCTTTATTTAGTGGGCCTAAAAGTTTCAGTTTTCATATAATCTAAGTTATCAGTCTGTTCTCTTGTTCTGAATATTATCCTGGTATTTGTTTAATAAATCCTTCCTTACATAGAAGTCATTAGTTTCCCATATGTGCTTTTCGGTGTCTTTTATCCAAATGAATTTTTGTGATATGATGTAAAATATTGAATTTGTTTATACAAGGACAGTGAATTATTCCAATATCACTTATTAAAAAGCATAGTTTTCCACTGATTTGTTATACCACATCTCTCATTACAAATCCAAAATATTCTACACATCCATGGATCTATTTCTTGATGTTCTATTTTTTCCATCAGTTTATTAGTGTTTATTTAGGCCAAAGCAAATAATTTACATTATTATAATTACAATAAGTTTTAATATTTGTTGGACTATTATTGTAATTTTTTAAAGATTGATTTATTTATGCATACAAGAACTGGGGTTCAGGCCAGAGGTGTGGGGGGTGAGAGGATTTACCAGAGACAGAGTGGAGAACATAACAGGCAGATTGACTAAAATACACTGCTGAGGGGACCAGCACCAGGCGAGTCAGGAGAAGTCTGCTGTGCCATGTGGGTATCTCCCTGGGCGGGGATCAAACTCGTGCTGCAGTGGCTGCAGATAGCTTCATAGGTAGCGTTTTAACCCCTTGTGCCACCAGGGAGGCCCCTTTGATGAAGTATTATTCTTCAAAATAATCTTGGTTCTTCCTTTTCATTGATTTTCAATAAGACTCTAAGAGGAGTTTTAAGAAAATTACTGGTGGAGTATTGGAATAACTCTAAATTTATGGATTATTATTTTGATAATTCTGTCTTTCTGATGGAGGACAGAAATAGAAAAAAACTAAAGGAGGAGCCACAAGAACAGAAACCTGGCTCACACAAGGAGGTGGGGGCAGAAGAGCATAACCATTGACACAGTTGCTGGAAACTAATATCCTGAGGCTCCAGGTATTCTGAGGCATGGACATAACTAGTATTCCGAGGAAGGACTACACTGGTATCCCTAAGCATGGTTTGTAGATATTGAGATTGAGCTCATTGTAGAATCTCCAGGTCCCTTTCAAATTCTACAGTTATCCAAAATTAGCAACCAACTGAAGGCTCACAAGGAGTGACCCCTCCCAAACAGAAGACTATTATCAGTTCAGTCTCTGCACAGGCTCAGGGCAGCACTCCATCTGCCCACCTGTGACTATGCAGGTGCCTTTTTTCACCAGTTCTCTCCCTCTGCAGGGCAGTAGCTTCCTGCCAGCCAGTGACCTGCCAAGGCCTCCATGCCTGCAACCATGCAGGCCTCTCTTAGCAAACCTGTCCCTTCTGGGGTGGCTCTTCTGCCCGCTTGTCTCTGTGCAAGTGTACTTTGCTTTTCTAACCCTTTTCCTAATAAACCTGCTTTTTAAATATAGCGACCATCTCTGTGTCGTGGAGAAACTCCCCACGTGCCACTGTCAGGGAAACTCTGGTGACACCTTTCCCAGAGTGAACCCAAGAACCCTGCACTGACTCAAACTTTATCACTTCCAATCATGAAGACTATTCAGAACAACAGAAAAGGCTGCTAAGTTAGACTATGAAAACTGAAACTTTTAGGCTCACTAAATATTTAGGTACCTATATGTACCTCAATACAAGTAAGTAAAAAGAATATATTTGTACTTTCTGGGTTAATTCTTAGATGTGACAATGTTTCATGATATTGTATATATGTTATATTTTTAAAATTACAGTTTCTAATTGGTTATTGCTATTTCTTTTTATTTGAATGCATACCATACTTTAATAATTAAGACAGTTCAGCTGTTTTTCTGGAGCACTCTTCAAACAGACTAGGCATGTAATTCATTAACAATATTGTTGTGGTTTTATTCATTTTAATTTAAGGTTCAAAAGATGCCATGTTCACAAAATAACCCTGTGTCAATCACTTTTTAAAGTTACATTTCTTTAAAAACACTCAATTTCAATGACAATTTTCATTGTTTTGTTACGGAGCAGCCCCGATATAAAACGGGTTGCCTGGCTGTGGGTCCTCACCCACGCACTTAAAAAGGGACTTATTAATACTCCACTACAGGCACACACAAAAGGTTAATAAGAGGTTTATTTACAAGGGAAAAGGAATTGAGGAAATGTACAACTAAGGGAGAAAATAGGGAAATAAAGTCTTTAATGTGTCCTACCCGATCCGCCAACCTGGAAACCCAAAGGCACTCTCAGAGCTGGCTGGGAGCCAAAATGGGGAATTCCCCAAAGCCCAAGTGTCTGCTTTTATACCAAACCTGGCTGCTTAACCCCACCCTCAGGTTCCAGCAACCTTCCCTTTGGTGGTGATGGGATTTGTAGTTCCCATTGTCTTTTGGCTTTGGTATGGAGTGAGGGGCGGTCGGAGTCCACAAAGCCTGTATGGAATTAGCTTTAGGGCATCTTTTTCCCCCTAAACAGTTTTATATCTAAAATCTTGTTGCTGATTTGAATTGTGTTAGCTCCAAGTTTTCTTGTATTTTTTTTATTTCATTATTATTTTTTATTTTCTTACATCATTGTTCACTTCTGTACAATATTTGATTTCTCCCCTCAAGTATAATCTTTCTATGGGTAATTTTAACATCTTCAAACAATGATAATTTGTGTCTTTTACTGTTTGGAGTTTTTTAACATGCATTTGTCCTGCCTACTGCACTGGCCAGAAACTCCAAAACCATAATAAATACAATCAGAGTCAAAAGATGTCTCTTTTCTGACTTTTACAAAGATTTTATATTGCAACGTTAAATATGATAATGTTGACAATTTAGTATAGATGAACATATCAGATTAAGAAATTGTCCTCTATTCCTACTGCAGTGAAAAGCTTCTAAAGTAAGTGGATATTGCTTTTATCATGGTTGTTTTTTTTTTTTTTTCATTTTCTGAGATAATCCTATGGCTTCCCTTCTACAGAGTGTTAATGTGGCAAAAGACATTCAAGAATTTTCCATTGGGAAAGCACGCCTGCATTGCTAGATAAATCCAATGTCATTATTCTCAACTACTGGTGGGTTTTTTAATATCCTGGTCCTCTTAGTTTTATAATATTTTCAACGTTTTGCATCTATACTCTTAAGGAAATTGGCATATCATTCTTATGCCATCCCTCTATGGGAGGCACTGACTGAAAATCACAGAGCTGGAGCAGGAGGAAAATATTCTTCTGCTTCCAGTGTCTGCAGCCATCTCCAGAGGTAGCTGCAGTACTGGTGGTGCTGCAGGGGCCATGTAAGTAGTAACAACGTTGATGGCTGCAGCACTGAGAAGGGATCCACATAATAGATGCCACCGGCGCAGCAATGTGAATACCTCTGGAAGCAGTGACGATATTAACTGTCATCTGTGACGTGAGCATCTTCGTGGCAGCAGCTTCAAAATGGTCCAGTCCCCAAAGTGCAGCTTCCCAGGCTCCTGCTCAAGAAACCAAACCTGGGCATCAGAAGACTTGAGACACCTGCCACTGATCTCTGGGCAAAGGTTTCACTCCTCCAACTTAGAAGAAACAGATTTCTTGCAGTTACAATTTTTTTTAACAAGCTAACCTTTTCATCTTGAGTTCTACATGCCTTGTAACTGACTTCTCTATGAAATGTAATAAGTATGCGCATTTGTTAGCCCACACAGTGCTTTAAAATTAAAATTGAAATTAGTTGCCATTGTGAAAAATTAGGAGATTAAAAATCTTTAGAGTTGGCAATGTTGATTCAGCCCTTGCAAGGCCAGGACTGGCTGCAGCTAAGTGCTGGTTGTATCCTTTAAACAAGACTTGTCCTGCTTCACCACATTCCTTGTTGAGCTGCTTCCTTGATCACACCTCCTACCTGACGATTCACACCCTTATATTGATGTTTATCTGCAAACATAACAGAAATTCAGGAATATCACTTTTTATCTTCACTTAACAAAAAAGCAAGATGTTATTTTATGTTATGTAAGATAATGATTTACACTTGAGCAGTAAAAATTAGAGCCACCTGTAGCATTAAATAACAGTAAATAGATTAATCAAATAAATACAGTTTTAAAATTAATGGTTTAGAAACTGAAAGCTATTGTTTTAATCTTGAAGCAAAAAATAAGATTATTTGTGTCAGATTCTCAACTCTTATGATGTAGCTTTGGGGTTTTTTTTTTTTTACTTGCATGTATTTGAATCCTTTGAAGTCAACTAGGACTGACTGCAGAGGACTCTGTGCAATCCAATCAGGCTAATTTCAATTTTAAGTGCAGGAGACAGGCATGCTTTTCATCGCCTCCTTTGTGAAGCTATGATGGATTGGCTAGTGTTGAATTAGTGAGATTTCCAGGAAAGGACAGGACAAATGCTGTTCTAAGCAGCCTGTTTATAAACAGACCTCAAGCCTTAAAATCTTCCACTTGCTTTTTTTATTTTAAGAGTGGAGTAAAGCTCCAAGACGCAGAATACATTTCCCTTTGCAGTTTTGTCTGAAAAGCTACCAGTATTTACATTCTATCTTGATTCTAATATGAAGCACAATAAGAAATTTTTCTCTAAAATAATAGACAGACTGGTTAGAGAAAGAACTAGTAAGAGGGGCCTCCCTGGTGGCACTCGGGGTTAAGCATCGCACTGTGAAGCAATCCACAGCCTCTGCAGCATGAGTTCGATCCCTGGCTGGCCAGGGAGCAACCCACATGGCGAGGCAGACCTCTCCTGTCTTGTCCCCTACTCCGCTCAGCAGTGTACTTCAGTCAATCTGCCTGTTCTGTTCCCCACTCTGTCTCTGGAGAATCCTCTCACCCCCCTGTATCTCTGGCCTGTACCCCAGCTTTTGTATGCATAAATAAATAAATCTTTAAAAAAAAAGAACTAGTAAGAAAAAAAAAGTAGTTTTGTGCTAACTTAAATAGTATGTCTACACATAATCCTGTTTTGCCTTACTCATTTAAAAATATTTTTTTTAAAAGATTTATTTTTATTTATTTTATTTATTTATACAAGCACTGGGTACAATCAGAAGCACGGGAGGGTGAGAGAATTCACCAGAGCCAGAGCAGGGAGCAGAGCAGGCAGAAGGACCGAAGTACACTGCTGAAGGGGGGAGCGGGTGGCAGGAGAGTTCTGCGGGCCATGTAGGACCCTCCTCCGGTGGCTGGGGAGCAGCCCTGGATCGAACCGGCGCTGCAGAGGCTGCAGGCAGCTTCGCAACCCAGTGCTCAACCGCTGCGCCACCGGGGAGGCCCCATTTAAAAATATTTTATAGAAATATTTTTTAAGGATTATGGATAGAATAAAATGAGATAAATACTTAAATATCTAAGTTACTTTAAAATGATAATCATGAGTATTTGTGTATTGAAGTATGAAAAATATCAAATCATAATTTGAAAAGCAGCATGAGCAACATGAAATTTTTGAAAATTAAAATATTTCCTAATAATTTTCTTTTATTTACTTTGTTTTTTAATGTTGTGGAGCTAACCATGCTCTAGCAGGATTCCAGCCTAGGCACTTGGGGGTTGGAGGTTTTATCCAACAGTTTGCTGATTCTCACTTGCCAGATGTTTATGCGTTGAGTTACAATGATGTTTTCTATATTAGACATGGACATTGGACATGTCTTTAGGAAAGGTCTCAAGGCCATTGCTTTCATCTAATTCCATCCAAATTATCCCCTCCTCATCACGTTCCATTTAAATAAAATGCTCTGGGAAATTTTTGTCCTGAAAGAGGAGTTTGGTGAAGTTTGTGGATGGGAGGAAGAGTTGAATAAGTCTCCATAGAACAGTGCACATCTGAATTGAACCTTGTATTTGATAAAGAATCCCCCAGAATAGAGGTAGAAAAGACAGATGCATTGTGCCCAGCTAATGTTCATTGTGGAGTCATTACTTGGACATTTAATCATGCCAGTGAGAAATAGAAGATAAAGTTGTATGAAAAAGAACTTGGTAGACCAACTTGTAAACCACCCATGCCTGAACCAGAGCTTGACAGTCAATGCTGGAGGGGATGTTTTCCTCATGCTACGGAACACTTAGCATACCACCAAGAGAAATTCCTGGACAGACCGTCCCAGATGACATCTGAGACTGTCACCTAATTCTAGCATTAAAATAACACTGACATCAGGGTTAGGGTTAGGATTAGATGGCACAGGGGTTAAAGATGGAGCTACCAAGCTATCAGCAGCCAATGCAGCATGAGCCAGGGAGCTGACCCACATGGTACAGCAGACCTCTCCTGTTTTGCCTGCTGCTCCCCTCAGCAGTGTATTTCAGTAGATCCTCCTGTTCTGCTCCCCAACTCTGTCTCTGGTGAATCCTCTTACTCGCCTGCATCTCTGGACTATGCCCCAGTTCTTATATGCATAAATAAGTAAAAAAAAAATAACATTGACATCAAATTCAGGAAACCCTCCTTCCATTCCTTTCATCTTGGCAATCACCAGGCCTAAAACAAAGGTCAGGTCTCTCTGGTCACTTTGTATGGCTCTATTTTACACCTTCAACTTTGAGATTTCCATATACTCTTTACCATATAGCCTCACCCTGAGTCTGTTTTTAGTAGAATCCTGTATTAGTAGACAAGTTTTTTTATATGTTCATCATCTTCATAGTACTCTCCTACAAATCCTAATAACTTCCAAGAGGATAGATTTCCTGATGTTAGGCTTCCCCAACCTAATTCTGACCCCTGTCATTGCCTCTTGTTGAAATTAGAGTGATCTACCTTAATTCTTTTCAAACAATTACTGTCCAATACAAATGTCCTGAAGTCCATGGTAGCAGGATACAATACCATCTTTTTGCCCATTTTTGTGTGATCTTCAGTCTGTGGGTCACTTTCCTACATATAGGAAATACTTTAGTTCTTGATCCATGTATTTTTTCTTTCTCTCACAATCTTTGCCATTTTCATGGAGGCAGAGTTCTTTGACTTCTTGATTTCAAAATGATTTCATTTTCCATCAACTTTAGCCCCTCCCTCCTGCGACTGACCAATCAAGACCATTCTATCACCCAGAATTTCTTCATCTTTGAAATGTCAGACTCCTAAAAAACACTCTCTGTTCTAGCACTCAGTTGTGTAGTTTCCAACTTTCAAAAAAGTATATTCAGATAGGTGTTGTCAAAGATATGCAGAGTAGGCTTTTCCCAATACATGTCTCCTTATTTTGTGGAGCTAAGGTCAATCCAGGTGCTGCTGGTCATGGGATTGAACTGTTACCATTACTTATAGACTGCAGATGACCTGGATTTAGGTATAGCTGCAGAAATAATCTTTTTTATTTGAGGTAGCTATCTAAAAGTAGAACAGATACCAAGAGGCAAGGTTGTGTTAAGTCTTATGATATCATCTCCTCCATTTCTTGTAAAACCCCCTCCTTTCTACTCCACATTCCAGACCCCTATCCCATTCCTTAGCCAAGGATATGAACTCCAGTTTTTCCCATTTACTTTAGAATTTACAGTTAAGCAGATTCTCCACATGTGTGTTATTAAATTTGTTCTTTTCCCCTTAATAATCTGCCTGATGTTATTCTGTCTGATTGTCTAGCCCGAGAAGAATGCAGTGGTGGAAGAATTTTCCATGTCATGAAAATAGAAATAGATCTTGTTAAGAACGTTTCTGAATTTTCTTCATACCGCTGTTCTGGCCTTTCTGTCTAATTTCATACGGCCAGGGCAGGTTTCTCCTTAGTAAATGACTCCTTCTGTGGTCTCTCTGATTACACTATTGAGGATTGTAGCATCTTTCTTAGACTCCAGCTGACAGTGATGGGGTTTCAAAATGAAATCAGCAATAGCAATTTTGCATAAGAGGAGAAGTAACTAATAAATCTGTTGATGAGAAAATGATTTAGGATGGTGACTCTCCTAAACAAGTATTGTGAAAGTAACAACCAATGACTTACCAGAGTCGTTTCTGGTTAGACTATATTATAACATTTATTCAAAGTTATGTTTACTTTGACTTAATAGTCAACTGAACATGAAAAAAATAATTGAATTGTCTTCATCAACTCATTATCATCTGTCCTTATGTGCCATGCTGAAAAAAATTTAATGATAAAACAAGGTTTTGTTTTATGTGTTTGTCTCTGAAGACCTTATTTAAAATATAGTGCTGATTCATTAACCTTGAATTCCCAGTCAACAGCACTGCAACTCAGACCTGAAAGAATCTTCTCTAACACATTATTTTCTCCAAAAGGCACATCACATTCTTTTTGTACTAATCTCCAGTTCTGTACCTTGTCCACAAATGATTACAAAATCCCCCTGAGTACTGATTTGGGGACTACAAATAAATTTTTAGCTATATGTTATACATATGTGCATATATATACACACAAACACATACATGCATATATAGGTAGAGAGTGAGCGAAAGAGAGAATGCATGCTTATGGGTCTATAATAAAACAGGTTTAGAAAGAAATGAATAAAGCTTAAATTACTCATGCAGACATGCTAGGATTTTAATAATCTAGACTCCATTTGTTACTACTTAGTTGCTAGTATTACTACTACTACTACTACTACTACTACTACTACTGCTACTACTACTAACTTGCTATAAGATTTGCAATTACGTCTTCATAATTTTATTTTTCCTTCCAGACAGTAAGTTCTTTAAGACAGGGGCAATATTTTATTTTTATGTATTCCCTACACCTTCTACAGAATTTGGTTCACTGCAGAGTTTCAATAAATATTGACCTACTATTATTTTTTTTAAAGATTTATTTATTTATTTGTTTTTTATTTATTTATACAAGCACTGGGTACAGTCAGAAGCACGGGAGGGTGAGAGAATTCACCAGAGCCAGAGCAGGGAGCAGAGCAGGCAGAAGGACCGAAGTACACTGCTGAGGGGAGCAGCGGGTGGCAGGAGAGGTCTGCGCTCCATGTGGGACCCTCCTCCAGTGGCCAGGGAGCAGCCGGGGATCAAACCGGTGCTGCAGAGGCCGCAGGCAGCTTCGCAACCCAGCGCTCAATCACTGCGCCACCGGGGAGGCCCCTGACCTACTATTATTATCATTGCATTGTTTTCAGGAAAATTTCTTGCACTGTTCTAGGAGCATGCTTCAGCAGGTCAGAGAAGAGACTAGTAAAGGAGGGCATCGTCAACAATGTCCAGTGCCACAGAGAGAATCAAAGGAACAGGATTGAGGGAAAAGTAACAGACTTTGAAAATGATCACATAGCTATCTTTCAGGAGAGTCCTCCTACAGTCTGTGACCAGGGGAGTCACATTCACACATATCTATATCTATTTGCAAAATCCATGATCTCTCTCTTTGGACCATATCATCTTCATCTCAGAAAAGGCATGGGATGCGATGGAAAAAGATTTTCAGTAGTTTCTGGTGTTTTATATTATGAAAAGGAGGTCACTATATTTGAATATGTTACCTGGATCCAGCAATTTATCCCAAGTTAAAGGTCTTGTGTTCCAAAGGAGTTTCTGAAGACTGTAGTTTCTAATTTCTGGAAAGAAAGAGGGAATACAACCAGGCTTGCCCTGTTGAAACTTGCATCCCTGGATAGAAAACTGTGTGATAATTTGAGACTAGGGTGAACAACCCAGGATATCTTTAGTTTTAGATTGACTCTTTCCTGGGCAGAGCTGCTGGGTATCATTAATCAGGTTTTTGCTCTAGGCGTTAAGAAAAGAAACATTAAGACTGAGGAAAAAATTGTAGTTAGGACCTCATTTGGAGTGGTCAGAGCTTTTCTTTCTCACTCAAGATCAAAAGAGTTTCAATGTGTTTATAATATGAGGACTAAACCCTCTGCATTTCCCTTTCTTTGTTGAACTGTCTAAAAATGCTTAAAGTGATGGTGATATGCTATAGAATATTTGTCCTATTTACCTTTATCCTCATCCCATGGCTTAGATCCAGTAGTAATGAGAAGAAATTTTGCCTGAATTCCTGTGTCTGAGACCAAGTAATAATGAGAGAAAAAATTGCTTATCTTCTTTTGGTTAAGCCCAGAGGATCCACTGCTACTTTCTGTTAAGTTAAAAGTACACAAATTAACAGCAGGTTCATATGTAGGTTGTGCTGAGAGGACTGTGCTCTCCATTTGCAATGTTTTTAGATTAAACTCTTCTCTGTATGCTTACAAACAGTAATTTAGTCATTTTTACATAAACTGCTGCGATGTCAAAAAAGGAAGAAATATAAGCGCATATGAACTTAAAATTAGATTGTCTTGATGCCTGTATTGTGAAGGATATATTCAAAATAGGATTTGCTAGAAACATAGATGTTACTATGAAATATTCAACCAGGGCCTCCCTGGTGGCACAGGGGTTAAAGTCTCAGCACTATCAAGCTATCACCAGCCACTGCAGCATGAGTTTGATCCCCAGCCAGGGATCTAACCACAATAGACCTCTCCTGTCTCTCCAGCTGCTTCCCTCAGCAGTGTCTTTCAATAGATCTGCCTGTTTTGCTCCCTATTCTGTCTGGTGAATCCTCTCACCCCGCCCCTGCACCTCTGGCCTGCACTCTAGTTCTTGCATGCATGCATAAATAAATAAATCTTTTTTTTTTTTTTTTAAGAAATATTCAACTGTATTCTCATGAAAGATAACAGAAAATTTTTCTGAAGCACTCGTATTGACATTGGGTAGCCAGCATAGAGAGGGAGTAAGGGGCTTATCTAGAAGATCAGCCTGCATGGGTATCTCCAGGAACCCTGAAAATATGTCTGAGCATTGTCCCTCAGGCGGGACAAAGGACAAACTGGTAGCAAATGTGTATGTAACCACATGCATAGCATTTTTGGGATTAGTGTCCTCAATGGTTCCATCTTCGCTCAACAGAAATCTCCCTTTCTCACCACTATCCATTTGCCTTTTCACTCATTCAACAGATATTTATAAAGTTAGAAAATATGTTAGAAGCAGAGTGAGCCAAATGAGCCATGACTGCCGTCTGTGACAAACTCCAGAGGTGTCATAGAGGATTCTGACATAATATATCATTCCTTTGGGATTACTAGTCTGTGTTTGATATGAAGGGTACTGTCAACTATTAAAAAATAAAAGAATTCTAATCTCCGTAGCTAATGTGATTCATGGATGTAAGAAACTTCTCTTGTTCTGTGACTAGCTTCTCTTTCCTGTTTTAGTGCGATGGAAGGAAATAAGACATAATATTTATAGAGTTAAATATATTTCTTCTCTCTGCACATTCCTTATTCTGACAAAGAAAGAGCAAAAATGAAGTTCCTTTGTCATGTATTAAGCCATAGCACATAGAAATAGTTATCATAGGTCCTTTTATGCCTATTGAAAATCCTCAGTTCATGAACATGGAACATATAGCACTGGAGAAAGCATGTAGTTAATAAGCAGGACTAAAAAAGAAGTGTGCAAACCACTTAAGCATCTTTTAAAAAAAGGCCAACAATAGCATCCTACATACCAACATATAGGGGAAAAATACCTTATAGACATATAATATAGGAAATCTGTTACAGGGCAGGGGGAAGAGAACCCCAGAACCCCCAAACCTAAATAGGTTCTGCCATCTGTACCATCAAGACAAAACATATAAGACCTTTAATGGAAAGTAACTTTAATACAATTAGTGTGCAATACAGTAAAGAGAAAGAATATATTTTTAAATCAAGCAGCCAAAGTTACCCAGACCCTCATGGGTAAAATTACACCCACAAGTCTAAAGCACCTTCTGGTGGGGACCCATAGCTAAGGGTCAGAAACAACCAGATATGTCTGGGAGGAAAAGGACAAAATCAAAATCAAGGTGAAAGCTGCTGTTGATAACCTCCCCATGAGTCTCTCACCCACATCTGTTTCAGACATTCCAGGACCAAGAAGCAAATGCAGCTTATTCACATGTGCCTCTCTGTTCCATGTGCCTCCTTCAGGTCTCCATCTTGCTCTCTATCCTTCTACCTTCCTTCTCCAGTCTGTCCTCTCCAGCTTCTTCTCATCCCTGCTCAGCTCTACCCTCCTTTGGGTGGGGCAGGGAACCTGGAATGTCCCTTTTTCCTGGGCACCTTCCTTTTATAATTATTCTAGTCACATTTAACCATATCTCACATTTAACCATATCTCTCTGCCTGTAGATCATAGGCAGAATGTGATTATTTTATTTTTAAATTTACACTACCTCATTATTAGAGAAACTAAACTGATCATCTATCATTTGGAGTCCAGGTCATTTTCACACTGAGATGAAACAATAGTTCCAGATGTGGTTGGCTAAGCATCCAGATGACCTTAGGGGTTTTAAAAAATAATTTCTAGACCTCTGTTTGACCAGTTATAAAAGAGGTAAGTGGGGAGGGGTGGGTATTAGTTTTTGCTTCAATAATGCTGTGTAACAAAAACTGCTAAAAAGCTCAGTGTCTCACAGACAATTATATCTTCCTCACTGGTGTGTAAGTTAGCTGTGACTCAGCTGCTGGGCAGGGCTTGGGTTCAGGTCTCCTCCACGTGTCTCTCACTGTAGAACACAGGGTAAGGGAACAGCAGTCTCCTGGAGTGAGCTGTTTTCATGGTAAGGGCAGGACATAAATGTGAATGAAAGCATATGATGGTGATGAGAAGTTAAGTAGAAAAGTTTAGGATGGACGGTCTTATTAAGATAAACACCAGAGGTGGGAGGAGGCATGATTAATAGATCTTAGACTAAACCCAGCTATGGAAGTTTTCAGGAATCTCAAGTGGGGTAAGAAAATATTATCAGCCACAGGTGGAGACAGAGAGGATTATAAATTTTAGAAGACAACCCAATCTGACCCCATGGTGATCACTTCCACAATAATTCCATCAAAGAACATTATAAAAGAACACCCATTGCCCTAGCAAAGCACAGCTCTCCTGCCCAGCTCCCTGTGTCTATGCAGGCATCTCTTTCTTTTTTTCCCTCTCCTCAATAAACTTGGCATGTGCTGATAAATGGGAATGTCTGCTGAATTCTTTCTTGGAGGGACCCAAGAATCCCACACTACTGAACTCCATCATCTGAACTCCAACAATGACAATCAAAACCCTGTGTGGGAATCATCCATCCAACTCAAAATGAGTCACGTGACCAAACCCAAGATCAGTGAGGTTGGGAAGTATAATCTACCCCAAAGGGAAAAAGGAGGTCCTATCATTTGGGGGACAGTGCTGAAGGACTAGATTTGAAAGAGTGATAAAGCAGTCCCCTGCCTAGTGTGGGTTCCTCTAGTGCTACTAAAGGATATGTCACAGTTACAGGAATCATGTGCTCCATTCTTCTAGTAGCTTAACAAATAGGTCCAGAGTCACTAATACTCACTGATCAAAGACAGAAACTGTTAACAGAGCTCATTTGTTTTAATTTTTTAAAATTTGTTTATTTTTAATTAAGGTACTATTTGGGTACCCCCATCAGGTATTGCAAGTGTAGTGCATCCACCACCAAATCACCCATAGTCCACCATCACAGTCCATTGGGCTCCATCCCACTTTGTAATGGAATGCATTTAATCCATTAATAAAGGATAATTAATAGTGGAAAAGGGTACCTTATACAAAGTAAGGAAGGTTATGAGTACATCAAGGAATACTCAGAGGCAGCAACATCTGAGCTCAGTGACCAGGATGGTTGAACCATGTCCAGAGAATGGAAATGTGTTAAGGGGGTTATAGTCCCTGACCCAAAGAGTAGGCCCTTTGCCCTCAAGGGAAAGAATTCACCAGAGAGCACTAGGCTTGATTAGAGAGACTCACACATGTGGGTACCATTGCTGGAAAGGAGAATTTAGCCTGACTCCTCCAAGTGAGTTAGGAGGAGATATTGAAAGGAGATATTTCAATATTTAAAGAATAGGTCCATGGGGCCAGGAAGAGGAGAACAAGGTTATTGCTTGTTCCAGTTGGGCTCTGCCTGTGCACGTGAGCACAGTTACATTCCAACTGCACATGTGGGCTCTTGGCTTTTCCCTCCAGGAAATTGTAATCATTAGTCAGGATCTAACTTGTTTTGGTATAGCATGGTGCCTAACGGTCAGTGTGGTGGCCAAATTGTTTGGACAGGGCTAGTCAGACCGTGATTTAGTCCACTTGTTCCAATGTGAGTTGGGGCAACTCTTATCCTACCAGGTCACAATTACTAGATTGTCTTAAAGGGAAGAAATATTCTATGTAAAGGATTTTATGGGACAGAATGAATGGTTTAGAAGCAGTGTTTTATATTTGGCAGACAGTACCAGGGGTTCTGTGTATCCTGCTTTTTTCTTCATGGTCCCAGAGTTAGATTTTTGTTTCCAGCCTCCCTTATATTTGCAATGCCCATGAAACTGATTATTGACCAAAGAATGAGCCCAGAAATAGAATGCACCTTTCTAGCTCTGACCTCTCACATGCAAACCTCTATTCTTATACCCTTTCCTATTCAATCAGCCAAATGGAAGGAGTATAGAGCCACTGGGTAATGATGTAGAAAGTCTTCTTGTCAAGTAGGAACATTTGTGTGAGGGAGAAAGTTTCACTGCCAAATCCACTAAGAGTTGGATATGTTTGTTAGATCTGCAGATGGGACTTGCTTTAATATAGTTTTCATGTGTTGTATTGATGTTCAGTGTTGGCTATTTACTAACATTAAGATAGCAAATGTTGACTAGTTGTGCCAGTCACTAACTCTGTATTCATTTGGTTTTGAGAACCAAATGAATTAAAAGATATACCAGCACCTTAGAAATATAAATCTGGGCAAAGCATTAATATTAATATATAATCATGTCCAGTTTATTTACTTTTTATAATATTTATTTTATTTATTTATGCATACAAGAACTGGGGTGTAGGCCAGAGGTGCGGGGTGGGGGTAGCGGTGGGTATGTGTGAGAGGATTCCTCAGAAACAGAGTGGGGAACAGAACAGGCCGACTGACTGAAATACACTGCTGAGGGGAGCAGCGGGCGAGACAGGAGAGGTCTGCTGCCCCATGTGGGTTGCTCCCTGGCCTGGGATGAACTTGAGCTGTAATAGCTTGATAGTCCTGAGGCTTTAACTGCTGCACCACCAGGGAGGCCCCGCAGTCATGTCCAGTTTAAAGGAGTGGTTCATGCTGCAAACTCTCTACCCAGAACCATCATTTACAGTGGGCTTTCAAGGCAGAAGAACCATGACTGCTTTTCTTCTGGCAGCTTTTTTATTTCCCCGACTTGTGCCCTAAAAGGCTCAAGCTGAACTGCAGCTAAGATGGGTTTCTCTCTCTCCATCTTTCAACCTTAGAAACATCTATTATCTAGTGGAACTTAGGGAAAGATCCCCAACTCATTAATAAGTATGTCATTACAAGACTGGAATTAAATAGTAAAGCAGTAAAGCCTCTGAGTTGAAATGATAATAAGTATCACAGGCTATTTCTTTTTAAATTTTTTATATTTTTGCTTCCATTTCAAAGCAAGACACCATCTGGAAGTTGTTCTTTCTGCCAAAAAGAGTAGAGAGACATAAAGGCTCCCCTTCCTTTTCAAAATGAGCACTCACATTCAGAGAACTGAGCTCTGCCAAATGGAGAGCTGAGCCGTCATGTGTGATAAAAGGGACGGATGGGAGGCAAGCCTGGGAAAACCCTTGTCAGAAGTGACTTTTTTTCTGAATACAAGAAATGATAACTTTGCTTTGAGAATGGATTTGAACTACACATAAGCAGACACTGAGGGTACTTGGCATAGAATTATAATAAGATTCTTGACATAAAGGCAAAATTTTCTCATTGGAGATCATCATGATACAGAGTATGTAGGAGAAAGTCCGTCAACACTGGAAGAGAAATGCAGACATGACAGACAAAATTCTTCCTGTCACCTCTTGCTGGGAGTGTTCCTAATCCTTAGGGAGGGGGAAAAGAGATATTAATGTCAGCATTCACAGTGTGTAAAATCTCTAGCGTGTAGTGTATTATGCTTAGTGATCATTAGTTGTATGAAGTTCAAATACTGTATTGTGAGTTATAAAATTCAAATTTAAAGATTCATTTAAGCTGTCTTCACATCTAAAACATGGGATTGAACCCTACTGATTATTTATGCAAGACTTTGGTGCCAAGAACAGACAGATCAGGAAACTGCAAACTTGTTTGGGCTTTTGTGGAAGCAGACCCTGAGACAAAAATTCAAATGCAAACAGATCCAAGGAGAGGATCCCTGGAAAACACAGTAGAAGAGCAAGGATGTGCAAACAGATGGGGAAGAGCCAATAAAAGGTGAATTATGAAACAAATTTTCCCCAGTGGGCCATCAAAGCTGGGCAACTCTGGAAGTGATATAGAATATGTGTCTCTGAGTCATCCTCTCCAAAAGTCCAGGGAACTAAAGTATTTATATACCAACACTTGTCAGTGGGAATTCCTGGGAGGTATTAATTAGCTAGAACTGCAAATTGCCCTGCCAGTGAACTATAGGTGCTGCCAGGAGGATGTTGGACACATGTGCACTGAAAGGGTAAGGCAAGGAACCTTGGGGGTGTGGGATGTGTGGGGGATAGAGCATTGACTACATATCTCCCATTGGCTTCTGTCTTTATAAGCCTTTTTCTAGACTGATTGTGCTGCTTGGGAAAATGACTTTTGTGCATTTCCCACTTTGTCCTGACACCTGCAACCTGGCTACATATCCAAGGACCTGAGTACAGGTGATTAGTGTTATTTATAATGAAAAAGTGTCTTTCACTTTTTATTTTAATCATTTTAACATATGATTTATATTTTAAAATGAGCTATATTTACCACTGTATTCAGATTCCACCACTTCTCACCACTGTTTAGTATGTGCACACTATAGAAACATACTAGGCAAACCTAAGATAAAATGTCACTGCATAATAAAATGTGTTCTCCTGTGAATAGGAGGATGAGGCCTTACTGCATCCAGGTAATGCCATAGCTTTACTAAGGTCACATTTGAGATCTAGTAAACGCAAAGGGATTCCATGTCATTTGGTCAAGAATGCCAGCTCTAATTTTCAAGATTGCATCATAATATCACCGGGATTTTACAAATGACTATTCATTTTCTTTCATAACCAATATCATTTTCCCATTAAAAAGTATAAAGGTAATTATATGATTGTACTATCTTTGATGCTTATTTAAAATTCCCTGATTTCTAGGGCCTCCCTGGTGGTGCAGTGGTTGAGCGCTAGGCTGCGAACTGCCCGCAGCCTCTGCAGCACCAGTTCGATCCCCGACCGCTGGCAAGGGTCCCACATGGCGCGCAGACCTCTCCTGCCACCCTCTGCTCCCTTCAGCAGTGTACTTCCTCATTCTGCCTGTTCTGCTCCAGCTCTGGCTCTGATGAATTCTCTCACCCTCCCGCACTTCTGACTGTACCCAGTGCTTGTATAAATAAATAAATAAATAAATAAATAAATAAATCTTAATAAATAAATAAATAAATAAAATTCCCTGATTTCTCGGATAAAAATAATCCAATCAAAAAATGGGCAGAAGAGCTAAAAAGAAACTTCTCTGAAGAGGAAATGCAAATGGCCAACAGGCATATGAAAAAAATGTTCAACATCACTTGTAATCAGGGAAATGCAAATCAAAACTATAATGAGATACCATCTGACACCAGTGAGAATGGCACATATTAAAAAAACTAGCAACAACAAATGTTGGCGAGGGTGTGGAGAAAAAGGAACTCTCTTGGACGAGTTTGGTGGGAGTGCAAACTGGTCCAGCCACTATGGAGAGCTGTGTGGAGATGTCTTGACCTACTAAACATAGAGCTTCCATATGATCCAGCAATCCCACTCCTAGGTATTTACCCAAAGGACACAGAAACATCAATTCCAAAGGGCAACTGCAGGGCCTCCCCGGTGGCGCAGCGGTAGAGCGCTGGGTTGCGAAGCTGCCTGCAGCCTCTGCGGCGCCGGTTCGATTCCCGGCTGCTCCCCGGCCACCGGAGGAGGGTCCCACATGGTGCGCAGACCTCTCCTGCCACCCGCTGCTCCCCTCAGCAGTGTACTTCGGTCCTTCTGCCTGTTCTGCTCCCCGCTCTGGCTCTGGTGAATTCTCTCACCCTCCCGCGCTTCTGACTGTACCCAGTGCATGTATAAACAAAACAAATGAACAAACAAATAAATAAATAAATAAATAAAACATGCCTCTATTAAAAAAAAAAAAATGTGTTAAAAAAAAAAAAAAAAACAAAGGGCAACTGCACCCCTATGTTTATAGCAGCACTATTTACAATAGCTAAGCTTTGGAAACAGCCCAGATGCCCAAAAATAGATGACTGGATCAAGAAGATGTGGTACATATATACCATGGAATATCACTCAGCATTCAAAAAAGATAAACACCTGCAGTTTGCAGCAACATGGATGGAGCTGGAAGGGATCATGCTCAGCGAAATAAGCCAGAAAGAAAAAGAAAAATACCAGATGGTCTCACTCATAGCAGGAATCTAGAAAACTTAAATAAGGGACCAGGGAAAAGAATAACTATAAGAAAGAAAATATCAAAATCAACAAACAACTATGAACCGGAGACACTCTATAGGGGGTGGGGGGCGGGGAAAGAAGGGATTGGGGTCAAAATAAAGGGGTTGTAATTGTATGGGGAATATAAAAATAAAATTTAAATAAAAAAATGAATGGGAAAAAGTAACATCAACTTCATTGTGAATCATGAGCTTGTGTCAAAGTATGTATTTATGCATATTGGTCTAATTGGAAGGATTTTATATGCATATTAAAATATCATGGACAGATGAAAAAATTCCATCACTCATGTTATTGAAAAATAGTTTGCTTCACTGACACACTTCACTGACACACTTGGGTCTGCTGGTCTCTAACCTGGAGGTCCTGAAAGGCACAGGGTTTCCCTGGGCTCCTAATCCACTAGGGTTCAGCCAATGCCACTCCCCCAAAATAACACCAACTTCTGGGTGTGCAGAGAGCTGGTATCACGTGAGGCTGTTTGTTGGTGGCTTCTAGTGGTCCCCAGAAGCACTAGACCTCCTCCTGTCTGGGTTTGACGAGCATCTGGGCATCCTAACTACTATACAGTCTGCAACTGCAGTGGTCCCTGCCTGTGACTCAAGGAGACATGAGATAACACACTTTTGTAGAAGCATGAACCTTAGCCCCCTAATATAGCCAATATTGTTAACTGTTACTTCATTAAGCAAAACTTCAATAAGAAAATAGAAAAGAAGAAAATATAGCTCGCTCCATATTATGTACTTCGTTAGTATGTTAGTTTTTAGGTTTCTGGTGGGCAATCTATTTAGCATTGCATATGCCCGCTGTACCTTATAATGTATTTTATATGATTGTTTCTTATTTTAAACTATAATTTTGAAATAATTTTAGACAAAAAATACAAAGGTAAATAACAGATATCCCATAAATATTCTTTAGCATTAATATTTCACAAAAGCTTAACACAATAATATAAGACTAGTCCTTAAAGCAGATGGATGTGAGGGAATCTGTTGCAAAGGTTCATTATCTTATAGAAATATTCTCACTGCACTGGATAATTTTTTTTTTTTGGTTTAATTCCTTTGTTAAAAATGGGAGGAAATATAAAATTTCACTTTGGAAAATTTAATGTAAGGATGGATGGAAGGATGGATGGCTAGACAGGTGCATATATGCATACATATACAAACACATTGAGTGGCTTCATGATTCATTAAGAATTTGTATTAATATTTTCTTTTTGCTTTTAGTCTTGCTCTCTCACTTTGTTACTGCCAAAGGTTAGGGTCTGGGTAAATCACTGTGTAGGATCTGTTTTCTGGAATTTTGAGACAAGTAGAAGGCAGGAGTAGTATATTTTAGTGATAGTCAGGAAGTGTTTGAGTCTGTACTATGAGGACTCTGACATAGTGTGCATGCAGTAACCTTTGTTTCATGGAAGTCCTCAATGGTTGCAGACACTTGGCAATAAATTAGGTGTTGAGAAATGTTTGAACTTGTCGTGACTAGTCAGGGCTACTATGACATTGGAAAAACTAAGTGCATTATCATCTCAATAGTGTTTATAATAATAGTAATAGCAGGATCAGTGTTGTCAGACCACTGAGGACTATGCTAGGTAAATATTAATTGAGACTTATTTTAACCCAAACAAAAATCAAGAAGAAGGTGGTTCTTACCTATCCTTTAAAAAAATTAAAACTAGTTATTACTAACATTTCTTGGAACAAAATATACCCCAGGGCTTAACGTGCCCTTTGGTCATTCTGCTATCCTGCAGGTTCTCCAGGGTCCTTACAAACACTCCCCCACCACACACACTATCAACTGTTTCTTTGTCAGTTTCGCTCTCCATAAGGCTGGGGTTCATTTTTAAATATTAGGAAGGAAAGTGTTTATAATAGCGAGAAGTACCATTCTTCTCAGGGAGTGAAAATATGTAGAGAAATTATAAGTGGCCCCTCTAACCTTGCCCCCAATATCCTGGTATATTTTTGCTCTGCAGAGCAAATGACTTAATTCTCAACAGGCATCAGGCAGCTCACTAATGTCCGTGAGCCTTCAGAGCCATGTTTCCAACTCTCCAAAAGCGTGTATCCAAATTTTGCTGCAGTGTGTACCTTCTCTTTGCTCCAGCTGGCTGGCACACTGTTATTACAGTGTCAGATCACCATGAAGCTAAGCAGTGTAGGAGGCGGTACAGGGGATTATAATTTTCTTGCTCCAAGAAGGTGCCAGGAGTGGCCCAACATCAAGTAGTTCTAGAGCAAAGCACATATTAAGTGGCACGTTTGGGAACTTTTCTCACTCAGTGGAGAACAATGCTTGAACACACTGTACACTATTTTTTTCAGACATAAATGCCGAACTGGAAATCTTTAAAAATATAGAAGTGAAGTAATTAAGGGGGGGACTTTTTAATTTCTTCAAGTTGATCTTCAATTCTAATTTTTTGAAAGTCCATAAAATCTTGAAATCTGCATTTTGAGGTCTGGACTCTAGGTATGCTCTCTCACATCCCATTACGTCTCTCTTGGTTTAGATAATTTTGCTTCTCCCTCAGCTACAAGGGGGACAGGACTGGAGTTTCTCAAATGAACTGCTACAAAGAAACTGAGAAATGATAAAGATAGAAGAAAACACATAAATTTGAATGTCATTAGCATTTGGTGACACATGTAAACATGTTTGATACTATATACTACATATATGTGTGTGCACATACGTAGTTAATGCTGTATGAACAATTATGCTAAAAATTCACACATGTTATCTTCACTCAACAAATAATGAGTTTATTGTTCGAAGCACTGAGGAAGCAGCATTGTTTTGGATGGGAGAAGCAGGACATTCTAAAGTAAAATAAAAATTTTGAATGAAAATACAATAAACAGCAAGTGGGTGTTATCTCACATGACATGTTCAGTCAAGGTCTCCAGGGGGTGTGTTGTTAAGGCTGAGTTTGAAGTAAGGCTAGGATGCAAAATACATGCAGATGGGAGATAAACAACACAGGCCAGGCTTGTATGTATGCGGTCATGCCAACAGCCCCCTTTCACAGATGGGAAAATCAAGCTCACAGGAAAGCAAAGTGACTTCTCTGAGACTCTACAGCTAGGACAGGGCACCACTAACCATGCATTGATGTCCTCCTCTGTTGACTTTTCAAACTCCTCTTGCTTCTTCACCCTTGCCTTTGGTCAGTTCTTTTCTACTCTCCTCTTCAACTAATTTGATTTCATATCCTTACAGGAAGAAAAGTCAGTAACAGCACTTGGTACCAACCTCTTTCAGAGTGGTTTCCACTCCGCTGGTGCATCTGCTTTCTTTTGCCACCTCCAAGCCCTACAGGGAAGGGAAGTGAGTACTAGCATTTCCCTTGACAAACTTAGGGACAGCATATGCTTGATATAACAAGCAATTAATTAATTAAGCATATGACAAATGTTTGAGGGCAGGATGGAGAAAAGAAGGAAACAAAGAAGGAAGTGGGTTGGGGAGAGAGTCCAAACTCAGGATACAGTTCTACTTAGAAATTTGAGACTAAGAGACTGCACAGAGAACTAAAGGTAGCATCACACAATTTCTAGACTTGCTGCTGGCATTGTGATACCTTTGCTACACTCCTCTCCCTCTCTTTGAAAGCCATAGGCATTACTAGCAGTCTTAAATTAACTTGTCTTAAATGCAAGGAATTCCAATCTGGATCTATCAGTAGAGGGGGTAGTAGGTAAAGGAAAGGGACACGTTGGACCTTCTGGGTCCCCTTGAAATCATACTACATGAGCTGGGATTAATGCAAATTATTATGCCTACTTCCCAGAATGCAGAGAGTTCCACTGTAGGAAAGTGTTGTCTCCTAAATTTCAGGAGCAGTATGGTGACTGTGTAAACCAAGGAGCTCTAGAGTTTGAGTTCTTGGATTTCCATTTCTCTTTATCCATTTAGTAGTCGGGGAACTTCCTGTTTCAATTTCCATATCTTTTCACTGGCCATGTGGAAGGCACCCACCTCATATAGGCTGCTGTGGGGAGTAAATAAGTGAAGATCCTAAAGCACTCACACTGGGGTCTGGCAAGGATCCAGTGCATGATCGCTGCAAATTTGGTACTTCCTGAGCAAATAAAATCATGAAAAAGTACATTGGGGTAAACATGTAATTTGGAGGGAAAGGAGATTCATTATGTTTATTAACACCATTCATCATAATCTCTGGAGATAAAGAGGCTACAGTAATTTCTGGAAGCTCTGTAGATGAACATGTTCATGTTCTCTCCTTCTTCAGTTGCCTTCTTCGGCTTTCAGAGGGGAAGAGGTCTGACACTCCGACAGTGTCTTCTTTATAATATGGCAAATTATTTGTCAGAGTCTAAGTTTTCCCTATTGCTTCCATCCATCATGAATGATGACCTTTAATGTTTACTGTTCAGAAAAGTATGACCTTCCTCATAACCCTTGATCTCTGACACACCTTGGGGTAAAGGGTCAAAAGGTTGGATTAAAAAAAAAAGGCATTTGATTCCATTTTTCCTTCTTCAAAGTAATGGTCAGAGGTGGAACCAAACAATGGATGTTCTTGGACTTTTTATTGACTCAAATCCTGAGGTTATTCACGTGATCCTATAGGATTTCAAGTTTTCCTGAGAACTGTAACTGTTTTAAGTTTTGAACACAAGTCCTCAAGGAACAGTTCAGAAAGACCCAGTTAATTGCAAAACAAATAAAAAGAGAACTCCCTTTAGTGCCTGAGGGAATGACCTGAGCAGTTTCTGCGTGTGGTGCAAATGTTTAAAAAATGCAATAATCTCTCACCTTTTCTTACTAACCTACAACTAAGGACCCAGGAGGGCAGCAGCGGGTTAGAAACGGGTTTCTATGCCAAGTCCTGGAGAGTCTCCACGGAGACAATTGACCAGGCTGTTCCCTGCTTTTCTAGCATGCTCTTGCGCTACTTGCATATTTCTGCCAGGTGCAACTACTACCGTGAAATTTGACATTGCGCCCTGATGAAATGTAATCCCCTGCAGTACTGCTCCGCTCTATTCTATTAGGTAAGAAAGAGCAAGAGGGTCTCCTTGGGATTCCTGGAGAGCGCGTCCGGGACTAACTTAACTATCTTAACTACCCAGGACCAGGTCTTATCTCCAAACCCTTCTTAAACAATTTAATTCTCTCTGGGATGAAATTACACCCATCCTCATTCCGGAAACATTCTCCATTTCTAGGGAAAAAAAAAAAAAAAGCCATGCATCCTCTTCTTCCTCGCCTTCGCGTGTCTCAGGCCTGGCGACAATTTCAAAGAGACTTTCAGCTGTGAATTTTACACCAGGTCTCTACGCCGCCACGTCCCGGCTTATTTCGGCGCTCCGGGCAGGCGCATCTCTTCGCTGCACCTCGGCTTCCCAAACCAACTCTGCCTAACTTTCGCTCCCAGACTCCAGCAGGGGCTCCCTCCGGGCATCCGGCTGCGGCAGGCAGGAGCAACCCTAGTCCCGAAACCCCAGAGCAGAATGCCCAGCGCCGGGCGAAGCTGGCTCTCCAGTCCAGCCCCGGCGAGCCGCCTCTCTGTCCGCCTGCGTCGGGGGTTTCTCGGAGCTCAGCCTGGCGCTCAGCCCGCCCCGGCTTCTCGCCTCCGGGCCCATCTTTCCGGACACCAAGCCGCTCAACCCCCCACCCTTTCCACCTCCGGGGCAGCTCAGCAAAACCCGTTCCCCTCCCGCTACGACCACCCTCCGGCCCCTACACCCCCCACCCCCCAGCACAACCCCCAAAGAGAAAGCCCAGCCGGGCTGTCCCCAGTTACACCGGCCACCGCCGAGGGCCTCCATCCCTCCAGGCGCCCTAATTCACGCTCATTCATATTCATTCTCTTTCGCTCTCTCCTCTTCCCCTCTCCAAAGACTCCTAACGAGACAGGCTGAGCCTCCTCAGTGGCACTCCCTTTCATTCATCTCCCTCTCAAAACACGCGCACACACACAAACGCGCGCGCGCGCACACACACACACACGCACACACACACACACACACCCCACTCCACTTTTCAGACGCCCACCTCCTACATACTCCCCTCCCCTAAACTGACTTCCACCCACTCACCATCTGTAGCCTCCCTTCCGCCCCCCGCCCCTCCTGCCGGGCCCCCCCTCCCCGAGAAGCAGACCCGCACACTGGGAGGCAGGGACCCCCGCCAGACGCTCGGGTCGTGCTCGCGGTACTGACCTCGGCCCGCCCGGGAAACTAACAAAGGCTGTGCTCCAGCCCAGACCCCGAGAACTGCAGGCGGCGGCCGCAGGGCACACGAGCCTGCGCCGCGCCGGGCGAGCGCCGAGCGGGGACTGCTGGGGAGTCGGAGGCAGCGCACGGGCGGACACACATCTCTCCCGGCCAGCACGGCTCGGACGCCGCCGGCATCATGGGCTGCTGCACCGGGCGCTGCTCGCTCATCTGCCTCTGCGCGCTGCAGCTGGTGAGTGCCCCGCGCGCCCCGGTCCCGGGACCGGCCCCCTGCCCCGGGACCGGCCTCTCGGGCTCGCTCCGGGGACCGCAGCTCAGGGCGCGGAGTGGGTGGGCGAACCCGGCGCTCCCGCCGGCCGCCCACACTCCCCGCCGCCCCTGCTCTGGCTGCCCTGGCGACGCCGGCGCTCACCCCGGCGCCCCTGCGCTGCGGGAGGCGCAGTCTCCTCTCGGCTCCGCGCGCTGGGGTTCGCCGCGCCCCCGCGGGGAGAAATCGGGGGGTCAGTGTCGGTCGCCCAGGCGCCCGGGGAGTGAGCGATTTCCCCGCCCCTGGGTTGGACAGCTGGCTTTAGCACCTTCCGCGTTTGTGCTGAAGTTTCACTGGGACTTTGGGCTCTTTCTTCTTGGGATGATTTCGAGTAACGTTGTTTAATTGGAAGGGGCTTGGGAATGCCTGCGTTTTAAGGAGAGCGAGGAGCGTGTACTCTGCGTTGCGAGTGAGCTGGCGCTTACCTTCAGCAGGTTTAAAGTGGTGGTTGAGGGGTCTGGCATCTTCAGGAAGGAGGGCTGACGGTGCTTTGAAGGAGTATTTTAGCCCTACCCCTTCCAGTGTTGCTTTAGACTGTCGCTGTGTTGCTTGTGGAGGCAGCGACAGACTGACAGCTGTCGTCAGGGAGACAGCCGAGTGCAGGGCTCTGGGTAAGGTGTCTTGCCCAGGGAGTGCAGGTAATGGTACTTTCCAGATGAGTGTGGCAACTAAAAGACCTTTCAGAGTGGAAGGAAGGCTCTTCCTAACATATGTCCTATGGGGACCTGGTCTGGCCCTGTGGTCTATTCTGTAGTCGCTTGAGGTCAAGGCCGCAGACCCTTTGTGTCAGACTTTTGTGTGTGAAAGATTAATAGACAGCTCCCTTTCATTACACTTAAGCCACATTCTGTAGAAGCGCTGCCAGGCTTTCTTCGAAATATTGCTTGTTTTCTGAAGTCACATACATTAACCAGCATATTTTGATATGCAGAGGGAAAAAGCTTTTCAGTGAACTTTACTGAGTAACGTCGACTTTGCAAGCATTAACCGAGAAATAAAATAATGCTTTTTTTTCTTTAATAGTTAGTCTTTGTCCCTTTGAATGTTTTAAAACTCTTCACTTTTCTCTGGCCTCAGTGTTCCACCCTCCCATAAAGCCCTCTCTTTAAATGTGCTCTTCATTGTTTACCTAAACTATGCATAATTTATGTATTTATTGATTGGAAATCATTGGCTACTTTGTTTGAATCTATGGGGCAATCCTTGCATCCTGTTAAATAGGACATATTTTATAGCGTTTTCTTGAAAATATTATAAAAAATTTACTTGAGCATGAATGTTTTCTTTCATTCATGATCAGGAAAGAAGGCAAAAGGATAATTCACACTGAATTATCACACTTTGATAATTCACACTTTTTGGTTAATAGAAATGGACTTGAATTGTAAGTTGAAAAAACTGAATAGTTTTTTAAAAGCCCCTTGAATATGCAAGAATGTAGATAGGCTGACAGGATTGTGTAATCTTTAATGGCATATTTCTTTCTGTTTTACAAGGAAACATCAGGAAAGGGTTTTTGGTGCAGGGAATTTATCAAAACAAGTGTGATTTCCTTAGTTGGTATGGTGGTATTTGAGATATTGATGTTTTTGGTGTTTTACCTCTTAGCCTGGAATGCCTGTTTCCCACATACACCTTCTCAATTGATACAAATGCAACTTGCTTTTCAAAGCTTTTCTCAAAATTCAACCTCTCCTATGAAATTTTCCCTGGTTCTCCGGATAAAATATGTCTTATTTTCCTTTAATCTCATAGCAATTTGCCTTTTCCTCTGTGAGAACACCATTCAGTCTTTTAAATTATTTTGTTATCTACATGTCTCTCATCACTAGACTGTAAGCAACCTGAGGGTAAGGGTCAAGCGTTATTCTATGTTTACAAAACATGAAAATCCCTAGGAGAGCATGTATTAGGAACTGAATCATATTTATTGAATGTACTATGGTAAATTCATTCCATGCAGGGTTCTTGCATAAATGTTATTTTAATTCACTCATAAATATTACCCTCTGAGGAAGGCATCCGTTTCATTAGTTTGCAGATGAAGAAGGTGATACATATAGAGTTCAACAACTTTTCCAAATCAATAGTTTTTGGATGGTGAAGACAATGGGGTGAATGAATGATTAATAAATGTATCTCAAGCAAAATGTGCATGTGTATCTTATGTTACATTATGTCATACGTTATGAATATTATGTATAAAAGGGATATAGCACTTACTTGACTAATAATGAAATATGTAGTGCTCTTTATTGTGAATTCTATATGTCCAGTTAATTCTGGCAGAATCCTTTTGTTAAATTTGATAAATTCTTGGCTCTGTACGTCTGACTTGAATGCTGACTAATATTTCTTTTCACTTTGAGGACTATAGCAAAGCAAAATAAGGAAAATAGTTTTGCAACTTCACTCCATTGGATATCCATGTGGATAGATTTTTTGCTGAACTGGCTAATAGTTCTTAAATACTGGAAAATTATTTCTTCAGTTTGTGTGTGTGTGTGTGTGCTATTGACAGTGTTATGGCTATAGAAGTGACATACTCTTAGGTTTCAGTGGGCTATGGTAGAATAGTATGGTTGCCTTGGTGGTGGGTGTACTATGGTAACATACATCTGAAGAGGTGTGAACCTATACCCCTAAATCATATACAGTGTTTTTATTTATTTTTTTAGATTTATTTATTTATTTATTTATTTATTTATTTATTTATTTATTTATTTATACAAGCACTGGGTACAGTCACAAGTGCGGGAGGGTGAGAGAATTCACCAGAGCCAGAGCGGGGAGCAGAGCAGGCAGACTGACGAAGAAGTACACTGCTGAGGGGAACAGCGGGCGGCAGGAGAGGTCTGCAGGCCATGTGGGACCCTCGCCGGTGGCCAGGGATCGAACCAGCACTGCAGCCCAGCACTCAACCGCTGCGCCACCAGGGGAGGCCCCATATATAGTGTTTTAAATCATTGTTACCTCACTAAAAACAATACAATTAAAAATATCACTTTATTAAGTCTAGACAAATGCCCACACTTTGACCAATTTTAATTTCACCATAACTTGGTATTTCTATCATACAGATGAAAGACATAAACTTAGTAGCAAAAAGTAAATCATTAAAATTATTAGTAAGGGATGTTTTAAATATCTTGTACTTTTTTTATATGACTTATTTAAATTTAAGTTTATTTTACTTAACTTTTAATGATGGCTGTATTTATCAAGTGGCTCACAAAGTCCTAAAATTTTAACTGAGTCACTGAGCTGCTATATGCCTGGGTTGGGATCCCAGATCTAGTGTTCTTTCCACTAAAACCAGCTGTCTTTTTGCCCCCTTTCATGGTGTTTTTCTCTTCTCCACAACTGTTGGAAGTTGAGGGTTACAAAGAGTAAATAGCTGTGGGCATCAAAATGGGAATGGCATTCACAGAACACAATTTCTAAGAGAATCTATGTGCTATTTTTTAGGAGTGACTATACCAGTCACTAAAGGATGGCCCATTAGTTCGATCTAAAAGTGAAAGAAACAAATGAGAGGTTTTTATTGTCTAATTCATATTTCATTCAAACCACTCTCCCAAGTAGAACATCAGATTGAAAAACACAATTGGAGAAGTACTTCTCATCTTTTGGTTATTATTTTTGCATGAATTTTGGTTTGCAAAACCTCAGTCTTCTTCCAATGCCTTCATTCCGCTGCTCTGGTTATCTCCTAGATGACCTTTATTTCACACTTTTCTCTCCCAAGCAACTTTGCATTTGCCCCAGATTTTACATTCGGGTTGCTAATTCTGCAAGATGATTTTAAAGAGAAAATGAAAAGCTTGAGTAGTTGCCCATAGAATACTGCATACAGTAAAACTTTTTTGAAAAAATCCAGTTAATCACAGTGTATCAGATTTATCAAGTCATCCAGCAACTTTTAAATACATATTTTGTATGGATACATTTCATTTTGTTTGTTTTAGAATAATGTGTATTTAGAATAATGTGTATTTGACTATCAGATATGTGTTATCTAGAAATTAAAAGAAGCACCTGATCACATACTATTACTAAGCTATTTATACTCATCACATTCAAATGTGTCTTAATTGCATGAGTTTAAAATTTAAAAAAAATATTCCATATATCTTTTCAGAGCTATCTTACTGCCCTTAGTGAATAGTTGAATTCAGAGTGGCAGGGATTGTTCTTACATAATTGAAGACATTGTCTTGCTATCACACAGATCAGACTCTAAGATCTGTTTAACAAAATCTTGTCCCTGGATGTGGTTATTACCACACAGATGCAATTGACTAAGTTAAGGTAAGGTCATATGGGAGTAGGGGGGTTCCCTATTCTCATGTGACTTATGTTTTTATATAAGGGGGTAATTTGAACTCATACATGACATGGGGAGTGCCATGTGGAGATAAGACAGACATTGAGATGCTTCTCCAAGTCAAGGAAAGTCAAAGACTTCCAGAAAACCATCAGAATCTGAGAAACGGAGAGCCCTCTCAAGAAATCAATGCTGCCAGTGCCTTGATATTAGACTTCTAGTTTTCAGAACTGTGTGAGAATTAATTTTGTGGTATAAATCACTCAGTTAGAGGTGATTTGTTAGAGTAGTCCAAGTAAACTAATACAGGTCTTTAGTTTTTTCATTTCATAGGAAAATAATAACTTCTTTGTGTTCATTTCTTTGTGTCCTTGCCATTTTTTAAAACTGGATTTTAAGTTGAGAAAAGGCAAAGAATTTGATTGACTGACAGACTCTCCCAACAAGCACTGCCTAGGGTAAGCTCTCAGTGAATATTTGGAGAACAAGTTAATGTATAAACAGCAGCAAAACTTTATTGAGTTTTTTTTTTAATGTTCCAGGTATTGTTCTATGTAATTTATATCTGTGAAATCATGAATTTCACAATCACTCATTTTACAGGTTCAGACATTATGACAAAGAGAATTTGTGTAATATGTCCAAGACCATAGAGACAGTAAGCGATAGAGCCAGGATTCAGATGTGAGTCTGCATTCTCTTTACTGTGTTCTGTGTGACCTGTACATGGAATAATCAGCAATATTCAACAAATATTTACAGAGTTCTGAAGCACTATATATTCAAGTGTAGATCTGCTCCGTGCACTTTGTATCTGAGGGCAGAAAGATTGTCAACAAATGTGTCAATAAAGTTTATCTGATTATAAATACTATTAGGTATCTTTAAAGAAGTTAACTATATAATATTCACAGAGAACTAGAAGGGACTCTTTTTTGGTGGTGTGGTCAGGAAGATGTCCCAGAAATTGGATGTTAAGTCTAAAATATTGACCAGTGGTCAGTCATGCAGAGAGTGGAATCATTCAAGCAGAGAAAAGCAAATTTGCCAGTTTTGAAAGAGTGTGGTATAGTCCTAGTTGTGACATGAATTTGGCAGGGTGTGTTTGTGTGTGTGTGTGTGTGTGTGTATGAAAGAGAGAGAGAGAGAGAGAGAGAGAGAGAGAGAGAGAGAGAGAGAGGGAGAAACAGTGATAAACTGGCAGTAGCAGCAGAATGCATTCAAAGAGTGAATCCATTTTGTCAAAATAAGGGGGTTGCAATTGTATGGGGAATATAAAAATAAAATTTATTTAAAAAAATAAAATAAAATAAAATCCCTAAAATAAATAAATAAATAAATAAATTAATTAAAAAACAAAGAGTGAATCCACTGGAGCATTTTATTTTTAATTTTTTAATATTTTTAATTTAAAAAATTTTTAATTTCTTATGTATTTCTTACATTTTTCATTTTTTTACAATGTATGCATTTTCATCTTGGTTATATTCCCCATACAATTGTACCCCCTTATTTTGGCCCCAATCCCTCCTCTCTCCCCCACCCTTGACACTGGAGCATTTTAAACAGTCCAGGTATCATCTGACTTGTGTTCTAAAACACTCATTGATGAGTAGAGAATAGACTAGAGGGAAACAAGGGAGAAAATTGGAGACAAAATGCTCTTCTGTTATTCTGAGCCAGAGATAATGCAAGTCAGACAAATGTACTGATAAAAGAGATGGGGGAAAGGATGGCATTGAGGCATGATTTAAGAGTAAGAACCTTGATAAGGGCCAATGGCACAGGTGTGTGTTGGTATCTCATAGTGGTTTTGATTTGCATTTCCTTCATAATAAGTGATGTTGAACATTTTTTCATGTGCCCGTTGTCCGTTTTTTAAAATTTTTATTATTTATTTATTTTTATTTATTTAAATAAAAAGATTTATTTATTTATTTATACAAGCACTGGGTACAGTCAGAAGTGCGGGAGGGTGAGAGAATTCACCAGAGCCAGAGCGGAGAACAGAACAGGGAGACTGACAAAGTACACTGCTGAGGGGAGCAGCGGATGGCAGGAGAGGTCTGCACGCCATGTGGGACCCTTGCTGGTTGCCGGGGATTGAACCGGCACTGCAGAGGCTGCGGGCAGCTTCTCAACCCAGTGCTCAACTGCTGCACTGGGGAGGCCCTGTCCATTTTTTTTTAAATTGGGGTCTTCGTTATCCTTTTATTGCATTGTGTGAGCCCTCTATAGATCTTTGATACTAGTTCCTAGTCATATGATGTGCAAATGTTTTCTTCCATCCAGTTAGCTACCACCTCACTCCTGTGAGAATGGTCCAAATCTAAAAAAAACACAAACAACAAATGTTGGCAAGGATGTAGAGAAAAAGGAAACCTTGTGAGAATGTAGATTGGTCCAACCCTTATGGATAATAGTATGAGTTTCCTCAAAATATTAAAAATAGATCTACCATATGATCCTGCAATTCCACTCCTAGGTATCTACAAAATCACCAATTCTAAAGAATATATGCACTCCTATGTTCTTTGCAGTACTATTTAAACAGTGTAGCATTATTTACAATCTAAATGCCCATTGGATTAAGATGTGCACATTGGATTAAGGTGTGCGCACTCACACACAATGGAACACTAGTTAGCTTTTAAAAATATGAACTCTTTCCTTTTGCAACAATGTGTTTGGTGTTGGAGGAGATCATGAAATTAGTAAGAAGGAGAAAGATAAATACTGAATGATTTCACTCATATGTGGAATATAGAGAAAACACACACACACGCACACACAAACAGAAGAACTCACAAACTAAAAGCAAAATAAACCCTAGAAGCATGACAGCAGAATTGGCACTATTAGGATGATAGGATTGGGGATACAAGGACAGCGCATCTATGGTAAGGACTATGGGTGCTTGGATGGTAGGGTGGTGTGGTGACATACATCTGAGGAGGTGTGAACTTACTCCCCTATATCATGTAGAGTGTTGTAAATCAATGTTAATTCAATAAAGAAGAAAGCAAAAAAAAAAAAAAAACAGAATAGACAGCTTAGGACTTCGTGAGGGTTAGCCTACCATCTTGAGTGACAGTGTAATTGTGGTGCTTTTGACTGAAAGTGGGAAAATTGGGTGTTGTGGATGTCGAGATAGAGCAGGAAGGTTTGAGGATAGGGTGATTTTGTTTTTCACCCTTTAGGATTTTGATACCTAAGGTTCAGTAGCTTGGAACTCAGAGGACTAAACTGAGCAATCAGAATTGGGGCTGAACAACATTGGTACGTGAAAAATATTGGTACTTAAAAGTCCTGATGGTCACCCTGAGAGAGTGTGTAAAGATGGGACTATTACTGAAAACAGGATTCAAAGTTGTAAGGCAGAAAATTGAAAGAAAAAAAGTTCACTGACATGGAAATACTTACTTAAATGTGTGTGTGATTTTATTCTTCATATATTATCAAGTGCTATTGTTTTGTGAAAGTTGCCTCAATTTTGGTCAAACTGTTTTTATTCTGATAACATCCATGTAGAGTTTTGCCTATTCCTGCTCTCCTGTACGAGGTAATCTGTATTGTAAGATTTTGGGAAGTAAATTACTTTCTATGTCCAGAATTTCAAATACTGTTTTGTGTTTAAAAATGAACTACTTTGTCCATATTTTTTTCACCTTTCTCCTACAAATTTTACAATGTGTATTTTGGGTCTTCAGGAGAGATTTGAAGCATTATCCAGAATTTATAAAGGAAGAACTTCAAATAATTTAAGCATAAGAAATTTTGAGTTAATATTTTGAGTAAAGAATTGGCATTAGAATCAAAATATTCAATAATATACACTTTTCATAGTTTTTTTTTTTTTGCAAGCCTTTGGATGAGTGAGTAGAAAATAAGAACAAATTTCCATATGTATATTTTGACTACTTTCTTAAGCATTTCTATCAGATGAAGTGGGTCTTGTTTAAAACAGCATTTCCAATGCCTAATAAATATTACTCATTAAAAATAAAAATAAAAATCAGAATAGGGATCCAAAATTTGAGAATTTTCAAAACAAGGGAATAAAACAGCCAAAGCAGCTACCTCTCCTTCTTCCCAAGGTCTCAATGTCCCAGTGAAACAATAATAGGGCCTCCCAGGTGGCACAAGGGGTTAAGATGCAAGCCATGAAGGATATGCAACCTCTGCAGCATGGAGTTCCATCCCTGGCCAGGGAGCTATCCACATGGCACAGCAGACCTCTCCTGACTGGCCAGCTGCTCCCCTCAGCAGTCTTGTTCTGTTACCCTCTCTGTCTCTGGTGAATCCTCTCAACCCCTATACCTTTGGCCCTCACCCCAGTTCTTGTATGCATAAATAAACAAATCTTAAAAAACAACAACAAAGAAACAGTAATAATACTGGGAAGAAAAATGGAGCAAACAAAAGATCAGGAAGACCTAAAGAGTCCAGGAAGATAAGAAGAAAGTGCATTTAACGACTTGTGTGTCTTATGCAATTCACAAAGGTGCTCAATTTGACCTTTGTTCTGCATGCCCTTAGGGTGTTATGCCATGGAGTTGGAGAATTGTGTACCTTTTTGGTATTAAGCTGCTTAATGTCATTGTGGATGTGATACAAAATAGGAGAATAAATTTTGAAAATAAAGATGTAGATTAATGTGTAAGTTAGGATTTGTGGTAATGTAGACAGGCATGAGAAATTTAAAAAGAAAACCACAAATTATTTAATTGCTTATTGTGATTTTCCTATGTTTAACTTTTAATAATTTTTGCTTTAATTTTGAAAAAAGGAGATATATTTCAAACAATTTTGGAGATTCCTTGAATGTCCATTTTGGGGATACTCTATGGAAAATATTTGATAAGGTTAAAGGGCACCTTTCTTCTTAGGCGCATCAAAAATACATGCTTTTAATCCCTATTAACTGGAATTAGTATTAATTAGTGTGAATCTTCCTGCATTTACAACAGAATATAAGATTCTACTGAAAGATAACACTTTATCAATGATTAATATTCAAAATGCCATTTAAATGATAATACAAGCAAATGATACAAAACACAAACTATCTAATTTCCCTTTTAATTTGATTTATTTTGTAAAGATACTAAAATAAAATGGGTGATGGGCCCTCAATGCCCTTAAATGGAACTTTCTTATCTTAGGTGTAGGTAGGTAGATTATAGGAGAACAACAGATAAGATGTGCATATTAAAAAATAGAAAGAAATGGAATATAAACCAATCCAGGTGAAAGCATTGAGTTTTGCTTAATGACATAGCTTAAAGAAGGTAAAACCTTTGAACTACTAGATTGCTATTCTGTTGCTACTGAGCAAAATATCTCCAGTTCTTTGATTTGGAGAAACATCTGTCTGTTGGGAACGGGAGGTAAGGGTGAAAGGCAAAAAAGCAGGAGAGGTTGGGGTACTGTCAAGAACTTTCCAAAATTTAGATAATCCCTGATTGAGGAAAGCAGGGGCAAGAGAGCATAGAATTATTAATGACCTGTTACTTTTATTCTGGCTCTTTTTTCTTTTTTTTGTAGAGGATCACTTTTAAGAAAGATTTTCCTAATTAATTGTATACCTGAATCATTGAGTAGCATTAAGTGTTTGAGTTTTTTTCTCCACTCCTTCCATAGGTACTTACATGAGGAATGGTTTCATATAGTTATCCACTTCCTTTAGTAATAAGAAGAATAGGATTTTAGCTCTCAGATTCTCGTAAGAGATGGGAGCTCAGTGGATGTGATGATAAGTCGTAAATATCTTTCTGACAGTTTCTCTCTATTCCAGTAATTAGAAACATGACTGTACTTTGGTATTGATTAATATGTGATATGATAAGTGCATGTGGAAGCCCCAGGCTATAGAGGTTGATTGGTTAAATTGGTTAATTAAGGTACAAAGAGGAATGCTCTGCATTCAAGTTATGTTTCCTGTACTGACAAGTAGTTATAACTAATCATAATTAAGTTAATGGGAAATATAAAATTTTCATTAGTGGTAATTCTTTATTTAATTTGTTTTTAAAATATAAATTCTTAATGAGGTAGCTTTTTCAAATTAGACTTTATGAAAGGTAACCTATCTCAGATTTGAGGGGTCTGCAACAAGTCATCTAGACCTGTTTTAGCACCACTGCAGGGTAATTCATGCATCTTCAATATCAGAGAATATTCTGTTGATTCTTAACTACCTCTGAATTTCTGCTGTTAGCAAATTCCTCATTATAGTTAAATCAGATTTCTTGTGCTTCGATTTCAATCCCATCTTCTGTACTTTTGCCTTTTATGTGGTGATGAGTAACAGATGGAGGCAGTGATGTACTGGAACTGGTTCATACCAACTGGGGAGGTGTTCACTGTTACATTTCCAGAAATCATGTTACATTTGAAATGAAATCAGTTACATTTCCAGAAATCATTTTATTAAAAAATAATTTATATAGATTTTAAATTATATTAGAGACAAAGGCAGTAGATATCCCAACTTCATACTTCTTAATTATTTTACTGCATTGTGCTGCTATCTGTGTTCCAGGGCTAATTTTACATCTATTGTGTCTGTAAGGTAGAAATTCTTTGTAACTGTGTGTTGTTGAGCATCTCTTTCCAACTCTGCATTTAGTGACATCATACTGGTAGATAAAACCCTATCATGGTGGAAATATTTACATCATGGAAAATACAAACACCACAAATCAGACCTTCCTCTCACCCCTAGAGCCAGTTATTAAACATTTATGGATACACCACTGGGCTGGGGCTTTCATCAGAAGAAGGCCAGTTTTCTTCCTTGTACAAGTAGGAACTGATTTATAAGCCTTTAAGGTCACTAATTAATGCACAAATAGACAGCATATTTCCTAACCCAAATGTTTTATTTATTACTCTGATTGCATGTGAAATGGTTTAGACAGAATGAAGAAGTTTTTGTTTTTTTTTTAAAAAAAAAAAAACACTATTGAGTCATTTGGTATAATAGTTTTCAGATATCTCTAATTACTGTCCTTGATAACAGATCTGTGACTAAATGATTCAGAATTGATAATGGATCACAGGTTTCTAGGTGATTGACTAGACAGGGGAGTCCCTTAGTATGAGGGGAAGTCATCTCTGTCTAGTGGGCGCTCATTGGTTCCCAGGAGTGAAAGAGAACTTACATCACCTCCACCTGTCCTAATTAGCGCCTTCTACAGGGATGTCAAGTAATCAATGGCAAAATGATCAAACTACCTTTTGTACCACATTTGATTCTTCCAGGCCTGAGCTGAGCTTCGATTTTCCATTGTCCCCACATTGAAACACTAACTATTCAATCTTGAATGAAGCTGGGAGCAGGTGGCATTTGAGAATATGCTAAAAGATATTTGGCTCGTAAGATTTATTTTCTGAAATTTAAAAAATAATTTTTGGTACAGTATGGAACAAAATCCTATTGCACTTCATTATTCTTTTTTTCATTCTTATAACATCTTAGTGAGGCAGATATTAATATATTTCCATTTACAAAAGAGAAAACTGGAATGTGGATAAAATAAAATAGTGCATTGAAACCATATGTCTGATATGGCTTAAGCCATCAGAAATGTAGAAGTCTGGTAACAAAATTTTGAATGTGTGAACTTTTGACTGTATTAGAAGAGAGTTGTTTCTCTGGGCTCAAGTCAAACCTAGTAGAAAAAGTAATTATTTAGGCATGCATTTTCACATTTTTCTTGAAAAAAGTGATTTTTAAAAATGTGATACAGGTGACTTGAGTAATAAGAAGAGACACCATCTCTCTTTGAAACTTTTTTCTTTTTCTATTTCTGTTAGTGGAAGGTAGTATTCCTTATGATCGACATCTATATTTAGAGTCCCTCAGGAAGCACCCCAATTTATCCTGAAACTAAAGCATGAAATGCAAACTTTCTGCAGACCAAATATTCTACGATTTTTGCATGCTCTGTTTTCTTCAACACATGAGCCACTTTTGACAATATTTATACTGCCCAGATATATATCATCCAGTAATACCATCGGGACCTATATTCATTGACATCCTTTCTCTCCAGAAGGATTTTAAACCATGAATTCCTTTTGCTCTCTGATGGGAAATTCTTCTATGGCCTTGGAGTGCATGCTTGTCAAAAATCTGAATGTTATAGTCATACTGCTGACCTTGAGTCTAAAATGTAGGGTCAGTCAGAGAAACATTTTAGATGAGCCCTTGAACCATTAAGAAACTTGCAAAGTTCCCCAATAATCTTTTCAACTAAAAGTGATCTGTGGTTGGAAATACAGAGATGGAGTTATCCTTAGGGGGATCTGTTCTTCACACATGTGGTTCTGTTAAATCATGTCACAAGTAGGAGACTTAACATTTTGTAATATTTCACAGACTACATTATCCAGAGTATCATTAATCATCTACTGCTAATAGATTTGTTTGACTAGCTCTAAAGTTTCTTTGCACATACCATTTAACTTCTTCACTATTGATAAATTTATTATAGGGCAAAGGTTTTGGAGTGTTTGATTTAAGTAGAGTCATACATACATCAGTAGGGATGAGTTCTGAGAAATGTATCATCAAGTGATTGCATCATTGTACATACATCATAGAGTATAATTACACAAACCTAGGTGGGGTAGCTTACTACACACATAGTTTCATGGCTTAGACTTTTGGGACTGTCATCTCAGAGATGGTCTGTATTTGACTGAAATGTCACTAAGCAACACATACTATAAATACTTGGCTTTTTTCAAAACAACATGAACTACAGAATATTGATTTTCTTAGTATATTGTCCCTTATTAATAACAAACCAGTTTGGCAGTTGAAAAAAGTATATGTATTTTGATTCAAGATCTTTTATTTTTGTCCTGCTATGTTTAGGAAATATTTTTTATGTATAGAGGACTCTACTAAAAGCTGAAAAGATAATTGAAGTGAACTTTCAGATATCTAAACTTTAAATTTCTTATTCTTTTAGTCATTAAATTGAGTTTAACTTTGAAATGCTGATTAATATCCATTCCAACAGTGAAATGCTTAACTTGGTCTTAGAATGGTACTTAAATCTCCTTTCATAAACAGAGATCTACTTCGCTAGTCAATATGTTATTTGTGTTACATTTAATTAAAAAGCCTTTATACTGCTTTATTTGTAAAAGCCCCAAACTGGAAACAACCCAAATGTCCCTCAGTGCTGAATGGGTGAATGGAAAAACAAACTTGGGTATATCAAGACAATGAAATACTCCTGAAAGTAAAGCGAAATAACAGAAATATAAACAATAACCTGATGGAACTCTAAGACATTATGCTGACTGAAAAAAGTTAGTCTTAAAAGAGCTGTTATATTGTGTAATTACATTTCTAGAACATGTTCAAAATGGCAGCTACAGTGATGGAGAACAAATCAGTGGTTGTCAGGGTTAGGATGGTGGGCCAATGTGACTGTAACAGAGCAGCAAGGGGACATTCTTTGTGGTGATGGGAGCATTTTTATCCTGTCTGTGATGATGGGCTGCAGGGCTTGTGGGAAAACAGTTTCTCAAACAGTTTTCACTGTGACCTTCCAGCACAGGTGGCCTAGTAGATCACATGTAGCTTTGAAATGTAGTCTGCATGTGCAGAAAACAGTAAATAATAAAGTAACCTTGATGTATAGTTCACGCACGTGAAACCTACTTCTGTAAAATAGGCCTAAACTTGGCCCTGTACTGTCTGTGTCTATAAATCATATATATGCTAGTAGGGCTCCTGGGGGGGGGCGGGGATCACTTTCTGGCCTCTCCTTACAGTCTCTCATGGGCCTCTCACAGGCCGCTGCTGAGGTCCTAGGCAGGGGGGCTGCTGCTGCTGGACACTGACTATTGCCGTTGTTACCTTTGAATCTCCCGTTGCCTCATAAGAAAAACTTGTTCTTGGTCTCACATGTGTGACCTGCTTTCTCTTCTGCTACCTTTGAGAACCAGGCAAACTTGTAACTAAGGTCTGACTTAGGCAAAAGACCTGTAGGTGTGATAACATTTCATTGACATCTACAGAAAAAAATGAGTTCATGTAAGAAGTGGTGAAATCCTTATAAAGTCTTGTGCTGCATTTATAGTATTGTGCCAATGTCAATTTTCCTGGTTGTAGAATATACTATGAGTATGTAAGATGTTATTATTGGAGCTGGGTAAAGTGTTCACATAATCTCTGTTATTTTTGCAACTTTCTAGCATGTCTAAAACTGCCAAATAAACTTTTTAAGAAGGGTCAAAAAAGAGGACTTTCTGTAAGTAAACATTTGATTTCCATAATAACAGTATTCAGGTAGATACACTTCTTCCTAATCTACAGAGGAGGACACTGAGTATATGAGAGATTAGTTTCTCAGGGTTTCATAGTGAGCACCAGGTCAAACAAACTGGGAGTGGGAATGCAAGTCTGATATTAAAAAAAAATAATAAATAATAGGGCCTCCTGGGTGGCACAGCGGTTGAGCGCTGGGTTGCGAAGCTGCCTGCAGCCTCTGCAGCGCCAGTTCGATCCCCGGCTGCTCCCCGGCCACCAGAGGAGGGTCCCACATGGCGCGCAGACCTCTCCTGGCGCCTGCTGCTCCCCTCAGCAGTGTACTTCGGTCCTTCTGCCTGCTCTGCTCCCCGCTCTGGCTCTGGTGAATTCTCTCACCCTCCCGCGCTTCTGACTGTACCCAGTGCTTGTATAAATCAATCAATCAATCAATCAATCTTTAAAAATAAATAAACAAATCAAAGGAGAGGCAATAAGAAATTTAGATTTAGGTCAAGCATCACCTCCAATGCATGTGCTGTCATTGACTCAAAGCAAAAGTTAAAGTTTTGGAGAACTATTCATCCCAAAGTCATCCAACTCATTCTGTTAGATGATTAGATGCTGTATAGTGCCCCTGAATTATCCTGTCTTCTCCAGTGAATACTGGAGACTGACAGAATAAGGGAAAATCACAACTCGAAGCCATGACTAGTGTTGTAAGAGCAACATTGGTGTGATTTAACTTAAGCCAAGACAAGAGTAGAAAGTCAGATGTCAATAGAAATCGGTTGTCTTAATTCAACTAAAGGTGAGTGAACAGTGTGATAAATCATGACAAATTTTATAAGCTTCATCTATAAGCCTAAGGATTAAAATGATTGCATATTTCTGGGAGTTCCTGATAAGTTCCTGGCCTTCTTTTCTTTTCTTATATTCAAGTATAAGGGAAAGACTGTTTTGGGTGAGATTAAATTACATATTAACATATAAACTCCATTATGTGCAATGATAACAATTTGCCAAATACCCTGGAGATAAAAATCTGAACAATCAAACTACAGACAAATGATGAATCAGCAGTTTAATAGCTTAAAATAGTAAACATTGAAAGGCATGAGGATAAGCATGATATGTAACACTCCAGCTTTGACAGCATTGATCAGGCATCTTTAAACAAAGAAATATAATTTCATAATTGCCTTATTATCTTGCAAAGTCTACAGTCAAACTTAAAGGACATGCTAATTTAGTTCAGAAGAAAAATTGAAGGAATTCATCTTTTTTAACCTAATAGTAGATTTTTAGAGTCATAAGGGGCTGTCTCAGAACATTGAAAGTTAAATATTCTCTTCCGTCCACCCCACGCATGATGCTTCAGTCCCTGCTTTCTTCGTCTCTGGTATCACCACCCCACTCTGGATGCACTGCCCACTCCATTTGCTGAGCAGTATTGACAAAGTTAGGATAATATGGAGGTCATCATTTTAGATTTTTCAATTGGTCGTCTCTAAGTCTTCAAATCACACACTTAAAACTGTTTTTCTCAGAAGCAGAATGAAAGACAACAGAACAGCTTAGAAGAGAAACTTGGACACTGTACAAAGTCATCCCTATTATTCCTCACCTACTTGGTTGACAAGCTTTCTCGGTGGCTCCCGAAGTTTAACAACTGCCAGCTTGTGATCCTAACCTGTATTACAGTACTGGCCCATTGATAAAACAAGACGCAACTGATGTTAACTTGTCACCATGTTCAGCTACAGCTGTTACTTGTGCTTCCTACATCAGTCTCTTCCTCCTGAGCAAAATGCACTCACTGAGATTTATATTATTACAGAGTACGCTCATCCCGTGAACCCCAGCTGCAGCTTGATCTGTTCAGCTGTCCATTGTGATGGTAAAATTACAACATAATCGCTCCCGCGAAGCTCCTCCTGTGACCCAGGTTTGCCTGTGTCACTCCATGAATTCTTTCCTCAGTTGTATTTTTGTAAGCGTGACCCTCTATGGAGACTCTCAGAGGCCACCTGGAGCAGTGTTTTATGATCTGGCCTTTTCCACCCAAATGGCTGAGAAAGGAGGCACCCGACATTTTCAACACCGACACATCCTTGACATAGGAGAAAAGTGACATTCACAAATCCAGCTTTACGGCAGCAAATGTGGAATGAAACAGTTGCATCAAAGGTACATTACAGAAAATGAGATTGATGTTAACTTAGGTCTGTAAGTCGTCTTAACTACTTCCCGTATCATTGTTTGAAATGACTACCTGGGGCTTGAGAATAGATGCAGATTTCTTTCTACTCCCTCATTAGTTTTTCTTTCCGTAATAAAACTGTAGTGGCTACTCTGTAATTATTCTCTTCTACAAAATGGCAGGCATTTTAGAATTCTGTAAACTTTTTTTCTGTGCTCTGAAGTTTATTGAAGATGATTTGGTGAATTATTTCAAAGAAGATTTGAAAATAGAATAGATTGGGGCTATTTTGTCCAAAAGGATATATTCAACCTGTATTAGTTAATGATCTCTGGAGAAACATTGTATGTATCTATTTGATGTATATTATATATTATAATAGGATGCATCTCCTATTACATGTACATGTGTGGATGAGGAGATTTATTATAGGAACTGGTCAAATAAGTGAAAGTGTAGCCTGAGTTTCGCCATTGCAACCTGCCATCTGCAAGTTGGAGAACTAAGAGGGCTGATGTTTAAGAAGATCATGTCCTACTTCAAGCAAAGCATGTTCTGCCTCCCTCTGCTTTTTTTTGTCTTATTTGTGCCAATAATTGATTGGATGATGACCCCCAGCATACTGAGGATGATCCTCTTCACTCAGATCTGATTCAAATACTAATCTCCCTTCAAAGACATCCTCACACATGCATCTAGAAATAATATTCTACCAAATGCTGGGTATCCCTTACCCTGGTATAACTGCTACATTAAATTCACCATAATACAGTAATTTCTAAAAGCAGAAAAGTAAGCCATGCAGCTTTCAGTGAATATTTACAGACATGCAATTGATACATGCCCCTTGCAAAGAAAAGCAAATATTTTCAACGTGCATTTTGTAAATTGTAAATTAGAAAAAAATGTAATTTCATTTAAATGTGATACACAACTTATTTTTTTACTCATGTTTTAGAGCAGTCTTCCTTCTCTTTTTATTCACTTGGACTCTTTATATTTATTTATTTATTTATTTTTTTCTCATTGGAGAAATAAATCCACATTCAGGGGGAAAAAAGTGCTATTATATAATAAATTATTGACCTTTCAAAATCACTTTCCTTTACACAAGGACAACAGAAGGTAGAACACAGGCATAAGACAATAAGGGCAGAAGGAAGGACAGAGAGAGAGGAGTGAATCTCTAGAAATTCTACATTGGTGAAACTTCCTTGATTGCATTTTTTTTTAGCACACTTCATTTATGTGTGTGCCATCAAATTTGTAATCAAATAACTTCATATGTGGAAGCATGTGGAAATTTATAACAATCTCAAACTTAATATTCCACGATACAATGTAACTAATCATTTTGATTTGAGATTGTTTCTGAAAACTGGTGGACTAAAATATGCAATGGAATTCCTGCATTTACCATCTAGCGCCACAGTGAAAATAAATAACACCTGGGGACTTATGTCTCAGGAAGTTCATGCTCTACAAAACTGATTTAAATTGAGTTTTTTATTTCAAATGGGCTCATTCCTTTGTTGGTTAACACTCTCAGGAGTTTCCTAGATCAACTTAGAAACTGACCCCCTGACAAAGAGGGCAAGGAGAGACTGAAGAGAGGCCAACTGCACTGCTGAGTGGCTGATCTCACCCTCACAGAAGTACCTAGAAATAATGTTTGCCGATGGCGGTTTATGCAAGGGAACTTACACACAAGGCTTGCCTGAGCAGTTGGGTTGCAAGACTAGTAAGATCTCCACACCCTCTGTCAGAATCTTAAGATATAGATTTAAAAAAAAAAATAATTATAAAAATAGTTTACATAGAGGCCTTGTCAGGGATCATTCATGTATACAGCTTAGATACTCTCTATAATACTTAAACCTCTCGGGGCTGCGTCCTTGACGTGACTGCTAGTGCAGGGATGGTGAGTGGAATGAACATTCCAAGGACAAGAAAGAAGGGTAAAGAGCCTCTGATTGCCCAGGTCTAGCTCATGGGTCAACCGGATCCTGTCCTCGAATGAACTTTCCCACTCCCTCCTTTCTTCACTCACTCCTCTCTCTCTGTCCTTCCTTCTGCCTTTATTGTCTTATGCCTGTGTTCTACCTTCTGTTGTCCTTGTGTAAAGGAAAGTGATTTTGAAAGGTCAATAATTTATTATATAATAGCACTTTTTTTCCCCTGAATGTGGATTTGTTTATTTATTTATTTAGATTTATTTATTTTTATACAAGAGCTGGTGTACAGGCCAGAGGCATGGGAGGGAAGAGGATTCACCAGAGATAGAGCGGTGGAGCAGAACAGGCAGACAAACAAAATACACTGTTGAGGGGACCAGCGGGTGTGACAGGATAGGTCTGCCACACCATGTGGGACTCTCCCTGGCCGGCCAGGAATGGAACCAGCGCTGCAGAGGATGTGCACAGCTTCACAGTGCTGTGCTCAACCTGCTGTGCCACCGGGGAGGCCCTGGATTTATTTTTGAAGAGTTTTATTCTAGTTTGATACACTTGTACTATTTAAAATTGACTCACTTCCACCAACATGATTGTTCATGAAATTTTTGGAGCCTAATTTGTGGAATCAAAATAGAAAATTGTCATTAGATAAATCTCAAGTAAATTTCAGGGGTCATTAGATATGCTCATTCATTCATTCATTCATCTGCCCATCTGTTCACTAATGCATGAATTCGTTCAGGGATGTTTACTGAGGGCTCACCATTTGCCTGGTGCAGTGCCTGACACTGGTGGGATAGGGCACACAGTCTTGCTCTCATGGTGTGTAATGTGTCATAACAAAGCATAGTTTAGTCATGGTAAAAATCTGAAGTGCGTTGTATTATATAATGAGTTAACTGTTACATGTCCAAATTTTTTTGACTGATGCTTTTTGTAGGATTGTGGTTAATATTGACATTACATAGCAGAATGTTTGACATAATTTTCTTTACTATTTTCCATACTTTATTAAGTCATGGCTGTCTATGAGCCTTGTCCTAAAGACTTTATAGTCTTGTACTGGGGAACCAGTAAATAGATAATATCAATATAATGTGCTGTTATACAGAGAGCTAAGCTTTGGAAGCCCTGGAGACCTGAGTGAGCATCTAATCTGTTCTGAGCACAGGGGACTCGGGAGGCGCCAGGAGAAAGTCATGGTAGAACAAATTTCGAATGATGGTGGCCCTGTTTCTACCAGTTGGGATAAACACTGATCGATACAAACGTGAATTAATAATTTATGAACTGATCAATATTATCATGAGTAAATAATTCATGCACAGATTATTGTAGACAAATTATAATGTCAAACCACATGGAATACTAGCAATATCTAAAATAATGAGATATATCAATGAGAAATGTAATTTCCTGGTGACAAAACAATCCATCTCACCTTCAGTAGAGGCAATAAAAGTTGTGAACATTTAAAAATACACCGATGTGCACCTGCCACATGAGAGTTAAGATGGCCTGAGGAGTCTGAGATCCCAGAAAGTGCCTACGAGCTGGACGGAGAAGGAAACTGTAAGTCCAACGAGAGCCCTTTTCTGATCTATAGGAAAAGAAGACTAGAAGTATTTTTTTAAAAGCTGAATGGTTAAGATTCTATGCTTTATAAAGCACTAAAGTCTAAATAAGGTTTTATTTGGAACAGGGATTCTCCTACTGAAAAGAATCTAAAATCAGTAGTTAAGAAAGTATGAAGTGGTTCTAGGTTATTAAAATCTACATTATTATTATTATTTTTAAAAGATTTATTTATTTTTATACAAGAGCTGGGGTACAGGCCGGATGTGCAGGAGGGTAAGAGGATTCACCAGAGACAGTATGGGGAGCAGAACAGGCAGACGACTGAAATACACTGCTGAGGGGAGCAGCAGGCGGGACAGGAGAGGTCTGTTGCACCATGTGAGATTCTTGCCGGCCGGCAGGGATTGAACTCACGCTGCAGAGGCTTCGGACAGCGTCACGGTGCGGTGTTCAACCGCCTGCGCCACCAGGGAAGCCCTAAAATCAACATTATTTTTATTAATTTTTTTCTAGGATTTTTTTAAATTACAAAATTAAGCTTTCTCTCTTTACATCCACACCCTGTGAGATGATGGTGAAACATATGCATACACATGAAGTGGAATGACTATTTTCAGTAGACATTGGTAAACCTTCAGACATGCTCAAAGGGAAGCATAGATGAAAGAGTTAATCTTCCATAGTGTGTCTTCTAAGGGCACTTCTGAGAATTACAATACATGCCCCATTTAAGAGTTGAAGTAGACAGCATCTATTGTTGCCATTCTACAATAATTATATTTAAAGCAAACATATTTTTACTGTATTGTATTATTTTCAAAAGTATAATAACTTTGACTTCTGAGTTATAGCAAATAATAAATAGAGCTCTTGCCTTGTGTTCCACAGTGGAAATGTTGTTTTGTGTAGACATGATTCAAAATTGCAGCAATATAGCAAATCACTCTGTTCCTTTTCCCTGCACAACATTTTCCTTACATGGAAAGCTTCCTTATTTCTCTCTTTTTAAATAGATTACTAAATCAGTGAGCACTGGTGAATTTCAGTGTTTTTAGGTCAAATATTGATGATTTCTTATGTTTTCTACTAGTAATTCAATTGGCAGATGACATACTATATTACCGTGAATGTCTTATATTTGAAGATGGTGGTGCCAAAGTCCCACGTTATTATCACTTTTTATTTTATTTTCTATTATTTGCACATATTCCTCCCCTACTTTAGGGATGGAAACATTTATGTCATGTCATACTCCTTTCTATATTTTTCAGTCTCTGTACCTTGATTTAAAAATAGTAGTTGCTCAAAAGATATGTTTAAATCTGGATAAATGAGTTATATTTCCTGTATCATCAGGAGGCTTTTGATGGCAAAAAAAAAAAAAAGTACTCAGGTAAAAAAGTTGATCAAACCAGTTCTACTCATAGGTGATCCACAGACAGGTAACAGTAGACAAGCTGTTCGTTTCTGATCTACATGGAGCTGAGTAATTGAGAATAAGCATTCAGAAACATTTGTAGTAATTTGACTTTATCATGACATTCAACTTAACCATTATCTTATGTATTTTTTTCCTAGTTCATTTTATTTTTAATTTTTAAAATTTTTTTACATCATTGTTCATTTTTATTTTTTTATTTTTTTAATAATAAATTTTATTGTTGTATTCCCCATACAATTGCAGCCCCCCCATTCTGACCCCAATCCCTCCCCTCCCGCCCCCACCCCCCTAAAAGTGTCTCTGGTTCATAGTTTTTTGTTGATTTTGATTTTCACTTTCTTATACTTATTCGTTTTCCTGGTCCCTTATTTAAGTTTTCTAGATTCCTGCTATGAGTGAGACCATCCGGTATTTTTCTTTTTCTTTTTGGCTTATTTCGCTGAGCATGATCCCTTCCAGCGCCATCCATGTTGCTGCAAATTGCATGTGTTTATCTTTTTTGAATGCTGAGTAATATTCCATGGTATATATGGACCACATCTTCTTGATCCAGTCATCTATTTTTGGGCATTTGGGTTGTTTCCAAAGCTTAGCTATTGTAAACAGTGCTGCTATAAACATAGGGGTGCAGGTGTTCTTTGGAATTGATGTTTCTGTGTCCTTTGGGTAAATACCTAGGAGTGGAATTGCTGGATCATATGGAAGCTCTATGTTTAGTAGGTCCAGAAATCTCCACACAGCTTTCCACAGTGGTTGGACCAGTTTGCACTCCCACCAACAGTGTAGAAGAGTTCCTTTTTCTCCACACCCTCGCCAGCATTTGTTGTTGCTAGTTTTTTTAATATGTGCCATTCTCACTGGTGTAAGATGGTATCTCATGGTAGTTTTGATTTGCATTTCCCTGATGGCAAGTGATGTTGAACATTTTTTCATATGCCTGTTGGCCATTTGCATTTCCTCTTGAGAGAAGTTTCTTTTTAGCTCTTCTGCCCATTTTTTGACTGGATTATTTTCTTTGTTGTTGTTGAGTCTCATCAGCTCTTTGCAGATTTTTGTGATCAGTCCTTTATCATTAGTGTTGGGTGCAAAAATGTTCTCCCAGTTGGTGGGGTTTCTCTTTGTTTTTGTTATTGTCTCTTTTGCTGTGCAGAAGCTCTTTAATTTGATGTAGTCCCAGCTGTTTATCTTTGCCTTCACTATCACTGCTTTGGGTGATGTGTTTGTAAAGATGTCTTTGATGTGCAAATCACGTAGTGTTTCGCCTATATTTCCTTCTATATATTTTATGGTTTCAGGTCTTATGTCTAGTTCTTTAATCCATTTTGAGTTGATTTTTGTGTATGGTGTGAGGTAGTGGTCAAGCTTCATTCTTTTGCATGTAGCGACCCAGTTTTCCCAGCACCATTTATTGAACAAACTTTCTTTGCTCCAATGCATAGTCTTTGCTCCTTTGTCAAAGATTAGTTGACCATAAATCTGTGGGTTTATTTCTGGATTTTCTATTCGATTCCATTGGTCTGTATGTCTGTTCTTGTTCCAATACCATGCAGTTTTGATGATTATGGCTTTGTAGTAGAGTTTGAAGTCTGGGAGTGTAATGCCTCCATTCCCTTCTTTTTTTTTCAGGAGAGCTTTGGCTATTCGGGGTTTTTTGTGATTCCATATGAATTTCATCAATAATTGTTCTATTTCTTTGAAGAATGACATTGAAATTTTGATTGGAATAGCATTGAATCTGTATATTGCTTTTGGAAGGATGGCCATTTTAATAATGTTTATTCTTCCAATCCACGAGCAGGGGATGTCTCTCCATTTCTTTGTGTCTTCTTCTATTTCTTTTAACAGTGTTTTATAGTTTTCTTTGTATAGGTCCTTTACCTCTTTTGTTAGATTGATTCCCAAATATTTGATTTTTTTTGTTTCAATAACAAAAGGGATGGTTTTTTTGATTTCTTCTTCTTCAGATTTATTGTTTGTGTATAGGAAGGCTACTGACTTTTGCGTGTTGATTTTGTATCCTGCCACTTTACTGAACTGATTGATGAGTTGAATTAGCTTTTCTGTGGAGTTTTTGGGGTTCTCTATGTATAATATCATATCGTCTGCAAATAGTGATAGTTTGACTTCTTCTTTTCCTATTTGGATTCCTTGGATGTCTTTCTCTTGTCTTATTGCCCTGGCTAGGACTTCCAGTATTATATTGAAAAGCAGTGGTGAGAGTGGACATCCTTGTCTTGTTCCAGATCTTAATGGAATTGCTTTCAGCTTTTCACCATTGAGAATGATACTGGCTGTTGGCTTGTCATAGATGGCCTTTATGATGTTGAGGTATGTTCCTTGTATCCCAAGAATTTCAAGGGCTTTTATCATGAATGGGTGTTGCACTTTGTCGAAAGCTTTCTCAGCATCTATTGATATTATCATATGGTTTTTATATTTCTTTTTGTTGATGTGTTGGATAACGTTGATTGATTTTCGGATGTTAAACCATCCTTGTGCCCCTGGAATGAATCCTACTTGGTCGTGGTGAATTATCTTATGGATACATTGTTGGATTCTGATGGTTAAAATTTTATTGAGGATTTTTGCATCAGTGTTCATTAGGGAGATTGGCCTGTAGTTTTCCTTTTTTGTGTTGTCCTTGTTCGGTTTTGGTATTAGTGTAATGTTGGCTTCATAGAACGTGTTTGGTATTGTCCCTTCCTTCTCAATTTTTTGGAAGAGTTTGTGAAGGATAGGCACTAATTCATCTCTGAATGTTTGGTAGAATTCATTTGTAAATCCATCAGGTCCTGGGCTTTTGTTTTTGGGGAGGTTTTTAATTACCATTTCAATTTCGCTAATTGTAATTGGTCTGTTTAGGTGTTCTATTTCTTCTTTATCTAGCTTTGGGTGATTGTAGAGTTGTAGGAATTTGTCCATCTCCTCTAGATTGTTAAACTTGTTTCCATATAACTGTTCATAGTAGTTACTGATTATTCTTTTGATTTCTGCTGTGTCCGTTGTGATTTCTCCTCTTTCATTGATGATCCTGTTTATTTGTGCTTTCTCCCTTTTTTCCTTTGTGAGCCTGGCTAGGGGTTTGTCTATTTTATTGATTTTTTCAAAGAACCAGCTCTTGGTTTCATTGATCTTTTGGATTGTTTTTTTAGTTTCAATTTCATTTATTTCTGCTTTGGTTTTTATTATTTCTTTTCTTCTACTGGTTTTGGGGTTTTTTTGTTGTTCTTTTTCTAGATCTTTGAGCTTCGAGATTAGGTTGTTTCTTTGAGTTCTTTCTTGTTTCTTGATGTGAGCTTCTATTGCTATATATTTTCCTCTTATTACTGCTTTTGCTGCATCCCATACATTTAGGATATTGGTGTCCTCCTTGTCGTTCAATTCAAAAAATTTTTTAATTTCCTCTTTGATCTCCTCATTAGTCCAGTGGTCTTCCAGTAGTGTGGTTTTTAATCTCCATGAGGTAGGAAAGTTCCTTGCCTTCTTTTTATGGTTTATTTCTAGTTTGATGCCTTCATGGTCAGAAAAGATGGTTGATATGATTTTAATCTTGGTGTATCTGTTGATGTTTGTCTTGTGCCCCAGTATGTGATCGATCCTGGAGAATGATCCGTGTGCGCTTGAGAAAAATGTGTACTCCGTTTTTTTGGGGTTTAGTGTTCTATAGATGTCTGTTAAGCCCAATTGCTCTAGGTCCTTATTTAGAGCTTTGGTTTCTTTACTTATTTTTTGTCTTGTTGATCTATCCATTGTTGATAGTGGTGTGTTGAAGTCTCCCACTACGTATGTGTTTTCTCTGATGTCTGTTTTCAGAGAGGACAACAGTTGTCTGATATATTTTGGTGCTCCTTCGTTTGGTGCATATATGTTAATGAGTGTTATTTCTTCTTGAAATATTGTCCCCTTGATCATAATGTAGTGACCATTGGGGTCTCTTTTTATCTTTTTGAGTTTGAAATCTGTTTTATCTGATATAAGTATAGCTGTTCCTGCTTTCTTTTTTGGCCCATTTGCTTGTAGGATTGTTTTCCATCCTTTAACTTTGAGCCTATTTTTATCTTTTGTAGCTAAATGTGTTTCCTGTAGACAGCAAAAGGTTGGGTTTTGTTTCTTAATCCAGGCTGCAACTCTGTGTCTTTTTATTGAAGAGTTTAGTCCATTTACATTTAGAGTTAATATTGATATGTTAACATCTGTATTTGCCATTGTGTTTGTCTTTCCTTTGATTTTATTTATTTATTCTTTTAATAACTTTTTTTTTTTTTTGGCCTTCTTTCATTGTTATTCGTCCCTCTGAGGTTCTGGCTTTAGGACTCCTTGTAGTATTTTTTGGAGTGGGGGTTTAGTTGCAATGAAATTCCGGAGTTTCTGTTTGTCTGGGAAGGTCCATATTCTTTCTTCAAAGAGTAAGGAGAGCTTTGCGGGATAGAGTATTCTTGGTTGGCATCTGTTTTCTTGGAGTCTGTTGACTATGTCCCTCCACTCTCTCCTTGCCCGTAGTGTTTCTTCGGAGAAGTCTGATGTCAGCCTGATTGGCTTTCCTTTGAATGTTATCTGTTTCTTCCCTCTTGCCAGCTTCATTATTTTTTCCTTGTCCTGGATTCTTGGGAGCTTTACTATTATGTGTCTTGCTGTATTTTTTCTTTCGTCGTGGAAGTTTGGTGTTCTTCTTGCTTCTTGTATATCAATTTTCAGCTCCTTCTTCACATTTGGGAAGTTCTCTTCAATTATCTCTTTGAATATTTTCTCTGTTCCTACTTCTCTCTCCTCTCCTTCTGGTATTCCTATAACTCTTATATTTCCTTTCCTCATGGAGTCAGATAGTTCCCGAAGTCTTTCTTCATTCTTTTTCCTTCGTACTTCTCTTTCCTTTTCTGTTTTGGTTCTTTTTATTTCTGTGTCTTCAAGAGCACTTATTCGTTCTTCCATTTCATCAATTCTGCTTTCATTGCTTTTCCCAGAATTCTTTAGTTCTTCCACTAATTCTTTGATCTCCTGCATTTCTCTTACTTCTCTCTTTAGGGACTCAATTTCATTCTTCTGATCGTTGATTATTTTTCCCTTATCATTGTTTTCCTTTATGACTTCTGTCAGTTTTTTAATCACGGCAATTTTAAATTCTCTTTCTGGAAGGCTCAGAAGTTCTTCCAAGTTACTGTCGTTGCAATCTGAGGGCTGGTTTTCTTTTTGTGGTGTGCTTTTTTTCTGGAGAGTTGCTAGGTTGCGTGTGGTTCTTCTCCTCCCTACTGTCTGTTTTCTAATTTGCCGTATGCGTTGGGACACTGTGTAGTTGGGACTGGCCGGCATCTTGGGTGAGCTTCTCTGCTCCCCTCTGGTTCCTCCAGGAGTCATCTGTCAGTTTCAAGCAGTCTTTATTGGAGAAAGGTCCCTGTCCTAAAATGTCGATGTGGGGACACACTCCCCTGTGCGCCTGGTCTGCCCCGGCGGTGGGTTCCTGCTCCCCCACTGGGCTTGGACTGCAGGCCAGAGGGGGTCTGGCGTGGGCGAACTTCCCCCGCTCACCTCTGGCTCCTGAGGAAGCCTTCTGCAGGTAGTCTTTACTGAAGAAATGTCCCTGTTCTAAAATGGTGATGTGGGACACACTCCCTGCGCGTACGGTGTCAGGCACACTCTTCTGTGTGCCTGGTCTGCCCCGGCTGTGGGCGCTCGCTCCCCCTGTGGGCTCAGACTACTGGTCGGAAGGGGCCAGGCGTGGGCTAACTCCCCAGCTGGCCACTATCTCCTTCAGGAGCCTGTGCTGGCTACAAGTCGCTAGGTGGCGCCAGAGATCTCTCCTAGAGCCCTTGGGGAGCTGATTTTCCACCCCGTGGGACAGGGAGCAGAGCGGGGATGGTAGGGTACACCTCAACGGCTTTGGGGTGCTGTGTCTGCCTTGTGCCCCACCGTCGTGCGGAACCCATGCCCCTAATTTCGTGCCCCGGGTCTCAGTTCCAAAGCCCTCAGTTCCAGGACGCGGGCTGTAGCCCAGTTCAGTGGCGCGGGAATGGCGCCTTTTGAATCCCGCTCCCCTGCCTGGGCGCCTGGTTCCTGCTCACTCCGGGAGGGCCTCCGCGCGTCTCCCCGCAAGCCCAGGTCGTCTCCCGGCAAGCCTAGGTCGCAGGCGCGGGGACCTGGGCAGCTGCGATCCGATCCGCGCAATCCGCGCCGCTTTCCCCGCGCAATCCCGCTCCGCGTCTGTTTTTCTGGCGCGCCGCTTCCGCGCAGGCTTACCGGTTGGCCGGGGCTGTGGGCTGGTGCTGGCCTCCTCCTGGGCGGGGCTCTCTTCAATGGCGCCCGGAGCTCACCTCCGAGGCGGATCCTGCGGGGGTTCTCCACAGCTCCCGTTCACGGGGTGTGGTGGCTGCAATAGTTCCTTTCCACTCACAGTCCCGCTTGCTGCGTCCTTTGTTCTTGTTGGCAGTTTTAGTTTGTCGTTTTCCTCCTCTCTGCTGGTCGGAGAGTGCCGCCTCTGTGGGCGGGGGAGGGGAGCAGGGTTCTGCGCTTCCCTGCCTTCTGGTCCTCTTTTATGGCAACTTTCTTCTTTGGGCAGTTTGCTGGAGTCGTCCGTTTATCTTCCGTGTCCCAGTTCTCACTGGGACCTGCCGCTTTTCCTCCCTATTAACTTTTTTTTAATGGGAGATCTTACTTGCAGCGTCTCCTCGCCGCCATGTTGCTCCGCCCCCCATTGTTCATTTTTAAACAGTATTTGTTCCCTCCCCTCAGGTGTAGTCCCCATAGAGTTTCCTTCACCAATGCACCTGTGCACCATCACCTCAGTCCCCTGTGCTCCTCCTTCCTCCGATCCCTCTCCCGCCTCCTTCCCTGCAGTATGTCTCTGATATATAATTGTCCGTTTTTGCTTTGTTGTGTTTTGTACTGTTATTATTTTTTTTTACACTGATGTCTTATTGGGTTCCCCTATATTCCTGCTATAAGTGAAACCATCCGATATTTTTCTTTTTGCTTCTGGCTTATTTCACTGAGCATAATTCCTTCTAGCTCCATCCATGTTGCGGTGAATGGCATAAGTTTATCTTTTTTGATTGCTGAATAATATTCCATTGTGTATATGTACCACATCTTCTTGATCCAGTCATCTATTTTTGGGCATTTGGGTTGTTTCCAGGTTTTGCCTATTGTAAATAGTGCTGCAATAAACATAGGTGTACAGGTGTTCTTTTGAATACATGTTTTTGTGTCCTTTTGTGTCCTCCTAGGAGTGGATTTGCCTGGTCATATGGTAGCTCCATTTTTAGTAGACTGAGGAACCTCCAGACAGCTTTCCATAGTGGATGGACGAGTTTGCACTCCCACCAGCAATGTAGGAGAGTTCCTTTTTCACCAGTCTTATTATATTTTATAAAGTTTTTTGTTTTCAGTTGATTAAAGATTTTTAAAATAATTCAGCACTTTTATTAGACAGTGTTGAAAAGCACAAGTTTAGATATAAAGTATTTATTAATAAATCTCACAGAATGAGAAATTAAGAGGGAAATATTTGCTGTGGTTGGACGACCAGTTCGACAATGATAAGACTATGTTGGTGTTTCTGGAACTCTCCTGGTTTTCTACCTTGGCTGCATACAATATGCCTTCAGCAGTTTCAAGCTTCATGTTTTCACATAAAAATATTCAACTTGGGAAGGAAATGGACAGATGGAAAATAGCTTTTTCTCTCTCATAGTTCTCTTTTTATCTGGAAAGGAAATCTTTTCTAGAGTTCTACCCTTATTTAATTGACCAGAACAGGGTCACTTGTTGGGCCTCCCCGGTGGCGCAGCGGTTGAGCGCTGGGTTGTGAAGCTGCCCGCAGCTTCTGCAGCAGCGCCGGTTCGATCCCCGGCTGCTCCCCGGCCACCGGAGAAGGGTCCCACATGGCGCGCAGACCTCTTCTGCCGCCCGCTGCTCCCCTCAGCAGTGTACTTCGGTCCTTCTGCCTGCTCTGCTCCCTGCTCTGGCTCTGGTGAATTCTCTCACCCTCCCGCGCTTCTGACTGTACCCAGTGCTTGTATAAATAAATAAATAAATCTTCAAATCCTTAAAAAAAAAACAAAAACAAAAAACAGTCACTTGTCCTTGCAGCAATCCCTGCAGAACTGTCAGTCTAGCTAGCGTGATTCACTTTCTAGGCAGGACATCTTGCTGCATGCACAGGAGGACATCCTTGCTGCCAGAAGTACTAGAGAATGACTGTTCCGCACATTTCTCTACAGACCTCAAATGATCAAAAATTGACATAGCCCCTGACAGTGTTTCAGTAAGCAGGGACATATTAGAAAACTCAATTTTATGGACTATATAGTAATGGTAGGTATTTTAAATAATTCTTTATATTTTGTACGACTGTTCCACACATAGCCAATCATAGCCAATCATCTCCATTTTCTATATAGGGAAAATGAAACATAGGATAGGTTAAGTCTTGTCCACAGTCACTGGGAAGTAAAGAAGAGCTGGAAATCCAGCCCTGCATCACAAATATGTAGACCTGGGTCCTTTCCATGAAACCACAAAGGTTATTTTCTGTGCTGCTTATTTTGTGACCCAACAGTACATATAAATATATAAACATTAGGAAGATTAACTGACACAATTCCCACTAAATAGGTAGTGTGAAATATCTTAACATCTTTATGTACAATGGCTACTCTTTCTTCTCACATCACTAAAATATAAATCTTCTCTGTTGCTGGCTCAAAAGAGTCCTCATGTACAACATCTGTCACTCCCACTGTTTCCCTGGGGTTTTGTTGTGGGGCTGTATCTAATCTGCTGTCAGATGTATTCTCTGTAATTGTGTAACCTAGAAGACTCTTTGCTCAATAAGCCCCCCTGTCACATGGTGCATGTGACCTACAGCTTGAAACTTTACTAATAAGGCAATACTATTTATTAGCAGCATTGTGGCTTACCTTTTGTGGACTTTCAAAGAATATTTGGAACCCCCCCAAGTGCCGAACAACCAACTTTCAAATACTTCTTTACAATGAAGTTCTCTGGTAAGCTGAAAATTGCCTAGTTTATGGAATTCTTTTTTGATCTTACAATTGTCATCTTACAATTGTCTAGAAAGTTACTTTTGAGAAAGGTTAGTCAATATATCTCTGGAGCAGTCCCATTTTTTTTTTTTTATTCTACCACTGAACTGGGTCTGTAGTCCTAGTTATTTTTGACCATGTTCCTTTATGCAAGTGATATTCTAAACTAGCTAATCCATGCAGCATAGCAATGTTTATCAGGCTGTGGAAATAAGCTTTGGAACATTCATCCTTAATGCCCACATATATAGATTTTATTATCACATTTCTGAAGATTTTAGTACTTTTCAAGCTATTTGGGTTTACACTAAGATAAGTTGTTCCTATCCTAGCTAGGTTATACTCAATTATGACTTACTTCTGCTCAGCAAGTTTGACTTATGTGGCATTAGTGTTGCTGACATTGCCTTTGGATGGAAAACCCCAGCATGTACATAATGCATGATTAAACATTCTCATTAGATACACCATTTTATGAGAAATCATAAAACAGAAATTGGAGTAAAATAAGTCCACCTATTTTCTAAAATTTCCATGTACCTAAGGTTAAGCAAAATAATGACAATAATTTATGTTGGTTTATGAATAATGCAAAGCAATTTAATTCACTGATTTTATTTTAGTTCATGTGGAGGTCTTCATGCTTTTTTCCATTGCTCGATAACCCAAATATCAAGTTTTTACTCTGGGAACATATTGCAAATTTGGTATTGCAATATTAAAAGTGTTAACACTTTGAAGTTTAGGGTGTCTTATGAAATGACTTATTCTTGCTGTTACTTTGAAATATTTGTGAAAAGATAAAGAACTGCAATTAATAATCACAACTATTTTTAGATGTCACATGAAAATGTACACTTTCTTCATATTTCCTTAGAGTTAGACATAAGCATATTCAGAGTATTCTCTCTCAAACTTTTATGAAGTATTTACAGGCCACTTTAGTTTTAGTTAGAAACAATATGAAGAGTCAGAGAGTAAAATTATAAATCTAAGTGGATATGTTTCTACAGAATTTAATGCAGCATGAATAAGATTTACTGTGACCTAAACTTTCAATAAAATAATTCATGACAGCAAGACAGGGCCACAAATGAAGTTTTTTATTGCAATAAGCTCTTAAGCTCCTCTGTTCTTACTATTGTCTTTAAGTCCAAGATTTGTGGCAGGCACAGAAATTGGGGATTTTAAAAAGAAAGCTTTACATGGGACTGGCTCAGGGAGAGAATTTTCTGGGAATAGCTGGGTTTTGTTGTCTATGATAAAATATCAGGGTGTACCTAATTGCTGAGGTATATAAATAACCTACAACTCTGAACTGGTATTAGTAGGAGGTTTATAGAGCAGTGTGTGCTAAGAATTTCAATTATGGTTTGTCTGGGTTAAACAGAGTGTTTTCTGGCTGGAAGTGTAGCTCAGTTGAGCAATTCATAACATGATGTGGCTAATAATAGAGGCAGTAATGGGTAGTTAGACTACAGAAAAAAGTCTGACCACCAACCAGCCTGAGATGAAACTGCAGAATCTGAGTGTCCTCTATCTTAGAGATGCTCAATAAATATTTGTATACAAGTGAATGGATGAGGGAATGGGATAAACTATGTAAGTGGAAGTGGGTCCTAGATTCAGGTCAATAATTGAGGTCAATAATCTTCCTTTGGAAAACCAGCAAAATGTCACCTTAACTTGATTCTTTTTTTTTTTTTAAAGATTTATTTATTTTATGCATACAAGAGCTGGGGCACAGGCCAGAGGTGTCCGGGGTGAGAGGATTTACTGGAGCAGAGCAGGGAACAGAACAGGCAGACTGAGTGAAATACACTGCTGAAGGGAGCAGCAGGCAAGCGAGACAGGAGAGGTCTATTACGCCATGTGGTTTGCTCCTTGGCCACCAGGGATTGAACTTGTGCTGCAGATTGCTTCATAGTGTGGTGCTTAACCCCTTGCACAACCAGGGAGACCCTCAACTTGATTCTTAACCCAGGCAATATTATATACCTTCCCATTCACATATATCATTCGGAATGATATGGGGACATACATAGAGAGACAATGATATGGGGACAGCATTGGAGGTGTGCTGTATGTGCATTATGGGTACATAGTTCTCAAAGGACAGAAAATAAACAGGGAAACCTGTGTAATGGAGAATTCTTAGCTAAAATAATAAGCGGCATTGCATTCAGAAGCAGTGAGTCTCTGTGTTCACTGATACATTAGAGACACAAAAGTCATTCCATTCATAAGTAATTTGTTAAACGGACAACATTCAGAGAAACCTTTTCTTGTGTTGAGTCGAAACCTTACAAATTCTCTCCATTGGCATCAGCTTCTCTACTATCACTCCTAAAACTCATTTTAAACCTTACTCATCCTGTTTTTTTTCCTTAGTATATATACAGGTTTTTCTTATCTGTGCTAAGATGGGGCCTGTGAAACTTGGCCTAGTCCTCTAGCTGCAGCCTAACCTTGCAGTAGAAAGAGCACCTATTGCCTTAGTGACAGCAAGTAACTTACTACTTAGATATAGTAGTAACTACTCTTAAATCTATTAATGCAACATAAGATTGTATTAATTTAATTTTAGTTTTTATTAGTTTATTGTCAATTAAAACTTCTAATTTTCACATAAACTACTACCAATTGAAATTTGCATGATTCTGTGCTGGAGCTAGCAAACTATTTTGGTAGACGCAGATAGTAAATACTTTGGACTTCTCAGGCTATTCAATCTCTGTTGCAACTTAACTGTGTCATCATAGCTTTAAAGCAGTCATAGATAACATATCAATGAATGGGTGTGGTTGTGTTTCCAATAATTTTTATTTATAAAGACAAGTGGTAGGATACATTTGGTGCACTGGTCACAGTTTGCCAAGCCTGGTTCTACACACACACACACACACACACACACACACACACACACACACAGAGTGATTTTTCAATATGTCTGTGAGAAATTTGGGAATTTCTGTCCTTAATTGCCTCTGGCTCACCATGATATTATTATATTTTTCTCTATATTATTATATTAATTTCAGTCATTCCAACAAGCTAAGAACATTTTGAATTCTAGTTGTTCCAGTCCTGTCCAATAAAAAATTAGATTCCTGTTTCCTCTGTGGCATCTAACACATGACTTTTTGTTTTAGCTAGTTATTCTCCAACCCAAAATGAAATAAATACTTTGAAAAGAATCAAACCTAGAAAAGACTACCCACTTAACTAATATTTTTTAGTTTAAGATGATTGGTGGTCAAGTGAGAAGCATGTTGATTACCATAGTGTAGCCATCAATTAGTTCATGAAACTGCACCAAACTTCTGTTATGCAGTACAATTTTTATTTACAAGAATCTTGGGGGGTGCCTCCCCTGGTGGCACAGCAGTTGAGCGCTGGGCTGCAAAGCTGTCCACAGCCTCTGCAGCACCAGTTCGATCCCTGGCCACTGGTGAGGGTCCCACATGGCGCAACAGACCTCTCCTGCCGTGCCTACTGCTCCCCTTAGCAGTGTTTTTCATTAGTCTGCCTGTTCTGTTCCCTGCTCTGGCTCTGGTGAATTCTCTCACCCTCCCACGCTTCTGACTGTACCCAGTGCTTGTATGTATAAATAAATAAATAAATATTTAAAAAAAAAAAAAAAGAATCAGCGGGGGGGGGGGCAGATCCAACGATATAAACCCACTTTACCTAACTAAACATAATTTGGAAGGAAAAAAAATAAAAATAATCGTGAGGGGATTATCTATGTTTTCTTCCTGAAATTGAGATATATATCTATGGCAAAGCCTTGTCATAACACTTTTTACTGCCAACAAATTAATATTGGTCATGTGAAGCCAAATTTTTGTAAATCATTTGCTTACTTATATAGTCTTGTAATTTTATGAGAAGAGATGTAAATCTTAATCATCTGTCCCCTGCACCTGCCCCTTATGAAATATTTGCCTGATTGGGTTTTTCATGCCATTGTATCATGACTGTTCAAACGTCTGAGTACTTCCGAGATCATAGTTGTGGTTCATTAGCTCCCGAAGTGGGAAGGAAAGAGTTAACAGTCATCTTTGCTCCCTCCCTCCTGTCCCTTGGACACCCTGGGCCACCATCACCTCCTCCTCACATCCTGTAAACATTCCAAGGTGGTTTTTTTTTTTTTTAAGATTTATTTATTTATGCATGCAAGAGCTGGGTTACAGGCCAGAGGTGTGGGATGGGGTAAGAGGATTCACCAGAGACAGAGTGGGGAGTAGAACAGGCAGACTGAGTGAAATACATTGCTGAAGGGAGCAGCAGGCAAGCAGGAGAGGTCTGCTGGGCCATGTAGGGTAGCTCAGGGGATTGATAGCTTCACAGTGCTGTGCTTTAACCCCTTGCACCACCAGGGAGGCCCACATTTCAAGATTTTTATCAGAAAGATTCTCTAAGAAGTTCATATCTAAGTGTGTTTTAAACAGGGTATTCTTTTCCTATCTCCATTACTTATTACACATAAACCTGAAATAAATGTGATACAGGTGACTGAAGAATGGAAGTGAGTCCTATAAGTTCTTTATCGCATGAGGAATGAAATATATGAACTAAGATACCCTAAACTTTGTTTGTTCTGAGAAAATTTGCACCACACACATAGTTGGCACTCAACTTTTACTCTGAGAATAAACTACATCCTATTTGAAAAAAAAGTAATTTTTTGGAAGATGTGATAGTTCAGGACTCTCCATTATTGCAAGTGTCCTTGTAGTTAATTGTACAGTCAAAATAAACAAAGCTGCACACTAATAAAAGTGAAGAGAACATTTTAATTGGTAATAACCATTGCAGCAGGGAGAAAATCTAGAATGAACCAAACTTAACTTAGAATTTATTCCGAGATCACTGGGCCTTGTAAAGATAGAATGAGGGGAGACAAAGGGAAAGTGTAGGTTGGATCAGGAGAATGAAAATTACAAAATGTGGGAAGGGGAGATGGTGCATATGAAACCCTTTTGGGTTTGTCAAGTGCCACTTGTGAGAGAGTTCGGCCCCTCTCTCCACCCTAAGAGGGTCCTATCTGCAAGTGGCTGCATGAATAGCAGTAAACTCTTTTGGGATCTTCAGTTGTATTATGCAGGCACTGCAGGGAGGGTTAAGGTCAACTCAGAGATGTAGTCTTGAACTGTTAAAAATTATGTTAGTGTTTGTTCAAGTCTTTATAGACAATAATTGATGGGTCTATTCAAGAGGAGCCTTGCTAGAGTTTGGTAAAAGAGAGACTCTTTGTCAATACCTTTCACTAATTATCAGTGAGGTTGGCTGCCATCTCAGTCTAGGGTTCCTGTGACTATGCTGTGGTGAAATAATTTTTTGGGATTCTGCACTATGATAAAATTCATCTGGACCTGTGATGTTCTTTGAATTTTCTCTGCATTTTCCCCACATTATAATTCTCTTCCATTGCCAGAGATTTAATTCAATTATCTTTATCAACTAAATCCTGCCTTTTTAGGGTAAAAAATAAGTTTTGATAAAAAAACTAAGAAATTTTTAAGTACATGAAATTTGGTCAAGTATTTATGCAAAAAGAATAAGCTACTTTTTAAAAGAATATATTTATTTATTTATACAAGAACCGGGGTATAGGCCAGATGTGCGGGAGGGCGAGAGGATTCACCAGAGACAGAGCAGGGAACAGAACAGGCAGACTGACTGAAATACACTGCTGAGGAGAGCAGTGGGCAAGACAGGAGAGATCTGCCGTGCCTTGTTGGTTGCTCTGCGGCTGGCTGGGATCGAACTGGTACTGCACAGGCTGTGGACAGCTTCACAGCACTTCGCTCAACCATCTGCACCACCAGGGAGGTCCAAGAATAAGGTACTTTTTAAAATTTTATTTAAGGTATTATAATTTAGTGAATGACAATGTTCCAATTTGTAATATAATTTTTCTGATTAATTTTTAAAAAATTTCTATTATCAGAAAATGATTTCTATGAATGCTACCATAATATGAGCCTTTTAATCATTTTAATGTTGTAATAGGCAATATTCACTCTTCTGAACTTGAGGTTTACCATTCATTTTCTTCCTGGAATTTCCCAAGACTTTTTAATGCTGAAGAAATATTAATTATCTGAGGCTATGGCTTAGATATATAGGAAATTGGGGGAATTTTTCTGTTTTAAATATGACTTAATAGATTGTAAACATAGAAAAGAATTTCACAATTGAGAGCAGCATATGTTACTAGTATATGTCTCAGATTTTAATTTTTTATATTAGTAATCGAGTCTCTGTATTGCTAAGCAACATCACTGGACTTATAAAGAGAAAACTAGAAATAAAGTAATCATTGTAGTTTTAATGACCTCAAGCTCCAATTTAATGTCCAGTTATCAAAATGACAGATTACATGTTATAAAGTATGCATGTTTCATATTAATTTTGTACTTATTGAATTATTGAATTAATGTTTAAAATTTCCTACATATTCAGCTTTGTCTATTAAAATCACTTTTTTTCTATTAGTTTGGGAAATTACTCAATTTATTAGTTCAGCTATTTCTTTCAAGCAATATTCAATAGGGTGCTAAAGATATTAAAATGAAAGGACTAGGAATTTATAATTACTGGCAGTCATGTTTAAACTAATGAATATGGTAATTTTCAATGATTTATTTTATGTGTAGAAATAGTTTCAAATTTTAAGTCAATTATCACAATAAAATAATTATTTCAACCTTTTTAAGAGTCCAACTAATATTTTTATACTTTATTTTCAATGGTGAATAAAATGCATATTCTTATTATTTATCTGAAATTTCTATTTCCCCATGCTTCTACCATGTATGATTCTATTCTTTTGATCTGTGACTTAGATAAATTTGGATCTGTATAGGTAGTAACTGTTAGTAATAATTTAATTTTATTGATCAATGAATTTCAATTTTAATAATGATGTATAGAATACCCTTTTCACAAAGTGTCCCAGACGAAACTGTTTTTGAGAGTCAAGGGTAAATGCTGTTGAAGACAAGTTTGCTATTAAACAACACATACATTTCAGCTAAATCTTTAAAGAATCTGTCAAAAGGCACAGAAAAATACACGTGTAAGATAACTTTGCTAAGGGTGTTTCCTATGTCTGTGTAATTGACTTTGTGATTTGTGATTCTGAGCATTTGACTTTTTTCTAAAATTAAACTAGAGCAGGTCTGTGGCGTGCATGTCCCAGACCTAATGTCAATCACTCACATTTCTGATACTTCTGACTTCTCAGTATTGCAAAATCTCTTCCATGGCTGTGGACTGCATGTAGAAAGTGACCTTTCAAGGAAAGGGAAGATGGGTTATTATCCTTTATGTGACACACCTGTACAGTATTAAAATTGTCCTCTTCTCTGAAACCATCTGATATGCTCATCTTTGAAGTTAAAATGAAATTTATATAAAACTTTTTACAATTAAAAATTCTAAACCAAGGGGTTTTACAATGTTTTGTTTTATGAAAAGGATTAAAGTAAGTTAACATGGATTTATAATGTGTCTTTGAACAAAGTTCACTTCATTTTTAAAATCCTCCTTTAATTATCTGTAGACTTCTGCTTCTGGCAAATGAAGCAACTATTATTGAATTTACTCTTTTGACAGAAACAAATGTAATGCTGGACAAAAGATGAGGTGATGGTTTTTCACTTGTTGGACAGCAGGCATTGCAGGACTATGACCTGAAATGAGAAGGGAGTCACTGAAGGGTAATTTGTGAATGTGGAGTGGGGTGTCTGGAGCTTACATATAGAGACTTGCTAACATGAGGCAGATATTGTGGGTCAGGACTATATTTGTGGGGCAAATAGCAAAGAAAGAGTTTTACAGAGGTGAATAAGCTTGGTTATGTCCCAAGACTTCGACAGCAGCTGTGCCACATGTGCTTAGAAAGAGACTCGTGAAGTCCATTGCAGATAAGCAGCTGCAGAGTTGAGAGATGGACATGTGGAGCTTGTGCAGTCCTAGGAGCCATTGGATTTTAAGAAGATTAGGGTGAAAAGGTCTCCCTTCCAGTAACTGGTACCACAAAAACCAACCTCAGGAGGAAGAATTATTATAGTTTAGAGTATGGGTCACATACTAGAGCTAAGCAAAGAAATAAAATAGATGAGCTCCACAAAGCATTATCTAACAGGATCCAGACCTGCCATCATTGTAACTGTCTGCCAGAGCCTTTTGAAGGAGGGCAACAAAATTCAGGTTCCATATAACCATTCTGTGATATATAGAATGAAAAAAAAATACTAGTTAGACAAAGAAGACACACAATGTACAGAAAAATGATTTGTAATTAAGAGAAAAGGGAGTCAACAGAAACAGACTTCAAGATGATGAAGACGTTGGAATGAACAGCAAGGACTTTAGAGACCATTACTATAAATATGTTCAGGAATATAAAGAAAAGTTGTAAATGATATGCAATAATAGAAAGGGAAACTCAGAAATTAAAGGTAATAAAATAACCAAATAGACATTCTGAAACTTGAAAGTACAATATGGGAAATGAGAAATTCTTTTAATAGACTTACTAATGACTAAGCACTGAAGAACTTGTGAACATAAAGAGAAATTAATAAGAAAATGTAAATCTTTAAGAAGTGAAATACTGAAAAAAAATCAAAGGAATCTTAGTGACCTGCAGCATAATATGAAATGGATAAGAAGAAAATAATTGAGAAATAAATATTTGAGGAAATAATGGCAGAAAATTTCCCAATGGCATGAAGAAAAATCAACTTAAAGATTCAAGAAATTAAGAAATCAGAAGTAGTATAAACACAAAGAAAACCACACATTACAATCAAACTGCTGCTTACCACAGATAAAGTCTGCAAGGTAGTAAAAAAATAGACACATTACTTAGAGGAATGTATGTATACAATAAGAATTATGGCTAGTATTTCATCAGTAATAATGAGGGCGAGAAACACAATGGAGTTCATCTTTAAATTTCTGGAAGAATAAAAAGGTCATTTTATAATTTAGCCTGCTTTACCAAGTTAAAAATATTCTTCAAAAGTTGTAATAAAATAATGATATTTTCAGATAAAACCTAAAGGAATCTGCTGTCAGCAGAAGTGCACTATAAGAAATGCTAACGACTTCATAATGGCTCTTGTGAGATTGCTTTACAAGGTGTTGTGTGGTAGTATTAGAACGTATTATTAGGTATTATCTTTAAGAAAGTCACATTTGTGTGGCATAGTTCTAAATGATTTTCTGTCACTAGAAATGCAGTTTTAAATTATTTGCTGAAATCACATGTGCCATGGCTTTTATTTCCATGAACAGAGATTAACTTAAGTAAAAATGTAATTATACAAACCTTAAAACAAAATAAAAGTTTTTAGTTCTGAAACAAAGTTCTTAAAAAAAAGGAAATGGTAAAGAAAGTACTTCAAAGTTGACATTAAAGGTAATGGAAAAAATCAGATTCACAAATAGCAAGGAACAATATCAGAAATTTTAAATATGTGGTAAATATTTTCTTCATTTCTTTAAAAGAAAACAAAATATAAATAAAAGCATTGCATTATAGGTATATCATATATCAATATAAAATACATGAAAATAGCATGAATAAATGGAATTTTTGCTATAAGATTTTTACATTTTACATAAAGTAGCAAAATATTAATTACTGAGCAGACTGTGATAAATAGTGGCGGCATATAGTACTCCTACAGGAAATATAAAAGATTGTTCAAAGAGGCATGCATGGCTTTTAAACCAGTAGAAAAAATGAAATTAATAATAATAAAGATCAAAGGATGGCAAGAAAGGATAATAATGATATAATAATCATAACTTACAGAATAGCAAATATGATGCTATAGAAATCCCAAGTAAAACAATAATGGTATCAAATATAAAATGTTTAAAAACTCTAAGAGATGTGTATTGTCAGATTGGGTAAGAGAACAAAAGCCTGATATATGCTATTAAAAATCAAAGAATGGGATAGACTTATCGTGCCAACAAGAAGCATCTAAAAGCTGGTATGCTTAATGAATATTAGACAAAGTGTAGATCAGTAAAAGCGTATGCCAGTTATAAGGAAGAAATATTTTATAATGAGAAGAGCCAATTAAAATATTTAGCATGAATTCAGTTGTTAGCCATTTCAAAATATATTAAGCAAAACTGACAGTACTAGAGGAAAATACAGATAAATGTACAATCAGCAATTTTAACAAGTCTCAGTGATCTATAGGGAAATCAGACAAAAAGAAAATCACTTAAGGTTTAAAAAGATTTATAACACACTTTTAGCAAATCTAAATGACTAATATTTATAATAAAGTATATTCAAAAATTATAAAATATAGATTCAACATAAGCTCAATAAAAAATTCTTAGTTTTTTCTTTCTGTGCACAAATTGCTGTATTGATTTTAAAATGTATGTGTAATATAAAGGACCCAGGATATCCAAAGCAATTTTGGTGAAGAATAAAGCTAGAGGACTCATACTACCTGATTTCAAGATTTACTATAAACCTATGGTTATTAAGAGGATGTGAGTCAGCATAGACAGATAAATTTAAGAAACACAAAGAGTGTAACAGTACAACCACATGGAGTTGCTCTATTAATTTTTGACAAAAGCATCAAGACAGTTCATAAGAGCGAAGAAATTTTTTTCAATACATGGTACTGGAACACTAGATAAATGTAAAGGAAAATGTTGAATGTGTACTCATTTTATTCAATTCACAAAAATTAATTTGAGATGGATCACAGACATGAACATTAAAAAGTAGTTTCAATTTTGTAGAAGAAAATATGGGAGAATAGCATAGAGACCTTGAAACAGGTGAGGACATTACACGGAAGAATTGCCCTTAACAAAACAAACAAAAAGTAAATGTATTTCATCAAATGAAAAACTTCTCTTCGTGAGAAAACAAACTTTGCAAATGAAAAGACACACACTGCAGAAAATGTTTACATTATACCTTGCTAAACAGGGAATTGTGTTTTGATAGTTTTAAGGATGAATACAGACCAATAATTAAAAGACCAATAGCCAAGTTGAAAGCTGGACAAAGGACTTGGAGACACTCATACAAGAAATATACAAGTGACAGTAAGCTTATGAAATAATTTGTCACTCTTATTGCTCATGAGGAAAATGCAAGTTAAAATCATAATGAAATACTATTGTTTACCATTTAGAAGAGCTAACATAAGACACTGACAACACAAATGTTGGTGAGGATGTGGAACAGCTGAAATACTCATACATTGTTGATAGAATGTGAAATGACACAAACGCTTTGAAAAACTTTGGGTTTCTCAGAAATTTAAACAAATACATACTCTATCACCTAGAATTCTACTCCCAGGTGTTTATAATAAAAATAAAAATATATGTCCAAATAACATTGTGTGCAATTTTATGATAGTTTTATTCTAATATCCCCAAATTGGAAACAACCCAATCTCTGAAAATGGAAGAATAAACAAATTATGGTATTAACCAAAGGGAAAGAATGAACTACTGTTAATGTAGTACCATGAGTGAGTTTCAAAAGGTATGTTTTGAGAAAGCAGCCACACAAGGTCTTGTAGAAGAAAGTATGGAGTTATAACTGTCTAATATATTTGCTTGACTTTTAAGATCTTTTGCTGTGGATGAAATAAGAATGGTAGTTCCTTATGGGTTGAAGAGATGACTAGAGGCTGAAAGTGGGAACTTTCTGGAATATGTTCTCTGTTTCCATTGGATTGTTGGTTAAATGGGTGTAGATATTTGTCAAAACTCACTAAATCGTTTAAATAAGATCCTTGCATTTCAGTTTACAAACGTTTCCTCAAAAAAAGAATTAACTGTTCCATTAAGTTGTAGATTCTCATTCAGTACTGCAAAGGTCTGAAATTTTTTCATGTTTCACATTTTTAAAAAAATCTTTTACATGTTACCTGCTAGTTAACTTTCTTATTGCCTCATTTTGATGACTACAAACATTATGCTGCCAATCGTCTTAAGTCAGTTGTGAAATTTGTGCTTTCATTAAAAGTCATGTTGATTCAGAAACCATTTCTTTCATCTTGTTTAACCTTGATGTCCAGTCTCTGTAATGACCAATTCCCATTAGAGTTTCATATACAAATTAGCTGATAAAATAGTAATGGCTGAAACCTGCTTAATAAAGATGCCTCAGGTGCCTTAAAGACTGAAATTTGCACAAATGGGACAGAACTGATGAAAACCACAAATCACAGCTCCTAAACTCACACACCAAAAAGTAGCCCCACTTATTAAATACCCTCTAAAACTAATAATCTGGAATGTTTTTGTTGAGTTTTCACGTAAGTTGACAATTTTTGTGTTTAATACTTGCAACTTTGATTAGAGGTTGGAAAGAACTTCAGGTCAGGATTTTTAATAGTCTACAGATGCAGCAGTTGTTTACTTGTTATAGGCATAACATTTGCAAGCTACCGTTGGGGACATTAAAATGAGTAAACATGTTTTCTGTAACTATAAGGGAGTTGGCAATTTAGTGAGCGGCATAACTGGGTAAGGACTGATCCAGAACAAGATAATTGCAATGAGGTTTGGAAGAGGAAGTTCATTCATTCTTTTAGTGAAGGAGATTGTGTTGTAAAAAATTGCATTTGAGCAACAGTGTTTCTTTTTTAGAAAGTATTTTCTTCACTTGGGTTATAAAGGTAACTCAGCAGAAAATTTTGGAAAACCAAGGCAAGTATAGTTATATAAAAACAATTACAATCATATTCAAAGTGGTTACCCAGTTAATATTTTAGATAATTCTGTTATGTTTATTGTTACATGTGTTTTCATATATGTGTATATAAATGCATGTGTGTGTGTAATCCATATATATTGCATTGTGAGTTCAGGTTTCTTTTTAGTACTGAGCAAATATCCAAGATGACTGAAGAAAGCCCAGGCATTTTCTGAGTTCCTTTGACAAACATTGCAGGAAAAGGGCAAAAATAAATGAGTGCAAGTTCCACCTTCTGCTCTTGTTCTGTCACTGTCACTTCATCTAACTTATTCTTCTCTTATAAGCTCAGCCCTCTTCTCTGACTTGATGGTTTTTGAGAATCTCTGAAAACATTTGCCTCAGTTTTGGACACAGACTGGAAACTTCAATTCCCTGAAGTGTTCATGGAGTTTGGGCTGTTCAATAGAATGAAACATAGGTCAAAAGTCAGTAATGTAAAGAAAATTTTACAAAAGGAAAATTTAAGTTGAATCCTTGGTTTACTTTGCAGATCCAAATCTTTCCACAGTCGCATCGCCCTTATTGTACAGAACTCTAGTCCCTGGCTTGATATTTTAAATCATATATATGTTATTTTATTTTCTCACTGATGGTCAAGGGGTGTGTGTGTGTGTGTGTGTGTGTGTGTGTGCATGCATGTGTGTAGAGAGATACTAACCTAGATAGTCATCTATATCTATATATATATGCAATGACATATACGTTGGATTTTTAAATATATTGGGTAAATCATCTAGGGTCTAATAGTATTTTAAGAAATTTTCTTTTTTTTTTAAGATTTATTTATTTATTTATTTATGCAAGCACTGGGTACAGTCAGAAGTGTGGGAGGGTGAGAGGATTCACCAGAGCCAGAGTGGGGAACAGAACAGAATACACCGCTGAGGGGAGCAATAGGTGGCAGGAGAGGTCTGCATGCCATGTGGGACCCTCGCCAGTGGCCGGGGATTGAACTGGCGCTGCAGAGGCTGGGGGCAGCTCCGCAGCCCAGCACTCAACCGCTGTGCCACCAGGGGAGACCCTATTTTAAGAAATTTTCTTACTTCTTAAAGTAATATCACATGGATGTATGCTAAGCGAAATAAAGTCAAATGGAGAAAGACAAGCATCAGGTGATTCCATTCATGTGTAAAATAACTAACTAACTAACTAACTAACTAACTAACTAACTAACTAACTAACTAACTAACTAAATAAATAAATGTGGGGCCTCCCCTGGTGGTGCAGCGGTTGAGCACTGGGCTGTGAAGCTGCCTGCAGCCTTTGCAGCGCTGGTTTGATCCCTGGGCGCCATGAGGGTCCCACATGGCGTGCAGACCTCTTTTGCTGCGCCCGCTGCTCCCCTTAGTCTGCCTGTTCTGCTTCCCACTCTGGCTCTGGTGAATTCTCTCACCCTCCCGCGCTTTTGACTGTACTCAGTGCTTGTATAAATAAATAAATAAATCTTTTAAAAAAAGGAAATGAATAAATGAGCAAAGAAAACAGTAACAAACACATAGATTATATGAACAAAATGTTGGTTATGAGAGGGCGGAATAGAGAATAGATAAATGGGATAAAATGGGTTATTTATGATGGAAGATGGAAATTAGTCTCGGTGGCAATCATAATGTACTATGTATATATGTTGCATTATAATGCTGTACACTTGAAAACTATAGAATGTTATAAACCACTGTTTATAAATTTTAAGAAGAATTTTATGCTATTAGCTAATATCAGTTGCACATATTAACAACTTTTCTTTCCTATTCTTGTGCAGTGTGCTACAACATTTTTGTTTCCCAGAGTGTGGTTCTCAAGGTCATTTTAAGTGGTATGGATGAACACTCTTTTTAAACTTCTGTATTTTACATGCTTTGGAAATAAATATAACAAGCCCATGAAACTCTTTGGTTCCTTTGGGGATACATTTATTTATTTATCTTCTAGTGTGTTACTTCAAAGAGAAATCCTATAAAAGGCAATATAGAAATGGCAAGAATTATGAAGGTGATATGTGAAAATTAAAGCTTGAGACTACTAGTCTTAAACATGGAAAAATTGAAATGCCTCTCTTCTTACCTACTTGTCCTTTCGTCCATCTTGAGATTACACAGCCCAGTGTGCCACCTCCTCCTCTACTTCTGGTGTGTTCTATATAAACACATACATATATCACCAACCATCAGAAAATAACTGGCATCAGGCTGAGCTGACTCAGAAAACTGTGCTTTTGGAATTCTGGGAAGTTTTCTATTATAGTGACTGTAGGTCAGTATAGCCCCTGTGACTCGGACTTAGGTGAAGACAGTGGTGGCAGTGATGCCCACTCACTCCTTTCCTGCCACCTTTGGTCTGGGTGTGATAGAAGCTTTGTTTCAGAGTATATGGTACATTCAAGATCCAGCAGTAGAAACACCGTGGGTAGAATTTCAACAGGAAGAAAGGGGTCAAACATGAATATGCTATAAATGAGATGGAAAAAAAAAAAAACTTGGAAAGGCAAATCTCACATATGCAATTATCTAAATGTAAACTTATAAATATTCCTAGTAAGTGTGATGTGAATGGTGTCAGTGACCTCAGAGTTGTGGTTACACAGGCATGTGTGACTGAGTTGCTGGGAAAAACTCACCTTTCAATTCCATTTTTGGGGGGGGGGGTGAAAAGTGGCAAAGCAGTGTTTTAAAACATGGTTCCAGAATGGACTACGATGATATCGTTTAAGTATATTACCATTTCTGGAAAACAAAGGCACTATCCTAAGACCCTACAGTAATCACTATAAACCTCTCCTTGAATCCTTCCCCTGATAAACTCCAGGTTTCACAAATGCTAAAGTCCCAAAAATGCAGATACTCATAGAGAAGAAAAAGTCACTATAAAATCAAGAATGTGTTCCTTCTAAGCCATTGATCTGAAGTTTCTAGGTATAAAATCTTAATGACACAATGCTTCTGCTGAGTTGTGTATTTATAATAGAGAAAAGTTGAGAGAACACACAAACACTTATTGTGCGTACCTGCAAAGACAGCATCTGCTTCTTTTTAGAATTGTTGGCTTTGGCGTATCACATTATTAGGAGCTATCAGGTCTTTTTAAGGAATCTCTGCAATGAAAATTGCAGCTTAAGAAGCTGAACCTAAAATCAGCAGAGGCCAGAGATTACTTGGAGTTCATGGAAGAGCCTCAGCACATTCCCGGGCTCTGTCGTGCACTCTGCCCTGTGTCCTGCTTCTGGCCAAGGTCTGAATTAGGATTGTAGGTTCTCCTCAGTAAACTCTCAGAGCTCTCTGTGTGACCATAACCTTGACTGATCCCCTGGCTGTCTTGATGCCTCCTCCTGAATTTGGGTGAAACTTGACACCCAACTTCAGATTCCATCCCTAACCAGTCCCCTGTTCCCTGGAGTTTACAGACTAAGGTAATGCACCTTCCTACCTTCCTACTTATCTAGATCAAGATGTCTGAAAGCAATTGCAGTTTTTCTTCACTTAGGATTTTACATGATTTATCAAACTTAATTTTCTATACTTGTATAGAAAAAGGAGAAAGGCTAAATTAGGAACAACTTTTCTCCTAGAAAATTGAATCTGTGTGGTATGCCTGTGGGCATATTTATTTATTATGTATATTCTTCCATTTACAGGACTTGTGGTAGCTTACATATTTTTTAAAGTGCAAGTTAAGATATTTATATCTGCATTCCAAATGTCTAACCAAGTAGTTGGTATATTATAGATCCCCAGTAAATGTTTGTTGAATCAAATTGAATACAAAGCAGAGCAAAGATGGTTTAAAAGAAGGACATGATCACACCAGACGTCTGACTAGCATGGGCCATTAATTTAACTCTGGGTTTTCTAAATTCAGCACACTATTCATGTCTAACAAAACAGAACATAAACCTTACCTTGAAAGGAAAAGAATAAATTTATCTTAGCAGGCCTCAAGTAAAGAAATGATGTAATAGAGTAGGCAATATCGTTGATTATGTTTTTGTTAATATATAAAATGAAATGCAGACATATTTTTAAAATGAACAATTCTTATGTCCCCACTCTCAAAGACAGAAGGCACAATGCTAAACCATATTTCAATGATGAGATTCTCTGTGGAACACAGATAATACTGTCTAGGAATCTGCGGTTTATATTCTAATTTAATATAATGGGATGTGTCTAATTTAAATGAATGGATTTCTATTAAACTATCATTTTCAAATATTAGTATTCTTGGCAGGTTTCCAATACCAATCAGTTCATGATTCTCTGACAAGTACCTGTAGCCCAGCTAGTATTGTTTCTGACAAAAGAAACAATCCTGACATGAAGAGGCAAACTTAGTATTCCATGGTGAAGGGCTTAGGAGACTGGCTGGTATTCTTACCTAGACAGAGCCAGTTCATTTGAGCACAGATTGCGGTATGGGGGAACTTTCATGGGGAACTAATGGAAAAAAGTCAATGACATTTATCTGCACTTAGACTACAGACATTTGGAAATATGTTTTCTACTAGTGACTGGTTTTCTTTTAGGAAATTTATCGAGTAATATCTCTGAATTCTTTGAAGATCTCTTTTCAGAAAATTTGAAAGACTAAAAAGGTAACCTTCATGTATTTCCAATGAGATACAGAAATTCTTGGATTTTTCCTTCTTGTTTATTAATTATTATTAATAATTTTTGTTGTGTTTTTGTAGCTTAAAGATCAAGAAAAAAACTCCTTAACACAGTCCTGCCACAGTCGACCTTGCTATCTTTAATTGACTATCTTTACTTCTCCCATCCTGCTATCTCCCTGCTCATTTTCCATCATGAAGCACACACATCTCATGCCATTGGTGTTCCAATGGCATGCTTAGCCTTGGCATCACCTGTTCCTGCCAGTTTCCTTGTGTTTTTCTCATTAGTGCTTCTTCCCATCTTCATCTATCCATAGCCCTTCAAGAATTCCAGTCCCCATTTATAAAATGCCTTCTCAATGACACCTTCTCTAATTGTCCTGGTAACACAAATCTCTCCACTTGTTTTGTGCATCCTTAGTACTTTTGTTGGCAATATACTGCCTTGAGGTACATATAATTGTGCCATACACTAGATTAATAAGATACATGAGAACAATATTTTATTGTATTAATTTTTAATTTTTTTCTTTTAAATATATATATATTTTTAAAGAAGCAACATTATTTTATGCCCTTGTTAATTTTTTCACAATATAGGATTTCTCCTCTCAGGTATGGTCACCATATGAGAACAATATTTTAATCAGTTTTTATCATACATACTACAGTTCCCTGCCCATAGCAAACATTTAGAAAATTTTTTTTTTAATAGAGGCATGTTTTATTTATTTATTTTTATTTGTTTGTTTGTTTGTTTTGTTTATACATGCACTGGGTACAGTCAGAAGCACGGGAGGGTGAGAGAATTCACCAGAGCCAGAGCAGGGAGCAGAGCAGGCAGAAGGACCGAAGTACACTGCTGAGGGGAGCAGCGGGCGGCAGGAGAGGTCTGCGCGCCATGTGGGACCCTCCTCTGGTGGCCGGGGAGCAGCCGGAGATCGAACCAGCGCCGCAGAGGCTGCGGGCAGCTTCGCAACCCAGCGCTCAACTGCTGCGCCACCGGGGAGGCCCATTTAGAAAATTTTTGTGGCGGTTAATTTAGTTGAAAAACCTTGACAGAAAGTGTCTTTCCTACATGTGCAGCCTTTGTAATTGAATTGCACAAAATATATTATAATAAAAAATGTGAATACTAAACATCCTGCTTGGAATTTCATTAATAGATATGTCCTTTCTATTCTGAAATTCTCCTATAGAAATTGAATCAAAGTAATCTATTTATTTATTTTAAAGATTTATTTATTTATTTATACAAGCGCTGGGTACAGTCAGAAGTGTGGGAGGATGAGAGAATTCACCAGAGCCAGAATGGGGAGCAGAGCAGGCAGAAGGACGGAAGTACACTGCTGAGGGGAGCAGTGGGCGCAGCAGGAGAGGTCTGCGCTCCATGTGGGACACTTGCTGGCGGCCAGGGATCAAACCAGTGCTGCAGAGGCTGTTGGCAGCTTCTCAGCCCAGCACTCAACCACTGTGCCACCAGGGGAGGCCCAAAGTAATCTATTAATTGCATAGTTTAAATTCTAAAGAAAACCCAATCTTTTTCTCTTTCCCCAAAATGCAGACTTATACCTCTTCAGTCCCTTTCTCCTTTGAGGTTGTATTCCAGTATTTGTGTCTTTTCTCTGCTGGAAATCCAGGTGTCCCCTAGATTTTAGGAAGTAAAACAAGACCAGGGTTGGTTTGACCAGTGAGGTGGTCTTTCCAAGAATATTTCAGATCCAATGCTGATGTGCCCTCATATCTATTCTGCCAACAAGTTCCTACCACAATTGATATGACGAGCCCCAGGCTAAGGGCTCATGATCTAATTTCATTCTTTTACATATGACTGTTTAGTTTTCCTAGCACCATTTGTTGATGAAACTTTGTTTTAAAGATTTATTTATTTATTTATCTATTTAGTTAGTTAGTTATTTATAGAAGAACTGGGGTGTAGGCCAGACATATGGAGGGCATGTATGAGGATTCACCAGAGTCAGAGTGGGGAGCGGAACAGGTGGATATACTGAAATACACTCTGAGGGGAGAAGTGGACAAGGCAGGAGAGGTTGCGCCATATATGGGTGAGCTCCCTGGCCGGGTATCAAACTCAGGTTGTATCATTGATAGCATGATAGTACTGAGTTTTAATCCCTAGGCCAGCAGGGATGCCCTCTGAAAAGGCTTTCTTTTCTCCTTTATATGCTCTTGTTGCATTTGTTGTCGATTAACTGTCCATATATGCATGGCTTAATTTTTGGGTTCTCAATTCTATTCCATTGTTCTATGAGTCTGTTTTTATTCCAATACCATCTTGTTTTGATTACTATAGCTTTGTAGTATTATTTGATAACCCCATTTATTGCTCTTTGTCAGGTTTGATTTGGCTATTTGGGGTCTATCGTGTTTCCTTTTAAATTTTAGTACTGAAATTTAGTTCTTTGAAGATGGCCACTATTAATAGATATTGCATTGAATCTGTATATTGCCTTGGGTAAGATGGCTATTTAGCAATGATAATTCTTCCAATCTAGCTTTCCATGTCTTTGTGTCTTCTTCTTTTGCTTTCAAAAATGTCTTATAGTTTATATTGTACAGGTCTTTCACCTCCTTTGTTAAGTTTACTTCTAGTTTTTTAAATTCTGATGAAACTACAAATGTGATTGTTTTCTAATTTTCTTTTTCTTGTAGTTAATTGTTTGCATATAGGAACACAACTTATTTTTGTACTGATTTTGTAGCCTGTCACTTTACTGTGCTGATTTATTGTTTCTAATGGTTTTTAGTGGAATATCTAGGTTTTTCTATATATATCATCATGCCATCTGCAAATTGTTACAGTTTTACTTCTTTTCCAGTTTGGATTCCCATCTTTTTAGGTACCTCTTTGATTAGAAAATCTACCACACATAAAGTAATATTCCCCACAGGTTGTCTTTTTAATGTCCTTTTGTCAAGAATTATAAAATTAATTTTATGTATTTGTTCATGTATTCAGCTATGATTATTTAGTAGTTAATTTGGGCCATCAAACACCTGTTTCTTCAGTGGCCTCCCTAATATAAGAATTCCAAAGTGTAGCCTGGAGCCACTTTTCTCTTTTACTATTGAAATATATTTGACCATTTTCCCATCACTAACACCTGTTTTCATCTAGTAGCTCGCTAAAGAAATGGGATAACCTCACATTCTTCCTCATCACTCATACCTAATCCCTCATCAAGCAAGCCATTTAAGTTCTCTGCAAATAGCTCTTGAGTGTATTTGTTTTCCTCCATCACTGTTAGCAATAACCTGCAATAAGCCATCACCTCTTATTAGATCACCAGAATCACCTGTTGAATAGATGTTCAACTTCTTTAATTCTCCACTTACCAACAGGGTGGTCTTCCAGTGAACAATTCAGGTCTAATTGTGATGTGCTCCTCACATTAATTCTGCCAACAAATTCCTGCCACAATTTGTATGAAAAGCCACAATCTATAGCCGAAACGCTGTGGCCCCTGCCTTCCTCTGGAGTCTGCTGAACTGACCTCCCTTGGTCTACTTTGCTGCACTATCATGGCAGTTTTTTCTGGCCTCTACAACCTTTTTGCTGTCCTCTAAAGTCCCATGCTTTCATTATCCAGAGTCTTCCCACATTCTATTCCTCCAAAGTAAGGTATATGGCTATTTCCTCTCATCTTTTGGGGAATCTGTTAAATGTCACTTTTTTCTAAAGCCCTTTTCCCCAATCCAATGGTTCATCCAGTAGTGACTCTTATTTGTGTCCTTCATGGCATTTATCATAACTTGCAGTTACACATTTATTTAGTGTGTTGCATGTACTTCCAAGAGAGTGAGAAATCCATATTCTTAGGGACCCTTTTTGATCTCTACCTGCCTGTCACCTCAGAGTTCCTGAGATAGAATAGATACTCAGTAAGTGATTGAATGAGGAGTTTAGAGGGGGAAGAGTATGTTTTCTCTGTATTTCTAAGACAAAACTCCATATTAATGGACCTAGAATGTCTCAGATAGCTAAGAAACCATATTTATGCCCTAACATTAAGTTGCCACCATAGTCAAATATGTATTTTGGTTTGGTCATTTCTCTCTTATAAATAAAATATTTTTAGTTAAAAAAAAATAAGTTGCTATTATCTAATTTTACCCATTTTTTATGCATTCAGTTTTGTTTGCTTGGCTTTTGTTTTTGGGAATAGAGCAGAACCCTCTAAATCAAGAGAAAACTTCTGTCTCCCACGCAGCTTTCTTTGCCTCCATGTTTCTCTGGAGCCGTGGTTTTCCAGTGACTGTGCTTTGATGAAGGCCCTGTCACAGGCCTCCTTTATAATAGAAGAAGCCACAATAGATCAGTTCAGTGGGCCATGTCAGAAAGACAACTCCTGATGACAGACTTGGAGAGGTGTTTCTGCTGTTCTCATAGGTCTGCTCCCAGGGAGACTGAGTGCTCTATCATCTTGCAGGAATAAGGTGACTTAGATCCAGCACTCAGCACTGCAGTGTAGTTCCTTTGAGGATGTTTCCCCCTTCAGAGAGGTTTAGCTCAAAAAAATTTATTTTATCACAATAGTTGTAGATAAAATCTATATTCAAGGTAATTTTACAAAAGCAAACATTTCATTGTGAATTTAGGAGTTAATGTTATTCAAAAATGGAAAATCTCTCTGTGTATGACCCCAAATTGTCTTGCTTCTTTTACTAACACACTTTTATGGCAATGCATATATATGTGGTATATCAGAAGAAGTTTTCTAAATGAATCTTAGCAATATGACAGTAATTAAATAATGTAGTATTTAATACATGTATTATTAACTAAGTAAATAATTCTAAGTAAGTATATTTGCTACATTTCTCCTCACATTTAATGGAAACCCTATTTTGCTATCAATTTCATGTCATTGTTTTAACTACTTTGAACTTTAATGTTGATAGAGAAATTCACAATTAAAATTTTGAGGAATAGTGGTGCTATCTGTATGTAAAATCATAATTAGAAAATAGAATTCTTTCGCTTTCATTGGTGAGCTCTGATTGGCTAAGCGATTTTCACATTTTGTAGTATCTGTGTACTAAGTCTGTTGACTGGAAGCTATGTTTGTATCGTCCAGTGGGATCCTACTTTGTATGTATGAGAGCAGTGGTGGTATTTATGTGTTTGTGAGTTGGCAAGTAAGGGGGAAGCCCTCCTGAGCGATGACCCTGCTATAAAAATGAAAAAAAAAATATGTTTACAATAAACTGAAACAGAATTATGTTATTCTAATTGAAAATAGATAAGAAAAAAAACCTTTTGGAACAGATGTATAAACAAAATTAAATTAAAGGAGAAGCAACAAATGAAATTATAATCCTACTGATATGTCACTTATCACTATCTGAGGAACATAATTAGATAAATGTGGGTATGGACCTTAATGAGATTACCTACTCAAATGGGAAATCAAAGGCAGACTTTGGTAAAAAGTTTAATTTCTAATAAAAATGCAAGTCATATGGTGCTTTATAACCTATTATTACCACCTACAAAATATACAATTCTAGTAAGTAAAGTAAATCCAACTCATGAAGTAAGAATATTATAGCTTGAATAAGAAAAGGAGCTTAAAATATATCCTATTCAGTTATTAAGTTTTTCTTACATTTTAGTATTCAGTAGCAAATGGGAAAAAGGCAAAACATGATTATCATAAAGATACTTTTAAAAGATTTAGAGAAGTCGCACTCAGTTAACAAGGAGCATTTTCTGTGGAACAGAGTGGGGATGGGGTCTGAAAGAATTATTAAGCACTGAACCACTGAATCATTGACATGTTCCTTAAAAATATACTTGCTTTTCTCTCCAGCCAAATTCTAAAGGTTCTTTAATTAGCAACCATTATAAAGTATAAATTACAATGAAAAGAGAGCCTCCAATAAGAAAAAAATATATTTCAATAGTGGTAAATTAGCAGAAATTATATAGGACTACACACATACAACTACCAAGCTTCAGAAAGAATAAAGACTTTAGTACGTGAAGAAACTGGTCATCACTTATTTTGAATATCTTTTATGTATAAAAATGTGAATTCTCTTTAATTTAATTCAGATGTTTAATGAAATAAAATCAAAATCTAAAGAGGAAATTCTGTAAATCATATTATTCTAAAGTTTGAAGTAAATAGTGCAAAATAAAAAAAATAAAGATTAATTAAAGGGGACACCTCTGTAGCAAATATAGATCTATTAAAAAGTGATTATTTGGAAACAGAGTTTTCTGGTTTTGGTATAAAAATATACCTCTAAAACAAAACAAGTTTCCCAGAAATATTTGTTTATATTTTGGAATTCATTTATTTTAAAATAAGCATTGAAGAAAGCCTTACAAAATAACACAGAGGAGGGGCCTCCCTGGTGTCGCAAGGGTTAAAGACAGCGCTATAGAGCTATTGCCAGCATGAGTACCATCCCCCACTGGCCAGGAGCAACCCACATGGCCCAGCAGACCTCTCCTGTCTCACCCACTGCTCCCCTCAGCAGTGTATTTCAGTAGATCTGCCTGTTCTGCTCTCCACTCTCTATGGTGAATCCTCTCACGCCCCGCATCTCTGGTTACACCCCAGTTCTTGTATGCATAAATAAATAAATCTTAAAAAAATAAATAACCTAGAAGAGAATTGCTTAATAAGTGATGTTGCAATAACAGACTAGAAATTTAGGGGAAAAGACATAAAACCTTACCTTATGTTAACAATTTCTGTAGGAATAAAATCCTCTATATTTTAAGATTGGGAAATCACTTTTCAAAGCATCTATGATTACATGAAGAGTAAAATTTGTGTGATAGAAACTGAAAAGATAAGAAAGAGATTAAGGAAATATTTGCAAGAGTATATTTTTATATTACAATATATTACATGGATATGCTTTTAGAGTATGTTCATAAAATTAATGCAAATTATTAAAATGCAATAATGTTCAAAGTGTCTATTCTGACATTCCTTACAAATTGGAAATATACTATCCAAAATTGAGAAGATATTTAATTATATTCTATTTTCTTGATAGAAAAATAAACAATCTTTTCAAAAATGGTGGAGAAAATTAAGTAGCCACAATGAAAAATGTTTGATGTATGGTGATAAAAGAAAATGGAAGGACTAAGTTGTCTGCGCTATTATAATGAGGTCAAAAATGTCTGAAAACACAAGAAGGGGATATGCACTCATTAGAAATGAGTGATTTAAGTTGTTAAAATTTTTGCACCATGAGAGTAATGCTTTTGTTTTTCATTTGTACTAATATTCTATCTACTATATGAATAAGTTATTTTATTTAGGGCTCTCTTGTGGTGTACCATTAATATAAATATGGTTTTTGACATTTATCTTCTGTCTTATATCTCTAGCATATTCTAATATGTTCATGTGAGGCTTCAACCCCAATCTGTTTTTTTGCCTTTTTCTCCTCTGGTCTGTATCTTCAGTGTTGTTTAGCTTGTCTGAATAGAAGAAAATCTTAGAAATAAAGTCTGACTGCACCTACCTTTTATCTCATCCCTCATTTCCATGTTTCCCATGTGTCCTGGAGTCCCTCTGATGTGCTGATAAGCAGAGTTGCAAGGTCAAGAAGGTGCTCTGAGTTTTTGGAATATACATTAATCCAGAAACTAAGTAAGGGAGTCTAGGTCTCATTTACAGAATGGTGGGCCAGGGAGAGGCTAAATCCAGGTGACAGTTTGGCAGGTACAAGGGAAGCTAGGAGATAAGATCTTATAAAAAAGGAGAGGACAGGGCCAGAGGACTCCAGGGGGAAAATGAAGAATGAGGAAACTTTACTCTGTTTGTATTCATTCAAGTCTTATTTTTTTTTATGCATAGAAGAACTGGGGTATAGGGCAGAGGTGTGGGTTGTGGGGCCCTGAGAGGATTCACCAGAGATAGAGTGGGGAGCAGAATAGGCAGAGTGACTGAAATACACAGCTGAGGGGAGTAGCGGGTGAGGCAGGAGAGGTCTGCTGTGCCTTATGTGGGTTAGCTCCCTGGCCAGGGATTGAACTCAGTCCACAGTGGTGATAGCGCTCAGATTTAACCTCTAGGCCATCCATTTCAGTCTTCACTGATTGCCTACTGTGACCATAGCTAAGATTGGACTGGGGATATAGTGACGGTCATAGAGTAGTAGAGTGTGAGATCCTCAAAACGGTTTGTGCTTTGAGTAGACCAGCATTCACCATTACTTTGATACAGTGAGTACATGTGGTCAGTGCATCAGGTGAGTGTTGAGATTGGCTTTCTCTTTCACACAACATTAAGCTAGCATTAGACACATACCAGGAATTCAGGAATAGGGAGCATTCTTTACTCCTTCGGAGATATATCTCGTACTGGTTATTGTACTGCCTTAGGAGATATATCTTGGAAGCCTATATATTTAAAATAGGTAATTACCATTATTCTTTGATAATGTTCCACATGCTGGAATATGCACATTTATAGATACATTATTTCAAACAGGCTTTTTCTGTTGCTAATTTTCAAGGAATTGTGTTCCCTTTTCTTTTAATAGATAGTTTGCAGGAAAGAAGTGGTGTGTGTCAAGAATACTTTCCTTTAGCATATTTTTGCAGTGAGCTATGCCAGTCAAGTACAGAGGAGGGTGCTTCATCATTCTTGACCTCGTATTTGTCTCTGTCCAATGACCGGATACCACAAATAGTATAGGTGGAAAGAGAAAATTTGAAATCACAATCTTATACTAAAAATATTACTTGAAAGAGATAAACTGGATATTTAGATGGATAAAAAGCTTTCAAATTTCCATTTTAGTTAGGCTTTTGAGTCCTAAGAAATATGAAATTAGCTATTGTCTTTTTCATTTTGAGTGACTGAGGCATTTAAGATACTCCCTGGAGCCCTTGGGGGATAATTAAGAATTACAGCTTCTTCAAGCACTGCCCACTTTGACTCTGTTCTTCCTGTCCCACTGCAGGGTTATACCAGGCAGTCTGAGCACTTTTCCTCTGACTGTGGTCAGGATTCATGGTGCTTCTTAAATGCATTCACTGTAAGTCTAGGCTCTAACATTGATGACAGTGACCGTGGGGACAAAAGCCACGGCCACATTTCTGGACAACTTATTTCTCCAGTAGGAGCATTTCACCTTAAGCCCTCCTGTCACTTTTCCACTGAGAATAGGGGAGGGAGAATGGCCTGAGGCTTTCACTTAGGGAACAGTGTGTAAATTGCAGGAGAAATGAGTTTTTATTGCTTGATATATATTTGGTAATATTAGGACATATTTACCATGTCTTCCAGGAAGTAAAAGCCAAGATTGCACTCTAATATGAAGGTAATAGTTTGTGAAAATATTTTAATGATATATGTTTGTAATTACAATGTATATTAATAGAAAAATCTTCTATATGGTTTTGAATCATATTATTGAATTGATTCTCCCAAGTACTGTAGATATGAAAGGCTCAATCAAATCTTCGTACTTCAAGGAGAGAGAACTAAGGTGTAGCTTCTATGTGGTTTGCTTGGAGCAGGGGGCTAAACAGAAAAGATCTCCATCGGGGGTCCCCAAGCTGGCATGTGTAAACTATTAACAAACTAAACAGACTTAAAAAAAGTAAAACAAAACAGAAAAAAAAAAAAGTATATCTGTTTTTCACATTACTTGATTTTTTCTTATGTCATTTAGTCTTTTTTTTTAAAAGATTTATTTATTTATTTATTTATTTATGCATAGGAGAATTAGGGTTGTAGGCCAGAGGTGTGGGGGTGAGAGGATTCACCAGAGACAGATTGGGGAACAGAACAGGTGGATCTACTGAAATACACTGCTGAGGGGAGCAGTGGGCAAGACAGGAGAGGTCTGCTGTGCCATGTGGGTTATCTCCCTAACTGGGGATCGAACTCAGACCTTAACAGTGATAGCGCTGAGACTTAACCCCTAGGCCACCAGGGGGGCTCCTCAGTGAGCCTTTAACAAATCCTTAATATTTCAGAAATGGTCTCAACAGAGCCAGAGATTATTAAATTAGGATTCCTCACTTGTGAAGGGAAAGAGGCCAGTGACGGCCTGTGTTCGTGAGAGTCCCTACAGGGGAGCCAGCGTCAGGGCATCAGGGCTGGCTGCCCTGGAACCTCAACACAGTTCTTCTGAGAGCCCTGAAAGGTTCAAGTTCTTCTTTTATGTGGGAAGCCTAAGATACTCTTCTCCCGGCAGGCACTAACTCCATGCCAGATGGCCATGCTGGCTATTAGCCACATTCTGAGTGTCCCAGCCTCTAGAATCTTATACTCGGTTCTCTGTCTCAATCCTACCATCCCAGCATCCACCCCCTCCTCATTGACATATCCAGGTCAAGTTCTTGGTCACCTTTCTTTCTTTCCCATTGATCTACCCATGTTAGAATGTTTCCCTTTTCTCTCCTACCTGTGATTAAATACTTCAGCTGTTCTTTTGTCAGTTATTTCAATGTCTTTTATTAACCTGTTACAGCCTTTTATTAACCTTGAACCTGTCTCACTTTCCACCTGCACAAAAATTTTTGTGAAGAAAATAATACTGCTATACAGATTGTTAATAATACATATTAGGAATCTGTAAATTAGATGGCCCCATAAAACTTTTGGGAGAATGATTTTTTTTTTTGAGAAAGTGCTCCTGTTCCTCAGAGAGATTATTACAAATTTTAATGCATCACTTTAAGTTCTTATTTCCTAAACACCTCACATGCTAGATTAAATAGAGACCTGAACCAACTTACTGCTAATGTGCAGATACATTTGTAATGTGCAGATACATTTCCACCAGTATCCTTCTTGTCTCCTTTTCTGTAGAGTTTTAGTGGTGACTTTCCTGTTTCTGAGTGCCTTGCCCTAATTATTAGCTTGGTTAAGCACCTTTTCACAAAATTGTTGGTTGTTGAATTTCTCATGCTCAAGGACATTATCAGGTTTTCTATAGGATTATTTAAGTGATTATTAGGGTTTCTTCTATTCTGAATATGAATCTATTGTCATTTATATATGTTACAAATATTTATTCCCTTCTGTGGCTTGAATTTTCATCCTTGCTGATTTCTTACATTTTAATTTTTTAATTTATTTTTATTTATTTATTATTTTTTTTTTATAGAGGCATTTTTTTTTAATTTATTTATTTGTTTGTTTTGTTTATACATGCACTGGGTACAGTCAGAAGCGCAGGAGGGTGAGAGAATTCACCAGAGCCAGAGCGGGGAGCAGAGCAGGCAGAAGGACCGAAGTACACTGCTGAGGGGAGCAGCGGGCGGCAGGAGAAGTCTGCGCGCCATGTGGGACCCTCCTCTGGTGGCCGGGGAGCAGCCGGGGATCGAACCGTTGCCACAGAGGCCGCGGGCAGCTTCGCAACCCAGCGCTCAACCGCTGCGCCACCGGGGAGGCCCATGATTTCTTACATTTTCAAACTCTTCCTTTTCTCACTGGTTTATCACCTGATTTTTTTCTGTATGTTATTTCTGTCTTCTTAAAAACTGTCTCTATTTGCTATCTCTGTTTCCTCAAGTCTAATTTACTTCTCAAATAAATGCAATTTTATTTTACTTCCTCATACGTCTAAATCTAACCCTGGTAAAGACTTCCTTTCTGACAAATGCCATAGATATATTTAATTTTGTTTTTCTTTTGATCTTATTTGAACTGTAAAATGTTCAAATAACATTTGAACAGTGATGTTTACAGTGATGTTTCGGTCCCGTCTGACATATCTTTATGTGCTTTGATTCCTCTCTCTTAACCTTCCCCCCAACATTCACTCCACATTTGTTGAATAGTTGCTGTGTTTCACATGCCTGGAACTTAACCTCATGGAATTCCAGCCAACTGATAAAGGTTGACCATTGAGAAGGGCAATATGGTTCAGGACACAGAAGGAGAAATGTCAAAGGTTTGTGAGAATAAGAGAAACTCAGGCTAGTTTGTAGAGTTGCATGGAATGAAGAAGACTTCCCAGAGGAAGTGATATTTAAGCTGAGACTGGAAGGGAGGACAGCTTGGCTGCAATCAATCTGCCACAGTTTTTGTAAGACAACAAAGTTATAAATTATAAATCTGTTTCCTCTCTAGCAGTGGGAACTCATTGAAACAGACTTTGCTTATTATTTGCTATATTGCCCATCAAAGCTAAGGTTCACCAGTTATATAACAGTAATAAATTATGAATACCCACATAAAACATACACAATACTTATTTTGAATCATACCATATGTGTAGATATCTACAAACAATATATGTTTACATGTATATATGTATAGTATATGTGTGTGTATGTATATATATAATCCTGAACTACATGAAATGGCTGACCTCCGTATCTGAAAAATGTTTTTGAAGGTGCACAGGCCTGGGAGGCTGCAAATATTCATAAACATCATTCTTTGATTCTTCTCATGGAGTTCATTGAAATCTATTCTATATAGCATTTGACTTTAATCTTTCCCATGTAAAAGTGATTTAGTGGGTTACTGCCCTTTAACTCTAGAGCCTGGTCATTTAGTCTCGGTCAGTTATAGTCCGTCACGCCACTGGACCATGGAGACTCTGACATATGTTTCCGCTGGCGTAATCTCCCCCACTGTCCTCATGTGTCTTATAACCAATATCCCCTACACTTGGTGTGCCTTCTATGTGGCAGACACTGTATTGGGTTTGTTGTTAGAGTTATCTATTCTACGGACTTCAAGTAATTCTGTAAGATAAGCATTTTATAGGTTAGTAAAATGAGATGCAGAGAGTTAAGTAAATGGTAGTTGATTACATGGCTAGTGGTATTGTGGCTGAAATTTGAGCTGTCGTGTTTCTCCAGAGCCATATCACTATGCATCTCTTTTCAAATCCTGCTCTGCATTTTCCTCTGTAAGGGGCTCAACTGGCTCTCTAAGGTTTCATTTGAGAGACTGACATGTTCAAGAGAATCTAAATCCAATTTAATTTTCATTTGTTCATGCATTTCAAAATACATTTTGTGTCTCAGGCATGCCTATGTGTGCCACATGTCATGCCATGTATTGAGTTATGCAAGGATGAATATCACACAGTTCAGTTTCAATGAACTAACTCCTGAGTGGGAGGGAAAATAGCTAATGGACAGGTCATTCAATGCATGGAAGTAAGGGCTGCCATAGAGGCATATAGCTGGGAGGGAAGTGGGGCAGAACTAGTGAGTAGAAATTCTTGGACCAGTTGGTGTGTCCCTTATAGTCACTACTATAAGAGTAATACTAAGTGCTATGGAGTTCCATCACTAGTACAAGGACCTCTAATAAGAGCCCAACTGGCTTAAGTATCAAAATTACATTGTTCACCCTGCATAATGTGGACAGTAAGTCTGACTTCTCCCATGAGTACCATGAACAGACCCTGACATGGTTAAAAAGGACTCTTGGGCTGCTGTGAGGTGCATTCTGCTGCTAAGTCTCTATCTCTGTGCTTTTCCGAGGGCTTGGCATATGCCTGCCAAAGATGGATGCTACGCTCATGCAAGGAGCACACCCCCTTCATCTGACCGCTGTCTGATTACCTTTCCCAGAAGAACTAGGGATTCACAGTTATAGCCTCTTAGTAAGTTATTTAGGGAAAGAGGAGAATCAAGACTTGGTTTCCTCATTAGACTTACCATGACTAGCTACACTTGAAATGGAACTAAACTTATTCAACTTGGGCAGGGAAATGGCAGCATAACCCAGTTTTTCTATTTTAACTTTCTAGATCAGTCCCCTCTATTCCCTCTTTCTCTTTCCTCACTCCTGCTCTCTTCATGTGTGCATGGAGCATGCACACACACACACAATTCTGTGGTTGCTTGATATACAAAAAAAAAAATCATTTTAATTTGAATGAGCCTTTTAGGGTAGCGTATAAAGGAACAGTAGAAGTAGATGTGAGGGCAATCTGGCACATGACCAAAGCTGAAATCAAACAGGAGTCCAAAGTCCCTTACACTTTGGATTTCATCTTGAAATGGCTATTAAATGCTATCTTATCTTCTATACCTTTTGGAAAATTCTTGATTTTCAGCAGCAGCAGCAGCAGCAGCAGCAGCAACAGTAGCAGCAGCAGCGGCCACCACATAGTCTGAATGACACCCCTTACTTAATCTGAGTGTTCTCACTTCCCTAATTACCCTACAAGGCTTCCAAGATGAATAAAAATATGTTCATCTAGAACTGCCCCCTTGACATGTTCAGAATTCTCAAATGAAGCTATTCATTGAGCCATGACTGGGCAGTGTTTTCCATTTCAGGTTTGCCAAATGGGTAAGCCAGGGGCATTCATGTGGGTTACCTATTCATTAGAAAGAAAGCACTTTTCTATCCTTGCTCATTAGTCTCTTTTACTTGCCTAAACCACATGAATAAAAGACATCCTTTCTTCTTACCTCAGCTGGGTTCCCAACTTCTTTTGCAGTCCTTTTTATCAAAAGGAAATCGACAGGTCAGTATTTCAAAGAGTAAGCATTATTTCTAGGTGCTATACAGAAAAGTAATTAAAGTCTATTACACAAAAGCTACATTTCTCTTCAGCCTTGCTTTAGAAGCTGTATCAATAACAAAAATGTAAACACTAATCTTAAAATATCATTTTAACTAGTCTTATGCTCTGCTACACTTATAGAATAGCTCAGGTTAGGGACCATAGGAATGTCAATATGTCATTTGGAGATCTGAGAGGATTTCTGGCTTTTGTCATAGAGCCAGGCACATGAAAAATGGTCAATGGCTATTGCATAAAGATGTAAATTCAGCCCCCTACATTGTTTCAGAGGTGGAAAAAACTAACAGTAGATCTTGGGAGAACATGTTACAGACTTTATTTTTCTTTTTAGTAAACAAATGAATAGGAGATAAACAATTGGGAAAATAAGGGATTGTAGGGATCAATATCAAAATGAAATATTATTTAGGGCATATTTGTGAAAATATTTTGTTTTGTACTTATTCACCATCCCTGAGGTTTCTATGTAATAGGAATACTACATAGAGGCTGTATAACTCTTCTCACTGTGCCTCTTAAGAACACCCTGGCTTTTTAACAAGATCATGTTGCAAATCATTTGTGGTGCATACCTGAGCTCTAATGGGGGAGCGAAAAAATTGTGTTCCTTGGTCATGGTTTTGGATTCCTTGGGGCTATTGAAAACAAGACATAGAATTCAAATAGTGCAGGGACAACTAGGAAAATGTGTTCTCCAGTGGTTGATTTACTGTTTTTCTTGAAAACAGCTGTACTCTTTGGTCACACATTCTGTGGCAATTAAGATGAAATGTGTGAAACTGCTGAATGATCCTGGATAAGCCTAATAACCCTGAGGTGCTCCACTGTGTGAGCAAAGCTCCCCATCTAATTTGCTAAAGTTATCACAGGACTCTTGAAAAACAGCCAATGACTGACGATCCAATTTCTAGTCCACTCATTTCCTACCTCATGCATCTTTCATAAGATTTTCCCCACAAAAATGGTGTTTGCTCACACCTAGCTGTACTTCAAAGTACTCAAGGTGAGCTTTATCCAGACCAGATGATGCTAATTGCAGAATAGATTGTTTTAAAATGAGGACCCTTTTTGAGATTGTAGCATGATATGGTAAAGGGATTTGCATACATGATTTGGAAACTGACAAAACATAGCTTATTAAAGAATAGCATTGACAGGCACACTACCTTATTGCTTTCTCTCAAATTGGATGTAATACATCATAGGTGGGAAACAACTTATTTCTGAAAGTTTTAATTTGAAAATTAAGATAACTTCAAATTCCAAGTTGTTGGGATTGTAGTATCTTTAAAAAATGTTGAAATTATTGCTTGAATAATAGAAGAAATACAATCCCTAGAACTCAAACTGAATGTCTAAATGTTTCTATGATGTAAACTAACCAATGTAGATTATGAAAGTTGTTATAACTCTATAGCTTTAATTTCCAAGGGGGATTTTATAATCTATTTCAAATTTCAGGTTTTTATAAAAAATATGATTAAGAGCTGTCATTTTAAGAAATTGCTAGGAGTAATAAATGAGCAATGGGTTGATTTCATCTTATCCTTAACAGCTACATGATCCTGGGCTAATCACTCTTACTGTATTGCAATTGGAATATGCCAAACACAATCATCTACAAAAATATGTTTTAGGAGATGGTGTGAAAATGCATTGCTAAGATGTTTATCTGTCCAGATCTATCAAGACCTGACTCTACCCTTAATCATATTGTCCAGCAGGAAGGGAAACTATACTAGAAATTATCATTGCTCTGCTGGTCCCTGTAAGAGTTAGAGAAAGGTGGTGAAGCTAGATGGAAGTGTCCCTATTGGAGATCCAGTTCACTCTGTTCTAATGCAGTGCCTAAGCTGTTTTCTAATGCATCATGCAGTCTTCAAGGCTTGTTAACCTAGCACACATGGACACTTAACAGGTATTTGCTGAAATGTAAATAAGGATATAGAATGAAGAAAGAATAATGAATTGAAATCCTGCAGGAATTAAACTAGTTTCCCTCCATTGCTAACTCACTTGTGTCCTGGTCTAATTACTGGAACTAATCCTATGATTTAAAAATGTAATCATCTACTAATTCCATGATTTAATCATTTTGCATGTCAAGAATTTCACATGTCCACTACCAGATACCATAGAAAAGTAATATGCCTCTGTTTCAAATTGACTGGAGAGATAGTATCCTTCTGTGATTGTGTCCTCAGCATATGGCTATTCATGATAAAGCTCATAGGTCAGCAGAAATTATTCTAAAATCAGAGGATAATCTATTTTTAGGTAGACCAGATCTTTCTTTGGAAAACCTTAGTTATAGTAGAAAGAACAAGAAATATGGGGAGGCAGGGGGTTAAAAATGAGGTCAAATCTCAGTTCTGTGCCTCATTAGCAATATGACTGTGGTTCAGACAGTGACTTTATCCATAATGTGAGAATATCTCTGGGTTGTTTCAAGACTAGAAGGAGGTGATGTAAGGGAAATAGCACTTTGGCACAGAGAACAGCTTCTCCATGAATAAGTTACTATTCTTAGAATTATATTTACTATAACACTTTGATCATTCATGATTATATAAAGCTTAAAAGGATTATTTTTTAATCTTTCAATACTCAGAGTTACACATCAATTTTTATTGCCATTTTAATTTTTGATAACTGTTGGGCATCAGGTATTTCCATTAAATATGACCTCAATGCTTTAGTGGTTACAAATCATTCAGCAGAAGCTGGGTTTTAGAAGAAAACAGAATTTGAATTTGGGAATTCAATAATGTACAACACATAATTTTGACAAGAGGACATTGCAAACACCATAACAACCCTGAAAACTAAGTGCTAATATGGGTATTAGTTAGAATAAACACGTACCAGTAAAGTCTAATGAGCCCATTGACTTTGTTTTTTCTTACTGACAAATGTGCTCTTAGAGCTAGGTTTACTACTTTTTAAGGCAAGTCTTGTCTTCCTTTCTAGAGACAGTGGAAGCCAATCCTCTTTTCCTGGATGTCACTTATCATACCCTTCCAGCATCCTGTAAAGCTCTCCAAAGTCTAAGTATGATGTGTTCCCAGGTCCTCCTCTTGAGGGACTAATATGTGATCAAAGATGAAAAAGAATGGAAATCTGGTCAACATCTCTGCTTATCTTGTTCATCTGGATTCTGAGAATGTATGGTTCCTGGGTGTGTTATTCATGTTTGAGGATCTTGATTCAGTCTCACCCACTGACATTGGCAAATGGGGAATTTGACCTCTGAACCCTGAGTTTTCTGTACCTGGCTGTGTAATGTCCCAGACATTTCCCTGGATTCTAGTGAAGTGGGTTGGCTAGCCCTCAGAGTAACACATAAGAGCAGAAAGCTTGTGACCCTTCCTAACCTGGCACTTTCAAGGTATTTGGCTTTTTTTGAACTACTTATATCTTTCCTGGAGTTTTGGTCTATAATCAAATACTTTGATTAAACTTCCCTTTAATTTATTAGATTTAAACTGTCTCAGTGCTAAAATACTTAGTTTTTATACCTGCCACTCATTTATTTATGCCTGTACTTTTTCTTTGTATTTGCAAAATTACTGGCTATTTTAAGTACTGATAATTGTTTGCTTTAGTATTTGGGGGGAACTAATAACTTTTATATTTCTTGTGAACGAGTTCTTTATTATTGATATATAACTGTCATATTTTCAGGTGTACTGCATAATCATTTAATGCATGTGTGTATTGTGAAATGATCACCATACATAATAATGTCTATTAACATCCTTGCCATTGCATGGTTACCCATTTTTTTTCTTGTGATGGGAAAATTTTAAATATACAAATATATTTATAGTCACTGCACTGTACATTATATCTCTAGGACTTACATATTTTATGACTACAAATTCATACCACTTTCAAAATTCTTGAAAGTGTTACAGGGTAACCCTAATATGAAATGGGTTGGGCTGACTATGGGTCCTCACCCGCACACTCAAAGAGGACTTATAATGAGACTCAATTGCAGGCACACACAAACATGTTAATAAAGGGTTTATTTACAAAAAGGGGAAAATGAAGAAAGGAATGACTCAGGGAGAAAGAGTGATAAACTGGTAAATGAATGCTCCCAGTTCCACTAAATTGGAACCCCAATAACGTGCTGAAATTCATCAGAAAACCAAGGACCTCTAAGGCCCACATATCTGGTTATATACCAAACCTGGCTGCTTAACTCCACCCTCAATTCCCAGCAACCCCTCCTTCATTGGTGATTGCATTATGGGATTTGTAGTCCTTGATGTCTTTGATCAGTGTGGTCTGTGGTGGCGGTGGAGTCCATAAAACCTATGTTTGTGGAGTTTGTTCAGGACATCCTTTCTCCCCAACAAAAGGAAGACTATTTTGCTTTTCTGTATAAGTTGGTGGTGACGGTGGGGTTTAATAATTAGCCATATCTCCCAAGCATTAGAATTAAGAGCAATATAACAGCTCAAAAAGTTAAATTAGTAAAGAGGAATGTAATCAGTAAGGACAGAACTGTGAAAACATTAATCAGGTAGTTTTTCCCAGCCAGAGACATACCTGACTAAACTTGTAAGATGAAGCGCTTGTGTCAATCATTAGAAAGCTGTGTGTGGGGGAAGGGGGAACAGACAACAGTATGAATTAGCCATAGAACATAGAAAAGGAAGAGTCAGATTTTGATACCATTCAATAGCTGATTTTTTTTTTTTTGAGGAGTGGTACTTTTGGCCAAAGAGCCAGGTAATAGAATTCCATGTTCAAGATGAATGAATAGGCCGACATTACAAACCATCCTAGTTTAATGCTCTTACTCCTTCAGATTCTTTAACATACTTCCCTCCTTCTGATCACGGCTCACCAAGAAATATTAACCTCATTATTTGATACCGGTGCAGGTGTGTTCACAGAGAGAACGACCTCATCAGTTCTGCACCACTTTTACTTCTTAGGATACACTGGTAGAGTCAAGTTGCATTCTAATTCTACTACTTTGATTTTTGTGAGCTTGGGTAATTTGAATCCCCACCTGAGAAATGATTCACAGCTGTAGCTGCTCACGTTTCTGAGCCCATGGATCTGAGAGGCTGTCCTTGTCAATCTCTTGCCACCCCACGAGACCCTGGGAAGCAGAGCAGCTGTCTTCTCCTGTGACACATTGACCACCCCGCATGTGATTCCATTTGAAATGCCATCTTACCTCATTTTAGAAACATCCTTTAAAAGAACAAATAGTTTCCCCCCTTATGTTTTAATTTTGCCTTTAAAAATGCTGCACAATAAGCTTAATTGTTCTGAAAATCAGAGATGAGCAAACCACAATTCTGTGGATAAACATACTCCCCCTTTCGCTCTCTCCCTTTCCTTTCTCCTCCCTCCCTCCCATTTTCCCCCTCTTGCTTCCTCCCTTTCTCTTCTTCCATCTCTGTCTTTCCCTTTTCCTTCCTTCCACATGCAATTTTTTAACACTATTGTGTGCTACTAAAAATAAGGGATACAAAAGCCTTATAATATTGTTTTTTTAAAAAGATTTATTTATTTATACAAAAACTGGGGGTACAGGCCAGAGGCATGGGAGGGTGAGAGGATTCAGAGACAGAGAGGGGATCAGAACAGGAAGACAGACCAAAAACACTGCTGAGGGGAGCAGCTGGTGAGACAGGAGAGGTCTGCGGTGCCATGTGGGTAGCTCCCTAGCCGTCCAGGAATCAAACGCGTGCTGCAGAGGCTGCGGACAGCCTCATAGCACTGCGCTCAACCCGCTGTGCCACTGGGGAGACCCGCCTTATAATATCGTAAGAAGAAAAGCACATAATCAAATATGTAGTGAAAGATTTTTTATTTTTCATTTGTGACATGAATTCAAGTTATCTGTATGCATATGTATTGTGCTTATCTTCTGTAAGCCCTATTTTGGGTTTTGTGATGAATGCAAAAAGCTTAAGATGGCCTCAAGTTACGATACTAAACGTGTAAGAAATACAAGAAAACAAATTCCAGGAAGAATGTTAGAAGTCTTATGTAAATGATTTTTTTTTTGTAAAGTGTTTTTGGAGGCAAGAAGAGCTAGTATTTCTAGCTGGGGTATTCTCCAATATAGATTTTATGAAAATGGAAAGAAAACATCCTGTTTTATCTAAAGAAAAAAAGAAAGAAAGCTCAAAATATCCACCCATTACGAAGCTGTGTTCAAGCCTTACACCAAAAGATGCTTTGTTTTATAAAAATGATGTTCATTTTAGTTTTGAGTTTGAAATAAAAAATAATATTTATACATGTGTCATAGGTACAAATGTAAACAAATTTGTTTAATTGTGATTCAAAAATTGCAAGTATGACGTTAAAAAAAGACTTAAATTGCTGAAAAAAATTCAACTGAAGTTTTAAATCATATGTGCTTATAAAAAGTGTCTTATATTTACTGAGATGGGACACTCCTGCCTGAATACTTCTTATTTTGAAAATGTCCATACAAATCATGTTAAAAATGTTTAAAAGATAAAGAACTGCAGCTATAGCTAAATTCCAGTCTAATTCCATGTATATTGAAAATAAAATTATCATTCTCCTTGGTCAGGAAATGTTTCATGAAACTGGTTGATTTCAAGATAAAAATATAGACTTGTTGGCAATAACAATAAGAGAGTCATTTGAGTCTGTTACCTCCAGAGAACCCAAGCACGCGACCGTTATGTCCCTTTAAGTTGTGTCTTTGATTTTCAGTTGAATGTAGGTAAGTGTCTTTCATATTGTATTATCTAAAAGGGAATTATATTCTGTATCATAATTTAGCAGGAAGAGAAGAAAGAGCCTTCATTCTTTGAAGCAGCTTCAGTAGTTTATAATGAAGCTTTGGACATATGAGTGGATCTCCAAAAATTTCAAGTAATGCTTAAGCTATATAACGTAAAAAGACGGGATAGAATATCCCTGAAACTTGTCTATTTCTCACAACACACTGTTTGGAATTGTACATCTTACATTATACTTCATTGATAATTAATTGCCTAAATCCTAAGTCATGAAGAAAATTGCAAAGGTGAAATTTCATGAGACTGAAAATGATTAATGATACAGTGTCCCCCTGGTAACCCTGTTGTGTAACTTGTTTGTTGTGGTTGCAAAATAAAATAGGCTATAATTTTTATCAGATTATGTTCTTTAAGTTATAAAATGTTCTAGTTTGAGAGAACATTTTATAAATTAAGTTTATAAGTTTATTAGTTTATAAATTAAGTTATAAAATATTCTAGTTTAAGTTATAAACTAAAAGAGAAAGGAAGTGAGAATTTAATTGAAAAAAAAAGCACTTAAAGGTTTAAATAAGGAAGCAGATATAGCTGAGTTAATTACCATATAAGTATAAGCAGATTTTTGGCTATTTTTGAAAGTATTAGAACTCAAGGAATACTACTTTAAAGCCAAGTTTGCTTGTAATGAGAGCTAAAGGGCAGGGAAGACACCTATGTTTAAACATTACAAAGGAAATTGTAACTATTAATTTTAAAATTGTGGAAATAGCTCCCTGCTTCCTGGTTCTATAGATCTAGGGCCTCAGAACCCTCAGAGACCATGGTAAAGGTGAGGTAAATGAATTTGGCGGGGCTGGGCTCCTGGAATGGGGGCTGCTTTTAACTCTGGAAAATTGGATATTATTGCCATTAATGACCCCTTCATTTACCTCAACTCCATGGTCTACATGTTCCAGTGTGAGTCCACCCATGGCAAGTTCAATGGCACAGTCAAGTTGGAGAACAGGAAGCTTATCATCAACACGAAGTCCATCTCCATCTTCCAGGAGGGAGATCCTGCCAGCATCAAATGGGATGACACTGGTGCTGAGTATGTGGAGTCCACTGGTGTCCTCACAATCCTGAAGAAGGCTGGAGCTCATCTGAAGGGTAGCACCAAGAGGGTCACTAACTCTGCCCCTTGTGCTGATGTCCCCATGTTTGTCATGGGCCTGAACCATCAGAAGTTTGACGACAACTCTCAAGGTTGTCAGCAATGCCTACTGAACTACCAATTACTTGCCACCACCCCTAAGGTCATTCCCCCGAGGCTAAGGTCATCCATGACAACTTTGGCTTGATGAAGAGACTGATAACCATAGTTCTTGCCATCACTGCCATTCACAAGAACATGGACAGTCTCTCTGGGAAGCTGTGGCATGATGGCCAAGGGGCTGCCCAGAGTATCATTCCTGCTTCTACTGGCATGGCCAAGGCTGTGGGCAAGGTCATCCCTGAGCTGAACAAGAAGCTGACTGTCATGGCCTTCCATGTCCCCAGCATGTCAGTTGAAGGTCTGACCTGCCATCTGGAGAAAGCTGCCAAATATACTGACATCAAGAAAGTGGTGAAGCAGGCACGGGGGACGGGGGTCCCTCAGTGGCATCTTGGAACACACTGAGGACCAGGTTGTCTATTGTGATTTTAACAGTGACAACCACTCCTCTACTTTCGATGCTGGGGCTGGAATTGCCCTCAGTGTCTGCCTTGTCAAGCTCATTTCCTTGCCTGACATGGATTTGGAATAATGAACCTCATGGCCTCCTAGGAGTAAAAGCCCCCTGGACCACCAGCCCCAGCGAGGGCACACAAGGAAGAGCCCCTCAGCTGCTGGGGATTCCTTTCCCCACTCATTCACATTAAGAATCTCATGACCATGATCCCTTCCAGCGCCATCCATGTTGCTGCAAATTGCATGTGTTTATCTTTTTTGAATGCTGAGTAATATTCCATGGTATATATGTACCACATCTTCTTGATCCAGTCATCTATTTTTGGGCATTTGGGTTGTTTCCAAAGCTTAGCTATTGTAAACAGTGCTGCTATAAATATAGGCGTGCAGGTGCTCTTTGGAATTGATGTTTCTGTGTCCTTTGGGTAAATACCTAGGAGTGGAATTGCTGGATCATATGGAAGCTCTATGTTTAGTAGGTCAAGAAATGTCCACACAGCTCTCCATAGTGGTTGGACCAGTTTGCACTCCCACCAGCAGTGCAGGAGAGTTCCTTTTTCTCCACACCCTCGCCAACATTTGTTGTTGCTCGTTTTTTAAATATGTGCCATTCTCACTGGTGTAAGATGATATCTCATGGATGGTCTCACTCATAGCAGGAATCTAGAAAACTTAAATAAGGGACCAGGAAAAAGAATATAAGAAAGTAAAAATCAAAATCAACAATCAACTATGAACCAGAGACACTCTATGGAGGGTAGGACGGGGAGGGGAGGGATTGGGGTCAAAATAAGGGGGTCGCAATTGTATGGGGAATATAAAAATAAAATTTATAATTAAAAAAAGACGCAACCTAAAAAAAAAAAAGAATCTCATGACCTCTCATAGTTTCATCCTAGAAACCTGAAGAAAGGGAAGTGTCTTGGGATCACTACTTTGTTAGGTACCATCAATAAAGTACACTCTAGGGGCCTCCCTGGTGGCACAGGGATTAAAGAGACAACACTATCAAGCTATCACCAGCCACTGCAGCATAAGTTCGATCCCCAGCTGGCCAGGGAGCTGACCCACATGGCGCGGCAGACCTCTGACCTGTCTCACCCACTGCTCCCCTCACCAGTGTATTTCAGTGGATCTACCGATTTTGCTCCCCTCTCTGGTGAATCCTGTCACCCCCCTCACCTTTCTGGTCTACTCTCCAGTTGTTGTATGCATAAAATAAATAAACCTTTAAAAAATAATAAAGTACAGTCTACCCAGGCAAAAACAAACAAATAAATAAATAAAATTGGAGAAAAGAACACTTTCTGTGAGAGTTACCGTGTTTCTAAAGTACTAAGAAGGTATTTCTGTAACATAAATATTCCTACACTGTGACAGGTGCTAGACTTGGCACTTTCCATTTATTTATATTATTATTAACTTGAAAACTGATTCATCTATAAGAATCTGAGGATCAAATGAAATAAAAATGAGTGTTGTCATTACTTGTGTCTGATCAAGCACTGTGCTAGCAGAGGATGTCGTTCTGTTTGCCCATGGTTGGGGGTAAAGGGGTGTGTTTCAGGTCTGCACAGACCTAGCTAGAATGTGCTCTAGTCTGAAAAGTTGGATGTGTGAAACCCAACACCAACCAGGAAAGCGACCTCCGCTGCAGACCTGGCCGTGTAGCTGGGGGTGGGTGCATGGGCAAGGATGATGACACTAGGGCCACCATCTGAAAAGTGGTATCGTTCCCCTCTAGGTCGGGAGGACTTTAGCAGTCAAATAGACTCATAATAAAGACCACCCAATACACAAACTGAGTCAGGAACAACCAATAAGGTATGATTTCTGGGTGAGAGGGTGACTCTTCTTTTGAATTCATCTCCCTACTGAAATTTCAGAGCTTGAGGAATCCGTTTTTAGAGGCAGGTTTTGATAACGGATTGTAAAAGCCAGACAAAAAAACAAACAAAACAAACACAAAATATGAATTTATGGAATATTTGTTCTATGCCATTTTACATATTAACTTTAAGGTAGCTTTAATTAAGCTATATGTATTTTGGCCAGGAGGTGAGAAATGATCAGAGAACGAGGCTGGATAATGTTTTCTTTTTTTTGGTGGGGAGAAAAGGGCAAAGCTAACAAATATACAGTGTGTAGGTACTTAAAAAATGTAATGCCTCACTTAATCCTCACTAAAGAAAGGTTTTATTAGCTCATTCATAAATTAAGGAAATGGTTCCAGAAATTTAAGTGGTTTTACTAAATTCATTCACGCTGATAATTGGTGACAGATCAATGCTTTTAACTCCTGTCTGTATGACTCCCAATTCCATGATCATTTTAGTACCTGAGACTGGATTCAAGTCGGAGGTGGTCAAGAAGTTAGCTAGGAACTCCTGAGTCCATGAGGCCATCGTGCCCCATGAGGCTATGAGACGTAAGTGTGAGAGCCAGAACTAAGAAGGTACGGTAATCTAGGTCACCTTGTATCCAGGGCATTTTTCAGACTGGCTCAAGTTCATGTGAGATTCTTGGTGCCAATGAACTTTTAGTTTAGCTACTTTCAAGCAAGGACATGCATGCCAACAAGGGCATGTGAAGACTGCCCAAGCTCCTCTGTGGGAGGACTAGGAGGCTGTTTCTAGACACCTGACTTCCATGCAGTCTTCCATAAAGTGTATCTGCTGAAATATGGCTGTGGTTAAATGGGCCCTCTCCCCTGCAATCTCGTTATTCAATTTCATACTTTCACTCTCCACAATAAAAGTTACTTTTCATCCATCCACCCCTGATTTTACTGATACGTGATTTCACATTTAAATACACTGGAATACAAAAGAAGGGAGCATTGCAATTACTGATGTTACTATTGAGAGAATGATGTAGTATGACAGAAAATAAAAGTCTTACATATAGACACATTCTGCAAAAAATGTAGGACAGTTTGAACAAACAAAAGCTTTCAGAAAAAAAAAAATTATACATGACAATGTCATTCTTTGCAGGATGTGAAAGTCAATGTAAATTCAATGAGAAAGCTATATGAAATATTGACTTAAAGACAAGATTGTGCGTTTTTTTTTTTTTGCTGGGACCCTGAAAAGTGGCCAGGGAACGAACTGGTGCTGCAGAGGCTGCAGAGGCGGCGCTCAACCGCTGCACCACCAGGGGAGGCCCAAGTTTGTGCATTTCTTCTGAGAGTCAGAGGCTACAGTTAAACAGTAGTGTAGCCCTTACTTTTCATTTTTTTTCCACTTTTTTAAAAAGATTTATTTATTTATTTATAAAAGCACTGGGTACAGTTAGAAGCATGGGAGGGTGAGAGAATTCACAGAGCCAGAGCAGGGAGCAGAGCAGGCAGAAGGACCCAAGTACACTGCTGAGGGGAGCAGTGGGAGGCAGGAGAGGTCTGCGCGCCATGTGGGACCCTTGACAGCCGGCCTGGGATCGAACCCGTGCTGCAGGGGCTGCGTGGGCAGCTTCGCAACCCAGCGCTCAACCGCTGTGCCACCGGGGAGGCCCTCCACTTTTTTTTAAAATTTACACACAACACTATATAAGTTTAAAGTTTACAACATAATTATTTGACTTACATAAGTTTAGTTAACATCCATCTTCTCATAGATTCAAAAAATAAATTTTTCTTTGTGATGAAAACTCTTAGGATTTACTATCTTAGCAACTTTCAAATACATCATGTAGCACTGTTAATGGCAGACATCGTGTTGTACATTATATCCTTAGTACTTATTTTTCTTAAAACTGCAAGTTTATAGCTTTCGATTACCTTTATCTGTTTTTCCCTCCCCTCGTACCCTGATGCCCTGTTTCTGGTAACCACAGTGTTTTTTTTGTTTTGTTTTGTTTTTGTTTTTTTAGATATTTGTAATTCTCTGTCTGACATACCACTGTAATTCCTTCAGTGTCTATCCATTTGTTGCAAATAGCAGGGTAACCTTCTATTTTGTTGCTGAATATATATGACCTATATATATATATATTGCTGAATATATATTATCTATATATATTTATGTATGCATACACACATGGATATATACTTACCCGTGTGTGTGCTCACACACATGCATGGATAAACATACATGCACATATGGTACACATGCATGTTATAGATACATGTATGTGTGTATATGCATACTAACACACCACAACTTCTTTACCTTTTCATATATTGATGGACATTTATGCCTTGACTGTTAAAGATAGTGCTACTGTGAGCATGGGGATGCAGATATCTCTTCCAATATTGTTTTCATTTCCTTTAGGTGTATTTCCAGAAGTGGAATTGTTGGATCATATGGTAGTTCTATTTTGAATTTTTTCAGGTATGTCCATACTTTCCCCCATAGTGTCTATACCATATATAAACCTACCTATAGTGCATAGCTTTTATTTTAAATTGTAATTGTTATTGTGCAATGAAAATTTTATCTTTAGCAACTACCTAATCTTTTTGAATGTCAGACATAAAGATGCATGAGACTTTGTAGGAAAAACATAAGAAGTTTATTAATGAAAATATTTATAAACACAATAGATTCTTTGAATCTGTCAAATCAATTATCCCTCTGGAATCTTCTTTATCACCCAGCTAGATAGGATCAATTTTGGGAATGAAAGAGAAGGCTAATAATAAGGATTACACCCTCCCACTCATTTCCTCAACATTATTTTTGCATATGCACTTAAAAAAGCATGAAGGAGTGTGGGAGATATTTTAGGTTCATAATTGCAAGGGCTGTGATCCCCAAAATCTGCTAGGATAAATCTGAATATTTGTAGTTGAATACTCAAGTCTTCTTAGTGAATTATCATACATGTTTATGCCTCTAATTTTCAGAATTGTTGCTAGTAAGTTTACAGAAGGATGTATACATCTAAATCTCAGGCGAGAGTAATGAACCAACTTGAGATGTTTTGAGTTTAAATTAGCTACTTCTAACCCCTGCCCCAATTACCAAAGATTGTTTCCAGCAAAGAAACAGGAATAACTTTTCTCCCCTATCTATTACAAACTAATTATGGCTTTAATCTACTTAAGGGATATATAACTTATATTAAGTTATTGAAAAACATGACTTTGTGTAGACTCGAGTCTCACGTAGTCTCTATTTTTGAATAGATAATTGAGATTTTTCTTCAAGAAATCATTTGTATAAATTTAATGAAGTTAACTCAGTGCTCTGTATCATTTAAATAATGAAGTTTGCATCTTTGAAATGACAATACATTCCTTTTTTGCATAATTTTATTTAGTATTTTAATTTTTCTTCTCTATATTCTAAAAGCTGGAAAAAGAGATAGTACAGGCATTGATGCACAACCAGTAAATAAACTTTTCTGTAATATAAGTGAGAACATTTCTTCAGAAGAGCATGTGCTTAGGGCATAACCTTCAGCAATTTTCAAAAAGGTAGTATTAATTATAAGGAACTCAAGGAGAAAAAGTAGTTATTGCTGGTAGGAATAATAGACACAAATACTGAATGCATAAAAATGTTTGGTTCTATTTTGGGAAATTTCTGTGTATTTCACAGGCTCCCAAAAGTATGAAAGTCCTTTTAGACTGTGTTATTAGAATGCCAGCACTTTTTATAAAAGGTTTTAGATGTTAGGTTATATATTTGGTTTTGTGAACGCTTATAGACCTTTATAGTGACCTAAACCCATCTTAGACCAAATATCAAGTTACTTGTAATTTTGAATTTCCATATCTTTCATTTATTTATTTACTCATTCAGAAGACATTTGTTGGTGATTCTATGTATGAAGAACTGGAGACATTACTCTCAATAAGAGAAACCCCATTTGTGGCGTGGAGGAGGGACACACCATCTTTTCAGTTCAACAGAAAAGCAATGCAATGTAGTGTGCATTTCTATCAGAATTGTTTCTGTTAATTGTCTCTTTATGTTAGATAGATTATAAACATCTTTTAGTGGGTGAATCCATCTTCAGAATAACTATTTATCTCTCAACTTCTACCCAGGAGCTCAGAAAAAGACCATAAGTTCAGTAAAGATTTAAAATATTTTGCTAGACAACTTTTAGCTCATTCAGTATTTAATTGTGCCCCAGAAAATGTTCCTATTAAACTGTCATTCTGCTGACATAATGAAAATCGTGATCTGGCTGTGGGGTAGTGAGCGTGAGTTGGGTGTTCAAGTGTCCAGTCGGGTTCTATTGTTCCCATATGCGTGGAGAGTGAAAAGACCTCCTTTTACTATAATGTGAGCCCTAGGACTGTGCTTAACTTGAGATTTGTGGGTGCCTGCTAGAGCAGTCTATTGGTAGGAAGCTTGTTTCCTTGTGAAAAGGAATCTCTTTGCTGGGATTATTGTCTGACTCCAATTGCAGTGTGAGCCAGTACACATACATCTTCCTCCTCCATAGAAGTAGAATGTAAATAGTGGACACCCTCACTTTTTGTTAAGCTGGGGTTTGTAACTTTCATTGGTAAGCAGTCTTTAGTTGTAGAGAGGCTTGTACATTTGAGGTGCCCCTATGACAACTATCTTGTCAAATAATACACTTGTCAGTAACCAAAACACTGCCTCTTTTGTAGCAAATGCATTTTATACTGTGTTTTAGCAAACCCTTAGATGACCAGGATCTATAATCATGATCCCTGAATCCAAAATTCTCTTGGGAAGAAAAAACTCTGTTTCAAATGGTTAACCATTGAGAGCTCTTTCCCCAGGTAGCTTACTTTCACCAGCAGTGCTCAACTTGTCAAAGTGTACTAGGGGAAGGACTATCCTGGTGTTTTGTGTAAATGACAGAGGAAGACAATAGATTTTTAAAGACATATTCTCCCCATAGGACACATCTCCTAGTTTTCTGACAAGGATAGTAAATCTCTTTTAGCACATGTCATTTAAGTAACAGCCACTGCTTAGCTGGGTTTCACAGGTATCTTCTTCTTTAAAAAAGAACTAGATAGGAAAATACTGTCTGAAATTGAATTCTTAGGAAGTTGTTACAGATTCAATTTCAGAATGCAACAACATACACACAATGTAATGTAAACATAATGAGTAATAGGGGTTCATAGATTTCTGTTACATTGATGCAAAGGGCTTTCAGCCCAGGACTTATCTATATATGCCTTTACCTGTAATACCTTCTCTCTCTCTCTCTCTCTCTTCTCTCCCCATGGTAACCTCAAGGGAATTTTTAGGATGTATTGTAAATGCTAAGAATGGGTGATTTTTAATTCTGTTGGAGTCACCTAATTGCCCATAATATATCAATGGAATTTTAGTTAGCAAGGAAAATATTTTCAAAAGGTCATTTATCTTGCACAGTTGGAACGGGAGTGTAACCCTGTTTCTAATTCCTAAAATGTAAACGTGTCTGAAAGCAGCAGTCATGACTAGCTTGGGAAAGGGCAACAGTCAGTGGTATGGTGATCTTGGTTCAGTACAGTAGTGTAATGGTGTGTATAAATCTCTTTGCACTAGTGACTGGTGTTCTGTTAAAAAATTATGTCTGTTCTTACATGAAATGCAAACAATTCTTAGTGATCTAAGTGACAGTCTTGAAAGTTAACTGATATATTTTCATCAAGTTCCTCTCATCGAAGCAACCTCAAATTTTGATTTTGGAGGGTGGATAGAACTATATCACCATTCACTCTCAATAATTACTGCAGCCTATTTGAAAATGTGCTTGCACAAAACAATGCTTTTCCATGGCAGCCTGTATTTTAGTAGGAAAGTGCTTTAAATGGGTATCTTCAAACACTTGCTGAATAAATACTACTTGTGAAACATTTTCTAAGCTTTGAAGGTCATATAAAAGTGACTAAGCACATTAGTTGGGCTATTAAAAAAGGATCATGCCATAAATGGGGAGGAAATATTGCAAAAAACATGATGTACAAAGAACTCTTAAATGCAACAATAAGAAACCAGTTATCCAAACAAGAAATGGGCAAATATCTGAATAGACATTACCTCATAGATGACATATCTAAGACCAATAAGCATATGAAAAGATGCTCAGTATCATATGCCATCAGGGAGTTCAAATTAAAAAAAAATACATGCCTGATAGTATGGCTTATATCCAAAATACTGACAAACCCACTTTTCTGCCAAAGATATAGAACAAGAAGTCTCATTCATTACTGGTGTGAATGCAAAGTGGTACAGACATTTTGGAAGACAGTTTGGTGGTTTCTTAGAGAAGTAAATTACACTACCATATAATCCAGCAATCTTATTCCTTGATATTTACCCAAATGCGTTAAACTTATATATTCACAAAAGTTTGGACATAAATGTTTATAGCACTATATGCATAATTGCCAAAATTGGAAATTATCAAAATGCCCTTCAATAGATGAATAAATAAACTGTGGCAATGCAATATTATTGAACATGGCATATTATTGAATGGTATATTATTAAACAATAATACAATGTAATATTATTTAGCAATAAAAATAAATGTGCCATTGAACCACTAAAAGACACAAAGGAAACTTAAGTACATATTGCTAAGTGAAGAAAGGCAGTCTGAAAAGGTTACAACTTTATGACATTTTCGACGAGGCAAAACTATGGGCACAGTAAAAAAGATCAGAGGTTGGGAAGGAGGGAAATGAGGAGTGCAGGGGATTTTTGAGGAAAAAGAAACTATTCTGTATGATACTACAATGTTATTTCATATTTGTCAAAACTCATAGACTGGACATCATTGTTATGAACCCTAATATAGACTGTGAATTTTAATATCATTACTGGCTCATTATTTATAACAAGTATACCCCAACACAGGGGGAACTGGAGAGTTCGAGGGTATAAGGGAAATTTCAGTAATTTCTGCTCATATTTCTGTAAACATAAAACTACTATAAAATTTAAGTGTATTTGTTTAAAAGGCATCATAGATCTTTATTAAACAAGCTAGCAGAATGGAAGCTTTCACATTCTAAACATTTTCAATCTAAGAACTATATTTGTGAGTAATAAAATAACTTTAAAAACATATAAACTTCTCTTACTAATTCAAAGTGAACTTTCTATCAGTAATTTAAACGGAGATTGATTTGATAACAATGTGTTGAAAATGGCGTATTTGAGATGAACTATTTTATCAATTGTATAATGCATTTTTTTCAGAAAACATTTATTACAAATGAAGTTATAATTTGAAGCACTAGTCTCCTTTAAATGTCATTAGGTTTTAAAAAAAAAAAAAACAGAAAAAGCAGGGAAAAAACACTGAATTCTAGAAAGTCAACAGAACAACAAGACACAGTGAAACCATTCTGACTGCTCACTAGCAAAGGAATGGAATCTTTGAAGATTAACAATTTGATAAATCAAAGCAACCCACCCGTGAAAATGAAAGGTAGCTTTCCATTTTGCTGATAGTCCAAAGTACTAAATTGGTTATTCTCTCTCTTAGCTGCAAACTTGGACATTTTGAACCTTTATGTCCTTAACTTGTCTAGAAAAAAGATACAATATAAAAAGAAATATCATCTTGAATTGCCCCTTCACAACTCATAGTTATTAAAGAAGCTAGAAAGTAATAGGTATTTTTAACTTTCCCATGAAAGAGAATTTAAATGGAAATGTTTAAAAAAAAAAAAACCTAAACGTGTATGCATTTAATATCTTGAAAATATTTGTTGACACATTACTCATTCTATATAATGTATCCGCTAAATATGCCTTCCATTATATAATCTATTTTGAGTGCAAAATGTGGTTAATTAGATATAATATCACAGTGTTATCAAAGTGTACCTCTTTAGGACAGTAGTAGGAATTTTAGTCCTTACCTTGTGATAATTATAGTTTGTTTTTAAAAATAATGTAAGCTGCTTGAGAACCAATACATTGCAGCTGCTTAGTAAGTACTTGCTGAGTGAATCAGTTAAGCTATGACATCAGTAACACCTAGTAAAATATGTGCTAGTTTTATGTATTATTTTTGTGCTACGATTATTATTTGAGAACAATGTAAATTCACATGCAGTATATGAAATAATACAGATAGCTCCCCATGTATAGTTTGCCCGGTGTTTTCCAGTGGTAGCATGTTGTAAAACTATAGTACAGTATCCAGCCAGAACATTGATATTGATAAAGTCAAGATACAGACACTGCCATCACTTACTGCCTGTTACCTTTGCCCCCCTTTCTTTTTAGATATTTTCTTTTTTTCCCCAATTTTTTATTGTAGTAAAATGCACATAATCTAAAATTTGTTAACCATCTTTCAGTATATATGTATAGGTCAGTGATATTAAATATTTTATATGTTGTGCAGACATCAACACCATCCATGTCCAAATCTCTTTGCTTCTTGCAAAGCTGAGACTCTATACCAATTAAACAGTAGCTCACCATTCCCTTCCTCTCAGCCCCTGGTAACCAGAGTTCTAGTTTTTGTTTCTGTGATTTTGACTATGCTAGGTACCTCTTGTAGGTGGAATCCTACAATATTTGTATGATTTTTGTAGCTGCTTTATTTCACCTGGGTTAACATCCTTAAAAATTCATCGATGTAGAAGCACTTATCAGAACTTCCTTTTAAAGTCTGGTTGCTAATACTCCATTGGATGTATGTACCATCATTTATTCATTCATCTGTTGATGAACACTTGTGTGGTTTCCATGTTTCAGCTATTGTGAATAATGTTGCTCTGAATATATTTTGTACAAATATTTCTTTGAAACAGAGGGCAATGATTTTTAAGAGATTTATTATTTGGTTATTTATTACAAGAATATGATGCTAACCTGAAAAATGTTCCCCAAGTGTAGGTAAATCAGTTTTAACTTTTGAGGATCTGTTATACTGTTTCTGCAGTGGCTGTCCCATTTTACCTACCAACCAACAGTCTGTGAGACTGCCAATTTCTCCACATCCTGGCTACATCTGTTATTTTTTTCAATTTTGATAGAAACAATTTTTCAGTTTTGATGGAAGTGATTGTGGTTTTGATTTGCATTTCCCTTATGATTAACGATGGTTAGCATCTTGTCATGTGCTTATTGGTCTGAATCTTCTTTGGAGAAATGTCTATTCAAATTCTTTGCTCATTTTTGAATCAAGTTGCTTGTTTTATGTTGAGCTTTAATATTCTCTATATAATCTGGACATTAATCCCTTATCAGATATTTGATTCACATTTTCTCCCATTGAATGGGTTATATGTTCACATTTTGCTGGACAAAGTTTTACATTTCAATGCTGCTCAACTTATCTATTGTTTAAAGATTTATTTATTCATTCATTCATTAATTAATTCATTCATTCATTTATACAAGCACTGGGTACAGTTAGAAGTGCAGGAGGGTGAGAGAATTCACCAGAACGAGAGCGAGGAACAGAACAGGCAGACTGACGAAACACACTGCTGAGGGGAGCAGCAGACGCGGCAGGAGAGATCTGTTGTGCCATGTGAGACTCTTGCTGGAGGCCGGGGATCGAACAGGCACTGCAGAGGCTGTGGGGCAGCTTTGCAGCCTAGTGCTCAACTGCTGCGCCACCAGTGGAGGCCCTCAATTTATCTTTTTGTTTCATGGTTGTCCACACCTTGGTTTCATAGCCCAGAAATAATCACCAAGCTCAATGTCATGAAGCTTTTGCTCCTAGTTTTTTCCTGAGCATTTTATAGATGCTGTTACATTTAGGCTTTTGATCCACTTTGCATTAATTTTTGTATATGGTGTCAGGTAAGAATCCAACTTCATTGAGCATGTGGATATCAAGTTTTCCCAGCACAATTTGTTGAAAGGATTGCTTTCCTTCATTGAGTAGACTTGACACTATTATTGAAAATTATTTGGCCACATATCATATGTGAGGGTTTATTTCTGAACTCTGTTCTATTGGTCTGTGACTGCCTTTATGGCAGTGCCACATTGTTTTGATTATTGTAGCATTGTAGTAAGTTTTATTACCAAGAAGACTGAGTCTTTCAATTTTGTTCTGTTTCAAAATTGTTTTGGCTATTCAAAGTCCCTTTAGTTTTCATGTGAGTTGTTATATGTATTTTTCTATTTCTGTAAAAAATGCTATAAGCATACTGATAGGAATTTTATTAAATCATAGGTTGCTTTGGGTAGTACTGATATTTTAACAATATTGTTTTTCAATGCATGAATATTGGATATATTTCCATTTATTTATGTCTTTCATATCTTTCAGCAATATTTTATACCTGGCTTTGTATTTTATTGATTGATTTTTAAAATATATTTTTATTGAAGTAACATTGGTTTATAACATATGTTTTAGGTATACAACATTGTAATTCCATTTTTAAAAATGTTATTTTAGAGAATTTAACTTAATGATTTTTTCTAATTGAGTAAATGTTTAGCACACTACCGCTACATTACAATATTGTATTATGTATTGAACCACCTATTATGCTATCTTATTTTACTTGTAGACAGAGAAATGCCTATCAATCATATCTGTGAGTAAAAAGTTATTAGAATAGTTAAATGACATTTAATGCAGCATAGCTAGAAAATGATATCAGTCGACAAGCCTCTTTTAATAATTTAGGTTTTGAATTACATCTCACTGAGCTCAGCATTATCTTCCACAGAATTCACAAATCCAATGAAAGGTAAAATAGTTTAATATCCTTTCTGTTGTTTATGGTTCTCATTTTCTTGCTTAACGGACCTGCTATTTCAGACATTGTTTTCCTTTACCTTTTAATCAGCTTAAATGTATCAACTAATGAGACAAGTCCTATTACAAGTAAAGCATGAAAATCTATGGGAAGTAATGTTTCTTTTTCTTTTCTTTTTTTTCTTTTCAAGATGTAAAGGGGTGATTAGATATTATCCCATAAAGCTTTCCTGTCTTCTCAACTAGTAAACAACTCTATGCCATTAAATCAATCTTTATGTGTCAGATACCTTATGCAAAAGAAGCCCTAATAGCCCAGAGGTTAGAGTATATATAGAGTATATAACCCAGAGGTTAGTTTTTACCAGAAATACATATTAAAGTGATAGAAAATCCAACTTTTACATCTCTAGATACTCCAGAGTAATTAGCCCAAAATTCATTTACCTTTCATTCATTTACTTATAAATTCATTTTCAGATATCTATTAGTACCTCTTCTGTACTAATTACACTGCTCTGCATTCAGGCCTGTGATATCCAGTCTACAGAATACCCCAGTACCCTCATTATTCCCTGCTCTTGCTACTCACACCCTGTGTAGTCCCTTCCCACATTCCTCATGGCTGGTCTGTGTGACCAATATAATATTACAAAATCATATCATTTCTAAGATTAGCTAATCTTAGCCTTTATATCTTAGCCTTGTATCACTTTGTCCATTGGTATCAGCAGCTCATTTGAGTGTGGTGAGGAACTGTTGATGCCTACCAGTAGTCATGTGAAAGAAGTGGATCCTTCAACCCAGTTAAGTTTCAAATAATTGTAGCCCTAACTGATGCCTTGGTTACAGCCCCATGAGAAGCCTGTGCCAACACAGCTTTAAAAAGTGATTTTAGAATCCCTGACTCTCAGAAACTATGAGATCATAAATGGTTGTTTTTTTTTTTTTCACCTTGACACATATGGGACAACTTTTAACATAGCAATAGATAAACTACTACATTAGACATAGTGTAATAATGAAGAAGACAATATATTCACCTTCATGAAGCTTTTAGGTACAGTGAGAGCACAAGAAATACCTCTCAGTCTTGGAGGCCAGGGGCAGTTAAAGAAATTGTAGCTAAATTGTGGCTCCAAAGATGAGGATAAAGTAGTAGCCAAAGGAAAGCTTGGAGCTGGAGAGGCAGAAACTACAGATAGAAGGAAGTAGGTGAGCAAATTTCCCAGTGATAGAGTTCTTGTGTGCAGTAGGGAATGGTGAAAAATAAAGATGGGGAGATGAGCAGGGTTCTGTTGAAAAGGAATGTGAGCACTGCTGAAGTTTAGTTTTTGTGCTGAAGTTCTAGCAGAAACATACTAGATATTTAGGCAGACCCATCCTATAATTCAGACTACATAAATGCACATTAATGAACCACATTCATTCACACTAAATTTCCAAGGATAATTCTAGAGACCAGGAGGTGCTGGCACAGAAAGAGGAGAAAAAGGTGGGAGCTTTACAAGAGGGAGAGCAGGGAGAGGAAAGGAGTTGGGATTTGAGCATGTCAGGAGATAAGAATGGGAAGAATTTGAGGCTGTCATATATAATCAGACATATTCATCTCTCAATTGTTATCCCCAAACCCCAAGAAACCCATCTCATACTTGCTCCTCTGATATCATTATTGATCCAATTGCTCAAGAGGGAAACCTCTAAGTCACTGGGAACAGTTCCCATTTCCTCACATTTTGTTTCACATCCAGTCAGTATCACATTTTGTTTCCAGTGCCTGAAATACTCTTTTTTTTTTTTTAGTTTTTCCCTGCCTCTACTTCCCCACTAAAATAGTGTTACGTAGACCCTTACACATCTTCCTTGACTTATTGTGGTGGCTTCATAATAATTTAACTCCTAATGATACTTCAAAAAAATCTCTCTACTCCTCCCAGTGCCATTAAGCACATGCATTGCATGTGTACATGTACACACACACAAACACACACACGCACACACATGCACAGACATAAGCATACCCTTCTCTGCTCAGATATATTTTACTGTTTCAACTTGTCCTATTCTGCCCCACTTCAAACACCCTATTGCAAGGCCCTGTTACACTCGTGGGCTCATTTATCCACTTTTAGTCCCTCCTCTCTTCTTAGGGGACTCTTAACCCTTCTTTTGCTAACTGATTCCTACATGTCTATGAAGACTCATCTTATGTGTGACCTCTTCTTGGACATATAGCTGGTATCTTTGATTCCCACCTATGCTGTTACTCCTCTCACTATATAATCATTTATTATTCACATGATAGTCTCATACTGGCGGGTGAAATTCCTGAAGCCATGGCCCACCCCTCAGGTGCCTGGTACTGCCAGCAGAGTATCTGGCATAAAATAAACAATAAATTCATTAAATGGGTAAATGACTAGATTGAGTACTGCATGTCAATTTTCTACTTTTTTTAAAAAAAATATTGTAATCCAAAGAAGACATTATTGAGCATAAGAATGCCTTGTTCTTAAGAGCTGAGAAAACTTGAATAATTCTTTCTTATCAACTAGAGGAAGGAGTTTGATTTTCATTCTGCATGTCCTGGAAAGTGAATTAATGAGTATTAGGGGTAAACAGCTTCCAACTGAACTTTTAACAACTAATTTATGCTCCAGGACCAATAGGTTATTGTGTATCTTTGTCTTTGTTTGTAAGAAACCAATTAAACTGTGCCTTGTAATAGTGCTTTCAGAAAGATCAAAACCAAAATCCTTTTATTTTTTAACTCTGACTTCAGATATGATTCAGCTGATGTCTTCCCTGAGAGGAGATTTCTTTGAAGTCAGGGGAACTCCCCAGTTGGATGACCTGGCTGGAAACATGCTCTATCTAAACATGATATGAATTTAAAGGGAACAATTAAAGAGTTATTTCCATTTTGATTCTAATAGCAAGCCCTTTTACTTGTATGCCCTTCAACCTGTCTACATTCCAGCTGGGACTTCAGTGGAGCCTTATGTCAGAACTTTTAAAAGAGCTTTGAAAAGGAAATGTGTGAAATCATAAATGCTTCAGAAATAAGAAAATGTTTCTCAGTCTATTACACTCCTAACCCCTTGTTTCTGCTTAACAGACTTTATTAAAGGTCAGTAAAAATGTTTTATACTTTATATAATCTATATTTTAGACTTCCAGGACATATTTTTCTATTTTAAATATTCACTGTTAATAACTGATGGGCTCGATATATTTGAGGTTTAGAATTTGAGGAAAAACCAAAAGTCACCATCAGAATGAATTAAGCATGTACAACATTGAAACCTAAATTCCACAGCCTTAAGTTAAAGAGAATGTATGTGAAAATTTGCAATATTACTTTCCCAATTAAACTAATATCTAACATAAAATCACCATAACACTTTGTAGTTTACAAGTCAAATTTCTGTACTCATTTTTCATCGTAATGATCAGTGACATAGATGATAAATCATTTCATTCTGTAGATGAGGAGAGAGAAGTCTGAGAAGGTTCAGTGACTTGAGCTATGAGTGTCCCTAGGTCTGTGCAGTCAACATCTCCTACCTTCCATTTGGTCTGACCACTGTTTCTATTTTGTTTTTATTTTTTATTGTTTTTTAAGATTTATTTATTTATTTATACAAGCACTGGGTACAGTCAGAAGCACGGGAGGGTGAGAGAATTCACCGGAGTCAGAGCGGAGAGCAGAGCAGGCAGACTGACGAAGTACACTGCTGAGGGGAGCAGTGGGCGGCAGGAGAGGTCTGTGCGCCATGTGGGACCCTCGCCCAGTGGCCGGTGATCGAACTAGTGCTGCAGAGGCAGCTTTGCAACCCAGCGCTCAACTGCTGCGCCACTGGGGAGGCCCTATTTTGTTTTTACTTGAAAGTTTCTTTATAAAAAGTGTTGCTAGCATAATTTAGATTTTTTTTGAAATAGCATAAGCTAATACCCACAAATATTTTCAGGTTTCTTATTACACTAGTATGTTATATGTCACTTGACTATTAACTTTTCCCCTAAGAAACTAATTTTTATTGTTTAGCTATGCCACTTTATTGTCAACTTTTCCTCTCAGAAAATATTTTTTTCATTGTATAGAAAAGCTAGTATCACCTGGCTATAAAGGATATTTCACTCAAGTGCTTATTGGCATTTTTGAATTTGTGATTCCTTTCACCTTTTTATGACTCCAGAAATTAAAGGATTCTTGGCTGTACATCAAACGATTATCATGTAGTTATTATTTATTTTTATAGCTTAATTGAATCTGCTGCTAGCTCAGTCTAGTGCTTGTTCCATTGGACCAATGACTGCAATATGGAAATATGTTATGCATTTTTAATAATAATAATAATAATAATAAGGCAATAATTCTGCATTTCAAAAAGGTGTTCCAGGGGCTGCTTAAGTGAGGTTTAATGTCAATTAAGAAATACTGCTATGTCCTTACTGAAATCCTGTGATAATCACATTCATCAGGACTTTTCCTGAAGCCAGGTGCAAATAACCACTTTGGAGGAGGATTTCCTAAGTATGAACTTGATGCATCATTTTTCTTAATGATACATATTGTCACACAGTAATAAAATCTTTTTTTACTGCTTTTACAGTAATAGGCACTCTGAAATAGTGATACAGACACAAATGTACATTATTAAATGTCTGGCCTATGACTTTGGGACCAAGTATCATTATCTGGAAATATTTAGAATGAATAACTAAAAGCCGCAGAAAATTTTCAAATACCATTTTAATGAATAGTTGCAGTTATCCATCAGCAAACAGCTATAAAGTAATTGCATTGCCTCATTGAATTTTTATCGCTTTTAATGGTTCTGTCCTTCCTCAGGTGTAAGGCCAATAAGTCAGGTAGCCTGGATACCAAGAATACTCCAGTCATGTGATTTCAAGAATTAACAGGGATAAATCTTTGGTGTTAAAAGGGAAGGGGTTAGGAAGAGGAGCAAAAACAGGAATACTGGGTATGGTGGAGAGCACAGTGGACTGTGGCAGAGGACTATGGGTGCTTTGGCAGTGGGAAGGCTATGGAAATGACACCTGAGGGGAGGAGTTCTATCTTGTCAAAACACTAGCAAGGATGCAAAACAATGGCACTTCATCAACTATATATATATATATATATATATACACACATATGTGTGAGTGTGTGTGTGTGTGTGTGTGTATATATATATATATATATATATATATATATATATATATATATGACAAAGGCATTGGCATACTATGGAAAATTTACCTAAATGTGGAATTTATATGTGCAGGGCTTATAAAGATTACTACAAAGTATTGATAATGACAAAAGATATGTTACATGTTATTGTCAGTATTTGTAATAGACATAGATGTTCTAGTCTATAACACCTGTTGTCGCCCAGGAATGTCATAACAATGTACTACTAATCACATATCTTAAAATAACAGAAATTTAGTCTTTGATAGTTCTGGAGATTAGAAGTCCTAACGCAAGATGTTGGTAGGACCTTCTTTCTTTAGACTTGAGGAAGGTTTCCTTCTTTGCTTTTGGTGATTTTGAACAATCTTTGACATTCTTTGCCTTACAGATCCATCACTCCAGTCTCTGCCTCCATCTTAAAGACTTCTACACTGAGTACCTGTTTCCAAATGTTCTCTTTCTTTTCTATGGATATCGATCATTGGATTAGTTTCCATGCAAATACCGTATGACTTCACTTAATTTGATTGACTCTGCAAAGACCCCATTTCTAAATAAGGATAGATTCACAAGTTCTTGAAGTTAAGACTTCAACATATCTTTTTAGGAGACATGATTCAACACATCACAGAGACCATAGGTTTCCAAACTCAATAACTTTGGAGAATAGGTATATGAAAAGTATAATTGTCTATTTTTAGCATCAACTTTAAGTGTGTGTTTACTATCTGTTGCTGTGTAACAAACCACCCCCAAAACTTAGTTTAAAACAACCACCACCTCATGATATCCTGGGATAGCATGGGTCAAAACTTGGCCAGGATTGGCAGGGCAATATGGTGTCTGTGGTGTCATCCAGCTCATGACTCCTCTTTATGGTAGAAGATGGTTTCCTTCCCAATGAAGGCTGTGGATTCAGGACCTTTCCAAATGGTTTCTTGGGCAGTTTAGTTGGAGCTTACATGGTAGTTCAAGCCTCCAAGAGTAACCGAAGAGAAAGGAACTGGAAACTTTGAGGCTTTTAAGAAACAGGACCCCCAAACTGGCAAGTGTAGCTTCTACCATATTCTATTGCATTGTATAGTCACAGAGAACCCCAGGGTAAGAGGAAAGGGATAACTCTCTATAGAAGAACTGGTGTCAACCTTCTGACCACTGACTTCTCCCATATAAAAAAAAAAAAAAAATCTTACCAAGTTGCAATAGTGCCTTGAATTTAAAAAACTGCTGAGATAAGACAAATCCATATATGCATAAGGCTCTTTAATTGTGGTTCCTCTCAATCTGTAGACACGTAAGCCATTTGGAGAATTTCTTTGCTAGTGTAAAATACATAATGGTCAGATAGAAGTAGAGTAACCACACAACCTTCTCTTCAAAAGGGAGAAAATCAGAGGCCCATAGAAGTACTTACCCACACTAATTCTGAAATCCAGCCAGATATAGATCGCCAGTTCCTTGATTATGTTGTAGCTCTGTTTCTAGAAACCATTGCAATAGGTTTTGATTATACTCCTTGAGTGTTCCTCCATTTTCATAAAGCTTTATGACTTCTGTGTATCAAATGATAATCCAGGTTATCAAATAAAAGCCACTTTTGTTTCTGACTTAATCCTTCTACTTTGGGTTGACATTTGGGGTTTTCTGGGAAAATAATGTCCAAATGCTTTTTTTTTAGTTTAAAGGTTTTACCAAGCATATTTTAAGATTCATAGAGTGCCTGCCTTCTTTTCTGGCAGAAAGGTCTAAGTTGTATAAACTTTAAGATTCTTGGGAGACCTGTTAGGCTTGCCCTCAAATCATTTTGAGGTCTCAACAATGGAACACCCTTGAGATTATTTACTGCACTGTCAATTTTACAGGTAGTCATCTGGATTTAACCTTTGTCCTGAGGCTATTTCTGACGTGGCAAATCTGATGCTGGAAAAGGCTAGGATGAGAAACAGATGTGTTTTCATATTCAGTCTGTCTTGGTTCCTTAAAGTTCCTGTAAATCCTGCTCACAAACTTGGTAGTTCCTTCTTTAGTCCTTGTTTCTCATAGTTTATCTTCAACAAATAGAAGTCATTTGACATTTTCTCTATTTTGCCCATTAACCCTCTTCTCAGATCCACAAATTCATTAAGTTCTTTTACCATTTTTCTTCATAATCACTTGTGATATTAATGCTAAACTTCCTGCTAATACAGAAAGACAATCCCATGTTCTCCAGCCTCCAGTAACATATTTTCTCCATTCCTGAGGGCTTCCCCAATAGTCCTTCCTAGGCTCCTACAGCTTTTGTTCCAGGGCAGGGAAAGGAGAACCCCCAAACTCCCAAACCTGCCTGCTCTAAATAAGTTCTGTCATCTGCCATGTCAAGACAAAGTATTCTCTAGTGCATAGGGCCTTTAATGGAAAGGAACTTTAATACAATCAGAGTACAATAAAGAGGTGAGATGGAAAGGATAAAGAACAGAGTTTCCAAATCAAGTGCCCGAACTTACCCATCCCCTCATGTGTAAATGCCCAGCCAAACGGAATGGGGTAGGCCCAAAGAAGGGCTGCAGAAGCCCAAAAGTATATCATAAGCCTGAGGCAGCTCCTGGTGGGGACCCATAGGAAAAGGGCAGAAGGGTTCCAGCATGACTAAGACAGAGGAACAAAATCAAAATCAAGATAAAAGCTGCCATTGTTATCCTCCCCTCCAGTCTCTCACCCACATCTGTTTCACCCAGTCCAAGACCAAGAAGCAAGTGCAGTTTTTTCACATTTCTCTAATCCATGTGCCTCCTTCAGGCCTCCTTGTTCTTCATTCTTCTTCCTTCCTCCCCCAGGCTTCTCTCCAGCTTCTCTGCCTCCCCGCTCAGCTCTACACTTCCTTGGGTGGAACATGGAACCTGGAACCTCCCCTTTCCCTGGGGACCAACACATTACACTTTTTATTTTTTAAAGATTTATTTATTTATACATACATACATACATACATACATACATACATACAAGCACTGGGTACAGTCAGAAGCGCGGGAGGGTGAGAGAATTCACCAGAGCCAGAGCGGTGGCCGGGGAGCAGTCGAGGATCGAACCGGCGCTGCAGAGGCTGTGGGCAGCTTCACAACCCAGCGCTGAACCGCTGCGCCACCGGGGAGGCCCCCACATTACACTTTTACTAACAATCTCTTTAAACTCCCTCTTTCCCACTCAGTCATCATGACGCCCTTCCAGCTTCTATTACTGCTTGCTCTCCAGCCACTGACACATGTCACAGGCTATTTACCACCCCACCTCACCTCCAGGTAATGAAATGCATTCCAGTTTTCTACTATTGCATAAAAATCTACCCCCTAAAAAGTTATTTAAAATGATGACCATTTTATTATACCTCATGATTTTTTGTAGATGAGAAATGCAGGCAAAGTCTGACCAAGGTAGTTTTTTTCTGCATGTGGTGTCATCTGTGCTCATTTGGAAGCAGTTGGGATGGTCTAGAACAGCTCCTGCTATTTTCACAAAGTCCTTTTAGCTTAAAATATTCAACATGCCAAGGTTTCATGTCATGGGGTAGCAGGTCCTGAACCCCATCTGTGCCCTTCTCAGAGTATAATAAATTTGGATAAATGCATCTGTTTTACAAGTAGGTGCTATCTCTTGTTTCTGTCTCTCTTACTGTCAAGTATTGTGACTTTCAACTTGTATTTAACTACAACCCATGATTTACATTGTAACTCACACTGAGCCTGCACATCACACGCATTCACTCACATACTGACACATTCAAAGTGTAACTGACAAGCTTCTTAAATCTGTAATAGACTGATATTTTCTATGTGTTTCTGTTATATTTAATTTTTAGAAACAATAACTTTCATTATTGCTCACTGAATTGATTTCACAACTGCAGGCTGATTTTATAAGTTGCAGTTTAAAAAGCAATTGTCTTGAAGAAGCAAGAGACAAAGAGTTTTGTGGATTACACTTACACAATAATTTATTGTGAAAATATATTCTTTACAGGAAGATCTGGGAATTGATTGAAAGGGGGAATGTGAAAGAACTGTTCATACCAATTCTTTGCCCAGTGGCTTCTCTGACAAAACACAATATGTCCAGTGTCTTTTGATATATGTTATTTGATTCTCTGCCAATGATGTGTGTTAATTTTGAACTGCTCTAAGAGATTAGTTGGAAGGAACCATAAAAGCTTGTTAGCTTTGATGGATTGTGAAAATACCATTATGTCCTTGTAGAAGTCATTAGATTTTATGATAAGAAAAGTTTATAATTTTTCTAATTTGCGTAGAAACTATATATTGATGCTGAGGATTTGAAATAGAAAGAAATACGGGGAAAATGACCATGAAATTAATTTAATTATAGTGTTATTATGACTTACAAAATGTACAGTCTTTCTTTAGTTAACTGCTAAATAGATGTTTACTTTGTGGTTGAAATGCAGAGTACATAGGAAAGCACAAACATGCTTTCATGGAACTTACTTTCTGCAAAAGTGAACCTAAGAAAACAAGTCAAGGACAAAATAATTGTAAACTGTGATGACTATGCAGGGTTGGTGGACAAATCCCCCCCACCCCTCTAGGTTCTTCTGGGGCTGGTCAAATAATTAAAACATCAAACAGATTAGCAAGATAAAAGACCAAATCCCATTACATAGTATCCATGTGACTGTCGATTATGAAGTAAATAGGACAAACCAAGTGTTTTATGCTGAGTTAAGGAAATGCGGTAGGAGCCTGGGGCTTTTTAGGGAGATAGGAGGGGGACCTATATGACAAAACCCACATACTCTGTAACTAAATGTTTGCCCTGTTCTATAGAGTTTCCTCTCCTAGAAAGTTTCTGGAGATAACCATAGATGAAAGCAGTACCACTAGTCTTCATTCTTCTCAGTAGTTAAGGGAGGGGTTATAGTTTCTCTTAAAAATCCACAGGGCCTTGATTGACCTTGACTCAAAATGATCCATATGACAAAGTGATAAATCTTAGAAGCCCTCTTTTGAATATTTTGGAGATGCTTATTTGAACATTTTGGGGAAACCTATCCTTCAAGTGCTTTAAGAGGAACAAACATGAATTGAAATAGAGAATAGGGGGATCAGCTTTTGACAGATAGTGTCAAGGGTGTCTCAGAGCAGTTGGCAATTAAGAAAGATGGACGGATGAGAAGGAACTGCCTGTGATTAGAACATAAGGAAGAACATTCCAGAGAAATAGTAGAACATAATGCAGGAGTTCTGGGGCCAGGACAGAGTTGTTAGCTTGAGAAATTGAAACCACAGAGTACTCAGTGGCTTCCCACTGAGGAAGGTGGGAACTTAGGTGAGGAAGTTATTTGAGATGAGGTAAAGAGGAAGGTGGATGGGAAAACCTGCAGGGCCTTATAGGTTAAAGTAAGATGTTCAGATTTTTCCCTCTCAGACTAAAAAAGCTATTCAGGCATTTATGAAGAAGAGGGCCAGGTCCAAATACATGTTTGAAGAATCTTTGTATGTCTATCCTGTAGAGATTGTAATGGAACAAAATTGGAGTGAGAATAACTAGTCTTATTCTTTTGTATATTGAGGGATAAATATTCAGTTTCTAATTTGACTATTTTCTATACATTTTTCTTTTGTTCATGGAAGTTAAATTACATACTCAAATATGGAGGCATGTTAAACTTAAATTAAAAAAATGAAAAATTTTTGGTTTGTTTTGCCTAACCTATCCTGTGAAGAGTAGACAACTTGCAAAATAATGTATCTTTTCTTTTCTTTAAAAAACATGTAGATTGTTTTGAGCTTACAAATTTTTTTATACATTGGTTATAAGTCTTTTTTTAAAGAAAGATTTATTTATTTATGCATACAAGCACTGGGGCACAGGCCAGAGATGCGGGGGGTGAGAGGATTCACAGAGACAGAGTGGGGCACAGAACAGGCAGACTGACTGAAATACACTGCTGAGGCGAGCATGGGGGGGAGACAGGAGAGGTCTGCTGCACCATGTGGGTTGCTCCCTGGCCGGCAGGGGATCGAACTCGGGCTGCAGAGGCTGTGGATTGCTTCATAATGCGGTGCTTAATCCCTTGTGCCACCAGGGAGGCCCTATTGGTTATAATTCTTAAGAGGTGTCAGAGGGTTGCTAGTTATCCCAAGTGAAGAAAAAGTGTTTATATTCCTTAACAAAGGAATTTTTTTTTTATTTTCTGATATTATGATATCTTCCTTTTTAATTTACTGATTCTTTTAATTGAGGTAACATTTGGATCTGCCCCTCAGGTGTCACCTCTATACAGCACCCACCACTGAAATCACCCCATAGTCCACCGCCACAGTCCATTGTGTTTCCTTTTCTAGAACCAAGACCAGAGGGCATGTGTTAATTCCTTAAAGGAGACTTGAGATAGAACTGCTAATTACAGTCTGATAGATTAACAGTATTTTTTATGAGCTCCCCATTAGAGCACTTATATTTTTATTTATATAGAAATTTGAGCATGTACTTGGTGCTATTACATTATCTTTGGAACTACTATTAGTTCCGGCAAGGTTTGGTGTTATTTATCTTAGAATTCACAGGACATGCAGACCAGACAGCTCACTTGTTAATCATTAATCTCAGCTTTTTAAAGACAAGGTATATTAAAGTGGCAGTGGGAACTTTGAAATATTTATGTGGTCACTTACTAATTCAACAGACATTGTTTTTCATGTACTGTGATAGACTTTGTCTCTTATTTAAAGAACATGATTTGATTACAAATATGTTGTAATGTTAATTTATGAGGGAAAAAAAAGGTGATGGAAAATCTCTGCAATCTTGGTAGCAGACATCTGGGTTTGGTTGTGTAGGGTAGGAGAGGGTATTTACCCCCTATCCCTCTGTGTTCATCTCATACTAGTTGATTAATCAAATAATACAAGCGATTAGTTGGAGAAAAAGGCAAATATAATTATGAACATTCAGGAATCTACCTTGATAGGGATTCCATTGTCAATGGGGCAAAAGGGGAGTGTGTATGTGTGTATACACACACACACACACACACACATATATTTCCTCATATGTATATATATTTATCTCCTTATCCAAGGAATGGGACAGGGTCCTGGAACTTGAAGGGGGTGGAGGGGGGCTTACATGATGAGGTGAGTGTGAATCATATGACAAAAAAACAGATGCTTAATAACTAGATGTTAGTCCTTATAGAAAGGTTTCTCTGATTAAAAGGTTTTTCCTGGAGATCAGCTTAATTCTGTATGAGAGCCCTAACACATATTCTTCTAGGAGTGGTAAAAATTTCTTATGAGCTCACAGGGTCTCTCTCCACTGACCTTAGCTCAAAATAATCCATGCTGAAGGATACATTTGGGGAAAACCTGTTCTGAATATCTTGGAGAGGCCCATCCTTCATATGACATATTAACAAAAATAGAAAGTCTAAAATCCTGGAATTAATAAAACATGCATTAGAAAGAACTTTGGGGTTCATCTAGTCAAGGTGTCTATTTTACTGAGCAAGAGGCACAGAAGTCATGGAGCTATTCTGTTCATGGACCCTTGGGTCAAGGCACAGCATCAGAAGAAATTTACTTGTTCTACAATGGATTAACTTTTCAATGAATTACCTCTGCTAAAGTGTAATTCAATAAAGTACCTTTAACATTTATTCAGAGATCTTTATTCTCTAAAGAAAAATCTAAGTTACCACCTTTTACTATAAAGATCAACAAAGAAAAATGCTTTTGAAAATTTAGAGGGAGTGAAAAAACAAAACAAAACAAAACAAAAGCAAAACAAAACCCGGAAACTACTTCTGTCTAGAAATGGTAGACATTCCTTTAACTGTTTTCCTTTTTCACTTTATGTCCAGAACTCTCAATGTTAGTCGAAGGGGTTATAAGGAAATGTTCTCCCTTTTTACTTTATATATTATTTGTGAATTTCCCTTTAATTCTTTTATGTTCTTTTGTATGCAAGGTTTTATTGTAAGTCACCCCACAGATTCCTTTTGAAAGCTTTTGAACTACAAACTATTCAGAAACAAATGATTAGAGACAAACTCAAGACTACAATTAATTCAGTCTTCAAACTCTCAATCTAGATTTTGAACTGCTCTTACCATTATTGAGAAATCATTCCAATCGCTGAAAATTTTTCCTATTAGAGAAAAAGAGTTGTGACTCATATTTTGGTATAAAAGGAGGCAGATTTGGGATTCCTTTTGCATATAGATTATATCCACAAAGAAACATGCAGTAGAAACTGTGTAAATCAAAATTTTCCTCTGTAAGCGAAGTGTTGAATCTCTTGCTTTCTGAGTCCATAAAGGCACTCGAATATCACCCAGCTACATACTACTGGGGATCAGGTTGACTCCCCAAAGTGAAAGTCTGAGACTTCCATACAATGGAACGTTCTTGATTATTCTCATCTGGTGTCACCAAATGAGGGCTGCTCTTTCAGTGATGTGCTGAATGGAATTAGGGTGATCACAGCAGCCACAGCCAGTGTGGCAAAGTGGCCTGCACTCTCTAACATTCTCTGAAAAGTATGTATTACTCATATTGAAAGTTGGGTTAAGCCATCAGTCACTGAGAGAGCTGCCCTTGAAAGGTTAAGATTGCCTTAGAATCCAATGGGAGTAAGGGTAGATGTTAGAAATGTGGAGCAAGATATACTTTAATATAAACAGTCACGTGCAAATAATAGGCATTTGGAAGAGAAATTGAAGCTATAATATAGGAAGACATCTGATGAAAAGTAATTAGAGTGGGAAATAAAGGCACAGAATGTTGTTTTTGACTTCTAAATGTTAAATGTCATATATTCTTTATTGTGTTATTGTAATTTCAGAATACAAGCAAATAATAATATTATTAATTCTCCAGAAAATCATGTTGTGACCGGTAGAGGGGTACATACTCCAGAGTCTGACCCGTTGTCTCCAAATCCTGGTTTTGTATCATAATTCCTGTACTACACTGGGCAACTTATTTAACCTCATTTTGCATTACCCCTTCATCTATAAAATGGAGATAGTAATAGTGCCTACAGTGTAAGATTGTGTTAGGACTAACGGAATTAATTTTAATAAATTTTACAGAACATTGCCTAGCATGGAGTCAGCATTATTTGAGTAATTATGTATATTTTTAAAGATTTATTTATTTATGCATGCAAGAATTGTGGTACAGGCCAGAGGTGTGGATGGTGAGAGGATTCACCAGAGACAGAGTGGTGAACAGAACAGGCAGATTGACTGAAATACACTGCTGAGGGGAGCAGTGGGCAAGACAGGAGAGGTCTTCTGCGCCATGTGGGTTGCTTGCTGGCGGGCTGGGAGATCAAACTTGTGATGCAGAGGCTGAGGATTGCTTCATAGGTTGCGTCTTAGACCCTTGCACAACCAGGGAGGCCCTTTGAGTAGTTATTTTTACTTAAATTATCCAGTATTCTCAGGTGACAAATTATTTTCCTGGTAAGATATTATTCTCTCATTTACACACATTAAACTGCTATTATAGAATGTTTTACTCTCATAACCTTGTGCCTCTGGGTCTATATTCTGCTTTGGGAGCCAAGACAGGTCTGAGGCCACTCAGGAACAAATGGCAGCAGTAATTGCTGGTCACAATTCCTGGCACCCCCCAAAACATATTCTCAGTTTCTTCTTTGACCAAAATCCCTACCCCAGGCTCAGAGGGCTAGAGTTTTCTATTTGCTTCCTTCCATGCCATCTAACCAGAGTCTCTTGAACATTTTTGTCCAAGAACTACATTGGTAATTAATTGAAATCAATGAATTTCTTCTCAGAACAGTATTTTTAAAGGCACAAAATATTTCAATCTAAACAGGACATAATGAATTAAAGAATAAATCAGAAAAATTGAAATATAACCTTCTGTGTTCTCAAAATGTGATACAGAAGTATGTTACTTTACTGATATCAAGATCTTTATTAATAATGAGATATATGATCATCCCAACCATAACTGATCATGTGTTGGTTAACTTAATTAAAAACAACACAAAAACATATACATACACATCAACACACATACATACACTCTTCAACACTTATATTTAAGTATATAATTTGTGCTAATGTAGAGTTGCAGAATTCTAGTGCTTACTTCTTATAATAAAGGATAAAATCTTATTCCCCCATGTCTGTACATTCTATTAATAAAACTATTTGAAAAAATAAAAATTAGAAAATGAGATATATCAGAAGGTCTAGGAATTCTGTTTAGGAATTAGCTGGATTTATTTTGTTATTTTTATTAAGCTGTTTTTTTCCATTGAAGAAATGTGCATTATAACATTAGACGATTTTCTGGTGTGTATCATTACAAATCAATATTTGTTATACACTACATTAAATTCTATCGTTCACCATATATTTGACCCCTTCTTCCTCATTTACCTTCCTTCCTCTCCCCTTGCCTTCTGGTAGCTACTAATTTGGTGTTAGTGCCTGAACGTTTATTTTTGATACTTCATTCAATTGTTTCGTTTCTATATGTACCTCTTATGAGTGAAATGATCAGTGTTTTTCTCCTTCTTGCTTATTTCATTAAGCGAATCCCTTCTAGGTCTCCTTCATGTTGTGGACAGAACAGAATTTCATCTTCTTTATATCGTTGGGTATTATTCCACTGTGGATCTACACCACATATTCTTTTGTTGACCTGGTGCTTAGATTGTTTTCAACACTGGGCTATTATAAATAATGTTACATGGACAGAGGTACATAGTATCTTTGACCTAGTATTTTTGTATTTTAGGGAGAAACACCCAAAAGTGAAATACCTGAATTTTATGGATTTCTGCTTTTAATTATTTTAAGGAATATTCATACTCTTCTTCTATTATGCCTGCACCAATTTACATTTCCACTAACAGTATGTTAGGGATCTGTTCTCTCCATATCCCCTCCAATACTTGTTATTTCTTGTCTTTTTGATAATAATTATTTTCACAGGTGGAGGAAGTATTATTATTTTAATTTTCATTCCCCTAATACAAGGAGATGATGAACATTTTTTCATATGTCTGTTGGCCGTACATATGTCTTCTGTGGAGAAGTGTCTATTAAAATCCTGGGTCCATTTTCTAATTGGGTTCTATATTTTTATGAGCATTAACCTCTTCTAAGATATGTCTTCTATTGTTCAGTAGAATGTTTTTTCATTTTGATGCAGTTTCTTTCACTGTGCAGAAGGTTTTTTTTTTAAGATTTATTTATATATTTATTTATACAAGCACTGGCTACAGAAGCGCGGGAGGGTGAGAGAATTCACCAGATCCAGAGCGGGGAGCAGAGCAGGCAGAAGGACCGAAGTACACTGCTGAGGGGAGCAACGGGCGGCAGGAGAGGTTTGCGCGCCATGTGGGACCCTACTCCGGAGGCCAGGGAGCAGCCGGGGATCGAACCTGCGCTGCAGAGGCTGCGGGCAGCTTCAAAACCCAGCGCTCAACCGCTGAGCCACCGGGGAGGCCCTGGGCAGAAGGATTTTAGCTTGAAGTAGTTCCTTTTTTTTTTTTTTTTTTTAATTTGCTTTTGTTTATCTTGCCATTGGAGTCAAGACTCCAAAAACATCTCTAAGGCTAATGATAAGAATCATATTGCCCCCCTGGTGGCACAAGGAGTTAAGTCTCAGTACTGTCAAGCTATCAGTGGCCACTGCAACACAAGTTCAATACAAGGTCAGGGAACTAACATGGCACAGCAGACCTCTCCTGTTCTCCCGCTGCTCCCCCCAGCAGTGTATTACAGTCAGTCCACCTGTTCTCCTTCCCAGTCTGTCTCTGGTGAATCGTGTCACCCCCTTCTCCAACACCTTGAGCCTGTACCCCAGCTCTTGTATGCATAAATAAATAAAATAAATCTTTAAAAAAATTCATATTGCCCAAGTTTTCTTTTATGTATTCTATGGCTTGAGGTTTCACAAACAAGTCTTTGATTCATTTTGAGGTAGTAATGAGCATGAATAATGTTTGAAACATTTACATAGTTACAATGTGAAATAAAATGAAAAAATCTGTGATTTTTATAAGCAACAAAATAACACATGATGCTAATACCACTGTAGATTATTTTATTGTTACATTCAATAATTGAAGAAAATGATACTTTTCAATTACATGCCAGTGAAAATTAGAAAATATATTTTTCTCAAATAAGTTGATAGCGTACCAAAATTATATTCAATGAACCCCAATTTAAGAACTACTTTTGTATTCCCAGATTGAATTAGTACCTATGTAGTTATGATCTAGGATAAGGAAGGGAAACAAAAAAAAAATAAGTTTGTATCCTTATACAGGCTGCCCATGTACCTATATCTTTGTAGGGACCTTGAAACTCATGATTCCATTACTCTGCATACACTTTTTCCATCCCAGATTACTTTCTTACTTTCTAGAACCTTCACTTTCTACTTTCCATTCCTTTTATTCTTTCATTCTTTTTAATTTTTTTTAATTGAAAGGGCCTCCCTGGTAGCACAAAGGGATAAGCACTATGAAACTATGAGCAACCACTGCCATGAGTTCGATATCTGGCCAGGGAGCTGACCCACATGGTACAGCCGACTTGTCCTGTTCCTCCCGCTGCTCCCCTCTCTATTGATAGATCCTCTTGTTTTGCTCCCACTCTGTCTCTGATGAATCCTCCCCACCTTCTCTGGCCTACACCCCAGTTCTTGTATGTATAAATAAAAATAAATTGTGAAAAAAAATTGAGATATAATTGACATATAACATTGTATAAGTTTAATGTATACAATGTGTTGATTTGTGTTACTGATATATTGCAATATGATTACCCTCATTGGTTTATTTAGAAACTTTCAAGTTTATAATTCAGTATTGTTGACTATAATCACAATACTGTGAATAATATTCTTGTGTGTGTGTGTGTGTGTGTATACATACATATATATCAGGTCAACAAATAACATTGTTTGCTTCTGTTGTGTTTTTTTTTTAAGATTCATTTATTTATGCATATAAAAGCCAGGGTATAGGCCAGAAGTGTGGGGAGTAAGAGGAGTCACCAGAGAGAGTGGGGAACAGAACAGGCTGATTTACTGAAATACACTGCTGAGGAGAGCAGCAGGCGAGTCAGGAGAGGTCTGCTGCGCCATGTGGGTAGCTCCCTGCATGGGATCTAACTCAGGCTGCAGTGGCTGCAGATAGCTTTGCAGGTTGCGTCTTAACACCTTGCACCACCAGGGAGGCTCACTTCTGTTGTTTTCCTATAACGATAGTTATAATACTATATATATTATATAGTTAGAAAAAAAATCTATTCCCAGACAGGGCCATTGTCTATGAGGAGTTAGTTCATTCTTTCTATGTCTACATGGATTTTTTTTGCAGGTACTCTCTTTTCCTCCCATATCCTTAAGATATGTGCATCAGATTTATTGGCATGTGTAATCCTGAATGTGTGTGGGGTGTGTGTGTGTGTGTGTGTGTGTGTGTGTGTGTGTGTAAGTGTATCCTGTGCTGGGGTAGCATCTTGTCTAAGGTTGGGTCCTGCCTTGTGCCCTGAACTCCCTGGATAGAATCCAGCCACATGCACCCCTGACCTGGAATAATTGGGTTGTAAAATGAATGAATGAATATAAATTGTTCTATTAGGAGTGTTTTAGGTCTTTATTTAGAGATTTGATGATGTTTTGTAACCAGAAATTTGCTATAGATGTAACTCTTTTTCATCAATTAGAAAATGATAAAATTGTTTTCTATGTAGTTGTTCATTTTGCTTTAAGTTGCAGTTTCTAAGAACTGATTGAGGACTTTATGTATATATGTGTGCATGCTTGGATGTATTATATATATATATGTGTGTGTGTGTGTGTGTGTATGTATGTATAGCACATCTTTATGCATTTATCTACGGACTGATATTTAGGTTTGTTTCTGTAGCTTGCCTATTGTGAATAATGCTGCAATAAACATGGGAGTGCAGATAACTTTTCAATTTCCTTTGGATATATACACACAAAAGTGGAGTTGTTGAATTTTATGGTAGTTCTATTTTAAGTTTATTGAAGACACTCTATACTGTTTTCTACAGTGTATCAATTTACAGTCCCACCAAGATGCACAAGAGTTCCATTTTCTCTACTTCCTTACCAAACTCTTGTTAGCTTTTTTCTTTTCATGCTCACCATTTTAACAGGTGTGAGGTGATACCACATAATGATATTAGTGATTTGGGGCATATTTTTATGTACCTGTTGACCAGTTGTATGTCTTCTTTGGATTGTATTTAGTGCCTTTGCCAATTTTTAAACCGGATTGTTTTATTGTTACTGAGTTGGTTGAAAGCCTTCTGTATTTTGGATATTAACTCATCAGATATCTGGTTTACAAGTATTTTCTTTGATTCTGTAGGTTGTCCATTTTTTTATTACTCCTTTTGTTGTATAGTAACATTTTATTTTGATGAAGTCCCACTTGTTGAATTTTGGTTTTGTTGTTTGTGCTTTTGATGTAATATCCAAAAACTACTCTCATGGTCGATAAAAGGAAATTTTAACCTATATTTTCTTCTTGGAAAATTTCAAATTTCAGTTATTATGTTTAAGTTTTTAATCCATTCTAGGCTAATTTTTGTGAATGGTGTAAGCTATGGGTCCTGTCTCATTCTTCTGAATATGGTTATTCAGCTTATCCAACACCATTCATTCAAAAAAGTATTTTTTTTTTCTTGTTGAGTGTTTTGACTCTCTTATGAAATGTTTGTTGATCATATATGGGGTTTTGTTTCTGGGTTCTCTGTTCTGCTCCATCAATCTATTTATCTATTTGTATGACAGTTCCATACTATTTTGATTACTTTGGTTGTGTGTGTGTGTTTGTGTGTGTGTGAGATTCCATACAAATATTTGGATTCCTTTTGTATTTTTTGTAAGAAATGTCACTGGAGTTTTGAATGGGGATTGCAACAAATGTGAAGATGTCTTTGAGTAGTATGAACATTTTAGTAATATTAATTCTTCTTAACTATGATATGGGCTATCTTTACATTTTTAGTTTTTCTCTTTCAAATCTTACATTTTTCACTTCCTTGGTTAAAATATTTCCAAGTGTTTTATTGCTTTTGATGCTGTTGTGAATGAGATTTTTTTATAACTTATTAGTTTATTCATTTTCATATATTTTAGTGTACAGAAACACAACTGATTTCAATTTCTTTTTTTTTTTTTTTTTTTTTTTTTTTTTTTTATAGAGGCATGCTTTTATTTATTTGTTTGCTGGTTTGTTTGTTTGTTTTTGTTTATACATGCACTGGGTACAGTCAGAAGCGTGGGAGGGTGAGAGAATTCACCAGAGCCAGAGCGGGGAGCAGAGCAGGCAGAAGGACCGAAGTACACTGCTGAGGGGAGCAGCGGGCGGCAGGAGAGGTCTGCACGCCATGTGGGACCCTCCTCTGGTGGCCGGGGAGCAGCCGGGGATCGAACCGGCGCCGCAGAGGCCGCGGGCAGCTTCGCAACCCAGCGCTCAACCGCTGCGCCACCGGGGAGGCCCTGATTTCAATTTCTGTATACTGATTTTATAGACTGCAACTTAACTGAATTCATTAATTAATACCATCAGCATTTTGGTTGAGTCTAGATTTTCTATATAAAAGATCATATCATCTGCAAATGAAGGAAATTTTACATCTTCTTGTCTTCTTTTCCAATTTGTATGCCTTTTGTTTTTTTCTTGTCTGATCGCTCTAGCTAGGACTTTCAGTACTGAGTTAAATGGCAGTGAACAGTGTGTACACTTAAAAGACAAACTTTCACCCTTTCATTTTTAAAGCATCCTTATTTATTTTTTCATAATATAAAATGTCTCCCTTCAGGCACAGTCAACATAGTTTTCCTACCACAAAAGTGCCCATAGTCCTCCATTTTTTTTTTTTAATCTGAAATAAATAAATAAATAAATAAATGCCACCAGAGGCCTGAATCTTTAAAAAAAACTGATGTAATATGTAAGTCAAATGAATATTACTAGCATATTTGTGGTAAAGCATTCAAAAATAAAAAAAAAAAAACAGTGATGCTTTCTAATACAACCTTTAAGTTGGTTCTGAAAGGTAACATAATAATAGAGGATTTGAATATGACGGCATCTACGTCAAGTTCAGTTTACTAAAAGCAGAGTACTTGACTTATCTATGTCTACATAACTTACGATTACATTCTGACAAAGATAGGAGCTTTTATTAAATTAATCCTATCTGAACAAGAAGATTTATTGATGCTTTAGATCTTTTGGGAACTTCAGTAGCCTGTGATGCTGTTAGCCTAGAAGCCACAGGGGAAAGAAAGGAAAATGTTGAGAATATCAAGAGGTAAATTCTGCCTTTTCTAAAGAACGTAACAGAAAAGTAAAAAGATTTATTTCCATTTTCAAATATTCCAAAAAGTAGGATATCTGAGAATGAATAAGAGATTTTCAAAAGTAAATCCTGACTATATGGCTACAAATGACAAAAAAATCAACATCAAAATGCAAGTATCTTTTGGGGTATGGAAGTTAAATCCTAATAAACACAACTTTTGAAAGAAGACACACATAAAAGGATTAAAGGAAAGGTTGCATAACTAAGATTTTGTTTTAAGAAGAGCCATTAAAATAATGCCAGGCTAAAGCCTAGATATCTAAGAAGTATTTTTACAAAGCTAGTTGGAATACAAATGAAAAGAGGGATGTGATGGACTCACTCCTGGAGCTAATAAGCATGAGGTTACAAAGTGACAATGAGAAAGCAAGAATCTACCCTTTATTTCTTAAATTTTTTTCAAGTAAGAGAATGAACTTTAAATCAGACGGAAAAAAATCTTTTTTTTTTTATTCACATAGAGATCAGGCAGTAAGAAAGCACTGGATTGTTTAAATAAGACAAATCTCAAATAGAAGAATTGTTAAATCTATAAGAGTTTGAAGATATTAGACTGTCAGTACTTTTTTTTTATAAATCTTTATCTGCAAACGTACCAGGCTTCCAGAGATAGACAATATTTATCCTAATTTCTAAAAATAAGGAATAGAGAAATACAAGCAACTGTAGCTTATCATACTATTAATCTCCAGTAAAAGGCTAATAAATAGGGAACATAAATTGAGTATCTTGAGATGAATGTAGTAATCACTAGGACACTTCCTGGGTTCACTAAAACCAAGTCATACAACTAAAACTAGTTTCTCTCTTGAAGGATTACAAGAGAAAACATAATGTTTTGAGAATAATGTAGTCTTTTAGGCAGATAATTTCATTGCAATTAAAGTCAGTGATATTACCGAAATTGAAAATTTCTTCTGTGGGCTTGCATGTTGGAAAGAAACAGACAGGATGATAAATATGTAATATCAGAAATCAACCTTTTGATCACAAAATGGTGAAATATATCTTTAACTACATTCATGTACAAATAGAAATTTCATTTACTCACAATTGCTTGTGGGTTTTATGAGAACCAATTGTGTGTGTGTGTAAAAATAGCTAACATAATCTTAGGTTGCCCTGTAGGTGTGCAGTACTGAGACTGACAGAACTCACCACTGAATTATCCTCATCTGGAGAATCTGGCCTGCTAGTGTGTGCTAGGAGAAGGAGTTTTTACATAGATCCTAATTAAGTAGAATTCCCTCACTTCAGGAGACTAAAAACCATATCATATAAGAAACTATTGAAACAGTTGGAAATAATAGTTTGGAAATGATTAAGCATGATGATTGCATTCAGATATAAGAAAAACAATTTGATTTACTCATATATAAAAAAGTAGCATTGACCAAGAAATATAAACCAAACTCATTTGTCTCATTCAGTAGGGGCCAGAAGTATGCCAATTATATATGGTTTTTAGATAAGACTCTTCTATTTTCAGTTTTAGTTTAGTAGAAGTGATGATCTCTTATACTTAACTGTTTATATAATCCTTGAATGGGTTATTACTCACAAACCTGAGCTAGAGTGTTAATTCTAGTAGTAATCACTTTATAAATAATTCCTTATGGACACAAAAATGTCTGAATATTCCCTGAATCCATGTTATTTCTCAATATCACTCATATTATTTCTCAAAATAATCATTTCATTGTATCATTGTATTTCTTCTGTGATACTTTACTGTGCAACTTTGTGTACAAGGTCTCCAAAGTTACCTGGAGGGTCCAGGAAGTGCAGAAATTAGATTTTTTAAAAATTTATTTATTTATGAATACAAGAGCTGGAGTGTAGGCCAGAGGTGTTGGGGGGTGAGAGGATTCACCAGAGACAGAGTGGGGATCAGAACAGGCAGACTGACTGAAATTCACTGCTGAAGGGAGCAGCAGGTGAGACAGGAGAGGTCTGCTGTGCCATGTGGGTAGCTCCCAGGCAAGCCTGGGTATTGAACTTGTACTGCAGAGGCTGGCGATAGCTTGGTAGTGCTGTCTTTAACCCCTGCGCCACCATCGAGACCCCTAAATTTTCAATATTTTATCCTTCTGGTATATCTTAGGGCAAGCTTTTCTCCAGCTGAATCCCTGTGCCATGCCAGCCTCCCACTTCTTCAAAGATCTGAAGAGACTTTTACCCTTGAAGCTCTTCCTCCACTGAGGTTTGAGATTGTGTTCTAGCAAGGATCCCTTTACTTGGCAATTATTTACATTCAATTTTGTGTGATTCAAATTAGGTTGCTTATGAAACTCTGCATAACTGGTAGGAATGTAAATGATGCAGCTGTTGTGGAAAACAATGTGGAAGTTCCTCAAAAAAAAATCAAACAGAATTGCCATGGAGCATTTCCACTTATGGGTTTATACCAAAAGAATGGAAATCAAGGTCTCGATGAAGTATTTGTACACCAATGTCATAACATTATTCACAGTAACAAAGTTTGAAACAATCCAAATATCCACTGACAAAAGAATGGATAAACAAAATGTGGCATATACATACAACAGAGTGTTATGAATATTCCTTAAAGAGAAAGGGAGTTCTGACACATGTTATAATATGGATAGTTGATGAAAACATGGTACATGAAATAAGCCCTATATGGAAGGGCAAGTACCTTAGAAAGTAGAATAGTTTGTCAGGGCCCAAGGAGAGTGGAGGGGAATGGGAACCTGTTGTTTAATAGAGTTTCAGCTTGGGAAGAATTTCTGGAAACCGATAGTGGTAATTGTTGTATAGTGATATATATTTATTTAATAGCACTGAACTAATTGTACATTTAAAATTTGTTAAAATGGTAAGTTTTATATAATGTGTATATTTGTTTGTTTGATATTTCTTTTTAGAGCAAGCTTAGGTGTGCAACAAATTTAAGAGAATATAAAGATTTCCAATGTCTGTCTTCCCACACACATCCATAACCTTCCACATTAACATTACTTACCAGGATAACACTTTTTTTAAAAATCAAGGATGAACCTGCATTGACACATCACAATCATTCAAAGTCTATAGTTCTAGGAGTAACTCTCAGTGTACAATCCTTGGGGTTGGACAAATGTATAATGATATATATCTGTCATTAAAATGATACTATATATATATTTCCTAAAAATCTTTTGTTCTTGCTCTACTCATCTTTTCATCCAACTCCCACCCCCACAACTGTTGATCTTTTTGTTATTTCCTTGGCTGTGCCTTTTCCAGAATGTTGTGTGATTGGAATCATGTAAGATGTAGGCTCCTCAGATTGGCTACTTTCACTTAGTAATATTCATTAAATATTCATATATGTCTGTTCATGCATGGATAGCTCATTTCATTTTAGCATTGAGTGTCATGTATATTTTAATTATAATAAAAATATCAAAACATGATTTTTTGGCTCATGTTTCTTATCTCCTTGCCTGGAGAGTAAGCACCCACTCTTTCCCCAATGCCTTCATCAAGCTCTCCAAAGCCTTTCCAGCAACCCCTGATAGAAAGTAGAGAGTAGTAAACTTTTCTTCACTGACAGTGATAAAGAAAAGGCTGGGGAAATAGAAATAGACATAGAGACAGAGACAGATTTTTTTTTTGAGAAGTATTCTTACAGTGAGAAAGACTGCAGGTAGAATCCTGCCTCAGTTACTTATTAGCTGTGAGACTGTGGACAAGTTACAACTTCTCTCAGTTATCTGATTTACAATGTGTAAATAATAAATTGATGAGATATTAGAATAACCAAGTAATATAAATATGAAATCGTGCAGAAAAGCTTTTGTGGCTCAACAAATACCCACTAAATATTAGTTCCTACTGTACTAATATACCAAAAAGTACCTTTCAACTCTTTAAAATTTATGGTTCTAAGAGGAAGTAACATCTCCAGGAAGTAATGATATATTTATTTTGAGATACAATGCCAGTATCCTGGGCAACCGGTTGAGAAGCAGGATGCAGAAGTCACTCTCCAGGGTGGAACCGGGGATGTTCTTCATGGACTGGGGTAGTGCAAGTTCTGGATGAATAAATATGGATGGAGCTGGAGTCTGATCAAAGGCCAGGCATGAAGATTGGCAACACTTAGCAGAGTTGGAGATGGATTGAAACTGAAGAATCAGCTAAGAATTGAGGAGATGACAAATTAGATAGTATATTATTGGAACAAGTCGGTTTTTCTCTAGAGCAAATTTGGGGCCATCGGTACTGTCATACTTGTACTTCACGTCTTCACGCTGCTGACCTTTGGCTCATGTTTCTTATCTCCTTGCCTGGATAGTAAGCACCCACTCTTTCCCCAATGCCTTCATCAAGCTCTCCAAAGCCTTTCCAGCAACCCCTGATAGAAATGACAACTCCCTTCGGCATCCTACACACATTTCTCTCACAAACACAACACATTTATTCACTCACACTGATTCAAACCTATTTGTTAAACTTTAAGTGCTTTGTAGGGAGAGGCAATGCCTTCTCTCCCTCCCCAGGAGTTATAAAATAAATGAATTAAATAAGGGAATGAGCACACAATGGGACTAAAAAATGGACATATCAGTCAGATGTTCTGAAGCATTCTTTGAGGGAAAATGATTAAGTTGTATACCATCTTAAGTGCCTTCCTAGGCAGTGACATCCACATTGTATGCATGCCATTAATAATTGTAGAGTGTAGCTTTATGATTTAAATACTCAAGGATTTTGCCTGTATGAACACCCACTTTCCAATAGTAACTCTGTTGTAGCTTCAGAAACCCACGCTTCCCATTCTCAGTCCAGTCCTGCAGATTGAAGACATGGGGGTCGGTGCCAATAAGAACCCACCTACCTTCCTATTACTTATTATTACTTACTATTATCAGCAATCAAATAAATCAGTAGCCAAATGTCCACATATGTTATATCTGTGTCTTTAAGATCAAAACCTGTAAAACCTCAGTGAAGAGCCCAGCCCAGGTAAGCATGTGGCATCAGTATTAAGATTATGAAAAAGCTTGCTTGTGTCTCCGTGGAAATCTTCAAGTGAACCTTTTTTGCTTGTATTGCAGAAGGTAAAAGAAAAGAAAAGTTGACCTTAGACACAGTTTAAGAGCAGTTTCACAGTTTCTTTTTGCATTCTTAGAAGTATTAGCCAGGGATTTAATGCAATTAGAATTTAAATTATTTCTGCAAGAAATGAGTTTTCATTAGCAGTACTAATCTGAAATGGCTTCAGAAAACCCCAGACAGCCAAGGGATTTATTTGATGTGCAGCCTGGATTCTTTTCAGTTTGCATATTTGTATTTATTCATTCATTCAATGTTCATGTTCATTCACCTACTATTTAAAGTTTTTCTTAATGTTTGAGTGGTGTGTTACCTGTTTTTGAAGGAAATTAATGCTGTAAGATATATCAATAGATTATAGATGCCTTTGTTTTATTGGACACTTTATGAAGGTAGTTATGTTTTATTATTTTTATAGCATCTATTAAAATTCCTGGCACATAGTAGGAAGTTAGTAAATACTAATGAATGAATGAATAAATTTCCTACTTAGTATTTTTTGTTAAAAATGAATGAATACCCTTTCTTGTCAAATGTGTAGGTTAACATTTTCTGTGGCTAATATCATTTGAATTGAAACAGCAACAAAGAAAAAACTTAAATATATAATAGACCAACTGGTTTAAGCTTTTAGGAGTATGATGTGAATAGACATTTCCAGGTGCTAGGGGAACCTTCAAAACTAAGACTATAATTCAATGGTTTCCTAAAGGAAGTGAGTGTGCATGAGAGACTTGAAGGAGATTGATTACAGCACAGTCTGAGATGTCTAAGGACTGAATTTCTAGCTGAATAGAGTAGATTGTATTTTGAAAAGTAAATGGAAAGCTAGCGAGTCATTGTTCTTTTATTTAAAGGAAAGAGGAAACATGTATAACTCAAAATGTTAGACATGTGGAATTCTTTTGGAAAATAACTTTAAGAATTATTAAACAATAAAAACATAAAACATAAGCACCATTTTTGCCAAGGCTATTTATATTCCTAATATAAATTCTATGCATTCATTGAGTTGGAAGGAGAACTAAAGATCATCTAACCCTTAAGCCTGAGCTCTTTTTTATCTAAACAAGCAAAAGAGAGAATGTGGAGAATTTCAACAACTGTGAAAGAGCTGAGATTTTACCCTACTTGTAAATCAGCAAGTTAGCTTGCCACAAGTTCATGGATGCTGGCAGAAGACACAAGATTGTGAAACCAGAGGTAAAAGACAGTGTCTTGCTCACAGGAATGACAATAGGTAATTGGTCAAAATCTGTGCACCTACTCCCCAAGCCCCACTTTCCACGGGGGTCTTAGAGAAGACTCCCCGACACATGCACAGTGCATGTTGTGTTACAAGACAAGACCCCTGAGCCCAGGGACGTGGAGTCTTTTCATGTGAACAGAAAGCACGTCTGCTCTTTTCTCTGCATGGAGAGTTGTCTTTGTTGTACTAGGGAGTAAATAATGTCTTCCCTTTTCTCTGGAGGGAGATACTGCCTCCATCTTCCAAGGCTGTTTGCTACTCAAACATTTTGTTTTATTTTTTTTTTAAGATTTATTTATTTATTTATACAAGCACTGGGTACAGTCAGAAGCACGGGAGGGTAAGAGAATTCACCAGAGTCAGAGCAGGGAGCAGAACAGATAGGCTGACGAAATACACTGCTGAGGGGAGCAGCGGACAGGGCAGGAGAGGTCTGTACACCACGTGGGACTCGCTGGCAGCCGGGGATCGAACTTGCGCTGGAGAGGCTGCTGGCAGTTTCGCATCCTAGTGCTCAACCGCTGCGCCACCAGGGAGGCCCAACTACTCAAACATTTTAAAACCACGTGCAAAATAAAGGGCAGTCAGTGCCTAGTTGTCAAAATGGCAGAAACCTGAAAGGCCCATAGAGAATTCTTTCCTCACAAAGGTGAGTCACTGTGGAGGACCACACCTTGTCTCTGAGCCTACAGTTCTTTTCACACCACCATACTTTTTCTCCATAAATACCCCAAATCACAGCAGCATTTTTGTGGCATATAGCTTCTCATTATTTGGAAGCGAAATTCCTCCCAATTTCAGAAGCAATCTTTGAAATTCTCATGACAAGATTTAGAGAGTCAGTTCCACATAAACCATTCTTAATTTCACATTATTATACTGCCTCCCTTCCTTCTAAGATCATCAATGGCTTTCCAATTTCAGCTTTTATTGGATCTGATCAGGAGTTCCTTGGTCCATGGAAATAATGGTGGTGGTGTAGAATGGAATGTGATTCAAACATGAAATAAGCCTGCCTAGAAGGCAGTTTAGCATATGAGATAATTTTCCCACTTTCTCAACAAGAACTAATATTTTGATCCAATCTACATGTATTAACTCTTAGAGGGGTAGATGAAAGTCTATGGCTAATTTGTCAATTTAAGGGATAGAGGGGAATTCTCACTTTATTATACCTGTGATGTTATATATTCCAAGTTGAATAATTTAAAATCCTGATTGCATTCTTCTTATCTAAATAAGGAAAACTATGTATACTTCTTGAATCTTAGATTTATGTAAGTCCATGTAGCAATGAGGTGTGCAAAAGAACTTCATATTTTTAAAGATTGTATTTATTTATTTTTGCATAGAACTGGGGTGCAGGCCAGAGGTGCGAGAGATGTGGGGGGTGAGAGGATTCACCAGAGAGAATGGGAAGTAGAACAGGTGAATCTACTTAAATACACTGCTGAGAGGAGCAGCGGGCACGACAGGAGAGGTCAGCTGTGCTATGTGGGTCAGCTCCCTGGCCGGGGATTGAACTTAGGCCTTTGTGGTGGTAGCGCTGAGTCTTAACCTGTAGGCCACCAGGGAGGCCCCAAAAGAACTTTAAATCCATAATTTACATGTGCTTACATACTTTTTCATGATGTTCCATGTCCATTACTCTCCATCCTGACTCTTGGTACCCATGTTCACCCAGTCCCTTAAACTTCAAACTTGAGAGAAACCTCTCATCTACCCCCTCAACAAACTAATTGTTAACTCTGGCCAAATTTTTCTTTTAGGTAAACCCTAGTCATTATGTTGCTGTTCCCCTAACCACTGCTGCCTTTCTTCTGTTCTTAATCATCTTGTCTGTAGAGGTTCAGACATCACCTCCCAGCCTCTTTCACTCACCTAGCAGGGTAAACTGTCTTAAATGCAAGCCAAACTGTGTCACTTCTAGGATTAAAAGCTTTAAGTGTCTCCAGATGTTTAAACACACCCAGAGTGTATTTTGTGATACTAAGTTCTAGAAAGAAATATTCTCATAAAAATTCAAAACTCAAAACCAGAATTTCTGCAAAGTATATTCAAATTTCCTGTTGATGAAAAATACTCATTTGCATATTTAAGTCTCTAAGGCATCCTGGAATAAAAACATCCCTTTGTTCCGCTGAAAACTATTATCTTCCAAAACTGTTTGATGATATAATTCATTTTTTTGACAAAATATTGGTTACAGCTCTAAGAAAGGCACATAGGATAATACAAACTTATAAAATAAAAGCCCAAAACTCCTCAAGATTATCCAGGGACTGCCCAACCCACCTCTTTTCCCTGTCTTCTTGCCTCTGCCCCCAAACTCCAGTAACTTGTCAGCAGAATTTATAAGAAAAAAAAAGGGGATTGATCTCCTCCGAAATTGAGCTAGGGTGCACACCTACAAAATATTAATAAATTGTATTATTTGTTAGTTTTACACTATATTTAAAATTGTTCTTAGAGGATATTATAACACCCATTCTTTTTTCCTTGACATATTTGGATGTCATCAGGCTATATGAAATAGAGATATTTTAAAAGACTAATTAAATGCTAGGTTTCTAATTTTAGTTGATATTTTATGAGTAAACATATTGAGTAAACATTATAGATTCATACTAAAGAGATAATGGATCGAAAGGCAGCAAAAAACATATCTAATTTATAAATTCTAGGTTTTGTTAATATCTCAGGGATACATATGGAGAAAAGTCAGTAATTATGTCACTGATAGTTTCACCATGAAGTACATAAGTTTATAAGATTGAGAGTTGAAGCTAATTAATGTTCTTTGACTTTTTTCCCCCAATACTCAAAGGACCTGAAGTTAGTAGTCTGATAATTAGGCTGTTCTTCATTTTCAGACAGGAATTAGACATGATTTGGAATGCTGAAGCACTGGGCAGGTCAATTGCACATCATTATTAGAGCCATTTAATGCATTTTAATGGTGGTTGATAAGGTACAAATTGCTACGTAAGCCAAAAGAAGAAGTTTTATTCCATTATATGTTAAGTGTAGATATAAATGGACTCACATTTGCATTTTTATGCATTAGTTCAAAAAATTAAGCATTTTCTCTTAGATATGAATAGTTGAATATGTGATTTGTGACAGATGAGCTTTGCTGAAACCAGCTCCTCTTCACATATTAAATCTCGGGATCCTTTAAGAGGGAATGAAAGGAAAGATGCCTTCAATATTTTTGATTCTAAAGAATCATGCTTTATTAGGTTAATTGCTTGTGTAAAGAACTTGTTCCTATTATTTTCTCGTATTTAATCATACATATAAAACAATGGCATGTATAATTGTCAATCAGGCTTACATATTTCAGTGATTTACATACATAAAAAGCCAAAGAAATAAAAACAGTAATGCAAGGAGAATTCCTAGGGGAGATTCCACTTTCCTAGTCATGCTTTTACCATCTTTTACTAACTCCCATATACTTTACATAAGATTCTTACATTTTTAAATTGTTTTTCAAGGAACTAAGTGTTAGGGTTGGATGAGATTAATTAACATCATCTGTTCTGTTTAAATGGTTTGGAAACAACTGAGACATAGTTATAGATATAAACAGATGGACATCAAAATATCACTTTTTTTCCTGCTGAAAGGAGCTATTGTAGCTTATGTGTGTTGGTAAATTAAGTGAACATATTAACACATGATCTTCAGGCTAGACCCTGGGCCATGTCATCGGAGGGAAAATTTGGGTTTGCAGAACAGAGATATTTATTTAGTTGCTGCCACTTTATTTTTTTTAAGATTTTTATTTTTTATTTATGCAGGTGCTGGGGTACAGGCCAGATGTGTGGGAGGGTGAGAGGATTCGCCAGAGACAGATCGGGGAGCAGAACAGGCAGATTGACTGAAATACACTGCTGAGGGGAGCAACGAGCAGGGAGGAGACGTCTGCCGTGCCATGTGGGATTTTCGCTGGCTGGCCAGAATTGAACCCGTGCTGCAGAGGCTGCAGACAGCTTCACAGTGCGGTGCTCAACCGCCTGCACCACCAGGGAGGCCCTTGCTGTCACTTTTTCATAGAGGGGAGGAGGGCAGATAGTGACCAACCTCAGCATGCCCCACTCAATTCAGAAAACCAATGGCTGTCGTCCAACAATTGGTCACTCCAGAGTTTCACAATCATGGACAGGAGAAAGGATGAGGCAGGGGCCAGAATACGTGAACTCTCACTAACACTTTGGTGTGAGTAACACACATAGTTTACAGCAGTACATTTACACACCCTTTTCTCTGAAGATAATACTGCCCTGTGTTGTGTTAAGGGAAGCAATGGAAGCCCAAATATTCCTATTTTTTCCCCCTTGTGTGGAGGGTACATGGATTTTGATGGTTACATTATTTGCTGAGGAAGAAGAGGTTGATTCCCAAATTATTACACATAATAGGGCAAAGAAGGCATAGTCCTGATGTCAAGCTCCTTAATGCTTTGTAGCATCAGTGGTGACATCTGTCTGTGACCAGCACTGCTGCTAAGCACTGCTGCTAAGCCCTCTTTCCCCCCATCAGAAATCTCACCTGGGCAGGGCCTCCCTGGTGGCTCACGGGGTTGAGCACAACACTGTGAGGCTACTCACAGCCTCTGCAGCATGATTTCCATCCCCCCGCCAGCCAGGGAGCTGACCCACATGGTACAGCAGACCTCTCCTGTCTTGCCTGCTCCCCTCAGCAGTGTATTTCAGTCAGTCTGCCTGTTCTGCTCCCCACTCTGTCTCTGATGAATCCTCTCATCCCCACCTCACCTCTGGCCTGTACCCCAGTTCTTGTATGCATAAATAAATGAATCTTTAAAAAAAAAGAAATCTCACCTGGGCATAAGGCAGTCTCTGAAAATGGGTTTGTCCTGGAGCCTTTCACAGGTTCCACACTTTTATAGCTATTCAGTAGGGAGGCTGCCGGGAAGGTCTGTTGAGATTCTGTATTCTTGGGTAAAATCATGGAGAACAACTGTGCTTGGTCAATGTCTGTGGTGTTCTGCCTGTCTGCAGGTGGGATCTCCATGTGAATGGCTCTGTTATAAATGGAAGTTCCCAAGAAGCTCATGTTTATCTTCCTGACTATTTACTATCACAGAAAACTGTAATCAGGATATAGCCAGGCAGAGTTATTTAAAAGAAAACCGGCACTTTTCCATTTGGAATAGTGAATACTCTCATGCTAGCACTGAGGGTATAGTAAAGCAGAAATAACCCATGGTGGTTCTGAACAGTGAGGGTCCTTACTATTCTCTTAATGGATTTAACTCATTCATTTTAAATTAATTCAAATGAAGCATCTAAATAACCCAAGGTTTTATTAACATCATTAAAACTTGTTTTTTCATATTATTTAAAATGAATGAGAGTCTTACAAGTTTCAAAAACCTGCTGAAATTCATTCAGTTTGAAAACAACAGAAGGTTGGACCTGGTCTCTACAGGCAGCACATATGACCCTTAGAAGATATTGTCTCTTAGCAATAACCTAATTGTTACTCCTCATAAACTGAGTCCAGATCTAGAAAGGAATTATGACTTGAGGTGATTCAGTAACTTGTTAAGGAAATATAGCTAATGCTACTTATCAGAATTATTAGTGTTTGGTTTGATTTCAACAGCATTTTTAGTAAATGAACTTTTTTATGTGACTTGATTTTAGGTTTATGGATCATTTGCTTGCTTTGCCTTTAATGTTTATATTTCAAGAGCAATGTGATTTATTTAGATGTTTATTTGTTTTAGTATGCTTTTCTTCTCTTCACTAGCACTGAAAGCATCATCAGAGACACACTTAGCAATAATCGAACTCATTAAATATTTGTATAATGATTAAATGTATAAAAGAAATTAAAAAGTTATTTATTTATCCTATAGAAGCCTATTTTCTTACAATAGTTTCAAGCAGAGAAAAACTTAATAACTCAAAATTTGGGGAGTCAAGACAAATGAATTATTAAAAACCCTTATAGGTCCATAATTTTATTAAATGTTGCACTTAATGACTCATATTCTTAATAGAAATATGTAATTAATGATTCATATTTTTAAGTGTGTTCTTATTTATCTTTAATTGATGTAAAGTGAAGTGAACAGTGAAGAGTTAAGTGTTTAAAAATAAAATTTCCTCCTCACTCCCAGGAACTACAGTAATGAGCCATCTTGCACATGCTTCTTTATGCCTCTGGACTTCATACGTATGGTTTCCTCTGTCTATAATGCTCACTCTCCCACCTCCCTTTCACCTCGTTAGTTCTTATTCTTCTTTACATCTTAGCTCTCATCTCTCTTCCCTGTCCCTCCAAGATGGCTCAAATATACATTCTGTACTGCCTTTGGTATTCTCCTTCCTAATGGACTATACCTTATTAGTCATTTGGTCTGTTTCTTCCAATTAGATAACAGAGTTGGTGATGTTTGATATTTTCTTTAGCACCCACTACAGGGTCTGATACAGTAAACTTTTTCAATAAATATCAAATGAGTAAATGAATGAGCACCAGGGGCTGAGCAAGAGAGCTTGCTATAAGAATTACCCTCAAGTAGCATGACACCAATTTGGAAAACAGAATAGGAACACAAAGAAGCAGGAATTAGAGGGGCATACACAGGTTGTGAAAACATAACTCAAATGGTCATAATGGCTTCTGGATTTTAAAGAGCAGAGCATGAACCTGTGAATTCATGCCAGATAATTTCCAGTCTTCTATGTCCATTCCAGAAGCCAGGAGATGAAACATGGCACCAGGGAACTCAATAAGAAGAAAACAAATAGCCCAGCCAAAAAATGAGCAGAAGAGCTAAATAGACACTTCTGCAAAGAAGACATACAGATGGCCAACAGGCACATTAAAAAAAATCACTTATTACCAATAACATTAGGGAGATGCAAATCAAAAACCACAGTGAGATACTCCCATGAGAATGGTCCATATCAAAAAATCCTGAAATAGCTAATCCTGGTGAGGATGTGGAAAAAAAGGAACCCTTGTACACTGTTGGTGACAATGTAGATTGGAAACTGTGCAGCTAGCAGGCATGAGAAACAACAGAATAGGAGAGAAACCATGAAGTAAAAACCATTAAAAAGAAAGGGGAAGAACATCACAGTGTAGAGTTTGATAAAAGAATGGTTTAAGAGGGCAGGAAAGAGGGCCTCCCTGGTGGCGCAGCGGTTGAGCGCTGGGTTGCAAAGCTGCGCACAGCCTCTGCAGCGCCGGTTCGATCCCTGGCTGCTCCCCAGCCACCGGAGGAGGGTCCCACATGGCGCGCAGACCTCTCCTGCTACCCGCTGCTCCCCTCAGCAGTGTACTTCGGTCCTTCTGCCTGCTCTACTCCCCGCTCTGGCTCTGGTGAATTCTCTCACCCTCCCGCACTTCTGACTGTACCAAGTGCATGTATAAACAAAACAAACAAACAAACAAATAAATAAAACATGCCTCTATTAAAAAAAAAAAAGAGGGCAGGAAAGAAAGAGTTGAATAAAGATATGTATACAAGGCTGTAAAATTCGGAAAGAAATAGTTGTAACTAAGCTCTTTCCTTCTGAAGTCAGTGAGAGAAATGCCCTGTATTGTATTATAGCACATGTTTGGCATGCTGTTTTCATTAATCTCTATGCACATCTAAACCATCTTCCAAGACTTTTGATTCTCTTGGTAAATAATTAGCATGATGATAGGCAGGGTTTTATCACTGGAGATCACTTTCTGGACCATGCTTTCCTGTAGCTTTGTCACCACAGTTCAGATTTCACCTTGACTGAGTCCTTTTCATGAGAACATTGGAGAACTCATAGCGGTCTGGTACCAAGAGTATTCAGTCTCTCAACACACTGGACCTTGTTTTATTTTTATATTCCCCATACAATTGCAACCCCCCCATTCTGACCCCAATCCCTCCCCTCCCGCCCCCCACCCCCCAAAAGTGTCTCTGGTTCATAGTTTTTTGTTGATTTTGATTTTCACTTTCTTACAGTTATTCATTTTCCTGGTCCCTTATTTAAGTTTTCCAGATTCCTGCTATGAGTGAGACCATCCGGTATTTTTCTTTTTCTTTTTGGCTTATTTCACTGAGCATGATCCCTTCCATTGCCATCCATGTTGCTGCAAATTGCATGTGTTTATCTTTTTTGAATGCTGAGTAATATTCCATGGTATATATGTACCACATCTTCTTGATCCAGTCATCTGTTTTGGGGCATTTGGGCTGTTTCCAAAGCTTAGCTATTGTAAATAGTGCTGCTATAAACATAGGTGTGCAGGTGCTCTTTGGAATGGATGTTTCTGTGTCCTTTGGGTAAATACCTAGGAGTGGAATTGCTGGATCATATGGAAGCTTTATGTTTAGTAGGTCAAGAAATGTCCACACAGCTCTCCATAGTGGTTGGACCAGTTTGCACTCCCACCAACAGTGCAGGAGAGTTCCTTTTTCTCCACAACCTCGCCCACATTTGTTGTTGCTAGTTTTTTAAATATGTGCCATTCTCACTGGTGTAAGATGGTATCTCATGGTAGTTTTGATTTGCATTTCCCTGATTACAAGTGATGTTGAACATTTTTTCATATGCCTGTTGGCCATTTGCATTTCATTTTCAGAGAAGTTTCTTTTTAGCTCTTCTGCCCATTTTTTGACTGGGTTATTTTCTTTGTTGTTGTTGAGTCTCATCAGCTCTTTGCAGATTTTTGTGATCAGTCCTTTATCATTAGTGTTGGGTGCAAAAATGTTCTCCCAGTTGGTGGGGTTTCTCTTTGTATTTGTTATTGTCTCTTTTGCTGTGCAGAAGCTCTTTAATTTGATGTTGTCCCAGCTGTTTATCTTTGCCTTCACTGTCACTGCTTTGGGTGATCTGAAGAAGAAGAAATAAAAAAAAAAAATCCCTTTTATTATTGAAACAAAAAAAATCAAATATTTGGGAATAAATCTAACAAAAGAGGTAAAGGACCTATACAAAGAAAACTATAAAACACTGTTAAAAGAAATAGAAGAAGACACAAAGAAATGGAAAGACATCCCCTGCTCATGGATTGGAAGAATAAACATTATTAAAATGGCCATCCTACCAAAAGCAATATACAGATTCAATGCTATTCCAATCAAAATTTCAATGTCATTCTTCAAAGAAATAGAATAATTATTGATGAAATTCATATGGAATCACAAAAAACCCCGAATTGCCAAAGCTCTCCTGAAAAAGAAAGAAGGGAATGGAGGCATCACACTCCCAGACTTCAAACTATATTACAAAGCCATAATCATCAAAACTGCATGGTATTGGAACCAGAACAGACATACAGACCAATGGAATCGAATAGAAAATCCAGAAATAAACCCACAGATTTATAGTCAACTAATCTTTGACAAAGGAGCAAAGACTATGCATTGGAGCACAGAAAGTTTGTTCAATAAATGGTGCTGGGAAAGATGGGTTGCTACATACAAAAGAATGAAGCTTGACCACTACCTCACACCATACACAAAAATCAACTCAAAATGGATTAAAGAACTAGACATAAGACCTGAAACCATAAAATATATAGAAGGAAATATAGGCGAAACACTATGTGATTTGCACATCAGTGACAGTATATTCTAAAGTGCTACTCATTGTTAATGATTATTATTGACATTGATAATAAAATATTCAAAGATCATAATGTAAAACAAAATGTTAGAGATACCTAAATTATCAGAGGAAAGAGAAATAATTTCTGCCTGGACTGATCAAATATAAACATCAGGAAAATTATTTTGTGTCTGTCCCATGCTATAAATTTTGGCAAGCCAATATTTATCATTAATTCTATTGGTGAATCTGCTATCTCAACAACTACTTCTATATGAAAGAAAGCAGTAGCTTCTATTTTCAAGCAGAAAAATTAATTGCTGGTCTGAAATTACAGAGGTGTTTAATTAGTTCTTACTCTATTTCTAGTGTTTAGAACAGGTTAGAAATAAAAATAAAACCTATGTGGAATGATGCAGAGTATCATAATAATGGGAATATCCCACAGAATATTTCTCATTTGATTTTCTGTCTTAAAGCCTATGTGACTTTAAAATTGTTCATGTATCACTTTCTTTACAACTCATTGGAGTATAAGGAAAAGTGAATGTTTATTAAGCATGATAATGAGTGAATAAATAGTTTTTTGTAGTGCTCTGTTGTAGTCCCATTAAATGAAAGCAGTAAAACAAATTAGGATGTTATATAATGTATATATTAATAGATTCAAGCCTGTTAACATACAGAAAGACAATTAACAAGCCAAGACTTGTGGCAATGTCTTACAGATGATTGTAAAACTATTACAAAAGTTTTTCTTCCAAATTATTCAACTTCTTTAACTTACAAAGCTGATAAAATTATGTAATACAATATGCAATATTTATCAAAGTTAACGGTCTGGTCTTTTAAACTTGTTAGCCTACCTCTAGCCTCTTATAATTTGAGACAATGAGTGAAATCCAGAGGTTCTTTTTTTATTTTTATTTTTAAGGATGGCATCTTATATTAGTATGCTATCTAGTATTTTCACACAGTAGCTTCTGTCCTCCGTGTAGTTTCAAACTCATTACAGGAAGCTCCACACTTTTTTTTTTTTAAATTGAGATAACTTTGGCTTACAATGCTGTCTGATTTAGGGGAATGCATTCACTTCTGTTTAGATATATGTTGCCATACCATACCCACCACCAAAGTACCCATAGCCCTCCACTATAGACAATTTGGTCCCTCTCCCCCTTTGTTACTTCTCCTCATGCTTTCCCTTTAGTAGCCTCAATTCTGCAGTCATATTTCTAGGGTTTGTTTTGGTTTTGATTTGTCAGTTCCTGTATCTTTTTTCTGTATATTCTGCATGTAAATAAAATCATACAATATTTATCTTTCTCCTTTTTATTCCACTTAGCATTATCTCCTTGGTTCCATTGAAAATTGCAAGATTTCATCTTTTTTATAGCTGAGTAGTATTTCATGATGTATATATGCCACATGTTCTTTATTCCCTTGTCTGTTGTTGGACACTTAGGTTGTTTCCACATCTTGACTACTTTAAATCTTCCCATTCTAATTGATTTTGTTATCTATGCAGTATTTCAAGTCCATTGTCCACTCAGTTTTTCTTCTTCAGTCAGTTAAAATATACATGTGTTAGAAACCTTTATTTGCAGAATCATCGTCCAAATTGCTCTTGAAGATGGATCTTTAGAGCTTAAAGGTGATTTATTGACAGATGAGATCTAACAGGGAACTGAATTGTAATTCTCAAAGATATCAGAGTGTGAAGAATAAAAATAACACATAAAAATCAGTCAAAATCTAAATACATTTATTTAAATTATGGTCTTTTATTTTATAATTGGTATGCTTGCTTAAATTGAAAGGATTTGATCTTATTATAGTACATCTTTATATATATACATATATATATATATATATATATATATTTCAGCATACAAAAGTCTATGGACAAGAAAACCCAAATACTGGGCCTCCCTGGTGGTGCAGGCAGTTGAGCGCAGCGCTGTGAAGCTGTCTGCAGCCTCTGCAGTGCCGGTTCGATCCCCGCCGGCCAGGGAGATACCCACATGATGTGGCAGACCTCTCCAGTCTCGCCTGCTGCTCCCCTAAGTAGTGTATTTCGGTCGGTCTGCCTGTTCTGTTCCCCACTCTGACTCTGGTGAATCCTCTCACCCTCCTGCACATCTGGCCTATACCCCAGTTCTTGTATAAAAATAAATAAATCTTAAAAAAAAAAAAAACCCAAATGCCTATGTGTCTGGGTGTCTTTTGCCAGTGCCATTATAACCCATCCACCACATTGCAGCATTTGGTGTTTATTTTTCCCAGTAATCTTATAATACTTTATATTTATGGACTTATAAACAATGTGGAATTGTTTTCCATATTTAAGCTTTATTTATTAGTACATAAAATTTAAATTTGTGCAGTGTGACACTGTTACTGCTTTTTCTGCTGAACCTAATGTTTTTCACATGTCATCCATATTGACATACAAAGTCTAGTTCACTTACCTTAGAAGAAGGAACATGGATTTCTCAACAAATTTGTTCCCAATGAACCATGTTATACATATACATATATGCACAAATAGCCTTATTTACATGAATAAGAATTTTTCAATGTTTATGGAAGTAAAATGGATAAATAATGGCTTAAGCACAAATATTCAATTTTGCCAGCTCCTAATATTACAATTTGCAATCCTTCCTTCAGGACACTAGAATATTTATTGTTTTACCTGTAATCAGTACTGTCTGACCATAAATTTTTGCTTTGTCTTTTGACTATGAAGCGACATTTGATTGTTGATTTAATTTGCATTCATCTGAGTAGTATATTGGGAATCAGCATATTTGCTTTATATGTTTTTCAAAAATATTTGATTGAAGCATACTCATTTAAAAATTGGAAAAAGAAAACTCAGGAAGAAAAAGATTGCCTGTAGCTTCGTTATTCCTAGATAACTACTATTAGCATTTTGCATTTTAATGCATTTCCTTACTATCTTATTTGTCTTAATATCATTATTCATGGCTATGACTACACATAATATATTGATTTTAAACAGAATTAATTCAAGAGCTTTCACATGTACTGGATGGAGGATAAAAATTTAGAAAATATCGTTACTGGATGAATTATTAGTCTTCAAGACTGTAATGCATAAAAGTGATGAATGTCATTTATTAGTCTTCAGATTTGCAAAATGAGAAAAAAAAGTATTTAACAGCTGTGAAATGTTGATTTCTGTAACAACCTAACTTCCATGGAAGGCAAAAGGAAACTTTTTGATTAATAATTCTCCTGGATCCACATTCAATATTGTTAGGTAAAGATTATTATCAAGAATAGACCAACCAACACTACCTATTATATTAAATAATCATCAGAATTACAAGATACTCTATTTGAACCATGGGCAAGAAAGATCTCACTTCCTATGACTGGGAATACAGCAGATTAGAAGAAAACCTGAGAAATTTTGCAGAGTCCAGCCTTGCCAGGCTGTACACAACACCATGGAATTGTTTCTGTTGAGATTTAAACTCAATAATGATAAACACACCCTTTCATCTCATCAGAGCACTGAATTTTAAATTTCTTTCTTTTCAAGATTGATTATAGTAAATCTTAAAGAATATTTGAGGGCCTCCCTGGTGGCACAGTGGGTTGAGAGCAGCGCTGTGAAGCTGTCCACGGCCTCTGCAGTGCTGGTTCCATCCCTGCCGGCAGAGAGCAACACACATGGCACGGCAGACTTTTCCTGTCTCGCCCACTGCTCCCCTCAGCAGTGTATTTCAGTCAGCCTGCCTGTTCTGTTCCCTGCTCTGTCTGTGGTGAATCCTCTCACCCTCCTGCACCTCTGGCCTGTACCCCTGTTCTTGTATAAATAAATCTTTTTAAAAAAGTAAAATAGTAAAATAATTTTTTTATTACTAGACTTCACATCTTCTGCAGAGTCTGTGCATCATTCATTAGTACTAGCAATTGTTGCCAAATTGATTAGCCTAAATTGGCACATGAAGTTAAAATTATGATTAGGTTTTCTCAGAGGGATGCAATATCTTGGGTGACGGAGAATTCATGAGTCCCCACTAAGAAGGATTGTTTGGCAGGTTTAAGCAAAATAAGTGTCCCCCCCTCCCCCATAGGAAGATTGCTTCTTGTTTTCGACTGTGAGTTTGAACCATGAAATGAGGGTTTCCTAGTGGCAAATTGCACAATGATGCAGTCAGTTTTCATGGTTTACTTTATAGCTTCATGGTACTAGCTACTAAAGGAAATCTTGGCAAATTAAGAAGTCTTAATGTTGGGGTGATGATAGGAGGGTCTAGAGGAATCTTACAAAGCTTAAGTCAATGGAACCCTAAGCAATTAGTATTTAAATTAGACATTTGAGCCTAACTTTAGTCAGCAGTGTTATATAGCATATCATCTGCCCATTCACTTTACTTGGAATAAAGTGGATCATTTGAAAACAGGACACTGATCTTGAGTAAAAATAATCACAAATAAAACCCATCTGCACATAAAGGGAGAGTGATGGTTTTGTGGCAACATTTGCACAATTTTTGCTTCCTTTTTTGGTGAGCTTGTAATGTTATGGGTATTCTATCATCAGCATTTCTTATGTGTAAGTGCCTTGTTTCCCTCTCCTCAAATTAAATAATTCATGCCCCCTTATTTGAAACAAATTAATGATTTTCAATGTTGAATTCAGAGTCTATCATACAGGTATTGAATTGCCTAGACTGGTCTTTCCACCTGCCAACTGCTTGGTCACCAGCAAGTCACTTCAAATCAGAGGTTCTAAGCCGTCACCTGTAAAATAGTAACAATGTGTTCAGGCCCATGTTCCTCATCTAGTGAGAAGATCAATTGTATCTATCAGAAGTGTAAAGTACAGTGCAAATTACATGTTAATATTGATAAATGCTGCAGATTTTTCCTTTGAAAACATGTTTGAATGTTTGGCATTCCTTTCACCCTCTATTCTTCCCCTCCTTCCAACCCTACTCTCCCCACCACCTCAAAAAAATGAGTAACATGGCCTCCCCTGGTGGTGCAGTGGTTGAGCGCTGGGCAGCAAAGCTGCCCACAGCTTCTGCAGCGCCGGTTGCATTCCTGGCCGCTGGCGAGGGTTCCACATGGTGTGCAGACCTCTCCTGCCATGCCCGCTGCTTCACTCAGCAGTGTCCTCAGTCGGTCTGCCTGTTCTGTTTCCCACTCTGGCTCTAGTGAATTCTCTCACCCTCCCATGCTTCTGACTATACCCAGTGCTTGTATGTATAAATAAATAAATGAATAAATAAATCTTTAAAAAAAAATGAGTAACAGTGAACCACACGCCATGACAACATGCTGTGCAAAGAAGTCAGATGTGGGAGGCTGAGTTGATTTAGACATTGTGCAGGTTACTTAGTAATCAGTCAGTTCACAAGTCACTCAGTCAGTAATTCTCATCTTCAGTTGGTTTTTGATTCATAAGAGGAGGTGATAATGATATGGGTATATGCTTATGTATGATGTATATATATATATATATTTGATTCACAAGAGCAAGTAATAATGGTTATATATCATATATATGTATATAATGTTAATCTTACCACCAAATTTACCAATAAGAGAGATCAAGTGTGGAATTTCATAAGCAAAGTATATTCAGAACGTATCCTCTTGCTTAGGAAGGCTATTTGATATAAATGCCATCTGGCTCCAAAAGACTCCTTAATAATGCCAGTATGCTTAATTCACATGCTCTCTTGAAACTCTAATTGAAAATAAGAAGATGATAAACATCAACTGTCATGATTTGATTTGACAAAACTTCGGTCTGTGTACCTTGAAGCTGCTGGTTTTCATTTTATCTTCTGCAGCTTTGACCCTCGCGTCCCTGATGTGGCATTTGTTTCAACCATTCAGGGAGTTCCTGCTTCATGTTGGGTACCATGTCAGGACTAGAAACACAACAAGGAGCAGAACAAACACCGCCCTGCCTTTAGAGTGCTTCTTTTCAGCCACTAATGAAAATTCCTTGAAGTGCAAGATGTAGGTCTGCCACTATATCCAGAAGTAGTGAGCAGTGCACCACCCAAATATGAGAACTTCCCATCAAAGAGAAAACCACGTCAGAAACAGGAAACTTCTCTCATTTCAGTCTTGAATCGAATTGTTCCTCATTCCTGGGCACTTGGTGCCTGAGAAATGCTATAAGGTATAAATGGACTTTAATAACTAACATCTAATATGGAATGTTAGGAATGCACATCTTTGCAGGAAGGCCTTTCTTGACGACCTGATGACCTGAGCCTTTATCCTCTTTCCTAGCCTTACCACTTGGTAGGCTTTTCATGGGTGCTCCCATCATTTGCAGGCCTCAGTTGCATGTCTCCATCAATTCGGATGGAGATCAGCTGGCTTATCATACCTTAATGCTATCTCCAGTCCACTAGCATTTCCGGTTTATAATCCTTACCTCTGAAAACCACTTTTTCCATGATAGCAATTCCAAATGATACCTTTCTGATCTGCAGTGCCTGCCATTTTCAGAGACCACCCTACATCTTGGTCCATCTATTATGTCTCCCACGGCATTTCCCCCATTAATTGCTCAAGATGCAGTTTCGTTTTCCAAATGTAGAGCTCTGGTAACTCCCTTAACATCTTGCTTCTGTATGCAGAGGCTCTGTCTAGGATCCATTTGGACAGACCTCTTGGAGGGGCCCCTGCGTGGTCATGTTGGATCAATAAGGAAGACCTGGTTGTGATAATAGTCACTTCCTGAAGAGCTGAAGACTCTTCCTGAAGAGTCCTGAAGACTGAATTAAATAACATTCAGTCAGTGGGTATGTAAAAGAGTTTCAGATGGTCAGCTTTATGACAGAGGTGATATTTGAATTTGTGCTTAGAAAAGGATCGAATTAAAATAGGAAGAGAAAAGGGAAAACAACCTCTTCTGGTTGACAAATCTCAGTGTATAAATGTCCAGGGAAAATGCACAAGTTGTACTGGGGACTAGTGTTTAAACCTGTGTGGCCTGCAGGAGTCCAGGCACATTTACTGCATATCTACCTTGCATTAAGCCCCTGCTAGGTGGCAGGAGTATAAAGATGATGAAAATGCTCTGTTCTTCACATGCTGACAGGAAAGTAAGAAATTATGGCCGGATAAGAGGGATTGTATTAAGGTGTTTCAAATGCTAATATCTATAAAATTTATTCTAAAAGTAAAAGCATGTTAAAGATAAGTTAAATAGAAAATAGAGAACTTTTTTCTCTACATTAATTAGTAAATTCATATGTAATCTTATTCTCTTATCTAGAATGGTGTCTTGCGGAAGATACTTAAGTCACAATAGCTACTTTTATACTTAATTATTTTATGTATATTATGTTTTTCTCTATAAAGCACAAAATAATAACCCTGCAGGAAGACCTACATTTTATGCAGATGAAGCATTCTAAACTTTTTTCATGAGGTTCTATCATTAGAAACTTTAGTATAAAAGCATAAGTTTTGATGAGAAGGTTAATGTAATGGAAAATTAACAGTAGAATAAAAACACATTTTACTACCTAATTAGCATTTAATTAGGAATGAATTTTTATTTCTACTATGAAAAAAATGTTGATTGCTAAAAGCATGTAAATTTAAAAATTTATTCTCTTTTTTTTCTCTGCCTTTCATACCACCCCTCCCACAAATGCACCATTTCATATACATAAACACAATTCTTTTCTCTACTCTTTATTCTTCCTTCCAAATAAACCTCTTAAATGCCTTTACTTGGGTTTTTACAAATTATTGAAGACTTATTTTTCTTTAAATGTTTTGTTTTCAGTGTAACAGCTCTTAAAATTTTGTTAAGTACAATATAATTTTAATTTTTAATGGATTGTGCATATATGTGCAATATAAAGGTTCAGAAAAAAGACTGGGAAAGATGGCCAATTTCAAGTTCATGAAATGTTTCAGTGTGATACTCTCTATTGTTACCTTTGTGGGGTGGAAAATATCATTGGACTCTCAGTGTCACAGGGAAAGAGATGGCTTGTATGTCTTTTGGCACAGATTCTCCAGAAGGAACTCTTCATAAGTATGTCAAACTCATGTTTGTCATACGGGATAATGAAACTCAGGCAGCCCTCCTCAGTTGAGAGAATTAGGATTTAAAGACCATAGACCTCTGCTATTTTATTTCACTGTCTGAGGCAATTAACTACATTTAGGGAAATTGTCTTTGCAGATGAGGTTGTAAAAGAGTAAAATGATTTGGTAAGGGAGTTTGCTAACTATTATGTTAACATGGTCTGAAAACAAAATCTATTGTTTTGGTTTGAAATGACTTAGGTAGACTTCTAGTTGGAGAATGAAAAATGGGCAGTGCAACTTTTAATAAGAGCTAAGATATCAAGAGGAGATTTTTTTAACTAATAAATATTTTGCAACTGCAAAATACAAATATATTCACAATATTGCTTCAACAGCATAACCAAAATGACCACCGGAACTACTAGAATTTCACCTTTGTTATGAATCTTTTTCTTCTAGTTGCCACTTTCATATAGTCAGCTTTCCATCTCTTTCTTCCATCAGATGACAGTGAGACTAGTGCTAGAACATTATAGGGAAATCAGCATCATCTGACTTAAGAAAAGTGGATGCCTCACTGACAGCACTGCCATGAGCACCCACCCCTGGTGGCTGAGCACATGTCCATGTTGAGACTTTGACAGAGGTGACAGTGAACAGGGCTCAGTAGCTCTGTGCTGATGTCAGGAAATGCAGTCAGAAAAAAACTGGGTAGGAAAGACAATCTAAAACGTGATAATCAAACTTCCGTTACTACCCCACTGGGTTTCCAAACTTGAGTAATTTCTGTTTAACATTCAAGAGAGAGAAAGTGAGAGAAGAAGAAGGAAAAAGCTCCCTCAATTATTTTAAAACATTATAAAAGCCTTGGTTTGGGCAATCTACAGATGCTGCTGAAAATGTGGGCACTTAAAGCAGATCACAACAGGTGAGCTCAATCAAAGTTCATGTGTGAAATATAAGCGCAGTTGTAAGCCGTTCTGAAGAACTATTATGCCAATAAAGAGCAAATAGTAATGGATTTTTTTGTCCTTTTGGGCATAAATGGGAACTTAGTAATTTACTTCTTATGGAGCCTATTGAAAAGCCACTGTGATCTACTTTGAGTATCCCTGTGTTTAAAAATATCAATTACTTGGTTTTACAATTAAAAACATAAATTTAATAGATTTTATTCCATATTCCACATTCTATATTCATAATGATGAGTAAAGTACTATTCCCATACTAAGACCTCTTATCATTCCAGAATGTTTAAAACTTTAATGAGTTTGCTTTTATTTCCATTTGACATTGACAATTTTTCCTGCAGCTACAAATCTTACCTACTTTTTTTCTTTCTATGGAAGTCTTTAAGAATACTTAAAGAATCAATTTTTCCCCATAAATCAAGTCATTTTTATCCTGCCAATCAAATTCAAGCTAAAATTTTACTCAGGTGTGCTTCATGAAGCTAGTCCACAAAGATTCTCTTCTTCTGTTTCCTTCACTCTCCTTAGGAGTCAAACATCAAATTCTTTAGATTTAGAAAGGATTTTCTGCTTATAAATTAAATCCAACAAGGAAATGTGTATTGTGTTGTTTAGCAATATAAAAACACATTGTTTCCTCAGGCATGCTCTTAAGTAGGCAAAATGGCCAGTTATATAGTTGAATTAAATGCACTCCATTCCTGTGCTTGATAGGTGAATGGAGAGACTCTGATCTGCAGTCAGGACTAGAACCTGGTTCTCCTGACTCCAGGTTTAATGCTTTTCCAATATATGAATATATACAAATTCATGCATTCTCCCTATACAAACATCTTCATATAATTTTCACCAATTTACTTGTGCAGGTTGATCTTTCTTCTAACTTCTGGTTAAGCTCTAGCAATTCTAAGCTACGAAGTTCCTTTGTTAAGGATGACAAGGGGACTGGAAACTCCTCCTGTTCCCTTTCCTCCTCCCCAGTGTAGAATCACCCTTTAACTCTTGAACAGCGTTGCCTTGGCTAATATTTTGAGCATTTATCATACAAAAATTCAGTGACCTTAGATGATTTTCTTGATTCCAAGGATTTTATGTAGACCAAAAATACAGCACATGTAAATATATTTCACCAAAAAGTCATAATTATAAAAGCAATCACTCCAAACTTCCATAAGTCTTCAGTACCTACAGCCTACAGATCCCAAATCAGATCCTAAATGATGATCCAAGAACTAACATGTAGGGAATACAGCAAACTCTCCTAAATGAACAATAAGTCAAAGATACAGAAGATAGGGCCTCTCCGGTGGTGCAGCGGTTGAGCACTGAGCTGCGAAGTTGCCCGCAGCCTCTGCAGCGCCGGTCTGATCCCTGGCTGCCGGTGAGGGTCCCACATGGTGCACAGACCTCTCCTGACTCACCCGCTGCTCCCCTCAGCAGTGTATTTCATCAGTCTGCTTGTTCTGTTTCCTGCTCTGGCTCTGGTGAATTCTTTCACCCTCCCGCGCTTCTGACTGTACCCAGTGCTTATATAAATAAACAAAAAAAACCTTTTTTTTTTTTTTTTTTACCATTTTTCATTTAAATATTTTATTTTATGTAATTCTTACATCTTTTTTCATCTTTGCAAAATGTATGCATTTTCATTTTGGTTATATTCCCCTTACAATTGCACACCCCCCTTATTTTGACTCTAGTCCTTCCTTTCCCCGCCCCTCCCTCCCAAACCCCCCCCCCAGTGTGTCTCTGGTTTATAGTTGCTTGTTGATTTTGATTTTTACTTTGTATTGATTAGTCTTTTTCCTGGTCTCTTACTCAGGTTTTCTAAATTTCTGCTATGAGTGAGACCATCCGGTATTTTTCTTTTTCTTTCTGACTTATTTCACTGAGCATGATCCCTTCTAGCTCCATCCATGTTGCTGCAAACTGCATGTGTTTATCTTTTTTTGATTGCTGAGTAATAAATCTTTAAAAAAAAAGAAAAATAAGAAAAAAAGATACAGAAGGTATCATTGATATTTGCTGTAAAGATCTTTTAGATGTAATTGCTATGCAGAGCAACTGTTTGATAATATTTTGTGCCTAGTAGATGCCTAATACACATCTGATTATTTCATCTTGGAAGCTTATAGTTATTGAAAATCTGATTACCCATGGGACATAGGCTCTTTTAGGAAGATATATACAACACAAGATAAATTTAAAACCAGAACTCTAAGAGCCGTACCAGGTTCCTAAAGACATAAATTCTCCCTAAATCATGCCCCCCTTCAGAAATCATTTTCTTCTTTTCCTTGTTCTCCTCCTTTCTCTCCTCCTGCTCCTCTCCTTTTACCTACACTATTCATCACTTCCCTTTTTTGAGTACTTTGTACTGAAAGTGAAATGCATATGGACTTTGACTTTAAAATAGATTTTAGTGAAAATAAAGCAATGTGAATGTAATGACATAGGAGCTAGTGCCAATCTCTTAGGTATAATTTGCAGGTTATGATAGGAAATATGAAATGCTAGTTATATATTTAAACCCTACCTTGTTTAATTCCTCATGAAGATGAGTGTGTGTGTGAAAAATATTCAATTCATTTGTGAAAATTACATAGTGTCAATTTTTTTTCATGATTCTGGGAAATTGAATTCTTTTTTGCATATTAACTTTTGACACTGTCTTAATAATCAAAACAACAGCAAAGAAAACTTTGGCTAGACAACTTGAGAAATTTCTAATTAAAGCCCTAAAAACTTCAGAGCCACCAAATATCTCAACATTTTAATAGAATAAACCTAATCAAACATTTATAGGACAAATGTATACTTTTGAAAATTGTTATTGCTGAATATTTTAACGCTGAACAGTAGTTGAACTTATTGGCACTTACATAATTCCAGAGTAATTCAAAGCTAAATTAACATGTAACAGAGAAATAAATCTATTTCATCACTATAAAGAGCATTATGCTAACTATAACTTTTAAAAAAATAAGGGACCAGGAAAATGAATAACTATAAGAAAGTGAAAATCAAAATCAACAAAAAACTATGAACCAGAGACACTTTTTGGCGGGTGGGGGCGGGAGGGGAGGGATTGGGTCAGAATTGGGGAGTAGCAATTGTATGGGGAATATAAAAATAAAATTTATTAAAAATAAATAAATAAATAAATCTTTAAAAAATAAAAATAAAAAAATAAAAAAAAATGTGTATAATTTGAAGGACTTTTTTTGTAGTAAAGCCATTCTCACTTTTAGAGTGATTTTGCACTTTTAAGGGTTAGATACATTAAGTTTTACTATTAATTACAGTGGGAAGTTGAGTCATTTGAATTGTTTTGGAAACTGCTAGCTAGCTGTATAAACTTCAAAAAGTTATCTTGCTTACTTGGCCATTTCATTATGCAAAGGAAAGCACAAATTAACCATTAAATGGGAATCCAGCAAACCATTAATATTAGTAGGTCATCCAAGAACAGGGTAGGTATAACCAGGGGAAAAATGTATGTCAATTAGCTTTTAAAGTATTGTGTCTATTTGGTAAGATGAACAGAGAAGCAACTATTTATAGTAATTGTCTTTCCATTTTCATCATCATAATTCATATGTGTTGTTATTTTTAAAAGCTATAGATTAGAGCCAAATAAAATTATTCTAACTACTTTTTTAAAAAATACTAGCAATAAAATCTATGATGGAGAGAAGTAACTCGATTTTATATTCAGCACTATTTCTTGAACTATAACAGTAACGCTGATCTTCTTGTTAACAATGTGCAGAGGTTTGTTTTAGTCATATAAAAGGTTAAGTAAAAGGGTAGGAAAAATTATAAACGTGCAGCTCTTTTTCAGTAGAATCTGTGTCCATAGTCCAAGGATAGTTCATGGAATATAAATGAGTCATTATTAGCTAGGCAGTGACACCAGAGTTATGCATACTCACTATTTTCTTGAAGGAACCAAAGTGGTTTTTTGTTGTTGTTGTTGTTGTTATATCACTTAATATTTCATTGTTGTTTGTTTGAGAAAATTATTTGCTTCATTGGAAATTGTTTTAATATGGTATCATTTGTTTTTACAGTTTTTGGATTAGAGAAATATCCTTCTAAAATAGATACTATTTTTAAATTGTCATTTCATTTCTTACCTATGATAATGAATTCAAGAATTCAAGCTTTACTAGTATCATAAAGGCTTATATAAAAGCCGTTATAAAATTTGCTAATTATGGAAGGGCAGAGCAGTTACTTTACTGATGAATATGTCCCACAGTGACAACTAGACAAGTTATACAAAAATAGGCATTAGTTATGGGTATTACACCAACCTGTGAATACACACACACACACACACACACACACACACACCCCAGAATGGACCAGTATAGTATTTAATTTTTATGTTTTTATAATGTAATGTAAAGCTGTTAAAAGTGCATAAAAATTTAGGAATATTACTTCAGAAGACCGGGAAAAGATCACTAAAATATATTGGCCATATTCTATTAAAACTGTAAAAATTTGTTCCTTGTTTACTATGAATAGAAGTGCTATTTCCTAGATCTTGTAAAAATTTTATATGGACAGTGTTGAGTAGTGGTAAAGAATTCATAACATAGATATAAAAACAATATTTGTGTAGCAGTCATAGAGTTAAATAGCCAAGAAGTGCAACTTTAATTTTCTTTTAAATGTTAAATGTTAGAATCCAAGATATGCAATATGTTTTGGAGCGCTGATCATTGTTAACTATCACTATCTTTATTTCATCCACTGCTAGACATCCCAGATCACATCTACACACCTGATGTGAGTCACAGATACTTCCCGACATTCTGTGGCATCACTGAGTGTGAAAAAGATTGTCATACGTCTTCTGTGCTTGGACATGTGTAGTCATTTTTTTTTTAAAACAATGCACTCAGTTTTTTTTTTTTTAAAGATTTATTTATTTATGCTTACAAGAACTGTGGTACAGGCCAGAGGTGGGTGTGTGTGTGTGAGAGGATTCACCAGAGACAGAGTGGGGTGTAGAACAGGCAGGCTGACAGAAATACACTGCTGAGGGGGGCAGCGGGCGAGGTAGAAGAGGTCTGCTGCGCCATGTGGGTGGCTCCCTGGCCAGGGATTGAACTCATGCTGTGGCTGCGGATAGCTTCATAGTGCTGTGCTAACCCCTTGCACCACCAGGGAGGCCCACTTTTTAAAAGACTGATACTTCACATTCTGCTTATGGATTATTTTCTAGGAAGTTTACTGTTTTAGTCTTCACTCAGACATCCAATATAAAGCATAACACCAATCAGAAAAAAAGGAAGGACTGTGTGGAACTTCTTTAATTCTTATGCTTACTACACACCAACCAGATCTTTCCCTGGAGGAGGGATGAGTCCCTTCTGAGAAACCTCTGCAATTAACTAAATCATTTACCTGCCTATATTCAACCACCTGTCTGTGTCAGTTATCTATTGCAGTATAAAAAAGCACCCCAAATTAATGGCTAACACAGCCATTTATTTGCCTCTGATAAGCAGTCGGGACTGGTTTTCTGGTGGTCTTACCTGAGGTCATGTAAGTGACAACAGTCATCTGGAGTCTCAAGTCATGCTGGTTGACACAGGATAACTTGACTCACGTATCTGGTGCATCAGTTGAGGTGATCGAAAAGCTCTGAGGCCCAGCTGGACTGCTCTCACACAAAATCCCTGCCAGTGTGGTTTAACTGCTGTAGATGACCACCTGGGGATCCCAGAGTGAAAGTCGAATCTTCCAGGCCACTTTCACAGCACCTTGTAGCACTCTGTTGGTCATAAAAGCCATAAACTAGCTCGATTTAAGGAGCAGGGGAAATGGCATCCACCTGTTTATGAGAGGTAGGGGAAGACTAAGTGATGATGTCACTCATTCTAGAGAAACCAAACAAAGGAACAGACACAATTAAATCAAACCCTAGAAATCTGACTGTAAAATTGAGGCTATCAGAGAGGGAGGGTGGGGAGAGGGGATTAAAGTGGGGCAGAGGGCCTAGTGTATTATGGTGGAGGGTTATGGTGTTTTGATGGTGGGTGTCATGCAGTAACGTATAGCTGAAGAAGTGTGAGCCTACACCTCTGAATCATATACAGTGTTGTAAACCATCACCCCAATAAAAAAATAACACAACATTAAAAAGAAAGAATTTACAGAGATGGGAAAAACAAGTATAGGCTATCTATTCCTCTACTTTCAGAAGAAAAGTTTTCTGAGTAGGAAAAGAGGTCAACAAGAATTCTGTCAACAAGAATTCTCACCTGATCTAATCCTTCATGTTCTTAGTAACAAAATATTCAAAAAGGCTTAACCATTACAATTTATAGCATTAGCTTTAAATTTTACTTGCTTTGTGACTGAGACTTATTTTTGGTCAAAAGTTAAAATTTGATTGAATGCACATTATTTTCTTCTCTAAGGAACCATCCCTCAACTTTAAGGTCTACTTTGAATAGTAAAATTGTCATGAGAATAAGAGTCAAATTTTATAGGCAAACTTAAATAAATGATCAGTTAATATTTTAAAATGCTATACTACTTATATATTTTTGGTCAGTTTTTTTATGATGTGGCACAAATTTCATCTTCCTGTTTTACTGAAGTGTTTACTTTAAAAAATGCATTAATTGAAACATTGCTAGAATTTCCACTTGTCACTACAAGTCACCTTTAAAATCTCAGATTATAAAACAAGTCACAATGTATGATGTTCCCTTTGGGGAAGATTGCTATGTTATTCCATGGGCAGATCTCTGATTACAAGAAAGCCCATTCTGACTTGCTCAGTTTCACCCTCACTGCGGGCTTTGTTTTGGATGCTGGAGGCAGCATGTGATGTGTTTGAATGAAATCACAGCAATTTCAATTTCATTGCATTCTCCTTATGTAGATATTTGGAATTAAGCAACCGGCACATAAACTTACACGCATAATCTGAAATACTAACACTACATATTAAGTTAATTTATCTGCTCTATTTTTTTATAAATGGTGCAAATGACTGAAACTAAATCAGAATATAATAGAGAACTAATAATGTGCTGTGTGACAGAGAAGGAAACTATTCCATGCAATCTTACATTTTTTTAAATAAGTCCTTACTGCCCAAATTAGAAGCACTTGCCACATGAAGCTATTGAGCACTTGAAATGTGACTAGTCAGAGTGAGGGACTAAATTTTTGACCTAGTTGATCTTAATTATCTTAAATTTAAATTTTAAAATAATCAGTACAAAATATTTTCCATTTGCCATAACTTTACTGTTTAGGTAGGACTATATTTCACCTTAATGAGTGAAAATTTAGTTTTAAACTCCATGTGTGTATAATTTTATAAAGTTATATTTACATATAATATGTATATATTATATGTGTATATGATATGTATATATTATATATAAATATATATTACAGTCACTTTGCTAATATTTTAAGGATTTATGCAAAATATGTTCATGAGATAAACATATATTGAAAAATAGTTCCTTTGTTGATATTAAAAATATTTTTTTGGTTTTTTAAAAAGATTTCTTTATGCATACAAGAACTGGGTTTAGGACAGAGGTGTGGGGGGTGAGAAGACTCAACAGCGACAGAGTTGGGAACAGATCAGGCAGGTTGACTGAAATACACTGCTGAGGGGAGCAGCGGGCTAGTCAGGAGAGGTCTGCTGCGCCATGTGGGTAGCTCCCTGGCCGGGGATCAAACCCGTGCTGCAGTGGCTGCAGGTAGCTTTGTAGGTTGCGGCTTCACCCCTTGCACCACTAGGGAAGTCCTCATAAAGATATTTTAAACAAGATATTTAAAAGCTTTTTAACAAAAAGATTCATTTTTATGGTTCTATGTCAAATAATTTTAAAAGTTTTTGTAGTGAAATCTAGAACATCATATTGAATTGTAATAAAGTATACTTTGAAAATTCTATACACACACTTCTGTAAACATTACTCAGAAATTGATGCTTATAGGGAAAAAATAATAACCCTTTAATGTGTTATTACTATTTCTTTTTTAAAAGCTGAGAAAGCTGAATGTATAGAACTGTCAGCTGCCCAATTCTGAAATAGCTAAGCCATGACCAGGTCTCTAAGCCCATTCTCTCTCTAGTGGATAGAGTTCTTCAACACAATTCAATGAAAATCTTGAGTTTTCCCTACAAAGGCAATTGGCTTTGGGATATGAATGAATCTATGAAGAAATTTTTAGACATTCCTGTACTGAAAGGACACAATTTTCCTGGGCACTTCTGAGTTTAAAATATCTACATATTCATTGCTCTATTTTCATTTCACTTATATACTTAAACATTGGTGGCTTCTATTTTATAGCAGAATACATTTGACATCTGTTAGATTTCTGTTATCTAATCTTGCAGTTTTAGCTCTACTTACCCAGCCTAAGCCAAATTAGTTTACACTGTAATCTCAGCACAAGTGCCTCATTTATGTTGTCTCAGTTACTTTACTTGTGTTATTATTAGGTAAATAATGAACTGGTTCAGGGAACCAGTTCAGGGAACCTGTTATAGTGAAATGCTGTACAGTGACCAATACAGTGACCAATGCTTTGGCATTGGTCACGTCAAGTGATAGTGATGTTTAAACTGCTTTAGCCTCAGTTTATTTTATTTATTTTTTAAAACATTTATTTTTTTATTTATTCATACAAGAACTGGGATGTGGGGTGGGGGGTGAGAGGATTCACCAGAGACAGAGTGGGGAGCAGAACAGGCGGATCTACTGAAATACATTGCTGAGGGGAGCAGCGGGCAAGACAGGAGAGGTCATGTGGGTTAGCTCCCTGGCCGGGGATCCAACTGATTCTCTGGTGGCTGCTGATAGCTTGATTGTGCTGACTTTAACCCTTGAGCCACCAGGGAGGCCCCTAACCTCAGTTAATAAGTTAGGGAGAGAGAAGAGAACTCTTCAAGAGTCAGTGAAATGTGCATTTTTTTTTTAACAATATGATGGTGTGCTTGACAGATATCCACTAAATATTATTTGAATATATTATCTGGAGTATTCTTTGGGGGTATTGTAGAGGAATCATCTTAAAATGTCCAACTCAGAAGCATCATTTCAATTTTAGTGGCATCCTTTACAGTCTTCAAGGCTTTAGAGTTTCATAGGGAAACCAGTGGTCTTGCAACTCCAAAGACTGATCTTTGCCACCATGCTGAATGGGTAGAAAAGAGAATGTATTATTCCATCTGTGCCTTTAAGTTTCTATTATCTTTGAAAACAACCCAAATCTTCTAAAATTTACACTTTGTTTTGCAGAGCAGTGATAAGAAAGCATTGAAGGTATTTTGTTCAAATTAAGGCACTTTTTATCATGAAGTATTTACTTGTATTTCCTCAAGAGTAACAAGTCACTCTAAGGCAATAATTCATTTAGATCTCCAAGTTCTATGGAAGGTTGTAGGTGATAAGTAGTCTATCTGATTTATAGAGAAAACAATTGAAATGGAGTGATCTGGCAAATTGCTCCAAGTCACTAAGCAGCGCTCTAATGAAACGTAGAATGGAGTCAGTGTCTCTGGACTCCCAATTAGCTCTTTGGTCACTCGATCATACTACCTACTTCTCAGTCTTCAAAAAATAGATGATAAATTTTATATATAACTAACTCTCAGTTGCCTACAGTTTATAATGGGTACGTAAAATCCTGGCTTGCATTCATATCCTGTCTTTCAAGTCAGTTTTGGGGTGTATGTAGCATCCTACAAGTCAGTTGCCTCACTGTTGCTACTTTGACAAAGGAAGGAAGAAAGGCAAACAAGATTATACCAATAAAATGAAACAAAAGGGTCTTGCATTTTGGAAACTCATAACCTAAGAAGTTTTGGGAACCAGAATAATAGTTGCAGAGTTGGATGGTAAGGATTATACTGCCCTCTGTTTGTGCAGTTGGATGCAAGTTGAGATGACATTCCATATTTACATATTATTTCACAGGAAAATATAAGGACCAATCTTAATCACAATATAAGCAAACTGTGTTTCAAACCAGAACTTTTACACAAGGGCACTGCCCTTCTAATGCATAGTCAGTCTTCATTTGCACTGTGGAATCTATTTTGTTAAGGGCATGACCTAATTGAGAGTTCATAGAGGTAATATAAAGATTCCCTTACAAGAATGGGAAAAATGAAAATAAATATATCACAAGGTTCCATAGACTATTATGTCATCTAAGTAGCAATTTGGTGATGGTGTTTTGGAAAAATAAACTATAGAGTATGTTCACTATTAATAGAATGCATTGCTATTGTTATCATTATTTTTATTTCTCAGTGACTTATGTACTTTCTTGAAAATCAGAGTTGTTTGTGTTGTTAAATTTGAGAAATTATAGTCTGAGTTTATATGGAATGACGCTACTCTATTTTTTTGTTGTTTCTCCTACTATTTGGGTATCTTTTTAATTGTTTTTTTTCCAAAAGATGAACATCTGGAATGAAATATATATTCATTTCTGAGATCTATTTAGATAAGCTATAATTGTATAAAAAGTTTAAAAATTTAAAAAAAAATTAAAAAAAGAAAGTATATGTGGTTAATGTCATCTTCGAAAGGGACTTGTGAGAGTCTGGAGGACTGGGTTGTGCGGGTCTAATTAACTGCTTATTTTAGCACCTACACAGTGCTTTGTGCTTGCTCTCAAACTTTGTCTATTGATTATTTAAATGAATGATATACAATATCCAGATTTCAATGACTGGCAGAATACAAGAGCAGAGAATAAATGGAGACAGTAAACACAGAAATACCACTTACGGTGCTTTAAATACAGAGGAAACAAGATTATCTCATAGATGGAGAATTTTTTTTAGCATGATTAAAAGCTAATCGAAAGGGTCTCATATAATGGGACCCATTGGTAATACAGGAGAGAGAGGGGCAATAAGTAAACAGGTTCCTGAACAAATAGGAGAGAATGGGCCCCGAGCACCCTTACTGAGAAGTAGGGTATTAGTCTCAAATGAGAGGAGGAAGATTCCTGTGTCCATTCAGTCGTTGAGAGAAAAGGGGATATTACAATAAGACAAATTGAGAGACTTCTTGTACAGTGCATGCTATATTTTCTACAAGTTACCTTTTACGTGGAGAATAACTGGAAGTATTAATTATAGAGATGTGGAGAAAACATGGATAAGAGGAGTATAGTAGGACATCCAAATAACATTGGGGTACAATTAAAGATGCCTGACTTCGTTCATAGTGTCACAATCCACAGAGCAGTGGGAATTCCACCAGCATTGCAGGAGGAGGGCCTCGGTGAATAGGATAGCAAGAGGTCACCCAGAGATTGTTCACAGAATCACCACATCAGTGGGTCACTGTAGTTACTGAAATCACTCAAATGTTAGCAGACTTTGGTTGGAGAGGAAGACTAGGGACCTATAGAAGAATCATTAGTAAATGAAAGAAATAACAAGAGGATGGAAACAAAGATGGGCAGAGTGACATTGCCATGTAATATACACTGTATTCAGACAGAAGCAAGTGACATATTCATGGAAAATCAGATAGAATCCAAAAGAGATTTTAACTAACCTAGCTATTGGAATAAGGCTGGTTTTAGATTTTCTTGATCATAAATACTTGTCTTTTTAACCAAGTCCTTGCATAAGAATAAGTATATGAGAAAAAAAATACCATAGGAATATTTCTAAGTGTTCAAGAGTTTGCTTGCACTCTCCATAGTGATAGATGTCTTAAGAAGGTGTGTTCCATATACACACAATGGAATGCTACTCAGCCATAGAAAGATGAGATTTTGTCATTTTTGACAACATGAATGTACGTTGAGGGAATTATCCTATCCTAAGTCAAAAAGAGATAGACAAATGCTGTATGATTTCATGCATTTGTGGAGTATAAGTAATCCAGCAAACAACAAAAACAAAAACAAACCCTTAGATTCTGACAACAAAATGATGGTCCCCGGAGGAGAAGGAAGCAGGGAGGGAACAGGTTGGTGGTAGATGGTAAATGAATATTTGGTGGTTGGATGTGTTGTCAGATAGGCTGATGCTCAAGTAAGAAACTATACATCTGAAACCTATACAGTGTTGTAAATTGTTGTTACCTCAATGAAAAGGAAAACAAGGTATTTATCTACCCTCTTCTTAATAACCCTAGGGTAATATATTTATAAATATAACTTTAAGTTGGTTATTTCCTTTCAATTACATAGGAAAAGAAATAGGAAAAACTACAGATTTTTTTTATACCTTCATTTATGGTTTAGTTAATTTTCACATCAGCCAAATCAGAAATAGAATGATTCCTTCAACATTTATAGATCTGCTAGGTCAGTATATTCAACAAAAGTCTTCCAGAAGTCCCAGAAATACCTACATTCCAGTGAAATCAAGTTCTTGAATTCTTGGAGAAGTATATTTGCATTTGTGCATTGCTAATTTTGATGATGTAAAAATATTCTGCATTGATAAGGATATTTATTAATGCAAAACAGAATTCTGCCCTAGTTTTACATGGCTTTAATATTAATAACAATATGCCTGAGATTATGCCACATCTCAATGTCAGTAAAATTGGTAGGTAGAACAAAATATGAACAAATTATTCACATACAAATAAGAACATTCTTGGTTTTCAAACGCTGGTCATTGGGGAACCACAGGTATAGGAAAGATAAAAACAAACTGAATAGGAAACAGTTGTAAAAGGAATAGGACATGAACGTTGATTTTGCAAGTATTGCACGTCGCTAACTTGTACGTGGGCCTCATGAAATGGGATCAGTTAGTGATGTTAAATTTCATCAGCATTTAAATAAATAAATTGCAAATAGCAAATTTGAATGCCCAAGTGTCAATTTTATCCTCTATTTTATTCAGTAAATATTTAATCAACGCCTACAATGTGCTAGAGACAAGTTACACGCTGGGACACAAATGCTAGAGCCAGCTTCAGGATTCAGCTGGAAGAGCTTCTGGGTGACTTCTACCCCCTACCATATAGATGTGTCAGATTTCAATAAACTTGACTTACAAAACTGAATATGAAGTATTAGTCAACTAACTTAATAATATACTTTAAATGTGGCAGAAATGATTACACTTTCCAAATGATGAATTATCTGGATCAATTGTTTACAGATTCTTAAACCTTAGTCTTGATTTTATTTTGAAATAATCATGATCTTCCTACTTGACATGCCTTTGATGACAGCACCTTGTACATAGTAGGATTTTGATGAATATTTTAAAAGAATCAGGAAAGTATAAAGAATGGACACACATTATATGTATTGTATTCTAAAATATTTATCTCAGAGAAATGATTGTTTTATGCAGAGAAGACAAGGTAAAATATCTAAACAAAGTAAAAATACCTAACAACAAAATATAGCTCTTGTCTACTCTTGCTAGAAGAAAAGAACGAGTTGACACTAACATACCATTTGTTTCCCCTAAAGTAAGTAAGGTATAATATGTCTAAATTACATTCCCCTTGAACAAAAGGGGGAAAATAACACTGATCCCTTTTATGGAGGCAAAATATAAAATTTGAAACTAACTTATAGCTGAAATAGTCCTACTAGTCAAAAAAATGTGTTTCTGAGTTTTGTAAGACATGAAAAAAATGTAAGCAAAGGTTGCAATTTGATTTGCACTACCTCTCTGGCTAGCATGTATCATTCATTTGGGGAGTGACATACTGTATGTCTTGAACATATAACTATGCAAATTTGTAGGAAACCCACCATTCACCAACAACTCTCCCTTCTCTTAACCCATATAGCATCACCCCATGAGGATGCATTTTAAAATTTTTAATTAAAATATAGTTGCAGCTGACTGAATTCAGGTTCAGTCACTAATGTGGTAATAACACTCCCCTATTTATAACCTGTCTGGTATTCAACATTCCCTCATGGTAAAGTTCATATCATAACAGGAATTGAACAGTCCCAGTGATTTAACTCCCAGCTTCATCTCTGTGTTTGTTCCCAAACAGCCCTATGCTGTTCCTCTTTTAGTGCCTCCAACATCTCAGTTCACTCTGAGCCATGTGTTTGACATCATCTTCATGGAAAAGTTTTTTCAATGCTCAATTTGACTGACTCCTTCATGCTCTCCAGGTTTCAATATACAGTTTACTTCCTTAGAAATAAAATAATTAGATCCTGAGATTTGAGGGCAGGTATTATGTCTTTTTAATTTAGTTTGCAATTCCAGGTAGCTAATGCTCTTATTGACCTATATTATTCATTCATTCACTCACTTACTCATTCAACAAATACATCTTGAGCATCTCCTAAAAGCGACACAGTGCTATAGGCACAGACAATACAGCAGAGAGTTAGATGAAAACCCTTCCTCATGGGGATAAAGGAAGATAAGTTAAGATGTAACACAATTTCAGAAAGTGATAAAATCTGTCAAGAAAATAAGTCACAAAGTGGGTAAGATGCCCATAGACTTAATGCCAACTGGTTCAAAGGCCCTGAGACAGATAAGCACAAAGGACAAAAGCAAAACCCATGTGGCTGGAGCTGAATGACCAAAGTGTGGAATGCTAGGCCATGAGGACTGAGAGAGGACAGGAGACAGTTAAAGTGGGGTGTTGTCACTCATGGTACAATATTTTGACTTATGTGAATTATTTTCAGAAACCCATGGGGAATTTTAAGCATGATTGGTTTCATTCTTTAATAAAATCACTCTTGTTACTAGTTAGAGAATGAAAAATACAGAGATACAAGTACAAGCAGAGAAGCTGGGAAGAAGTTGTTTTAGCACTCAGGCAAGAGAGGCTAAAGCTTGGACCAGGGTTTAGTTATGATAAATGATTGGATCCGGGATCTCTTGGGGGAGACAGATGTGGTAAGACTCTCCAATAGATTGCAGGTGAAGGGTAATAAAAAAAGCACTCTATGCATACAGATTTCATTGAAATTTGCTTTTAAATTAAAGAATCACACAAAAGCAACTTTGGTTTTAGAACCTGGTACAAGCAGTTCACTTGTAATGACTATGTAAGAATTGCAAGGAGATGATACTTGAAGCTTTCAAGTGTAACTTAGTTAAGTTTCTCTGAAAACTTACCATTATACCACTCTTCCTGTGGGGATCTCTCCAGAATAATCATCAGTCAATCAATATTTATTACTATTTATTTAGAACAGGGACAATTAAACCACCTCTAACCTACACTTAATAGTTTTATAAATTTGGGAAAATTATATAACATTTTTGTTTTTTCCTCATATGTAAGAGATAGCAGATTTTCTTTTTCATGTCTTATTTTAAGAATCAAATGAATTCATCTAGTCAAATAACTTAGAACCTTGGTATATACAAAGGTACATAAAACTGTTTTATTATCTTGAGCAGAACTCTGATGACTTGACTAAGGCCATGAATAATTATTTTTTCTACCCTCGAGGATCAGTGTTTATACTGCCTATAAAACGCTGATGCCTTAATAACTGATAGCATTGCCACTATTTTCCATCAGGATCTGTAAGTTGCAGCTGTAGAAGATCGTGGCGTAGCAGCTCTCTACTCCTATCTCATGATTCATCGAGACTGTCCCTGCATATCCTCATTCTCCTTCTTGCTTCTACATGGAGGCAGCCCTAGAATGGAGTGGTTGAGAAGCAACTTCACAGTGCTCAATATGGAAGGAAGCTTTTGGGGGGCCAGAAGCTCTGTGAAACAGACACCAAAGAGTTGCATCAGTGGCCTTAAGTTCACATGTAGCAAATATGCTAGTAAAGATGTATTCTTTTACCGCATTGATGTCACCCGACATGTGGTCTTTTGTTGTAGAAATACCCATGATAAAAAATACACAGCCCAGCCACCAAAACAGAATGGCAAAATAACAGGTATTTTTAATACTTCCCCTTTCTTCCTCATCTGAGATCCTTTTATCTCACTCCTCACATTGCTCCCCTTAGACTCCCCCAAATACCTTTTCCTCGGTACAGCTCTTCATGTTTCTTCATTCTCTCACATTTCCTTTTGGATTCTGAAAACAAACTTTAATAACACCAATAATGTTTGAACTTTACTCAAAAATTTGGAAAGGAAAAGAAACTAAATAAGAATTAATGTTCCTAGTTAGGGGGAAAAACAACAAAAAATAATACATAAATTTATTAGTTATTTCTTGTCATAGCCTACCCCCCCACCTTAACAGCTTTAAACAATACACAGTTATTATTTTGGGGTTTGGGTGAAGAATCTGTTCCACTGTCTTTCGCAAAATGTAGTCATGGTGTCACCCACAGCTAAGTTCTCATCTGAAGGCTTGACAGGGAAGAATCTACTTCTGAGTTCATATGGTTGTTGGCAGTTTTTATTCCTCAAGGACTATTGAACTAAGGGACTTAGTTCCCAGTTGACTGTTGTTGAGGTCACTCAGTTCCTTGCCTGTTCAACATGGCAACTTGTTTCATCAAGATGAACAAAGGGGAGAGTTTACTGAGAGGATGGAAGTGGTGATTTTATATTTCTTAATCTCAGAAGTAATACACAATAACTTTGCCTTTTGCAAATCACTGGACTAACCTAGAGTTAAGCAGATTTCACAAAGATGTGAACATTAGGAAGCTAGAATCTTTGGGGATCATCTTAGAATTTGACTGCCACAATATTTTTGTTGGGACATAGAAGTATAAGAATCATCAATTCTCTGTTTTTCTTTCCTGAAGCTACTCTCCAGACTTAGGATTTTCTTTGCTTTCAAATTATGGCATATGTGTCTATAACTGCAGTTATCTCTTTCAATATACTTCATTTCTCTGACTCGCTTGTCCACTGATTTTTCTCACCCTCAGATTAATTACCTCATGGCTGCTTCCAGGTCACATTAGCATATTCCCTAGTGTCTCTAAAGCAATAATGAAGCTCATGCAGTTCTCTAAAAATGCAAATAAATAATATATCCCACTCTTATTACAACTCTTTTGTCTGTTATCTAAATTCTAGAGCACAGGCTTCATCCTCCCCATATCATGCTTATCTCTGTTTCTATGCTATTTCTTCTGTGCTCTTCTCCAAGGTAAAATTTCTACCCTTTTCTCTCTACCTTAATATTGCTCATATTGAAAGTCTAAATTAAAGTGTGTTTGATGAGTCTTCTTCCTTACATAAGCCCACTAATTCCTTCCTTTTCTTAACTAACAAGCAGTTAATAATTTATGCCATACCACTTACCACTTGACTGTAAATTGTTTTAAACCAGTATCCAATTGTTGGAATATATGAGTCTTCTTTCTCCAATAAGTTCTTCGATCAATATTCCTTACTACAGTATAACCAGGATAATTTATCTTAGTCACTACAAATGTTTAATGAAATATTGTTCCAAAGTCTTTCTTAGGGAAGGTATGTCTTCTGCTTATTCTGTGTCCTCAGTGCCTTTGACTGAGTACCTACAAGGTATTCTGTATATGCTTGTTGACTTAATATGGGCAACTTGTTACATATTTAAGGCATGTAAATAATTTTATTGAATATGTTTTCAACTTCTTAAAATGGAGAAAGCTATCCCTCACTATAACTAATATGTTTTGTAATATTTGAACTATTTGTGAGCTCTTACATGGGACACTATGTAAATTTAAGAAATGCATACAAATGCATACAAAGATTTATTTTCCAAATACAGGACAATTAAAATGCAAGTTGCTCAAGTTATAAGGTAGAAGCTAAAGCTTACCCTTCCTTCTGACCCCCACCAGGAAAAAATGGTTACTTTAATCAGTCTTACTTTACATTTTAAAGCTGTTGTTCCCTAATTTCTGACTGTAAACTTTACTCAAACACTAGTCCTGGTTTTAGAACTGAAGGTATAATGTTAATTTTTATATTTAATATCATATTTATGCACATTAAGATAGCATTTATATCATTTTTATTAGAGTATAAAAATATTTTAATGACCTTCCACTGATTCAAACACAGATTTGAAGCACATAAGTATTTAAAATTTTCTTCTCAGTAGTATGTATTCCTGTCCTGTGTCTAAATTGACATCTGAAAGGGGAATTGTATTTTTCTCAAATTTTTATGTGATCATGTAAATAAAATAAACAAATTCATTTTTCTATCTGCATTTTTTTCCCTTGGGGAAAAATTTAGAATTCATTTAGAATACATTTTGAGATGTTCTAATTTCCTTTAGTTGAAAGATACATTGCACTATATCATAAATTTCCTAACCACATTGCTGATCCTGTAATGACTGACTGCCTTAGTCCTTTCATACCACTACAGCAAAAATACCACAAGCTGGACTAGCTTATATACAGTAGAAACCTAATTCTCACACATCTGGAGATTGGAAGTCTAAGATTAAGGTGCACATTTGGTGGTTGGTCAGAGTCTGTTTCCTAATTCATAGATTGCTACTTCTCTCTCTGTGTCCTCACTCAATGGGAGGGATGAGGGGGCTTTGTGGGGTCTGTTTCTAAGAACACTTATTCCATCCATGTAGGCTACATTCATGAGATGGGATCTTCTAAAATCCCGTCTCTTAATATCATCAACTGGAGTTTAAGGTTTCAACATATAAATGGGGGGGTCACCTATATTTAGAAAATAGCATTGACTTAGGATGTTGATAATGAATTACTAATCTTCATTGTAAGCTTTTGGCTCTTTTGTCCTAAGTTACTGTTCATAAGTGCATGGTTTCATTTTAATTCATTTCATTAATCTGTGCGTGTGTTTTTTTTTTTTTTTTTCATTTCAGTAGCAAGTTGTTTTATTTACTGCCAGTTGGCTTTGTAGTGTAGTTTGGAGTTGGGCTGCTTAATTCTTTCATTGTTTTTCTCATGACACTGCAAGGCAAGAAGAATGAAAACTTTTGATAGGCTGTGTTACAGTTTAAAAATGTACATACCACTTACAATTTACAAGGTGAATATATATGTACCAGGTCCATGGAAGTCATCAAAGAGTTATCCATCGTTTCATTCAAAGGACATTGTGCATTTCATATATATATATATATATTCTTTTTTTTTTTTTTTTTTTTTAAAGAGGCATGTATTTTTATTTATTTATTTGTTTGTTTGTTTGTACATGCACTGGGTAGAGTCAGAAGCGCGGGAGGGTGAGAGAATTCACCAGAGCCAGAGCGGGGAGCAGAGCAGGCAGAAGGACCGAAGTACACTGCTGAGGGGAGCAGCGGGCGGCAAGAGAGGCCTGCGCGCCACGTGGGACCCTCCTCCAGTGGCCGGGGAGCAGCCGGGGATCGAACCGGCGCCGCAGAGGCCGCGGGCAGCTTCGCAACCCAGCGCTCAACCGCTGCGCCACCGGGGAGGCCCATATATATATATATATTCTTAAAAACCAGATAAACATTGTCCAAAATAGGTTTTTGGCCTATGTTTAAATTAGCAAATGTATTAATAATTGTTTTCAATGATCCTCTTATTCTTACCCATAAAAATTATTCCTACAAACCCTTAAACTGTTAAAAAAAAACTTAAAATTTCTGTGACTATCCTTCCTGGTTATACCAGAATTCTAGAATATTTCTGTCATTCAGCTATGATGAGTGAGGGTATAGCTGTCAGTCTTAAATATATGACTGTTTTTCAAATACAGATTTCTTCACAGATCAGTGAATAACAAAACATCATTTTAATACTTTTTTAATACTAAAATAAATTTTAGTCAGCATGAGCTCAATAATTTGAAGTTAACCATGTAAACTTGATTTTCTTTAAATACTTAAATACATTGAAGGAGAAAACTGTAGTACACATTTTAAATCAAGAATATTTAAGAAGTTTTCGTTATGCTTATTTTCTTAATGAATAAAATATGCAGTTATTTCAGGAAGAAAGTATATTTTATAAAATAAAAATGTGCCAGAGTATATAGGAATAACTTACTTTAGTATATTTACTTTAGCCAAACACTAAAATAAGAAATTTATAATAATGTATGAATTATTAATAATAGTTTCTTTCTAATAAATTTAGAAATAGTTTTGTTGCTTTAAGTGTATACAGAAAACCTTATATGATTTTGTTTATTACTATTCTTTTCATCAATATTACATATTGTAAGAACTTGTTTTCATATATATATACACACATATGTATATATATATAAAATATATATTTGTTATGTATAGCTCAACAAAGACCAAAATCTGACATACATATTGAAAAACTTGAAAGTATCCCTTTGTACTTCAATTTGCATATAAATGTCTCTGATTTGTGACTTTTTATAAAATTAAGTCAACTTAATACTATTCAGAATGAATAAAGACACTCCTCTTCCTAATCCTTCCTCCCCCACAATTTCTGACTTCAATGCAGACCATGTTTGGAATATCTTGCTTATTTTATACTATAGTCTGAGCTTTTAAATTACTTCTGTTTCAATGGGCTTTTCCACAAACCGTGTAAAAAGAGCAAGTGGTATTGTCAATGAAGAAAATATAGTAACTTATTGTCAAGACAATTGAAATGAAGCTTTGATGTGGTTTTCAGATATTTTGCCATTTAGTGGAGGAATGAAGTGGGAGGAGAAATGTTATTTAGTGTTTTTATGATGCTCTGTTCTAGGGTATAATCACTTCTTAATGACTATTAACAGCTATTCTGAAGACCATGTTAGAAACTGAAGATTTGATAAGAGCAGTGAAAGAAACATGAATAATGATTCAACTTTTCTAGTTGTTTTAAGCAAACAGGATTCAATTTAGTACTATAAATACTTCAATTCATCTTACAAAGCCTTCACAGGATGTGGACATGGCTAAAAAGCACTGTATTTCATGAAATCTGTCATCATTTCTTTTGGTTGAAGACCTTAGCCAGCAGTTCGTATTTAGTTATGATATATGAAGTGGTATCTGCTTGCAGATAGAAAGAACATAAAAAAGCATGGAATGTTGGGAAACAAGTTACAGGCAAGTAGTATTTTAGCATTAAAGTCTAGTAAATTTTATCAGTGTGAAAATTTGAGACTGAAAAGGACACTTTCCTAGAAACTTTTCAACTCAACAATGCAGTCAGTGTATATATCTTGTATAATTGCTAGTATTGGTACTTGGAAACTCATAGAATTTGGATTGAGTCTTAGGTAATTATCTAAGCTCATTTAATCCCAGCTTACTATGAATTGGAATTTAGAAATATTACCTACTGCTGCTCTAAAACATGAAACTTGAGTGTGTGTGTGTGTGTGAGAGAGAGAGAGACATAGAGAGAGAGATTTAAAAATATGATCACAATAACATTAAACAAGCTACTTTTTTGTTGTTATCAACTTTATACATGTAATAAGAAGAACTGTATATCTTGACTACATATGTTTTTATTTTGTAATGTGATTAGTGCTAAAAAATCACAAATTTAACTGATATTGACTGTATCTAGAGTCTACTCTTGTAACACCATTCTTTTTTTTATTGTAGATTATGTCATTAGTGATTTAAACCTCAGTTTTGCATTGAGGTATTTGTTGGTATTTATGTATATTCCTCAAGGACATGTCTATTATAATCTGTCAACTATGGAAACTTCCTTCTTTTTGCTGGTGCACATGGCTTGGTATGTTAGGAAGCAAGTTATAAACAAGCAGTATTGACTGAGTGCATAAATCTCATATGCATGTCCTGACTGGTGAACTTCTTTCTCTTGAAAATGTGAACCTTCAAGTGAGACACCGCTATATGCAATACCACAATGACAGTTCAGGTGTATCTTTGGAAAATGATCCCAGAGGCCCTACCAGGTGAGAAATCTGGAGAAGTTCTTACTTTTGGTTAAGGCTGTGTTACTTGTGCCCTTAGTAGTAAAGGTCTGATGTAGCTTATCTGCCAGTAAGTGGTCATATGACATTCCTAATTAATGGTGATGATATGACAATGAGTCATAGAGAAAGCACATTGTAAGGTTTTGCAGGGAATAGTTAGGAATTCAGCAGTTGCAATCTAGATCAGTCCCATAGAGAGGAAGTCTGTTATTACATTTATCCATGCCCTTCATTTCTGCCAATAAATTTCTGTTCTGTTATGATACCCTTTTAGCAGCCTAGTTAACCAAGAAGAAATGCTGGTTGACATTCATAAGATGAATCTTCCTGGTTGTTTAAAACTTCTACTTTGTAGACACTTTCCAAAAGGCACTGCTGTGGGACACAAAGTTTGAAGTGATTTGTTACCCATCCCCATAGATCCAACCATAGAGTAACTCCTTCAGATGTTATCTCTGTTTTCCAGTTGTTTCTTTTTTTTCTTTTTTTTTTTTAGATTTATTTTTATTTATTTATACAAGCACTGGGTACAGTCAGAAGCGTGGGAGGGTGAGAGAATTCACCAGAGCCAGAGCGGGGAGCAGAGCAGGCAGAAGGACCGAAGTACACTGCTGAGGGGAGCAGTGGGCGGCAGGAGAGGTCTGCGCGCCATGCGGGACCCTCCTCCGGTGGCCGAGGAGCAGCCGGGGTTTGAACTGGCGCTGCAGAGGCCGCGGGCAGCTTCGCAACCCAGCGCTCAACCGCTGCGCCACCGGGGAGGCCCTCCAGTTGTTTCTTTAAGACCCATGACTAACCAGCCAAACTCTTTGGCACTTCCTACAAGCCCATGCATATCTATAATTATGGACAATTCCAGATGACCACATAAGACAGATGATGAATTTAGTAACACACAGACATGTCATCTGAAAGTTTTACCCTCCCTTACTAAATTTAAAGGCTAAACTTGGGTGGAACTATAAAGTGTCAGTCAGAGTATAGAGATTAACTATAATACATCAGCATTAGACATATTTCCTTCTCCATCATTTAGTTGGAGGAAAGATCTCATGAGGCCATTGTTGTTTGCAGAGGGATAGCCTTTGTTAGATGAAGCAGGTATTTTGGGGTATGTGTTACTTATTTGTACAATTTCCTTATACTTTCTCAACATGCACAGACCCAGTCCTGGACATATTATATTCATCAAGCAATGGACATTGGGCATATTCCCCTGAATTTAAGCCTCACAGACCTGATTTTACGCAGCTTGATGGGATGGTTCCTACTGCATAGTCAGCTTGTATCCTAAATTCAGGCACTCATTTTCAAAATGCAATCAGTGTTTCCATGTTACACTTTTTTTTTTTTAAAGAGGCATGTATTATTTATTTATTTGTTTGTTTGTTTGTTTGTTTATACAAGCACTGGGTACAGTCAGAAGCGCTGGAGGGTGAGAGAATTCACCAGAGCCAGAGCAGGGAGCAGAGCAGGCAGAAGGACCGAAGTACACTGCTGAGGGGAGCAGCGGGCGGCAGGAGAGGTCTGTCATGCCATGCGGGACCCTCCTCCGGTGGCCGGGGAGCAGCCGGGGATCGAACTGGCGCCACAGAGGCCGCGGGCAGCTTTGCAACCCAGTGCTCAACCGCTGCGCCACCGGGGAGGCCCCCATATTACACATTTTAATGTTTAAGTATTAGGGAAAGGAAACCCAAAATTAAAAATTAATGTTTTTTAAAATTTTACATTTCTTCCTGAAACTAAGGACCTTAAGTAAGTCAGTAATATAGGAGATACAAAAGTGGCATACAATTTTGTGATTTATCTAGACTTTAAAAAATAAACATTCAAGTTTTACAGGATAGGGGTTGCAAATGTCGGCAACTACCAAAAAAACCATTCAAATGGATTAATAAATTTGAAAAACCATGTTAATGAAGATTAGCCAAATGTTTACATAAGCAGCCAATTTTTAAGAAGAAAAAGTCATCTATACAGTTTACACGAATAGGACTAATATAGGAATTTGATTATTTTTCAGATCAGTTTAAATATCTAACCGTAACTTTTCAAATGTACTTCAGTGAATATAAATACAGTGTGATCCTTCAGAAAATTTTGCTAAGATAAGATTTTGTATACTATCTGCCTTTTAGTCAACAGAGTTCAGTGATTAAGGTTATATTACACAGAACTGGCATATACATCAAATGGTAAGCTTTCTTTATCACTTCTTCAGATGACCATATTGGATCTTAAGCATGGCAAATGATCCAGTCATCCTCTCAGTCTCAACCTTAATGTTAACAAGGTGTCCAGAAGTGCAATCTCTACCACCACATGGATTTTTCTTATGTCCTTCTCTGTGCAGTTCTCTAGCTGGCTGGTCCTAAGCAGAGAGGGTCAAGCCACTATGCCTTTTTTAAATTATTTTTATAATAAATAATGTTCATTCTTCATTTTTGTGCAATATATGCTGGTGTAGAGGTTCCTCAAACTGCTACAAGTGGAGCTTCCATATGATTGAGCAATTCCACTCCTAGGTAGCTACCCAAAGGACACAAAAACATTAATTCAAAAGGACACCTATTGCACTATATGCAATAGGTAAGCTATAGGAACAACCCAATTGCCCAAAAATAGATGACTGGATCAAGAGGATGTGGTATATATACACAATGGAATATTACTTAGCAATCAAAAGAGATAAACTCATGCCATTGGCAGCAACATGCATGGAACAGGAAGGGATCATGCTCACTGTGCCTTTTGATATTAAACTCTCCTCCTGCAACTTAAATGCAGTCTCAATTCCGTGTTGAAAAAAATTCTGAGACAACTTTCAGTTTCAATGAGAGTGTGTAACTGATTAGTAATGTCCCATGTGAGTGCAAAGAGAATGAGGGCACATGGATCACAACTTTGTGGCTGTATTTTTCTAGATCAACAAAGTATGTAGGGTACTACTTTTCCTAAATGAAATTGTGATCAAGTTCTATTTTTCATTTCTGACTTAAACAATTAACTATTATCTCTACCACAGCTATCTCTATCACTAAAGAGGAAAATTTATTGCTTATTATGTTTTATAAACTGTGCAAGACAATGGAAATAGAACAATTTGAATAATTTTTATTCAGGGTAGGCAAACTGTAATAAGAACTCCTAAATTCAGTGATTTAACCAGATAAAGCTTCATCATCTCTGCAAAACCCATTGCACCTATGACTGATTGGGTGGTTTTGTAGGGACACTGTCATCAAAAGAATTATCAAGAACACTGGTTTCTTCCAACCTCTGATTCTGTCATATCCAAACATGCTGAGATGAGAATAGTAGCACACATAGATATTTTGCCACATTACCTGTAAGTGACTCAAATCACTTACGTAGGTTAGCTAGAAAAAGTCACATGACTTCAATTAAATATAAAGAGACTAGAAAATAGAGAAACTGGATTTCCTCTTTCTAAAGAAAACTGTGGAAGGATAATTTGATTATTTTAATGCTCACTTAATCCACTCTATGTTGCATTATCAGCTAATGCAACATTTATTCTTTTTTGCCCAGTCTCAAGTTTTTTAGCTATAATAGCATGCATGTGTTTCCTTTTAAAAAATACAAAATATCCTACAGAATTATATAATGTAATATTCATGTTCTGCACACACACACACTCACTTCTCTATGGTGTCTAAATTTGAAACTGTCCATCGTTTTCATATGAGCAAGAATTTGTCTCTTCAGTCATCAATATTCTTATTCTTCACAGCTTTAACATCACAGAACTATTTTCAGCTTCACCACATTCTGTCATTCTTATCCAGTCTATCTAATCTAGAAATAAATATAAAGCTTACTTTTCAGTGGTAATTTTCTGTATTTTCTCCCAATTCCCTCAAATCTATGTTAATTTAAATTTAGCATGATCTTTCCAACAATTCCAAAAGGTGAATTTGGTTCCCCATTAACTTTTTCTTTTTTTTTTAAGATTTATTTATACAAGCACTGGGTACAGTCAGAAGCACGGGAGGGTGAGAGCCAGAGGGGAGAGTAGAGCAGGCAGAATGATGAAGTACACTGCTGAGGGGAGCAGCGGGCAGCAGGAAGGGTCTGCGCACCATGTGGGACCCTCGGCCGGGGCCCTGGGCTTGGACCAGCACTGCAGAGGCTGCCGGCAGCTTCGCAACCCAGCGCTCAACTGCTGTGCCACCGGGGAGGCCCCGTCCCCATTAACTTTTTCTAACATGCATTACACTAAAAATTTCCTTGATTCTTCAATAAATACCAACATATTGGGCCTCCCCTGGTGGCGCAGCTGTTGAGCGCTGGGCTGTGAAACTGCCGGCAGCCTCGACAGCGCCGGTTCCATCCCCGGCCATGGGCGAGTGTCCCACATGGCGTGCAGACCTCTCCTGCCGCCCGCTGCTCCTCTCAGCAGTGTACTTCGGTCCTTCTGCCTGTTCTGCTCCCCGCTCTGGCTCTGATGAATTCTCTCACCCTTCCGTGCTTCTGACTGTACCCAGTGCTTGCATAAATAAATAAATCTTTAAAAAAAAAAACCAACATGTTTTTATTTTGTGAAGACATGCAGCCACATAAATTTACCTTTGGAGAGTACTTTATTATGGAGTACTTCTTTGGTGAGAGTGCTTGTCTAGCTTTTGTTTCTTGTCTCCTCTTCATTGAATACAAACCATGTTCTCTTCATCCTAACATTGAGTTTTGAGGATTAAAGCAGAAGATTCCCTCCTCAAAGTTCATGTTCTTTAAGAAAACCTCTCAGGAAGGTATGAATTATGCTGGACCTGTGCAGTTATATAATAAATTACTCACAGGAGGCCATTGGAGACTTCAAATGTTGCTAGTCTGTGTTAATATGAGCTCAGAGTATCAAATTCAGACCGACTTCTAAGACTTAGCACAAAAAAAATTAAAAATAAAATTTTTATTTTTATGTTGAAATGATATTTGCCTATAATGGATTAAATAAAATACATTTTTAACATTGATTTCATCTTTTTAAAATTTTTAAGATAGCTAATGGAAAATTTAAAATGCATACTGTTTACATAAAATGTTTACTGAACAGCATTGCTTAAGAGACTTTTTTGAAAAAGAATGACTGCGTTTAATTACATGGCCTTTGTGGTTAAATAAGGGTACTGCTATGTGTAGTTTAAAAAGACTCCTCTAAGTGTACTATTGATTTTGCTGGGAGTCAACTAAAGGGACACATTCTATCTTATCTTTTTTTGTTGTTGTTCTTGATGAGTTTAATATTGAAAACTAATTTTTAAATATTTGAGAGTTTAATTTGTCTTGAAATGCCATTTGAAAAGGAATGATGAATTAATGTATTAGGTGTCTTAGAAAGTGTTCTGACTTTCCTCAAAAATACAAATCTGGGTCTCCCCGGTGGCGCAGCGGTTGAGCGCTGGGTTGCGAAGCCGCCGGCGGCCTCTGTGGCGCCGGTTCGTTCCCCGGCTGCTCCCCGGCCACCAGAGGAGGGTCCCACATGGCGCGCAGACCTCTCCTGCTGCCTGCTGCTCCCCTCAGCAGTGTACTTCGGTCCTTCTGCCTGCTCTGCTTTCCCCTGTGGCTCTGGTGAATTCTCTCACCCTCCCAAGCTTCTGACTGTACCCAGTGCTTGTATAAACAAAACAAACAAACAAACAAATAAATAAAGCATGCCTCTATTAAAAAAAAATTTTTTTTTCTTAAAAAAAAAAATACAAGTCTGGGCGTTCATGTGACGTTTAACACTTCCTTGAATAGCTTTTGTGCTCCATTATCTTCTGTCTCAACATTGCACATCTGTCTTACCTGCACAAAATATCTGAAAATCTACCATTTTACTCTGCAGTCATACCTACAGATGTCTTAATTTTATGAGAAATTAGGGCATTTGTCAGAATGGAAAATAGTATTTAACATCCCATTTACTTTAATGGATGTGTTGATTGATTAATTCTAACAGTCAAATCTTTCATATCTCCAAAAAGGTAAGTAACATTATTATGAGAAATCATCAAGTACATTTGATCAGTTTGGAACTATCAGATTAGCATTTGTTCAAGTATTTGTGATCTAAAATGAAAATCTTGTCAATTTAGAAAGGATAATGATGAGATTAGTGAATCTACCATTGGCAACACACAGGGACTTAATTAACCCAGTATCCAATTTTATGAGGATAAAAGATATTCATGGAAACACAGTAGCAACACAAGAGACGCAAGAGTAGAAACACAAACAGACTGAGGGTGGGAGGGGCGGAGCAACATGGCGGCGAGGAGACACTGCAAGTAAGATCTCCCATTAAAAAAAGTTAATAGGGAGGAAAAGCGGCAGGTCCCAGTGAGAACTGGGACACGGAAGATAAACGGACGACTCCAGCAAACTGCCCGAAGAAGAAAGTTGCCATAAAAGAGGACGAGAAGGGAGGGAAGCGCAGAACCCTGCTCCCCTCCCCCGCCCACAGAGGCGGCACTCTCCGACCCGCAGAGAGGAGGGAAACAACAAACCAAAACGACCCACAAGAACAAACGACGCAGCAAGCGGGACTGTGAGCGGAAAGGAACTATTGCAGCCACCACACCCCGTGAACGGGAGCTGAGGCGAACCCTGCAGGATCCGCCACGGAGGTGAGCTCCAGGCGCCATTAAAGAGAGCCCCGCCCCCCAGGAGGAGACCAGCACCAGCACACAGCCCCAGCCGCCCGGTAAGCTTGCGCGGAAAGTGGCGCGGATCCAGACCGGATCTCAGCTGCCCAGGTCCTCGCGCCTGCGACCTAGGCTTGCGGGGAGACGGCGGAGGCCCTCCCTGAGTGAGCAGGAACAAGGCGCCCAGGCAGGGGAGCGGGATTCAAAAGGCGCCATTCCCGCGCCACTGATCTGGGCTACAGCCCGCGTCCTGGAACTGAGGGCTTTGGAACTGAGACCCGGGGCACGAAATTAGGGGCGTGGGTTCCCCACCACGGTGGGGCACAAGGCAGACACAGCACCCCAAAGCCGTTGAGGTGTACCCTACCATCCCTGCTCTGCTCCCTGTCCCACTGGGTGGAAAATCAGCTCCCCAAGGGCTCCAGGAGAGATCTCTGGCGCCACCTAGCGACTTGAAGCCAGCACAGGCTCCTGAAGCAGCTAGTGGCCAGCTGGGGAGTTAGCCCACACCTGGCTCCTTCCGAACAAGTAGTCTGAGCCCACAGGGAGAGCGAGCACCCACAGCCGGGGCAGACCAGGCGCGCAGAAGAGTGTGCCTGAGACCAGACGCGCAGGGAGTGTGTCCCACATCACCATTTTAGAACAGGGACATTTCTTCAGTAAAGACTACCTGCAGAAGGCTTCCTCAGGAGCCAGAGGTGAGCGGGGGAAGTTCGCCCATGCCAGACCCCCTCTGGCCTGCAGTCCAAGCCCAGAGGGGAGCAGGAACCCACCGCCGGGGCAGACCAGGCGCACAGGGGAGTGTGTCCCCACATCGGCATTTTAGAACAGGGACCTTTCTCCATTAAAGGCTGCTTGAAACTGACAGATGACTCCTGGAAGAACCAGAGGGGAACAGAGAAGCCCACCCAAGATTCCGGCCAGTCCCAACAACACAGTGTCCCAACGCATACGGCAAATTAGAAAACAGACAGTAGGGAGGAGAAGAACCACACGCAACCTAGCAACTCTCCAGAGAAAAAGCACACCACAAAAAGAAAGCCAGCCCCCAGATTGCAAAGACAATAACTTGGAAGAATTTCTGAGCCTTCCAGAAAGAGAATTTAAAATTGCCGTGATTAAAAAACTGACAGAAGTCATAAAGGAAAACAATGATAAGGGAAAAATAATCAACGATCAGAAGAATGCAATTGAGTCCCTAGAGAGGGAAAACAATGGTCAGAAGAAAGAAATTGAGTCCCTAAAGAGGGAAGTAAAAGAAATGCAGGAGATCAAAGAATTAATGGAAGAACTAAAGAATTCTGGGAAAAGCAATGAAAGCAGAATAGATGAAATGGAAGAACGAATAAGTAATCTTGAAGACACAGAAATAAAAAGAACCAAAACAGAAAAGGAAAGAGAAGTACGAAGGAAAAAGAATGAAGAAAGACTTCGGGAACTATCTGACTCCATGAGGAAAGGAAATATAAGAGTTATAGGAATACCAGAAGGAGAGGAGAGAGATGTAGGAACAGAGAAAATATTCAAAGAGATAATTGAAGAGAACTTCCCAAATGTGAAGAAGGAGATGAAAATTGATATACAAGAAGCAAGAAGAACACCAAACTTCCACGACGAAAGGAAAAATACAGCAAGACACATAATAGTAAAGCTCCCAAGAATCCAGGACAAGGAAAAAATAATGAAGCTGGCAAGAGGGAAGAAACAGATAACATTCAAAGGAAAACCAATCAGGCTGACATCAGACTTCTCCGAAGAAACACTACGGGCAAGGAGAGAGTGGAGGGACATAGTCAACAGACTCCAGGAAAACAGATGCCAACCAAGAATACTCTATCCCGCAAAGCTCTCCTTCCTCTTTGAAGAAAGAATATGGACCTTCCCAGACAAACAGAAACTCCGGAATTTCATTGCAACTAAACCCCCACTCCAAAAAATACTACAAGGAGTCCTAAAGCCAGAACCTCAGAGGGACGAATAACAATGAAAGAAGGCCAAAAAAAAACAAAAAGTTATTAAAAGAATAAATAAATAAAATCAAAGGAAAGACAAACACAATGGCAAATACAGATGTTAACATATCAATATTAACTCTAAATGTAAATGGACTAAACTCTTCAATAAAAAGACACAGAGTGGCAGCCTGGATTAAGAAACAAAACCAACCTTTTGCTGTCTCCAGGAAACACATTTAGCTACAAAAGATAAAAATAGGCTCAAAGTTAAAGGATGGAAAACAATCCTACAAGCAAATGGACCAAAAAAGAAAGCAGGAACAGCTATACTTATATCAGATAAAACAGATTTCAAACTCAAAAAGATAAAAAGAGACCCCAATGGTCACTACATTATGATCAAGGGGACAATACTTCAAGAAGAAATAACACTCATTAACATATACTCACCAAACGAAGGAGCACCAAAATATATCAGACAACTGTTGTCCTCTCTGAAAACAGACATCAGAGAAAACACATACGTAGTGGGAGACTTCAACACACCACTATCAACAATGGATAGATCAACAAGACAAAAAATAAGTAAAGAAACCAAAGCTCTAAATAAGGACCTAGAGCAATTGGGCTTAACAGACATCTATAGAACACTAAACCCCAAAAAAACGGAGTACACATTTTTCTCAAGCGCACACGGATCATTCTCCAGGATCGATCACATACTGGGGCACAAGACAAACATCAACAGATACACCAAGATTGAAATCATATCAAATCAACCATCTTTTCTGACCATGAAGGCATCAAACTAGAAATAAACCATAAAAAGAAGGCAAGGAACTTTCCTACCTCATGGAGATTAAAAACCACACTACTGGAAGACCATTGGACTAATGAGGAGATCAAAGAAGAAATTAAAAAATTTTTTGAATTGAACGACAAGGAGGACACTAATATCCTAAATGTATGGGATGCAGCAAAAGCAGTAATAAGAGGAAAATATATAGCAATAGAAGCTCACATCAAGAAACAAGAAAGAACACAAAGAAACAACCTCATCTCGAAGCTCAAAGATCTAGAAAAAGAACAACAAAAAAACCCCAAAACCAGTAGAAGAAAAGAAATAATAAAAACCAAAGCAGAAATAAATGAAATTGAAACTAAAAAAACAATCCAAAAGATCAATGAAACCAAGAGCTGGTTTTTTGAAAAAATCAATAAAATAGACAAACCCCTAGCCAGGCTCACAAAGGAAAAAAGGGAGAAAGCACAAATAAACAGGATCATCAATGAAAGAGGAGAAATCACAACGGACACAGCAGAAATCAAAAGAATAATCAGTAACTACTATGAACAGTTATATGGAAACAAGTTTAACAATCTAGAGGAGATGGACAAATTCCTACAACTCTACAATCACCCAAAGCTAGATAAAGAAGAAATAGAACACCTAAACAGACCAATTACAATTAGCGAAATTGAAATGGTAATAAAAAACCTCCCCAAAAACAAAAGCCCAGGACCTGATGGATTTACAAATGAATTCTACCAAACATTCAGAGACGAATTAGTGCCTATCCTTCACAAACTCTTCCAAAAAATTGAGAAGGAAGGGACAATACCAAACACGTTTTATGAAGCCAACATTACACTAATACCAAAACCGAACAAGGACAACACAAAAAAGGAAAACTACAGGCCAATCTCCCTAATGAACACTGATGCAAAAATCCTCAATAAAATTTTAGCTATCAGAATCCAACAATGTATCCATAAGATAATTCACCACGACCAAGTTGGATTCATTCCAGGGGCACAAGGATGGTTTAACATCCGAAAATCAATCAACGTTATCCAACACATCAACAAAAAGAAATATAAAAACCATATGATAATATCAATAGATGCTGAGAAAGCTTTCGACAAAGTGCAACACCCATTCATGATAAAAGCCCTTGAAATTCTGGGGATACAAGGAACATACCTCAACATCATAAAGGCCATCTATGACAAGCCAACAGCCAGTATCATTCTCAATGGTGAAAAGCTGAAAGCAATTCCATTAAGATCTGGAACAAGACAAGGATGTCCACTCTCACCATTGCTTTTCAATATAATACTGGAAGTCCTAGCCAGGGCAATAAGACAAGAGAAAGACATCCAAGGAATCCAAATAGGAAAAGAAGAAGTCAAACTATCACTATTTGCAGACGATATGATATTATACATAGAGAACCCCAAAAAGTCCACAGAGAAGCTAATTCAACTCATCAATCAGTTCAGTAAAGTGGCAGGATACAAAATCAACACGCAAAAGTCAGTAGCCTTCCTATACACAAACAATAAATCTGAAGAAGAAGAAATCAAAAAGACCATCCCTTTTGTTATTGAAACAAAAAAAATCAAATATTTGGGAATAAATCTAACAAAGAGGTAAAGGACCTATACAAAGAAAACTATAAAACACTGTTAAAAGAAATAGAAGAAGACACAAAGAAATGGAGAGACATCCCCTGCTCATGGATTGGAAGAATAAACATTATTAAAATGGCCATCCTACCAAAAGCAATATACAGATTCAATGCTATTCCAATCAAAATTTCAATGTCATTCTTCAAAGAAATAGAACAATTATTGATGAAATTCATATGGAATCACCAAAAACCCCGAATAGCCAAAGCTCTCCTGAAAAAAAAAGAAGGGAATGGAGGCATCAGACTCCCAGACTTCAAACTATACTACAAAGCCATAATCATCAAAACTGCATGGTATTGGAACAAGAACAGACATACAGACCAATGGAATCGAATAGAAAATCCAGAAATAAACCCACAGATTTATGGTCAACTAATCTTTGACAAAGGAGCAAAGAATATGCATTGGAGCAAAGAAAGTTTGTTCAATAAATGGTGCTGGGAAAACTGGGTCGCTACATGCAAAAGAATGAAGCTTGACCACCACCTCACACCATACACAAAAATCAACTCAAAATGGATTAAAGAACTAGACATAAGACCTGAAACCATAAAATATATAGAAGGAAATATAGGCGAAACACTACGTGATATGCACATCAAAGACATCTTTACAGACACATCACCCAAAGCAGTGATAGTGAAGGCAAAGATAAACAGCTGGGACTACATCAAATTAAAGAGCTTTTGCACAGCAAAAGAGACAATAACAAAAACAAAGAGAAACCCCACCAACTGGGAGAACATTTTTGCACCCAACACTAATGATAAAGGACTGATCACAAAAATCTGCAAAGAGCTGATGAGACTCAACAACAACAAAGAAAATAATCCAGTCAAAAAATGGGCAGAAGAGCTTAAAAGAAACATCTCTGAAGAGGAAATGCAAATGGCCAACAGGCATATGAAAAAATGTTCAACATCACTTGTCATCAGGGAAATGCAAATCAAAACTACCATGAGATACCATCTTACACCAGTGAGAATGGCACATATTAAAAAAACTAGCAACAACAAATGTTGGCGAGGGTGTGGAGAAAAAGGAACTCTTCTGCACTGTTGGTGGGAGTGCAAACTGGTCCAACCACTGTGGAAAGCTGTGTGGCGATTTCTGGACCTACTAAACATAGAGCTTCCATATGACCCAGCAATTCCACTCCTAGGTATTTACCCAAAGGACACAGAAACATCAATTCCAAAGAACACCTGCACCCCTATGTTTATAGCAGCACTGTTTACAATAGCTAAGCTTTGGAAACAACCCAAATGCCCAAAAATAGATGACTGGATCAAGAAGATGTGGTACATATATACCATGGAATATTACTCAGCATTCAAAAAAGATAAACACATGCAATTTGCAGCAACATGGATGGCGCTGGAAGGGATCATGCTCAGTGAAATAAGCCAAAAAGAAAAAGAAAAATACCGGATGGTCTCACTCATAGCAGGAATCTAGAAAACTTAAATAAGGGACCAGGAAAATGAATAACTATAAGAAAGTGAAAATCAAAATCAACAAAAAACTATGAACCAGAGACACTTTTAGGGGGCGGGGGTGGGAGGGGAGGGATTGGGGTCAGAATGGGGGGGCTGCAATTGTATGGGGAATATAACAATAAAATTTATTAAAAAAAAAAAAAAAAAAGATATTCATGGAAAATTGGATCTTGGATTATTTGTTAAAAAGTTTTAACGTCTTCAAATAAACCGAACTAAAAAGTAATTCCACATATTCATGAGATAACATGTAATTTTAAGATAAATCTTGCAAGCTGACCATAGATCTGAGGCATGCAGCAGGAGAGGACAAAGGAGAGGAGTCAAGACTGGGGAAGTAGGAGCATAAGGGACTACTGTGATGTATCAGGGGCTATGGTGGCGGGAGAACTATAGGAACTACACCCGAGGGAAGAAGTCACAAACTGTACAAAAACAAACATCAATGTAAGAAAATGCATAAAGTTAATAAAATATAAATAAATAAATAAATAAATAATTTTCCTTTTCCTTCTGACTTATTTTATTAAGCAAAATCCCCTCCGATTGTTACAAATGGCAGTGGTATGTCCTTTTATAGGTGAGTAGCATTCCATTGTGTGTATCTAACACATCATTATCCTTTCATCCATCATTGGGCACTTAGGTTGTTTCCACAACTTGGCTATTGTAAATAGTCCTGCAGTGAACATTGGAAAACATATCCAGTTGATTCCAGTGATATTTGTAATATATAAAAACAAAACAAAGGAACATACAAAACAAACCCTAGAAATGAGAGAGCAAAAATGAAACTTGTAATGGGGGGTGGGGGGAGAAAAAGGGAGGGATTATGGTGGGATTATTATGGGATTATGGGTGCTTTGGAGGTCGGTGAGGTGTGGTAACATACATTTAAAGAGGTGTGAACCTATTCCACCAAATTACATAGTGTTGTAAGGAAATGTTACCACAATAGAAGAAAAGTTACAGTAAAAAGATAAAAAGCTAATTATTTCAAAATATGAACTTCAGTAGGAATGTACTTTTTCAAGTCAAACAATGTAATTGGAAACTGATGAAGTATTTATGAAAAATCAGTAGTGGCCAGTACCCATCACCATGGTGATGATACATTTAACTGTAAAGTTGGTTTTTGCATATTGGTGCATTGCCTTTTAAAAACACATTTCCTGGGCATCCCCTGATGGCACAGTAGTTGAGCGCTGCGCTGAGAAGCTGCCCACAGCCTCTGCAGCGCCGGTTTGATCCCCATCCCCGGCTGCCACCCGCGAGGGTCCCACATGGCGCGACAGACCTCTCCTGCGGCTCCCGCTGCTCCCCTGAGCAGTGTATTTCGTCAGTCTGCCTGTTCTATTCCCTGCTCTGGCTCTGGTAAATTCTCTCACCTTCCTGCGCTTCTGACTGTACCCAGTGCTTGTATAAATAAATAAATAAATAAATCTTAAAAAAAAAAAGAACACATTTCCTTTGTAATACCCTATTTTCTGTTAGCTGTTTGCTCCTGGAAGAGTTTGTGTATTTTCAACGCTTTTGCAAACTTTCACCTGGATTCTTTGTATATGGTTGAGTGAAGTACATGCAATTAATTGACAGCTTTGGTAAGATAGCCATAAGTGAATATTTCTTTTTTTTTAAAGATTTATTTATTTTTATGCATACAAGAACTGGGGTGTAGGCCACAGGTGTGGGGGGGGGAGAGGATTCACCAGAGACAGAGTGGGTAACAGAACAGGTAGATTGACTGAAACACACTGCTGAGGGGAGCAGCAGGTGAGCCAGGAGAGTTTCGCTGTGCCACGTGGGTAGCTCCCTGGCTGGGGATAGAACTCGTGCTGCTGTGGCTGTGGATTGCCTCATAGGCTGCATCTTAACCACTTGCGCCACCAGGGAGGCCCCTTAAGTGAATATTTCATTGAGATGTTCCATAGGTTTTAATGTTAGTTCTCCTTGTTTTATTTTTTTTCAATTTGTTTATTGTTTTGTTTGATCTATATTAAATCTGTTCACATTAATTCATATGCTATCTCAGTAGCTGCTGAATTTGGCAAGAAAAATTATCTTCTCTTCATGTCAGGTAACTTGTCCACTTTATAGATAAAGTGGGAACATCAGCAATAAATACCATCATAGATCCTCAGAAGGCACCTGTAGATTATAATCATGTTCCCAAACTTGAAACTTGTATAAAGCACTACAAACCCAGGTGTTTGATAAAAGCTACTGGCAATGTTGTTATCAAAATTGGCCCATCAGCCATTTGATCCAGTTCTTAATCCAGAAAGACTATAAACTCAGTTCTTTGATGTTACCTGCAAAGGATATCACTTATATATGTCAAAATTTTAACATATTAAGCATACATTTATATATATATATAACATTTTTTTAAAGATTTATTTATTCATGCAAGCACTGGGTACAGTCAGAAGTGTGGGAGAGCGAGAGAATTCACCAGAGTCAGAGCGGGGAAAGAACAGGCAGACTGACGAAATACACTGCCGAGGGGAGCAGTGGGCGGCAGAAGTCTGCGCGCCATGTGGGACCCTCGCCGGCGGCTGGGGTTCGAACCCGTGCTGCAGAGGCTGCGGGTAGCTTTGCAGCCCAGCGCTCAATCGCTGCGCCACCAGGGGAGGCCCTATATAACAATTTTTGGAGACATGGAAACAAAATATTCTAATATTCTCAAATGCCTGGAAATGTCCTAAACCTCTTCAGAATTCTACCAGACTCTGCTTTTTAACCAATTAAAGAGGAACTGAAGACCACATGACCAATTGGGAAAAGCCTCTGAGACTAGCAGGTAGAATCAGACCCTGCTTCCACTACTTGCTGGCTGGGACAAGTCCTTTTTTTTCTGTCAACTTCAGTTTCCTCATCTCAAGTGTAGATATTACCATTTTAATGACTAATTTTATAAATAATTGAGGTAATATGCATCATGCTACTGACAATTATTAGGTGTGAAATAAATATTAGCTAGTAATGCCATTAATAAGGAAATAACTTATAGGTAAACTTTTCAGTTCACAAGGAATAACTCTGTGTATGGAGATTCCTGCCATTGGTTCTCCCTCCCAGAGTCATATCTTTTTTCTGAAGAATTCAGAATGTAGCTTCTGCCCCCTCTGTTTATGCACACACTACTGCAGAACTGAAGGTGATGAGATTCCAAGTCAGTGCCATTATCATGTCCAGTAGAGTCTGTAGGATTAGATAATATTAGGTGCATCCATTCCTAATACATCCTTAAAAGAAATGGAAATAGACCTTTGCATTTGGCAACAGCTATTTTTCTGAAGTAGCAATATAGATTAAATAAATTGTTTTAATTTGGAAATATGGGAATAGAGTCATAAATGGGTTATTATAGAAGTAACTTCCAACAGTGGAAGCACATTCAATAGAGTTGCAAGATCCACCTTTTGGGATGTTAGCAAATGGGGTATAAATATTTATAAAGATAGTGACCTTAGAACAGAAGGGACTCTATTTTGAATGGGGTGGCCAGAAAGCATCATGGAGGGGGTGAAAGTCCATGTAAATGTTGAACGATTGGCAGAATTCCTGTAGACCTTGAAAAGGCAGGTAAGCACCACTGACATAGGGAGCAAAGGTGGTATGAATGTAGGTGGTATGAACCTGTTTTACTGAGAATTGGCAAAGCAATTTGACTTAGGAGAGAATTTGTGTTAGAAAGACAAAGACATAAAACATTCAACATTTTGCAAATATGTTCATGGCTTTGCATTTTATAATAATGCTACTTGGAACTATTTTTCCTTTTATTAGATGAGCTTTTTTAAAAAATATTTTTCAACTTCACATCCAAAGGCAATCTGAATAAAAGGCTGACTTTTGGTTGGGTTACTTTAATTCTATCCATTAATCAAGCTGTTTTCTTGGAAAGTGTGTGTTCTGAATATACAAGAATCAAATTATCTAAATATATCCAAGAAATGACATTTTATTTAGCAAAGAACATAAAAAATTAAGATGTACCTTATTTTTTTTTTCCACTTATGTTTCCACCTGTTTGGTTAGATATAATTTGTATTCAAAATAAACATAATAAAAGCATTTTGTTTCCATCAACCATATTCTCTTACTTGCCTAGTGTTCTGGCTGAACTGATTTGTGCTAAGTTGACTAAGATATATGACTAACAATAACGCAATATTGTATTTTAAGTTGTGATTCAGAAAGGTAAATAGTGGGGAAACAATCATAATTTCAGGTACAGTGGCCTTTTTAACAAATAGATTAAACTATCACAAAATGAAACAAACAATATTTTTATGTTTGTTCTTACCCAAAGCTTGTATCTAAAAAACATTATTGCTATAGCTATTGATTTTCTTGTATTTTAAAATAACAAAGGTTTTTTTTTTTTTTTCTGTTTTCAGGTTACCTGAAAAAAGGTGATTTATTTTCTGCTAGGTCTTGTTAGCAATCGATGGTAACAAGGACTGTAAAAGTGCCTTAGAGAATGCTTAATTATCTGCTTGAGATACTCTAAGAACAATGGAAAGAAAGGCGTATAAGAAGGAAAAAGTTAATTAACTTTCTCAAAGAACTATCAACCAATTAAATTTTAACTGACATGTAGTTACCTATTAACACAACCCTTCATATATTTAAGTGTATGAGTGAGAATCATTTTTAGCAAAAGAAAATTATATAAGTAATAGGAAAGTAATGTAGAGTTGGAGATCTATGTGGGTCATCTTCAACAAGCTTCTAATTTGATCATTTCTCTTTATCATCTCTTCAATTTGCTTGTCCCTAAAAGAGAACCAAATTACTCAAAATAATCCATAGAAATGCTCAAAGAAGTTCTCTGATGTAAAAATATTAAGGGAAAATGAGATTGTTATAATGGTTCTTCTAGAGTTTAAAGTCATCAGAGACTATAAATCCCTGCAGAAATGATTTTATTTAATTTTCTAGCTGAATACAGCCTTTCCAGTCAAGGATAAACTTAACCTAAGAGCTCTTTCATCACTGGTAGAACTGTAAGAAATAGAGAAATTATTCATTTATTTTTTTACAGCTAGAAACTCATTTTAATGAACTACTAACTGAAGAAAGGAGACAAAGAATGATTCAGAATTGTGACCCACAAAACGCTCTCTGATATTTTTTAAAAGATTTGTTTGTTTATGCATACAAGAACTGGGGTCCAGGCCAGAGGTGTAGGGGGGCAAAAGGATTCACCAGAGACAGAGTGGGGAACAGAACAGGCAGATTGACTGAAATACACTGCTGAGGGGAGCAGTGGGCAAGTCTGGAGAGGTCTGCTGTGCCATGTGGGTAGCTCCCTGGTGGGGTTTGAACTCATGCTGCAGAGGCTGCAGATAACTTCATAGGTTGCGTCTTAAACCCCTGTGCCACCAGGGAGGCCCCCTTCTCTGATATTGATGTAGCTTAAGGGCTATGCTTCAAGTTAATCTGTGAGAGAAACTGTACATTAGTATGAGATTTGATGTCATAATATCACATCTTAACTTTTTTCATGCTGCCTTTGATGTTTCTAGAGGGCTGTGTCAAGGGAAATAGTCAATGGGATGTATTAATGTGTAAATATATATATAATGTGTAGAGGTGAGTGTAATTAGAAAAGGATGCACTCTTAGCCTGGGCCATGTGAAGTCATTTTTGAGTATAGATTTCATTTTTTTCTGCAAACATTTACTTATCTCTCAACCTACACATCCAGTAAGGAGCCTAAGAAGAGGAAACTGGTTTGTCCCTGGGAATGTAACCTGTCGTTCAGAAGATTACCATGCATTTCACACTATCTCAGTCATATTCATCCCTGAGCAGTTCTCATATCTGATCATCTGCTCTGCAGTATCCATTACACGTGAGCCCGGATGTCTCCTCTAGTTAATTGCTACATTCTAAAGAAGGGAAATGAATCTTTGTCATTCCAAGGTACATGGCAATGTACAAACTACTCAGAGAATTTCATTGCCCTCTCAATCCAAAATGGAATAATCATTAATTACTGTGACAGAGAAATTTATGTTTGTGAAATTTTGATAAATGCTGTGGTCTTCTTAAAAGTAATTTATTTTGGTACTTTCTTATTCAAGTAACATTTTAATAATGCCCATTCAAGATAATTGGCAATGCAATATCACTAAAGTTTGTTTCTTACTGAATTTCAAAGCACAAGTTGCTGTATCATCTCTGAGCAGAAACATCAAATCCTACTAACTGTTTAATTGAACTCAAGTTTTTGAAAGTCTCTTGGAAGGAGGTAGAGGATAGGAATGATCATGCCATAAAATTTGCTTAAGAAAGGGGAAAAACATAGGTTCATCAATTTTAACAACTCTGGTAGGGAATGTTGATAACAAAGGGCCTGTGTACGTGTTGGGATGAGGGGAAAACACTAAACCTTCCCTCCAATTTCACTGCTGTAAAAAGTTAGTCTTAAAATGCAAAGACAAAATAGTTACAGATGTTAGTAAAATGACAATATACCACCATCTATCCATATTTTAAATTACTAGAAAAAATATCGGGAAAGTTACAGCAAAAATTCTTCACAGATTTGGGTCTCTTAATTGCATATAATAGTGTTTTCTTAAGCCCTGTGTTCCAGCGAAACAGTTTTAAAAATCTCTATTAGAAATGGAAATTTAGGGCCTCCCTGGTGGCGCAGTGGTTGAGCGCTGGGTTGCGAAGCTGCCCGCGGCCTCTGCAGCGCTGGTTCGATCCCTGGCTGCTCCCTGGCCACCGGAGGAGGGTCCCACATGGCGCGCAGGCCTCTCCTGCCACCCGCTGCTCCCCTCAGCAGTGTACTTTGGTCCTTCTGCTTGCTCTGCTCCCTGCTCTGGCTCTGGTGAGTTCTCTCACCCTCCCGCGCTTCTGACTGTACCCAGTGCATGTATAAACAAAAACAAACAAACAAATAAATAAAACATGCCTCTATTAAAAAAAAATTAAAAAAAAAAGAAATGGAAATTTAGATGTCTGTCACACCTTTATAAAATGTATAAAATGATAAGCTTTTATCAGATTTTCTGGATGATAACTTTAAACTTCATTTGACATTAAATTTAACTAATAGAATTGGATTACGATGTTAGAGTTATTCCCTTGATGGAAATATCAATACCTTCTCTCTTTTGCAGTTTTTTTAATGAATGTGAATTCAAGTAAAGACTTAGTAACAGCCCCTTCATATCCTGTCAGTCTTTTGTGTCTTTTAATTTTAGCCTTTTGTTCGATTGTCCAGCATATTTTTATTGAGTATTTATCAAGTGCAGGCTACTATCCTGGGGCTCTGGTATACAGATTTCAGCAAGACATGTGTTCTCAGAAGAGGTTACTCTTACTTTAATTTAATAGAAGCAATATTGTATTACAACGTTTTGTAAGTTTCATGTCCACTATTGAGAATCAACATGTGTACACTACATGAAGGTCACCACTAAAATGTCCAAATCCATCCTTCTTCATCATACCATTATCTCCTGAAGAGGTCCATGTTGGACTTGTGTTTGTGGGCCTGTCATCTTCTTGAGAGGTGGAAATGAGTGCAGTCTAGAACACTTTCTGTTTCTTTCTTTATCTGACCTGTGTGGAGAACCCAAGCTCATCCATATTGACTTCACATCAACAAAGAGTATGCAACTTCATAAAATTTCTGATGTCCCCATTCCAGGGACACTGGTGAAATTAGCCACTTGTCATTTGCATCTCTGGAGTGGACTAGGGTCTCTAGGTATTTCTTTCTACCTACTTCCTTTTTAATGGAGCCTCAGTCTCCTCTGTATTCCTACTAGGACAGTCTGTACTGTTCTCTGAGGTACAGGGTGCTTCATTATGACCCTGAGGCACAATACTGTTTTGGTGTAGTGTCTCTCTGGTTTATTGTTAACTGTCTCTTTCGGAAGCAAAGGAGGAGTACTCTCCCATATTGCCATCTTGGTGACATCATCCATCTGTTCTTTTTTTTTAAGACTTATTTTATTTATTTATGCATACAAGAACAAGGGTGCAGACAAGAGGTACAGAAAGTGAGAGGATTCACCAGAGACAGAGTAGGGAGCAGAACAAGCATATCTACTGAAACACACTGCTGAGAGGAGCAGTGGGTGAGACAGGAGAGGTCTGCTGTGCCATGTGGGTTAGCTCCCTGCCCGCGGATCCAACTCATGCTGCAATGGCTGCCAGTAGCTTGATAGTGCTGAGACTTAAGCTCTTGTGCTACCAGGGAGGATGTCATCTGTTCTTCTTAAGAAAGTCAGAGAAGTTGTCTTTTAGGAGATATTCGAATGCATTCTCAAAATTAAGCAGAATTTAGACCTGGCTGCTATCATTGGAATTATGAATGTATCCATTTTATTTTTCTATTTCAATTTTATTAATAATAACATGCTTTTGGGATATGCAAGATGTGGGATTTATTTTGCAGGATGCTGTGGGTGAGTCAGTCAAGGAGTCTACTCTTAAATGTCACAAGTGAAGAGAGAGAGAGAGAGAGAGAGAGAGGAGTGAATCAGGGAAGTAATGAACAACATGTGGCATGAGAATGTGAAATCAAAAAGCAAATCCTAGTTGGAATTATGTAGATGGTAACTAAAAATGCAACCATAAGCTTTTAGCCCTGAGGAGGTCTTGCTGGGCATTAGGAGAGTTCTGCATACACTCAGGAAGAACAGCTTACGTACTGTACAGAACCAGGGTTTTTCACTGCTGTAAAAAGTTAGTCTTAAAATGCAAAGACAAAATAGTTACAGATGTTAGTAAAATGACAATATACCACCATCTATCCATATTTTAAATTACTAGAAAAAATATCGGGAAAGTTACAGCAAAAATTCTTCACAGATTTGGGTCTCTTAATTGCATATAATAGTGGTTTTTTTTTTTTTAAATACCACTTCTTCTACCCCAGGTCTTTGTCCCAACACCTGAAATAGTGAAAGAAATCACATCATGATCAAGTCTTCCCTCTCCATAAAGTCTTCAAACTCTACCTAAAAGTAAACTCTCCTGAACTTAGACTAGGTTTTTAAAAAAGTTTTGGAAAAGCATGAATCCTGGATATTTAAAGGAATCTATGATTAAAAGTGTTTCATAAGAGCCTCCCTGGTGGTGCAGGTAGTTGAGCGCAGCACTGTGAAGCTGTCTACAGCCTCTGCAGTGCCATTTAGATCCCTGCCGGCCTTGGAGCAACCCACATGGCGTGGCAGACCTCTTCCTGTCTCGCCTGTTGCTCCCCTCAGCAGTGTATTTCGGTCAATCCTCCTGTTCTGTTCCCCACTCTGTCTCTGGTGAATCCTCTCACCCTCCGACATCTCTGACTTGTACCCTGGTTCTTGTATGAATAAAATAATCTTTAAAAAAAATTAAAAAAAGTCATAAATTTGAGAAGTATTCCATCTATAGATCCATCTTAAAAATTAATGTACCCATGCATATTAAAAAGCTTAGAAATCTTGTGGTTGAAATATCAATATAATAATTTGATCATTTAATACCTCTTTTCACTGATTTTTCATAGAGCTTCTATGAATAGAGAAGAGCTTTGATACCACTCATTTTACACAGCAAGATATGTTCACTTTCCAGTAGTAGACATTAGCCAAGAAGAGGACTTGAGGATGCTGAGCCCAGTAGATAGATGGTTGGTTAGAGGATGGAGACAAAGAAGAGGTATAAGAGAAAAGAGATAAAGGGGATGAAAATAAGGTGAATGTTTCTGATAAATTGACAATTTTCTGGTCATCCCTAACATTGATAGCTGCTTAGATAATTCAGGTTCTACTATGCTTTGCTAGGGTTTGTTATCTTTGGTGTCCACCTTCAGTTACTAGAAGTGTGAGGACTTTATTGAATCTCAGGGCTAGACTTTCTGTTACAGGTATTTCGTACTAGGGGCCTAATAGCCAGTTTTGATTCTTAGCAATGTCAGATTCTGACAACTAAACCTTGTCGGTACAACACAATCTTGCAAACACAAACTTCCTTTGTTTGTACCCTTGCCAAAAAGTCACATGATAATAGAGCTGTGGGACCTGGATGTTGAGCATATGGACCAGGTGAAAAATAAAATAGATATTTTAAGTAATGATACAAAGTCAAAGGTAATTTTAATTCCTTGCATTCCATAACTGTCCTAGGGCCTCCATGGTGGCGCAAGGGGTTAAGTCTCAGCACTATGAAGCTATCCACAGGCACTGCAGCGGGAGTTTGATCCCTAGCCAGGGAGCTGACCCACATGCTGCGCAGACCTCTCCTGTCTCGCCGCTGCTCCCCTCAGCAGTGTATTTCAGTGGATCACCCATTCTGCTCCCCACTCTATCTTTGGTGAATCCTTTCACCCTTCCGTACCTCGGCCTACATCCCAGGTCTTGCATGCATAAATAAATAACTCTTTAAAAAATTACTATCCTAATTAAATTTAGTGGTCTAAACCTCAAAACATTTAGAAAATAATAAAATTGTTATTAAAAATTACAAAATAATATATGTTCATTAGAAATGCAAAAATATAAAAAATATTTAAAATATAAAAATCACTTCTTTGATGATAAAAATAGATAGAAAATACCATTTTCATTCAGGAATTTTTTTCTAAGGTGTACATACCTAAACAAATAAACATTCTTTTGAACTTTATATTATAATACAAAAACTGTTTTGTAGTTTCATTCAGAAATACAATAGCAGGGCCTCCCCAGTGGTGCAGCAGGTTTATCGCAGCGCTGTGAAGCTGTCCGCAGCCTCTGCAGAGCGGGTGCAATTCCCTGCCTGCCGGGGAGAAACCCACATGGCAGGACAGACCTCTCCTGTCTCACTTGCTGCTCCCCTCAGCAGTGTCTTCGGTCCGTCTGCCTGTTCTGCTCCCCGATCTGTCTCTGGTGAATTCTCTCCTGCGCTTGTGACTGTACCCTGGTTCTTATATAAATAAATGATAAATCTTAAAAAAAAATGAAATACAGTGGCAGTACTGTCCCTAGTCATTAAATATCCTACACAGTGTGCCTTGATATGAATATACTATATTTATTTTTTTTTAACATTTCTTTTTATTTTATTTTATTTTATTTTTTGAAGATTTATTTATTTGTTTATACAAGCACTGGGTACAGTCAGAAGCGAGGGAGGGTGAGAGAATTCACCAGAGCCAGAGCGGGGAGCAGAGCAGGCAGAAGGACCGAAGTACACTGCTGAGGGGAGCAGCGAGCAGCAGGAGAGGTCTGCGCGCCATGTGGGACCCTCCTCCGGTGGCCGGAGAGCAGCCAGGGATGGAACCGGTGCTGGGCAGCTTTGCAACCCAGCGCTCAACCGCTGCGCCACTGGGGAGGCCCCATACTATATTTCTTTAACATGTCTAATTACTCCTCTATATCTAAAGTTTCACCATCATAAAGAAATACTGAAATATTTTTACCTGTAAGTGTTTTTTCTTGCCTTTGTTTTTTTTTTTTTTTTTTTTATTCCAAGATACATTCCTTAAGGCAAATTGCTGTGTCAGAATATTTGTTAAAACTGTAATTTAACAGATTTTTAAATTGCCCTTCAGATATATATTTCTCAGGGTATGTGAGTCAATCTCTCCACAACCTCACTAATAAATGGTGATATTAAACTGCCAAAAAAGAGTATTTTCAAAGTCTTTTTTCACTCATATTTTATCACAATCTTATTGACTGTGTTCTTATTAAGGCAATTCGGTGAATTTTCCCTTGCTCGTGAATGGAACTGAATTCAATACTGAGAATTTCACATAGAGGTAATTTCTGAAAAGAGTTTAACAGTCATCTCTTATTTATTTAAATAGTATTTAATATGGATATTTTGAACAAGGCAGAATAAAGTCATTACATTTTTTGTTGTCAGTTTAAGTGGTTATAAAACAGCTGTGAGCACCAACTTAATGAATGTAGAATTTTTACTTAACTTTCAATAGATTCTGAGTTTCATCTTGTTTGTTCTTTAAATACACTCTCTTTTTCAGAAATCTTGTTTTTCTTCACTTGATTAGGAGCTCACAATCTTGACCAATGCCCTAAATGTGAAACAGCTTTTCACACAGTGTGGAATCAGAAATCTACCTTGTGAAGTGAATCATGATATCAGAGGTTATTGGACACTTGCCATTTGAATTGGCACTTAGCATTTTTCACATTTCTCAGACATCCAAGACTTTGCACAAATAGAAGTAAGGCATTAAAATCCCTGCAAAATGAAAAAAAAATGCAATTTTGATGTGTGGGCCATACCAAAAATACATATGTATATTGAGATAAATTTATATGTTTTTTTTAAATCCAACTAAAGTATGCTAAAGTCTAGTGAAAGATGGTTTTAGGTTCTTTAATATATTTGTTTCCTAATTGCTTTCACTTCATGAGGTTAAAGCAGAGACCAATGATTTAGAAGGGACAGATGCATGATTACACACTACTATTATGAGATGTGAAATTTTCAAGATTATTAGTTTGGACAGAAAGAGTAGTCTATTGTCATAGAGAAGCTGAAATCATGTGAAAAATCATCACACCTTTGATGACCTACATGACACAGAATAATCACAAGAAAATAAGTATAACTAATTTACCTGTGCTTTCCTCGAGAAATAATAAAATTTCTTCGGAGTGGAGACAGTGCTTCATCCCTTGTAGTTAAAAAAAAAAGTTAAATTTGCTTTGCAAAATGAATGTCTCCAAACTTACAGATATACACAGATAACAGAAAATGGAAATGTTTTATTTACCCACTCGCTCCATTTTGTCTGTAAATGTAGACACCCCAGATTGTTGACTGATGACTGGCGATTCTTTTCTGTCACTTCTGGCAGTGACTTAAAATGACTTATAGATGCTGCAGGGTAAGTCCTGTCTTCTTGTGCAAGGAAGGGTCAATGAAATTCTAAGTTATGGAGGACACTGTGAGCTTTAAAGACAATCTTATGAATTCCTTGGGTAATGCCTAGATTCTGTGGAGTTAGAAGTGAATGATGACAAAAATAATTGCCACAGTGAGTATTTATATATGTAAAAGCCTGGAAAGAACTCTTATATCTACATACAGAACATGAGAAAATATACCACAGTCCATTTCCTCATTGGACTCAACAGAGTTATTTAAATTTAAGTTTGGGAAGAATTTATGATAGCTTTAGAAACTGGTGTAAAAGGTGTAAGTTGTCAACTATGTAAACACCTAGACTAGAGAGGTAGGCAAGGCCAGTAATATAGGACCTCCTACACAAAGTTAATTAAGGACCTGAGGCTTTATTCTCAGTGGATTACTGGATTACTCTTAGACAATTTTAGCAGGAGAGAGTGATGTGATCTGATGTGAAAAGTAAATGATGATTCTGGCTCTAGTCCACATTTGCACTGCTGATGGGACATGCACCCGGGGGACAGCAAAGGTACTCTGTCTTAAGACATAAGTACCTTTCCCAAAACTGCAAAGAAGGCTCTGTTAAGTAAAATTTGTCGTTTACAAATTGTGAAAAGGGTGCCACATTTTAGGAAATCCTTAGTATACGTTTGAACCTTGCCAGCCCATGCTTTTCAATTCTTAAAAAGATCAAATTTAGCAGGTGTTTGATCCTCGAAGCAAGAAAACAAATGAAAAATACTAGCATCTTTTTGGCTAGCAAATAGATTTCCTTCAAATGTCTCTGCACTTGAGCATTCATCCTGAGTGAAGGATATATCTAGCACACAGATTCCCCCACCCCCGCCTTGTGTTAGTCTCTATGTCAGACTTGGCATTAACCTCCATCCAATCTCATGCGGAATCGTTAAGATTTCTACTTAGCCACATGGATTCAAATGCTGAATGTTCTGAACATTTGCAGGCAGATGTTATCAAAGATGTTCTCTTTTCACAGCTTCCTCAGTTCATTTGCATAGAACAATCATTGACACTGAACATGAGATGCAGTCAACACAGAAACATTTTTATTAGCTTGTTTGTTAATTAGCTTGTTCTTGTACTAGGAAAGCACTTTACTGCATTGAACTATGTATTGTTGTAATAATGGTTTCTTGTTGTTTTGTTATTTTACTTAATCTGTTGGAAAACAGATATTAATATAAAGAGAAATGCTTTTTTTGCTTACAGATGGATGTTGATTTTCATAGAAAAATATAAAGGACCCATTATTTTCATTGAATCTGAGCCTTTGTGACCAAGATTGGATACTCTGTCTTTACTGCAGTGTGCATTGTATGTACTCCTTCATGCAATTCCAAGGTTAGGGCAGTTCTTGAATTAGGAAAACATCATTATCACTAGTATTGATTTGTCAGTCTCATTTACCTTCCACACTGAACTCTGAAAGCACCCAGAAGATGAATACAGGAGCAAAATCCAACACAAACTAACAGTGCCCTTCAGGTGTGAATTTTATGGTTTCTTTGATCTTGCTCAGAAATTGCCAGTCAAAGGATCCTTGTCTAATTTTCACTGGGGAGGAAAAGCTGGTCAAGATTCAGATAAAATTCGCAGCTGGCAGAGCATTTTTTGCTGGGAGCAATCAGTTTAGCTAATATTGACAACTGCATCATTTTCTCTCTGTCTTAGAAAAAAGGTTCCCTCCTCCCAACCCAGGTCATAGCCTCTATCCCTGCTTTTCATTAAATCCATTTCCATCTTCTTAGTTATGTTTCCTTCATCTTCAAACTTTTACAACTGACAAGTTTCCCTGTAATCTACATACATATTTGTGCTTATATATGTTTATATACGTTATATGTTTATATATATACGTGATATATATACAAGCTTTTGTTATATATAAATATATTTCATATGTATAAATATGCTATGTTTAAATATACTTTATTTTAATAAACTTTTTCTCTCTCATATAAATCTTCCTTGCTCTTCACTAACTCTCTAGTGGCTACACTCTCTTTCCCCCTTCCTTTTTTTTTCATCAGGGAGAGCTGAGGCGTGTGAAATATAGATGGCAATAAAAGATCTTTACCCTCAGACATTTTTATTCTCCTGACATGCAGTGTTCCAGAAAGATTAATCTGACCATAGGGTGCCAGAGGCAGGCAGATCAGTTTCTGTGGCTATTGCAAGAGTTCATTAAGTATGTGACTATGAATGTTTGCACAAAACTTCTGTTACAAACATCCTGATTTTAAATATCCCATGATTTTTGCAAATTTATTCTCCAAATCCTCTTCACTATGGAACCTGCCTCACACCCCATATGTCCTCCTCCATTTCTAAGGCTTCACCTGGTGATAATTAGTCAACACACTCAGCTGGGTTTGTTTTTCAGTAGTTTTCTACTTTGCTTTTACCTCCCACTTGCCATTGAATCTATAATTTTGAGTACAGCATTCTCCAGATTTAGGTCTCATTGATTTAAACAAGAGCTAACCATTTTATTATTTTTTAAGTATATAACACATACTGTTACTAATTTTTAGATATAATTAAACCCCATACTATTTTAATACACTGGATTTTTTAAAATTAATATTCCTTTTTGAAATGTCTTTTTATATGATTAGATAAGTCACTCCCTCCAAGTCTTTTTTCTTTTTATCACAGTAACATGTATAATATCATATAAGTTGCTGGTATGCAGCATGGAGGGTCAACATGTATATATACTACATTAAGTTCACCACTAAAAGTCAAAACTTTTTTGGTATTTTAAAAATTTATTATAAACGACTTGTTAGGATATTTTTCTTCTCTAATCTTTCAATCTGTGAGCCATTTTTAAGTGGAATTTTGTAATTTTTTAACTTGGAGAAATTACTGATTACTGTTTATTGAGTTTTTAAAATATATTTTCTCCCCTTTATTCAATTTTTCTCTAATTTTCAGACTACTATTTGCAGTGTGGATTTATGTATTTTTCAGTCATAGTTCTTTTCCCCCATCTCTTTGACCTACTGAATGATAGTCAATCAACTGACCATTTTCAGTTGTGTTCATTTTGCCTTAAAAGCCATCATATTAGGGCTTTATTTCAACTATTGTATTTTCACACCTAGTATCTCCAGTTAGTTCTTCTTTCATATTGTTAACTTTAACTCTTTTTCATTATCCTTACTCCCTTATATTGTTAAGGACATTATGCTTCATAAACATATTTCTTCCTCTATTTCTGCTTTTTTCAATAATGGTTGCTTTCTTTTTGATTCATGCTTGCAGTTCACAGTTGTTTTTTTTTTTAATCAGTGAATTATTTGATGAACATTGGGATAATTGTTTTGATACACACAACAACCCTACTAGTATTTAAACTATTTGCATCCTGCACATCAAGAAATATGCAACAAGAGATTCAATAAATTGCCCAAGTTACAGCAGCTAAATAAATAACTGAAGTAGGATTAGAACTCAATCATTCTGAGTCTACCAACAGTCTTGTATACTATTCACCACTATAATGTATATAGAGGTATAAATAGTCTCTTAATGACCTTTCATAGGTAAATATAATAATAGTGATAATAGGAAAAAGTGTCTAGTTAGGGCTTACACCCAAAGATTGTATTGTTGGGTATAATTTCTTAGAGAAACTGGAGCTTGAATTATTTTATTTTGAAGAATTGGTATGGGATGACCAAATGTTAGAAAATAACATGTTCATAAATACCATCAGTAATTTTGATTTCTTCCAGTATGCCAGGCATTACCACAAACATTTTACATAGGCCCTATGAAGTAGGTTTTGTTATTATATTCCTCTTTCTTATAAGGAAATTGAGGCCCAGAGACATTAAAGAACCTGCCCTAGATCATGTAATAAGGGCTAAAGGTGAGATCTGAATTTGGAGAGTCTGGTTTCTGAGTGTAAACTTTTTTTTTTTAATTGACGTAATGTTGATTTGCATTGTGTGTGTATTGGAAGTATAAGACCCCTCATCCACTAGTTGCTGTCACCTAGCATTGCCCCCAAGAAGCACCCTTAGAACATCACCACAGGGAGGGGGCGGAGCAACATGGCCGCGAGGAGACGCTGCGAGTAAGATCTCACATTAAAAAAAGTTAATAGGGAGGAAAAGCGGCAGGTCCCAGTGAGAACCGGGACACGGAAGATAAACGGGTGATGCCAGCAAACTGCCCGAAGAAGAAAGTTGCCATAAAAGAGGACTAGAAGGGAGGGAAGCGCAGAACCCTGCTCCCCTACCCCGCCCACAGAGGCGGCACTCTCCGACCGGCAGAGAGGAGGAAAACAACAAAGTAAAACTGCCAACAAGAACAAAGGACACAGCAAGCGGGACTGTGAGTGGAAAGGAACTATTGCAGCCACCACACCCTGTGAACGGGAGCTGTGGAGAACCCCCGCAGGATCCGCCGCGGAGGTGAGCTCCGGGCACCATTGAAGAGAGCCCCGCCCAGGAGGAGGCCAGCACCAGCACACAGCCCCGGCCGCCCGGTAAGCCTGCGCGGACAGCTGCGCGCTGGAAAAACAGACGCGGAGCGGGATTGCACGGGGAAAGCGGCGCGGATTGCGCGGATCGGATCGCAGCTGCCCAGGTCCCGGCGCCTGCGACCTAGGCTTGCGGGGAGACGACCTAGGCTTGCGGGGAGACGCACGGAGGCCCTCCCAGAGTGAGCAGGAACCAGGCGCCCAGGCAGGGGAGCGGGATTCAAAAGGCGCCATTCCCGCGCCACTGATCTGGGCTACAGCCCGCGTCCTGGAACTGAGGGCTTTGGAACTGAGACCCGGGGCACGAAATTAGGGGCGTGGGTTCCCCACCACGGTGGGGCACAAGGCAGACACAGCACCCCAAAGCCGTTGAGGTGTACCCTACCATCCCTGCTCTGCTCCCTGTCCCACTGGGTGGAAAATCAGCTCCCCAAGGGCTCCAGGAGAGATCTCTGGCGCCACCTAGCGACTTGAAGCCAGCACAGGCTCCTGAAGCAGCTAGTGGCCAGCTGGGGAGTTAGCCCACGCCGGGCCCCTTCCGAACAAGTAGTCTGAGCCCACAGGGAGAGCGAGCACCCAAAGCCGGGGCAGACCAGGCGCGCAGAAGAGTGTGCCTGAGACCGGACGCGCAGGGAGTGTGTCCCACATCACCATTATAGAATAGGGACATTTCTTCAGTAAAGACTACCTGCAGAAGGCTTCCTCAGGAGCCAGAGGTGAGCGGGGGAAGTTCGCCCACGCCAGAACCCCTCTGGCCTGCAGTCCAAGCCCAGAGGGGGAGCAGGAACCCACCGCCGGGGCAGACCTGGCGCACAGGGGAGTGTGTCCCCACATCGGCATTTTAGAACAGGGACCTTTCTCCAGTAAAGACTGCTTGAAACTGACAGATGACTCCTGGAGGAACCAGGGGGGAGCAGAGAAGCCCACCCAAGATGCCGGCCAGTCCCAACTACACAGTGTCCCAACGCATACGGCAAATTAGAAAACAGACAGTAGGGAGGAGAAGAACCACACGCAACCTAGCAACTCTCCAGAGAAAAAGCACACCACAAAAAGAAAACCAGCCCCCAGATGGCAACGACAGTAACTTGGAAGAACTTCTGAGCCTTCCAGAAAGAGAATTTAAAATTGCCGTGATTAAAAAACTGACAGAAGTCATAAAGGAAAACAATGATAAGGGAAAAATAATCAACGATCAGAAGAATGAAATTGAGTCCCTAAAGAGGGAAGTAAAAGAAAGACAGGAGATCAAAGAATTAATGGAAGAACTAAAGAATTCTGGGAAAAGCAATGAAAGCAGAATTGATGAAATGGAACAACAAATAAGTACTCTTGAAGACACAGAAATAAAAAGAACCAAAACAGAAAAGGAAAGAGAAGTACGAAGGAAAAAGAACGAAGAAAGACTTCGGGAACTATCTGACTCCATGAGGAAAGGAAATATAAGAGTTATAAGAATACCAGAAGGAGAGGAGAGAGAAGTAGGAACAGAGAAAATATTCAAAGAGATAATTGAAGAGAACTTCCCAAATGTGAAGGAGGAGCTGAAAATTGATATACAAGAAGCAAGAAGAACACCAAACTTCCACGACGAAAGGAAAAATACAGCAAGACACATAATAGTAAAGCTCCCAAGAATCCAGGACAAGGAAAAAATAATGAAGCTGGCAAGAGGGAAGAAACAGATAACATTCAAAGGAAAGCCAATCAGGCTGACATCAGACTTCTCCGAAGAAACACTACGGGCAAGGAGAGAGTGGAGGGACATAGTCAACAGACTCCAAGAAAACAGATGCCAACCAAGAATACTCTATCCCGCAAAGCTCTCCTTCCTCTTTGAAGAAAGAATATGGACTTTCCCAGACAAACAGAAACTCCGGAATTTCATTGCAACTAAACCCCCACTCCAAAAAATACTACAAGGAGTCCTAAAGCCAGAACCTCAGAGGGACGAATAACAATGAAAGAAGGCCAAAAAAAATAAAAGTTACTAAAAGAATAAATAAAATCAAAGGAAAGACAAACACAATGGCAAATACAGATGTTAACATATCAATATTAACTCTAAATGTAAATGGACTAAACTCTTCAATAAAAAGACACAGAGTTGCAGCCTGGATTAAGAAACAAAACCCAACCTTTTGCTGTCTCCAGGAAACACATTTAGCTACAAAAGATAAAAATAGGCTCAAAGTTAAAGGATGGAAAACAATCCTACAAGCAAATGGACCAAAAAAGAAAGCAGGAACAGCTATACTTATATCAGATAAAACAGACTTCAAACTCAAAAAGATAAAAAGAGACCCCAATGGTCACTACATTATGATCAAGGGGACAATACTTCAAGAAGAAATAACACTCATTAACATATACTCACCAAACGAAGGAGCACCAAAATATATCAGACAACTGTTGTCCTCTCTGAAAACAGACATCAGAGAAAACACATACGTAGTGGGAGACTTCAACACACCACTATCAACAATGGATAGATCAACAAGACAAAAAATAAGTAAAGAAACCAAAGCTCTAAATAAGGACCTAGAGCAATTGGGCTTAACAGACATCTATAGAACACTAAACCCCAAAAAAACGGAGTACACATTTTTCTCAAGCGCACACGGATCATTCTCCAGGATCGATCACATACTGGGGCACAAGACAAACATCAACAGATACACCAAGATTGAAATCATATCAACCATCTTTTCTGACCATGAAGGCATCAAACTAGAAATAAACCATAAAAAGAAGGCAAGGAACTTTCCTACCTCATGGAGATTAAAAACCACACTACTGGAAGACCATTGGACTAATGAGGAGATGAAAGAAGAAATTAAAAAATTTTTTGAATTGAACGACAAGGAGGACACCAATATCCTAAATGTATGGGATGCAGCAAAAACAGTAATAAGAGGAAAATATATAGCAATAGAAGCTCACATAAAGAAACAAGAAAGAACTCAAAGAAACAACCTAATCTTGAAGCTCAAAGATCTAGAAAAAGAACAACAAAAAAACCCCAAAACCAGTAGAAGAAAAGAAATAATAAAAACCAAGGCAGAAATAAATGAAATTGAAACTAAAAAAACAATCCAAAAAATCAATGAAACCAAGAGCTGGTTCTTTGAAAAAATCAATAAAATAGACAAACCCCTAGCCAGGCTCACAAAGGAAAAAAGGGAGAAAGCACAAATAAACAGGATCATCAATGAAAGAGGAGAAATCACAACGGACACAGCAGAAATCAAAAGAATAATCAGTAACTACTATGAACAGTTATATGGAAACAAGTTTAACAATCTAGAGGAGATGGACAAATTCCTACAACTCTACAATCACCCAAAGCTACATAAAGAAGATATAGAACACCTAAACAGACCAATTACAATTAGCGAAATTGAAATGGTAATCAAAAACCTCCCCAAAAACAAAAGCCCAGGACCTGATGGATTTACAAATGAATTCTACCAAACATTCAGAGACGAATTAGTGCCTGTCCTTCACAAACTCTTCCAAAAAATTGAGAAGGAAGGGACAATACCAAACACGTTCTATGAAGCCAACATTACACTAATACCAAAACCGAACAAGGACAACACAAGAAAGGAAAACTACAGGCCAATCTCCCTAATGAACACTGATGCAAAAATCCTCAATAAAATTTTAGCCATCAGAATCCAACAATGTATCCATAAGATAATTCACCACGACCAAGTAGGATTCATTCCAGGGACACAAGGATGGTTTAACATCCGAAAATCAATCAACGTTATCCAACACATCAACAAAAAGAAATATAAAAACCATATGATAATATCATAGATGCTGAGAAAGCTTTCGACAAAGTGCAACACCCATTCATGATAAAAGCCCTTGAAATTCTTGGGATACAAGGAACATACCTCAACATCATAAAGGCCATCTATGACAAGCCAACAGCCAGTATCATTCTCAATGGTGAAAAGCTGAAAGCAATTCCATTAAGATCTGGAACAAGACAAGGATGTCCACTCTCACCACTGCTTTTCAATATAATACTGGAAGTCCTAGCCAGGGCAATAAGACAAGAGAAAGACATCCAAGGAATCCAAATAGGAAAAGAAGAAGTCAAACTATCACTATTTGCAGACGATATGATATTATACATAGAGAACCCCAAAAAGTCCACAGAGAAGCTAATTCAACTCATCAATCAGTTCAGTAAAGTGGCAGGATACAAAATCAACACGCAAAAGTCAGTAGCCTTCCTATACACAAACAATAAATCTGAAGAAGAAGAAATCAAAAAAACCATCCCTTTCGTTATTAAAACAAAAAAAATCAAATACTTGGGAATAAATCTAACAAAAGAGGTAAAGGACCTATACAAAGAAAACTATAAAACACTGTTAAAAGAAATAGAAGAAGACACAAAGAAATGGAGAGATATCCCCTGCTCATGGATTGGAAGAATAAACATTATTAAAATGGCCATCCTTCCAAAAGCAATATACAGATTCAATGCTATTCCAATCAAAATTTCAATGTCATTCTTCAAAGAAATAGAACAATTATTGATGAAATTCATATGGAATCACAAAAAACCCCGAATAGCCAAAGCTCTCCTGAAAAAAAAAGAAGGAAATGGAGGCATCACACTCCCAGACTTCAAACTATACTACAAAGCCATAATCATCAAAACTGCATGGTATTGGAACAAGAACAGACATACAGACCAATGGAATCGAATAGAAAATCCAGAAATAAACCCACAGATTTATGGTCAACTAATCTTTGACAAAGGAGCAAAGACTATGCATTGGAGCAAAGAAAGTTTGTTCAATAAATGGTGCTGGGAAAACTGGGTCGCTACATGCAAAAGAATGAAGCTTGACCACTACCTCACACCATACACAAAAATCAAGTCAAAATGGATTAAAGAATTAGACATAAGACCTGAAACCATAAAATATATAGAAGGAAATATAGGCGAAACACTACATGATTGCACATCAAAGACATCTTTACAGACACATCACCCAAAGCAGTGATAGTGAAGGCGAAGATAAACAGCTGGGACTACATCAAATTAAAGAGCTTCTGCACAGCAAAAGAGACAATAACAAAAACAAAGAGAAACCCCACCAACTGGGAGAACATTTTTGCACCCAACACTAATGATAAAGGACTGATCACAAAAATCTGCAAAGAGCTGATGAGACTCAACAACAACAAAGAAATAATCCAGTCAAAAAATGGGCAGAAGAGCTAAAAAGAAACTTCTCCGAAGAGGAAATGCAAATGGCCAACAGGCATATGAAAAAATGTTCAACATCACTTGTCATCAGGGAAATGCAAATCAAAACTACCATGAGATACCATCTTATACCAGTGAGAATGGCACATATTAAAAAAACTAGCAACAACAAATGTTGGCGAGGGTGTGGAGAAAAGGAACTCTTCTGCACTGTTGGTGGGAGTGCAAACTGGTCCAACCACTGTGGAAAGCTGTGTGGAGATTTCTGGACCTACTAAACATAGAGCTTCCATATGATCCAGCAATTCCACTCCTAGGTATTTACCCAAAGACACAGAAACATCAATTCCAAAGAACACCTGCACCCCTATGTTTTATAGCAGCACTGTTTACAATAGCTAAGCTTTGGAAACAACCCAAATGCCCAAAAATAGATGACTGGATCAAGAAGATGTGGTACATATATACCATGGAATATTACGCAGCATTCAAAAAAGATAAACACATGCAATTTGCAGCAACGTGGATGGCGCTGGAAGGGATCATGCTCAGCGAAATAAGCCAAAAAGAAAAAGAAAAATACCGGATGGTCTCACTCATAGCAGGAATCTAGAAAACTTAAATAAGGGACCAGGAAAATGAATAACTATAAGAAAGTGAAAATCAAAATCAACAAAAAACTATGAACCAGAGACACTTTTAGGGGGGCAGGGGCGGGAGGGGAGGGATTGGGGTCAGAATGGGGGCGCTGCAATTGTATGGGGAATATAACAATAAAATTTATTATCTAATAAAAAAAAAAAAAAAGAACATCACCACAGCTCATGATGCTTCCTCCCTACCTTGGACTTAACCCTTCCCTCCCCCATGTGAATGTCTCAGCTCTATAGTCTGCTTTCAAGGGCTAGTTTTTAAATATTTTTGCCTTACTTCTTATCTAATACAGTTTCATAGTGCCAAGAAAATGTGAAACAGGTTGTAGAGGCACCAAGAAGTTAGGAAAAGAGTGATTAGGGATGATGTAGTCCCATTTCATATCACTCCCTGCCCCCCCCACCCCAGCCTTTGGTCCTCACTCTCCTCTCCTCTGGTCTACCATAAGATTTAATGTTACTCCATAAAAAATAAACCCTTAAAATATCCAGTCTTACAGTCAGCCTCCACAGTATTAGTTATTTCTGCTTTGTTTAATGTTAGAAGAACAAAACAGGAAATTATAGACTTTAAATATCTGAGACATAAGATAGTTATGATTGATAAGCAAGAAAGTGATATTCATAGATGACATGATGCATTCAAAAAATGAGTAAGGGTAATGTGGCAGCAAGTCAGAGCAGCAAAAAGACCAAAAGATGTGTTACAGTAGCAATTGGCAACATACAGACACTAACACCTGAAACAATTTCTATTCTGGTTTGAATTAAAATGCTCATGTATGCACAATGGTTGCTGATTTTCAGATTCAACTTTTTTTTTAAAGATTTTATATATTTATTTTTGTATAGAAGAACTGGGGTGTAGGCCAGAGGTGCAAGGGGTGAGGAGATCACCAGGTACAGAGTGGGGGGGGGCAGAATAGGCATATCTACTGAAATACACTGCTGAGAGGAGAAGGGGGTGAGGCAGGAGAGGTCTGCTGCACCATGTGGGTAGCTCCCTGGTGGGGGAGCAAACTCAGGCCACCATGGAGAGCAGATTCAACTTTAAGTCAAAAAAGTTTAGGTAAAACTAAGAAAATTCTTTTAATAATTGCTAAGTCATATGACTGAAGTTTACGTCATGTGGCTGTAGAGTCTCTATCAGCATAACACAAGGAATAGCTCTTTGAATGTGATCACAGATATGATTATGACACCTGAGAGACACAGCTAGTATTGTCAAAGTTTTTTGTGTGGCAGTAAAACTTGACACTTGGCTAGCTTTTATTGATTTTCAATAAAAATAGCTACAATAAATAATTGAAATACATGAACTCAATGTGTGAGTATTGTTAATACAGACACATGCTTTTTATTGTGGTAATATATATTACATATATGCACATAAAGCATATACATTTATGTGTGTATATATACATATATAAAATACAAAATTTACCGTTTTCAACATTTTTCATGTACACTTTGGTGTTATTAAATACATTCACATTATTGTTCAACCTCCACCACTATGCATTTGTGGAACTTTTATATAATCCCAAATGGAAACACTGTGCTTATTAAATAATAACTCCCTGTTCCCCTACCTCCCAGTCCTTTCTACGTCTTTGAATTTGATTGTTCTTGATACCACATACAAGTAGAATCAATCAATATTTGTCTCCTTGTGTCTGACTAACTCATTTAGGGCAATGTAAAGTTCATTAATCTGTCAAAATTTTCTTCCTTCGTAAGAATGACTAATATCCCATTGTAAGTATACCTTACATTTTATTTAGGTATTCATCTGTAATGGGCTTTTGGGTTCCTTCCACCTTTTGGCTGTTGTGAATAATATTTAAATAGGGCCTCCCTGGTGGCACAAGGGGTTAAGGACAGCCATCCCTGGCCAGCCAAGGAGCTACCCATATGGCGCAGCAGAGCTCTACTGTCTCCCCCCCCTCAGCAGTGTAATCCGCCTGTTCTGTTCCACACTCTGTCTCCAGTGAATCCTCTCATCCCTCTGCACCTTTGGCCTGTACCTCAGTTCTTGTATGCATAAATAAATAAATTTAAAAAATAGTAATATTTATTTAGTTAGTTATATTAAAAAGATTTATTTATTTATGCATACAAGAGCTGGGATACAGGCCAGAGATGCAGGGGGTGAGAGGATCCACCAAAGACAGAGTGGGGAACAGAACAGGCAGACTGACTGAAATACACTGCTCAGCGGAGCAGCAGGTGAGTCAGGAGAGGTCTGCTCTACCATGTGCGTAACTTCCTGCCCGGGGATCAAACTCATGCTGCATTGGCTGTGGATAGCTTCATAGGTTGGGCCTTATCCCTTGCGCCAGCAGGAGGCCCCAGAATTTTGTACTTTTGGTTCCTTTCCTTCTCTAAATGGACATATAGTAATGGTCTAATAATGACTTAAAATAAATTAATTATGTCTGGCTCTCATGACTTCTGCATTCATCAGAAGCAGAATTTAAGATATCCTGTGAACCACCCATTCTGGTAGTTTGTTTTCCATCTCCATTTCTGTCTCAATTGTAGGGATTTGCTGATTAAATCTATGTGATGAGTCTTTCAAATTCAAATGGGGGTTGGTGAATCAAATCCAGACACCTTTAATTCTTCGTCAAATGATGACGATAAATGGGAAATTATATTAGATATTTATGTACTTATTCTTTGTCTTAGTAAGGCTTGCTTGTCAGTTGGGAGAATGGAAAGTAACAGGTGTTATTGTTCCTATGGAAAGGAAATAATCTTGATAAGTTAAGGCAAGGAAGAAAGTCAGTCTGGATTATAGAATTTAATTAAAACATAACATTTTATAAATTTTATCCCATATAGAAACCATTATGAAATAAAAATAGGAGAAAGTCATGAATTGCTTCTTTGAGTCTATTAATAATTTGGTAGAATTTATAAATAACAAGGTGCTTATTATATATAATATTTCATCATCTTTGTTCTGAAATATACCACTTTTATATCTAAAGTGAGTTTTCCCATAAAACTGTTCCTTGGGATGTACTGTAGTTAGATCCTGTTAAGTATCTCATATTACAAGATGATCTTAAAGTAACATTGTTTTGGTGAATCCTCTCACCCTCCTGCACATCTGGCCTGTACCCTGGTTCTTGTATAAATACATAAATCTTTAAAAAAATAACATATTTTTAGCAAACTAGCTTAATCAACTTTCCTGGCATTAATCAAGTGAATATTTGTCCATAGTGGTCACTTTATATTGGGACATACACAATTGTTATTAACTTTCTTAGAAAATTTTATTTTATAAGTAGTTTAAGCAAGAGGGGATTAGTTTAGTGAAATGTCAACAGAGAAAAACAAGCACAATATGATTTAATTCCTATGGAAACAGACAAATGTATGAAATAAAACAAAATTAAACTCTTGGACTCTAAGACCAATTATGGTTACCAGAAGGAGAGTGAGAAAAGGGGTAGACAAATCAGAAAAATGTACAACAGTATGGTGAGGATAGAGTGAAAAAGATTCAAATTTTTAACAATGCAGTAAATCTATATCTCTCTATATGTATCTTTATATATGTCTATATCTGTATCATCTATATCTATTTGTTGAGTCTCAGTGATGAACACCTGGAACTTATATATTATGTTATAATGCAATATTATTTAAATAAAAAAGAATTTTATTTTGTAATATTACAAGTTATTGTTTGGCCTAATCCTCAAATTTTTACTTTTTAAATGAGTTGTTCTGTGAATTCAAGAGGTTTTATTGATAAAGGGAAAAATGTACATATATTAAAGCTTTTCTCACTTTTTTTCTGCACTTAAAACATTTTAGAAACTTATGTAATGAACTCATTCTGTCCCATGCCTCTACCCGCAATGTCTCTCCCTTCCGCTCTCTATCCAATGTATGTTATATATGACATACATATCTAAAGCTGTATGCCTATATTATATCCACTATGATACATGTATACATAACATTGCATTTATAAAGCAGTTTCTCAATTTTTAAATTATACTTTAATGGTAAAATAACACACAGCATTCATATAACACAGATCAGATGACAATTTGTGTATCAAAAAACAAAACAAAACAGGTGAATACACCAGATTTTAAATTTCAACTTACAAATAACTCACTGTATTTTACTATGATCCAGCCATGCACACATACATTTAAATCAGATTATTTTTTTCCAAAACTAGTGATAGTCTTTCAAGTTCAGTTTAGTAAATACAAAATTATCAAAGACATACCAGCTCTAGAGGTATGATGTATAAAACAAATTTTTGCCTAAAACTAAAATTTTATTAAATTTCTTTGCTTGATTTACCAGACTCTCTTTTGGAAATTCAAACCTAGAGAGAAACATAGAGTCACTAACTATGAACTAGAATTTTTTAAGGTTGGGGCCTTCCCGGTGACGCAGTGGTTGAGCACTGGGCTGCGAAACTGCCTGCAGCCTCCACAGCGCCGGTTCAATCCCCAGCCACTGGGCGAGGATCCCATAAGTCATGCAGTCTTCTCCTGCCATACCCGCTGCTCCCCTCAGCAGTGTACTTTGTCAGTCTGCCTGTTCTGCTCCCCACTCTGGGTCTGGTGAATTCTCTCACCTTCCCATGCTTCAGACTGTACCTAGTGCTTGTATAAATAAATAAATAAAATCTTAAAAAAAAATATTAAAAAAAGAATTTTTTAAGGTTGTGTTGAATTATCTCCATTTTCCAGATGAAAGACTGGTTCAGAAGTAACTTCTTTAAGAATGGGCTCTCCTAAGTGGAGGAGATAGACTTGATTATTTGATTTCAGAACCAAAATGTTTGTTCTACCTACAACTGCCTACTGAGAAGAAAATATTGTGGGAAAAAAAAAAAAAGACCAAACTTTTTAAAAGATTTTATCCAAGATCTTGAGGCAGGATTGTTTCCTGGGGGGTAATAATAAAACACATTAGAGCTTATCTAATTTGAATTTTTGCCAATTATTAGATATGTGAATTTACCTCTCTGAACATTAGCATGTACAAACAGTAGTGCTGGTCCAAACTCTCTATATTAATCTCATTTAAGTAAACATCAGAAAATTTTTCAAAATTATTTCAAAATCATAACAACTGTCAAAGTGAAGGACTTAGTGGTTCTTATTATAAATTATTATTTTTAAAGATTTATTTATGCATGCATTAATGGGAGGGTGAGAGGATTCACCAGAGACAGAACAGGGAACAGAACAGGCAGACTGACTGAAATACACTGCTAAGGGGAGCAGCAGGCGAGGCAGAGAGGTCTGCTGCACCATATGGGTATCTCCCTGGATGGCCAGAATTGAACCCGCACTGCAAAGGCTGCAGAGAGCTTCACAGCACTGCACTCAACTGCCTGTGCCACCAGGGAGGCCCTTATTATAAATTTTTCTTAATGCGACATTCTTAAAATAAATGGCTGTTAATATCTTTTTAAACATGGAAAAATATTTACTAGATCACATCTGAATTTTCAGTAGCACAGGGAATGATCATCTCATATTTAGTTTTTAGCCATCATGGAAGATCTTATTAGTTTTTTTTTTTTACTTATCCAAAGTTCTTCATCCAAAATGCTTAGGTTCTGTTTCAAATTCAGAACTTTTCAGGTTTGAGCAACACAATATAATACATACACTATAAATTTTATAAAAAACCCTAGTGGAGTCTGGAAATGAATTCCATAGACAAATTATGTCTGTAGGTTGGGTCAGGTTGTGCAATCAATTTAAGTAGTACTAAAATTATGGAAAACTTACAGTTTTCAGAGATTTTAGATATTTAGGTAATGAATTAGAAACCTATAACTGTTTACTTTTAGAATATAAAATAATATACCAATATACTTAGAAGTTTTAGAAAATGCAGAAAAATATAAAGAAGAGAAGAAAAGCTGTTCATGTTTAAGAGGATGTCTTGTATCTGCTTCTATCCTTTTACATAACTGAGATTGTGCCATAGTTATAGTCTTATAGTTTGCTCTATTGTATTAACATCAAGGATATGTTCAAGAGTGTTTTTGAAGAAAACACATTAAGAACTGAGGGGAAAAAGTAGCAGAGATAGAAGATGCAACTCTGTAAGTCAGTGATAGGAGATACAGAAGGCTTCAAAGTCTTTTGTAAAGAGGAACCATTGAACTTAAATTTAGATCAATTTTCAAAATTATATGGGATGATGTGTAGCATAGCTTTTTTTAAATGCACAGAAAATCCTCAGATTCCATTTAATTAGCCTCTCCAGTTTTCTTTCTTCTTTGGTGCTATTGCCAATGACAGCACAGTTCCTTGTTTGAATTTATATTGTCTCATCCAGTATCTGTTGAAGGAGCCAATGTTTTCCTGGGTTTTGCAAATGAAGTTGTTTGTCTTCCTACTTTTATAGGGTTTATTTGCTACCTCAAAGGTTAACCACATGAAGTTATTTGAAATGTGATCATTGAAAGTAATTCTTAGTAGTTAAACTGCATCAGAAATCTCAACATGCTTTTTTAATCTGGAATTAAACAGCTTAATTTAAGTGAAAAACAACTAGTTTTCAAAAAAGTGACTAATATTTATGTGATCCACTATTCTGTATAATTTCAGGATTGCACATAATTGTGTTGACAAATAATACTCTGTTATTCTAAGTGAAAAAACCAACCAACTTGGTTTAGAAGCCAGACTTGCTTTATCTATAGTCTATTAAATCTGTCTGACGTCTAGACTGTCAACCTGCTATATTCCACTCTATCTGTAGTTGATTGGGAGCATTAACAAATGAGAAAGGCATAAAATATTTAGAACCCATGGAGCACTTAGAACTGTCTACATGATATATTTCACATACATGGTCCTATGTTGGGGGCTTTTAGGACAGACTTAACCATTTATGTCAAAGCTATAATAGCTCCTCTCATATAGTAGATTTCTTTGAGTTCTATCATAAAGCTAGCAATGAACTTTGAAGTGTACTTGAACTTCTGAATCTTTTTTCTTTCTTTTCCAGCCTTTAGATCATATATACATGATTAGGAGAGGTAAAATAGATCTTCAAAATGAGTGAGTTTCATAATGAAAATTCTGAAATATATGTTTATGGCTTAGAAAGAGAATAGACCCTTTCTCCTCCCGTTGATGCATTATTGAGTGGTCACAAAAATTTTTCTTTGTTGAAATTTAGTAAGCCATATTAAAATATTGCACGGCATAGACCACAGGAATAGCTACCACCTGGGGCCCTTTCTTACTGGGTTTTCTATCTGTCAATAGTGAATATAAATAACTTTGATTGAAGTGAACCTTAACAAGAAGATAGATATCCTCAATATGTAAGACTAGAACCTTAGAAAGAAACAATATAATACATTTAAAATTTTACTTTTAATGTTCTTTATGTGCAAGTTATTAGTGCATTTTAAAGCTTAATTATTTTCTAAACCTGTACCTTTGAGGCAGGGGAGGGAGTGGGGTAATTATAGTGTGCTTTTAGTGACTGATTTGTTGTTTTTCATTTTATTTCAGTCTTTTTCACTCTTCCTTGCTATGTTTTGTTAATTTAAATAGAATGTTCTGACCAAATAAAAAATGGTGGCTTAAATTTACCCTAATGGTTCAAGTTGCACTCTAAAACCTTCACAATATCTGAAAAGCCATCATCTTCATAAATCAGATGACCTAGACATACTGTTATTATCAATAGCATTGAAGCATTCTGCTTGAACATAGATCTTTTATTGTGATTATGATTGAGGGAGCTAATGAAAGTTCTAAAAGCTTGCCTTCATCATTCCCTAGGAGCTTTTTTAAGGACTGGCATGATCAATTAGAAAAAAGAAAACTATCTAAATTTCTTAAGATCACTGAATAATGTTTAAAGGATATGTTTAAAAGAAGTAGAATTCTAATCTCCAATATTCCAAGCAGGTGAATATTTTTCATTTGAACTCAATATCCATATTGTTTCAAAATCATCCTTTAATGTGGATTGACAATGATATTTAGTGTTAGGGCACGATAAGATAGGGAAGTAGAAGGGCAAAGAATATGACTTTCCCAAACCAAGTAAAAATAGAGGAACAAGTGCTGAAATCCTACCTCCAACTATATCTCAAATCTGTTAAATTTTCTACAACAGGCTAATAGTCACCTTAGGTCTGCTTCCTCAGAGCAAATGCCATTTAATCAATATAGTGATAATAATTAATATGTATATAGAAGCTTGCTATGTGCCAAGCACTGCATTAAGTACTTTAAATAATGATTCATTAAACCTTTTAAGCAACCCAATCAGAGGATGCTGTTTTATCCACACTTAGTGGATAAGGAACTGAATCTCAAAAAGATTAAAGAGACTGTCCTGGACATAGACTAACTTAACTTCAGAGCCAGGAGATGGAGCCCAGGTAGCATGGTAGAGTCTTGGCTCCTAGTTTCTGACATAAGATCTTCTCATTCATCTGCAACATAGCTCAGCATCAGAATCTAGAATCTTGGATCACTGCACAAGAAATTTTGATCCAATTCCTAAGTTGTTAAAGCTATTTGGAAGAATGTCTTATATTTTTTGGTGTGATATACTTTGAAAACATGTCATTACAACCTAACCTAGTGTGACAGTAAGGTAGAGATGGTTAAGCTACTTTGTAGATGAGGAAATAGATACAGGGAATAGTGAGAGATGCAGTGATTCTCCCCAAAGGTCACATTTATGGTATTTATGCAATGTAGAGTAAGTTATGTTTTAACCTCAATTTTGAAAATATTATTTAGAAATGTAATTATCTTTATCTTTAAATTAGATTGGATTAGTTGTATTCCATTTGGAGAAGAGGTGGTTAAATGAAATTTAAAGCAACATATGCTTATAAAATACAATTAAGTAAAAATAGAGCCCTTACCAAGTTGGGTCATGTTCTCTTCTCCTTTGAAAACAGTCCTAGGTGCTGCAAAGTCTGCCTACCTTAAAAACCCAGTGACCATTCCAATGCGGATATCAAAGAAAACAATGAGTCTCAAAGTATTCCCCCAAGCAATTTGTAATTATTTAAATGATTATAGAGAGCATGCATAATATGTAATGATAGGTTTATAGATGAGACAGACAGAGAGAGAGAGAGAGAGAGAGAGAGAGAGAGAGAGAAAGAAGGGAAAAGGAAGGGAGAGGGAGAGAGGAATGAAAGGAGGGAGGGCAGAATGAGGGAGGGAGGGGACTGGAATTCTCAGAAATATTGATGTATGTTTTGTTATGAGATTCTTTTTCTAAATAACATTATACCTGAGGGAAGTAGATATTTCTAAATAATTTTAAAAGACATTGAATTCTGTGTATTTCTCTTAACCAATCTCATCTTGAACATTGTGTGTGTGTGGGGGGCATATGTGTATATAAGCGGCTATACCTATATACATTTTTAGACCCAGAATGACATTAATAATTTCCTCTTTTTCCAAAGATTCCAACAAATCTTTAGCCAGCTTGGTCACTATTTCTGGTAATTTACAAAGAAAGGTAAGAACACTTCGGTCCAGAGAAGATCTTAAGTAGAACCTTTTGAGTTTGCAAAACTAATTCTAGGTTCTAACAAATGTCAAAGTGCTCTATTATGCAACTCCAAAATGATGTCATTTGCAATTCTCTGCTTTGGTTATTACTCAGTACATTCCAAGCTTCAGTTAACTTAGTTAGCTGGACAGCAACTGATCCAGAAAATGACATGTGGTATTAGGTACCATGTTAGCAATCTGTTTCTAGACTCTTGCTGTTTGGTGAATGTTTGATGGGAAAATATTTGCTAAAATCTATCATAAAAATGTTTCATACAATCCTAGGAATTGAGTGTTTCAAATTGTGGAAATAGGTTACATAAAATCATAAGCATATATTCCTGAAACTTTAAAAAGCTTCCTATATTTGCTGTGTAGAAGCTTTTTAGTTTGCTGTAGTCCCATTTGTTTATTTTTATTTCCTTTCCCTTCTCATTGGAGTAGAGTTCTCAAAGACATCACTGAAACTAATGTTGCAAAGTGGGTTTTTGTTTTGTTTTGTTTTGTTTCAGGTGTTACATCCAGATCTTTAATCCTTTTGAGTCAGTTTTTGTGACGGGTGTGAAATAGTGGGTTAGGTACATTATGTTGCATATGGCTCTCCGTATTCAAAAAACCATTTATTGAGAAAATTTTCCTTTCTTCATTATATACCCTTATATCCTTTTATGTGGATTCACTGTGATAAAATATGATATTATTTTGGAGTTCTCAATTCTATTCTATTGGTCTGTGTGTGTATTTTAATTCTAGTACTACACTATTTTGATGATGATACAATCCTTTGGGTTCTTTTTATCCTTTCTTTTGTTTATCTGGTAATTACATGGACCTATTCGTGGTGTGGAACCATTCCTGCATCCCTGGAATAAATTCCGCTTGCTCATATACTTCTAAATTTTTTTTTTTTATTATTTTATTTATACAACAACTGGGATACAGGCTAGAGGTGCATGAGGGTGAGAGAATTTACCAGAGACAGAGTGGGGAGCAGAACAGGCAGATGGACCAAAAACACTGCTGAGGAGAGCAGCAGGCGAGAAAGGAGAGGTCTGCTGCACCATGTGGGTATCTCCCTGGCTGGCCAGGAATCAAACCCGTGCTGCAGAGGCTGTGGACAGCTTCACAGTGCTGCACTCAACCCACTGAGCCACTAGGGAGGCTGGATATTTGATACTTTTAATGTATTGTTGAATTCAGTTGACTAAGATTTTGTGAAAGATTTTTGCATCTATGTTCTTCAGGGATATTAGTCTGTAGTTTTCTTTTTTTGTGATGTCTTTGTTTGTGTTTTGTATCAATGTAGTGTTGGCCTCATAAAATATGTTTGAAAACAGCTCCTCTGCCTCAATTTTTCTGGAAGATTTTGGAAGGCTAGATAGTACTTAATCTTTGACGATATGGTAGAACTTACTAATGAAACTGCCCTAGACTTTTATTTTTTTGGAGACTTCTAATGACTGTTTCAGTTTCCTTGTTTGTAATTTATCTCTTTAGACTTTCTATGTGTCATTGATTCAGTCTCAGAAGCTGGGTATGTTTCTAAGAATTTTGCCATTTCTTCTAGGTTATCCAATGTAGTAACAGTAAGATGCTCATAGTGGTTTTTTATGATCCTCTGTAATGCCGAGTGTTGGTTATAACTTCTCATTTTTCATTTCTGATTTTATTTATTAGAGTTGTTTTCCCTTTTCGTCTTAGTGAATATAGTCAGAAGTTTGTCTTTGTCTATTTTGTTCATTTTATCAAAGAATCAGCTTTTGGTTTCATTGATAATTTGGACTGTATATTTTATTATATTTCATTATTTTTACTCTAGTTTTTATTATTTTCTTCCTTCTATGGGCTTTTGGGATTTTTTTCTCGTTCTTTTTCTTGCTCCTTAAGGTATAGCTTAGATTATTTATTTAAGATATTTCTTGTTTCTTGATGTAGTTCTGTATTGGTATATATATTCCTCAAAGTACTGCTTATGCTACAGGTTCCAGTAGCTCATGTTTTCACTTTTGTTTATCTCCCAATATTTTTTTAAAATTTTGCCTTTGATTTCCGCCTTGATCTAACAGTCCTTTGTAGTATTTTGTTTAGTTTCCACATAATAGATTTTTTTTTTTTTTACTTATGGTTGCTTTCTAGTTTGATAAAACTGTGATCAGAGAAGATACTTGATATAATTTCAGTCTTTGTCAATGTATTAACACCTTTTTTGTGACTCAACGTATTGTCTAGTCTGGAGTATACTCCATGTGTACTTGGCGTTTTGTGGGGTACAGTGCATTATAATTACCTATTAAGTCAATCTGGTCTAGTTCCACATTTAAGGTTATTTTTTCATTGTTGATTTTCTGTCTGTGTAATCTGTCCATTGATGAGAGTGAGGTGTTGAAGTCCCGTACTACTATTATATAGCTTTAAATTTGTTAGTAGTCGCTATATATATATATATATATATATATATATATATATATATATGCTTCTTCATTTGTATATAAACATTGATGCATGATTTGTCTTCTTGATATATTGATTCCTTAATCATATAATTTCTATCCTTGTTTCTTTTTGAACTGGAAGTATATTTTATCTGGTATAAGGATGAATGTCCATGCCTTTTATTGAGTCCTGTTTCCTTTGGGATTGTTTTCCAACCATTTACTCTGAGGCTTTATTTTTGATGCTCAGGTGCATCTCTTGGAGACAGAAAAAAAACTGGGTATAGTTTTCTGAGCCAGCCAGTCACCCTGTGCCTTTGGATTGATGAGTACAGTCTATTTACATTTAGGATGATTATTGATATATGAGCACTTCTACCATTTGTGCTTGTCTGGGGATGTTTAATTTCATATTTGAAAGGGAATCTTTCGGGATATAGTACTTTTGTCTGGAATTTATTGTCTTTGAATTATTTGAATAGATTTTCATTTTCTTTCAGTGTTTCTGCTGAGAAGTATGAGTAAGACCTTTATAAGTTACCTGCTTCCCCTACCCCACCTGCCCAGGTCAATTTCAATATTCTTTCTTTTTCTTAGAGTTTTGTTAAGTATGAGTTAAGTACTGAGTTAAGTATGAGTTCACTACTGTTAAGTATGAGTCTCATATCATGATACAGGAATCCCTTTCCTAAGTAGCCACAGAATACAAAAATGCTAATGAAAGGAATGTATATACTCCTATATTCATTGCAACATTATTTATAGCACTCAGTTATGAAGCAATCAAAGTATCCAATATGAAATGTGTGGTTTAAGATGTGATGTATATTCACAATGGAATACTACTCAGCCATTCCAGTAACATGGATAGAACTGGAAGGGGTTATGCTAAGTTAAGTAAGTCAGGAGGAAAAATACTAATACCAGATTATTTCACTCATGTGTGACATACAGAGCAATAAAACAAAGGAATAGACAAAATTAAATCTAGAAAATGACTACAGAATGGAGACTATAAAGAGAAAGGGTTATAGATGAGGGACAAAGGGGAGAGGAGGCCCAGTAGACTATGGGCATTTTGGTAGTGGGTGTGATGCATAATACATATCTGAAGAGGTATGCGCCTGTTCCTCTGAATCATGTGAAATATTATAACCAATGCAACCTCAATAAAAATAATACATTAAAAAATGTGATTTTCTAATCTATTGGTAAGTCTCCTAAATATCAAAGGGTTTCATTTCCATACCTTAAAGAGATGGTGTTTGGAAATTGAACTTATGTAAGCAATATTCAGATATATAAGGTGTTAAAGCCGGAAGCAATCAGGAAAACTTCATAAATAACCTCATTTGTTAAGAAAGATAAATTTAGATCACAATATTTAAAAAGGCAATTCTGAAGATTACACAGCTACTTAGTAGAACACAATCTGTTACATGTACTCCCTTGTTTACCTTATTTATTTTTCAAGATACCTCAACTAATAAAGCATTTTAGGATACAACAACATGGTACACTTAGTAGATAATACAACTTATTTTTTATGCTTTGGAAGATACAGTATAAGCATACAATAGATGCAACTTATGTATGGAAGAATGATGTTTGAGGAAAGTTGGGGGAACTTCTGGAGGATAGTCCTAGTAATTGTGATTACATATTCAGTAATATTCATGTTCATTTAAAATTATTAGCTATGTCCAGCCGCTGTGGCATGAATTCGATTCCTGGCCAGGGTGCTAACACACATGGCACACAGACCTCTCCTGTTTCGCCTGCTGCTCCCCTCAGCAGTGTATTTCAATATATCCATCTGTTCTGCTCCCTACTGTCTGTGGTGAATCCTCTCATCCCCCGTACCTGGCTTATATCCATAAATACAAGAACCCCCGTTCTTGATTGCATAAATAGCTAGCAATAAATCATAAAAAAATATTAGCTTTTGAGGAGCAAATAATTGAATTTGGGGGTTTTATTTCAGCTATTTTCCATTGTAAAAACAAAATATATGGGGAGTCTTAAATCAGTGCAGAACAAGTCTTTTCTATGTACATGAGGACTTTGTTCTTGATATGCACATTTGCCGTCTGACCTAGGCACTGATTAATTAATCTAAGGAGATTTCTTTGAAATTCCCATCAGAATAGTTTGTAATATGACCTGTGGTGGCATAGTATAGATATAAAATTCTGCAGTTGATATGAACTATATACCAAAGGTTTAGTTTGCCTCAATTTTAATAGAGTGCTTTCCACTCTATAGTATACGTTCTGAGTTATTTGAATCTTGGCCAAAATAAAAGAATCAGGCTGGATCAAGGTGATAAATCATCCTTCTTTCATTAAAAATTCCTGACTTTTACATACAAATCCAAGGATTACTTTTTAAGAATTGAATCATCCCACTAATGCTTCCCTTTGTAGCACTCATCACATTTTTAATGACCTTGCTTAAATCATTTGCCTTCCTTAGACTTTAAACTCCATCACTGCAGATACTGTGTTGTTCTATCCATCAACACATACCCAGTTCCTGGCATGTAGTGAATCCTAAATTTAAATTTGTTAAATGAATAAATATGGAAACTAAATTTATGGAAGTCTGAAGAATCATGCACATGATAAGTGTTTGAATTTGAACTGTTTAATGGAGACAGAACTACACTGTGATCGGGAAGGGAATGAAATTTATCTTTAAATATTTGGAAGTTCCTTTGAAGGGAATAGGGATTTTTGTTTTATTTTATTTTTTTTTACATATTACTCTAGGGGAAAATATGATATCTGGTGCTTGAGTTATAGCTATTGATATATGTTTTATGTTTTGCTTCGGGAGGATTTAAAAATAAATTAGAAAGTTCAGACACAAGCAGAAGGAGCAACTTTACAAAGTGTTGAGCTCTGTGCCACTGTAGTGTTATGAGATGTGATAATCCATTTGCATTGGTATAGGATAGATTAGAATCTTTGAATCTGCTGGGAACATGTTGACTTTGAGCTGTCTCCAACTATGATTGTGTTATATCTGTGTGTGTGTGGGAGAGCAGATTGTTTGATGTTCCTTTTTAAAATTTCACCTTATTGAGATATAAGATTATGTGACTTTAATGTAATTGAGCACAGAATGATTTTTACTTGTGTTTTATAACTTATTTTTTGTCTATACAAGACTCTTTTTCTAATGTCATTGGAAAATCTATTTTCTCATTTTTCTGTGAGTTTTTTTTTCCCTAGGTAGATGATTGATAAAAAATATTGAATAAAGCATGATTTAAGCTGAGTTTACCATTGATTAAAATTTACACCAGTAGTTCTTAGTATATGAAGTTAGACACGTAGATATAATCAAATACAATTTGGGTCTGTCATATCTTGTAAATTTCTTTTTTTCTTACTGAGGCTATTAGCACCTGCTTATATTCAGTTAATTTTTATTCATGGAAGATTTATTCATGTCTTTTTCAGGTGGATAAAGTAGGCTTGTGGCGAAAATTACCTCAGCCACTACACTGTAATTGGTTCACTATTGATTAGCTACAGATTTTATGTCTCTTTTGTTTTGATTATGTCTAGAGGTAGGTCCCACAGGGGAATGGTTAGTGTATTCATCCAGGTTTATCTGGTTTTCAAATGCTCTAGTTTTACCTGAGACAGAAATAATGGCATTATAGTAGACACTCAAACACATCATTATCTTCCTGAGTATCTGCAAATCTGACTGTCATGATTAATCTCTCGCAGTTGTTGACTTACTTAGTTGAGGCTGCTGCTTCTGAAAGAGTCCATTTCTTAAATGCAATCCTTGACTTTATTATTTACTTATAGTGCTATATCTGCAAAAACATATTTGCCAAACCTACAAGGAAAAATTATGGAGTGGGATTATGTGTAAATGCTTATGTTAATTATGTTAGTGTTTATAAAAAAGGAATAAGTCATTTTAAAAACACAAAAGTGTCAGACTATATCTTCTCATGGAACTAAGACTGAAACATGGTATCTAGTAGGGTTTGGAGGTCTTCTATCTAACCTTTGACAGTTTTAGTAATAACTTTTGATAATTTACATCCATACCCTAAACATCAGACATGGTGAAGAACAGGAAGAAAACAGGTCCTGCTGGTCATCTTGATTTGAATAAAAACAGCAGATGCCTGTATATAGAATAATATTTATTTGTCCCATAGAAGATCTTCCTGAGGCTTCTAATACATTGTCCACCCATTTGACAACTAGCCTCTTTACAGGCCATATGCATTTCATATTCCAGTTCTGCAAACCTGGTCATACATTTTTCTTCTCATAAAATGACCTTCTCTCAGATTATTGGATGCCCAGAGTATTCCAGTAATTCTATAGTTTAAAGGTGGCTTTCTCTTCACCACTTATGTCCTCAATGTTTCCACTGTATTTTGTGAGTTCAAATCTTATAGTAATTCTAATATTAAATCTTTTATTAACTCTTCTTTTTTCTTCCTTTCCAGCTCTCCTTTTAAATTGTGATCCTTAAGGGGAGGGATGATATTTTTATTCACTTTTTCTTCCTACTCAGAACTAATAGAAACTGTGCAATTGTGGTAAGCTTGGTCCATTAAAATTCAGTTTAACAGAATCCAGAAAAGTCTTAATCTATTTTGGGCACAGTACAAGTCTTTTTAGCAATTACAATTGATATTACCTTGGAAAATGTTGAAAATCAATGCAGTTTATCTTGCAACACACAGCTCTCTAGCATAAACACAAAGTTCCTGTTAGGTCCTACATGATAATATTGTAACTCAGTGCCTTTTAAGTCTTGTCTTGGAAGTAAACAGAAATACCCTAAAATATACTAAGGGTTGTTGAATGAAAATTTGCTATTAAAATTCATGACCTTAGACACAATACTACTAAAAACTATGTCACAACACATTTTGTTTTGCAAAACATCATTTGCTTTGCCCCTAAAGTTGAATCTTTGCTCCTAAACACTTTTATTTTATATGCAATATTTCCCTTTCTTGGTGTGTATTTGTAGATATAGATCCTAAATGACACTGCCTATTTAGAAAACATTTTAATGACAGATGCAATATAACATTTTCAATTACAAAAGGGGAATGCATCAATTGACAGCTTTCTTTTTTTAGAATGTTCAAACTTTAACATTTGTATAAACTAAATTTATTGCTTAAGTCAGTACTATCCAGAATTCTAAGTTTACAACATCCTTGTTAAATTGCCATTATTATATGCAATGGAAGTTATATACTATCATCAGATTTATATGCTAATTATAAGTTGCAAATATATAATTACTAGAATTTTACCTTTCCAAATTGATGTAATTCAACCTAATTATCTAAGCTACATAAATGTATGCTAATCAGCAAGAGCATACTTAAATAAAACAAGAATGTTAGCACAACAGCTAAAGAATAAACAAACTTTTGAAAAAGGAAAAAGCCAGAGTCTAATTATATCTCTAACAATATATCATAAATGCATGTTGAAAGTCTATTTCCTGTCCTCTCAGATTTATGATATGGCCAGTATGTTTTTTAACTGTACTGTGCCCAATAACATCTATGTTTCATCCCTGCATTCACTTCCCAGTTCTTTTAAGCTTTTCATACTCTATTCGTTTATTAAACATTTATTCTTGACCTAGTATGAATTGGACAAAGTAGAGGTGTCAGAAATGAATTAGAAGCAATCTTTGTCCTAAATCTATTTAAAGTAAAGGAAAAATGATGTAGATTTTTAAAAGTTTAATTGAATCAAGTATTATCATGTATTTGCCTACTTAATTCACTTAAATGACTTCTCATAGGGTTTAAATTCAGGGGGTTGTAATTGTATGGGGAATATAAAAATAAAATTTAAATAAAATGTGACCATGTTTTTCATGCATGTTTGAAAAATAAATAAATAAATGACTGGATCAATCAATCAATCAATCAATCAATCAATAAATAAATAAATAAATAAATAAATTCAGGTCCACCCTATATGACCTGGCTCTGATCTGGCTCTTCTTGTTTTCCTGCTTTTCAAATTTGTTCTTCAGTCACAGAAGAGCATTTTTATTCTAAGAGTGGCTTAACCTCAGGGTCTTTACACTTGCTTTTATCACTGTCTAGAAAATTGGCATTTATTTCTCACCTTTCCTCCATCCCCAGTCCCATATAAGCCATAGATTTCAAGCATGCTTTCTTCATATAACTTCAATGAACTTATTAGAAACTGCATTGAAACAAATAGAAATCATGTACTTCCCTAGGAAAGAAAAATATTTTTAGAATTTCTAACCAAGGGTTTTGTAGCAAAGAAATCAGCTATAATCAACAGTCTTACAAAAACAAAGATACAAACACTGTAAACTCCTGTAACCAGTTTAAATTACAGTGAAATTTTACAAATCATTGCATATTTTTTAATCAGTAGGCATAATAAGCACTTGATAAAAATGTACAGTTGTTTCTCTCAAATTTATCTGAAGTCAATATGGAAGCTATAATAAAGCATTACCCACTTCATTAACAATTATTTTTATAAGACTTCAAAGAATTAACAAAACTAATCAAAAATGACTTAGATGGTTCACATCTTTTTAAAAAGTTGCTGAAGTAGTTTGTTTATGTTGTCTTTTTCTCTCAGTGACTTTCTTTGTATCAAGGAGAGTCCCTATGATGCTCAAATAACACATCTTTTGCACTGGAAGTTTTTATTTTTAATTGAGCTTGCTTAATAGTTTTCCCTTCTGTCTTTTCTTGCATGGTTAATGTAATGGGCCTTAAGTACTTGGATTTTCCAAATTTATGCACAGCTAACTAATCATATGACTTCAAGGAGGATCATTCAATTAGTTAATTAATTTGTTTAGTATTTAATATTTTACCTAAGTGTGTTAGAGTGCAGGCAGGCAGTAGGACAGAGCAGGCAAAGGAGAGTCCTAGAGCCCTTTGTGGATTATTTAGGCTTTTACTGAACTTTCTACACCATTTGTGGTAAGGCAACCAGGTGCAGGCAGTCCTCCCGGCCCCCAGAGAATGTCTACTCTCTCTGGCATCATCTCTTGGTCTCTTCCTCTTGTAACTATTCCACTGCTGTCCACCGTCCTCTGCCACACCTTTCTCTGCCACCCCCGTCCTCTGTGATGCCACCCTTATATGCTCAGCCTCCAGGCTCAGGTGTGCACACACCACATTCCAGGGGTTCACCATCAGGCACATGTGCCCCAAGCCAATGCTCCCAAATGCCTCCTGCATTCAAGGCTGCAGGTGATAGCCACAGAGGCCAGTGGCACAAAAGTCTGAGCAACCTTCATTTACCTTGAATGTGTTTAATGTAACTATAGTGTTCACTGACTAAAAGTATAAATACATATAAAGATCATGAGAAAAAGATGGGAAGTATACTAACCCAGAAATTAGTTAGCTGGCTTTAAGAAGAAGGTTAACCTCTTTATGCCACAGATGCCTTATTTAAATTGCAAGAGGATAATCTAGATCAGGAAAGGCAAGCAGGTCCTCTCTTTTGTGTCAAACCCATTTGGTTAGAAGAGGTTGCTGTACTGTATGAAGAGTGTCTTGAGACCATACCTGGGCTTGTCTGGAAAGAATACAGTGTCCATTCCTTAAGGTCGATCATAGTCAGGGAATTCGAAACTGGAAGCACATGTGCCATACAGTGGCAATTGGTGGTCAAGATTACAGTTGTCATTGATTCTTTTCAAATTTCATCTCAGTTTTTATAGTTTCTCACTACGTGGTTAAAAAATTGCCAAAAATGAAAAATACTCTAAATTCACTATCCACATCAATTTCTTTTTTTTTTTTTTTAAAGATTTATTTATTTATTTATACAAGCACTGGGTACAGTCAGAAGCGTGGGATGGTGAGAGAATTCACCAGAGCCAGAGCGGGAAGCAGAACAGGCAGACCAACAAAATACACTGCTGAGGGGAGCAGCGGGCATGGCAGGAGATGTCTGCACGCCATGTGGGACCCTCACCGGCAAGCCAGTGCTCAACCACTGCGCCACCAGGGGAGGCCCGATTTATCCACATTGATTTCTATTTTGTGTTGATTTGGTTTCAATAAATGATTAAGAACATATTTAACACTCCCTTTTTCTGATGTCCTTAAAAGTTCATTTCTGCTAAATGTCATTTATAACTCCAGACAAATGATCCTACAGTAATTGGCACTACCAGAATGAGTTTTTCAACACCTGGCTTAGTTTCTTTCTTTTTGCTATTTTCTTAAAACTGTATCAACTTATCCTGAGTAAGACAACCCTAATCACAACATGCCAAGTGTAAATCTGTTGCAATTCTGCTTTTCTTCCAATAATCAAACTTATTCTCACCTACCCAATGTTCTGTTGCTATTCCTCAAGACTTGAATACCAAAAACTTCATTACTGACCGTAGCCCATCATTTCTGAGTTGGCTTGGATGATAAAGATTTTTTTTTTTTCTGAAATATGTTAGTGATTCCCTCTGAGACTTCACATTCCTGAGACTGGCGTCCCATCCTAAACTGGTACCAAAGGCTGAAGCTGTGGTTATTTCTTATTAACTCTCATTCGATGGGATGGATTCTAATTTTGAATAGTAATGGTGATAATAGAAAACATGTTTTGAGCAAGCACTATATATTAAAGGAAACACCCTAATTATCTGTCACTTTAAAACAATATATGAATGTGGAATTTTAAAATAAAAATAAACAAAATCTAAAAGCAATGTATGAAGCACATATGTATTTACAGATTGGGAATTGGAGGCTTAGGAAAGATAAGTAAATTGGTAATAGCGGACAATAGGTGAATAAATGCACTTGAATATACACCAAATGGCTGGAACCCAGGCCTGTGCACTGAGCTCTGCTCTATTGCCCCCTTAGAATTGCTGACTGACTGCCCTTGCTGGATTGGTTATAAGTCAGGTGATAAGGCAAAGAGACCTGCCTTATCAAGAACGTTGGCCAATAGGACTGTACATTGGAAACTGCCTCCTCATATCTCTTTAGTTACTCTATTATTAAATGCGTTCAAGGAGCTAGCAGGGGAATATGTAGCAGACAAGACAGAGTGGTCCTGTCCATCCAGTTTAGCATCTGGCAGGGAAAAGAAGCTAATCAGCTGATTTACAAGAACGGCATATTTAGTGCTATGATAAACTCACTAAGGAAGACTGAAGTGTACAATCAAGCCCTACAACAGGACAAGTAACCTGTTCCAGTGGGTCAGAGAATTGCTGTTTTGCCTCACCAACTTGATTGCATGATTCAGTACTTGTCTGGCTCACACATCAATTCCCTTCTAGGTTCAAATCCAATACAGCAGAATTCCAGATCTGAATAACAAAGTCCCAGCATGCTCTGCAGCTTTCAGTTGACAACAGCCTCAACTTCACTAATAGAGGTTTTACTAACTGTATTTATTAACATGTTTCAAGGTACTATTACTTATCAGAACTCTGCTCTGCTGAAATACTGAGCAATATTGTTTTATTGATTGGGTACCTACTGACGGTAGCAATGTGCACACTTGCATTATTCTCATACCACTATAGTTTTAATGGTCTGGAGGTAATAGTGAAAGTAATTTACTGTCATCTATATTTGGTAGATCAAACACTGTGGTGGTTAGAGCTGCCAATTTGGAAATTCTGGTCTGCATACAAATGAGTTACCTAGTCTTTTTAGAGCTAACTTGATAAGACAAGATAGCAAGAAAGAGCATGCTTTCTGAAAAGCACCACTGATCTGATTACCACACACAAATATTAATAAATGGAAACCATTTCTTAGGAATGAAAGATAGACATATCTTCCTTTATCCTGTGCATTTTAGTGGAATCAATGACAGGGACTGAATGAGAGTTTGCTAACATGTTGACTTAATTTAGTGTCAAAATCCTGCATCTTTCTGCTAACTGCATTTCAGGATTCAATCTATGAGCTGACAATAGAGCAGAGGTATAGATAAAGAAGATGCTAAAACACTTTTTTTATTATCCTACCAGCGATAACACTAAGAATTTTTTATGTACTAAATCATTCAATATTTTATATTTTCATGGGATCAATCTTGAAAAGAAGCAAACATAAACTTACTATTACAAAAACTCACTTTATATTCATGGCTTTCCTTGGCCTAAATGCATTTAAAATAAAAAAAAAAACTTAAGTTCTATAAATATGTGTACATCTTGTTGATCTATTTTAACTGCTGGACAACATTGATAGCACTCCATTTTATAAATCACATTTGAGTAAACATTGTACAACAGAGGAACAATTAAGGTTTTCTTTTTTTTTCTTTTTATTACCATGTAGTGATTCAGTGAAAATTCTTGTACATATCCCCTTGAGATCATCTAATTTCCTAAGATAGATACCCATAAAAACTGGGAGCAAAACAAGTTGTAAAAAGATATGTGCTATAGGATTCCAATTATATAAATCTTTATGACTCGCAAACATGTTGTTTATGGATGAATTTTATTCATATTATAGAAGTTCAAAAACATATGTGGAAGTGATCTGTACCAGCTCAGAAGAGTGGATACTTCAAGGGAGGAAGGGATAGGGGTAGCACTTTCACAATATCTGTAACATTTTATTTCTTTAAAAAATGATCTCGAGCAAATTGCAGTATGTTAACATCTGTTCAATCTTGGTGATAATTATGTAGATGTATTTTTCTTATGCTTTTAAATATGCTTGGAAAGTTTCATAAGTTCTGTAAAATTAAGTTCTTGGAAAATTTGCAGGATACTATTTAGAAGTGGAAGGTAGTACCCGTACCATGAAAGCATTCATTAGTAAAACATCCTTTCTGCATATACTGCTCTTGTGCCTATGTGCTATGTGTACTGAGTACATGTGAATTGAAAAACTAGCTGTGAAACAGCATTATCAGACCCCCATATTGTGGAAGGACTCCCATGGCTATGAACCTAAATGGTACTTACTACTTTAACTCCCATGGATGAGGGCCAGAGCAAGGGGATGCCTGAAAGTGTTCTGGGTTTACAGTGCTAACTCCCTTAGAACCTGACAGTGACAGTCCACCCACATCCTTGGGATGAGCTGAAACTGGTTACTGATAGAATTCAAGGGTAGGAAGGATGTTATAGTAACCTTTACTTCCTCTTGAAATCAGAATTAGGTCAATGATAAGCTACAAAGAAAATTGGGGCTGAGAATCTGCAGGAAAAGCTAGCTTGTGTGGTGAGACTAGTGAGGAGGGAAGCCAATGTGATCAGAGTTAGCCTGCCTCAGTTTAAATGATATTGAGATATTAAAGCTTTCTCAGACTCATTTTCTTTATACTGAAAATAGGAGTTTACTTTGGTGATGTTCTTATAAGAATTAAATGAAATAACACATGGAAGTTCTTGGCACCTTAAGGTGCCAAGTTAATTTCATCTTCACTTGATAAGGTAAACATAGCTGGGGTGAAACTGGGAGATGACAGAAAGAAGCTGTCAGAAAACTTCTACCCAACTCTCCTATGTGCTCTCTCAAGGGGATCTAGTAAGAATCCTAACTATGCTGTCACTTCTCAGTCCAGGGAGTGGGGTTGGGGTCAAGGGTTACACTTGCAGAGACTGAATACAGTTGCAAAGTAATAATGGCCAAGGGTACCTATTCATATAGCTTGCAGTCTTCAAGTTACCTAGGAAACAGAAGTAGCTTTATTCTGTTACACCTGTTAGGAGAAGTTTCACTTCCTTGGGCCTCCCTGGTGGCTCCAGGGGTTAAGCGTCAGCACTAAGACACTATCCACCGCCACAGCAGCATGAGTTCAATCCCAGGGCAGGGAGCTACCCACATGGTGCAGCAGACCTCTCCTGTGTTGCCCACTGCTCCCCTCAGCAATGTATTTCAGTCAGTCTGCCTGTTATGCTCCCCACTCTGTCTCTGGTGAATCCTCTTACCCCCCACATCTCTGGCCTGCACCCCAGCTTTTGTATACATAAATAAATATTTAAAAAATAAAAAAAAAAAAGTTTTACTGTTTTGACAATGACAAGAAAGCACCAACATCCCCCTTTATGTTCTGTTCAATGGTCAACTCAGGAAAAGTTCTTAAGGGCAAAAAGTCAGTCTGTGAGGGGGTTTTGGGGGGGAGTCGGCCAATCCAAGCTTACAGTGGCTGCTTCCTCTACTGCTCTGCTGTGTCATGCTGTCCTACACTTTAAAATAGTCATCCTAATATAAGTTTCCAGTGGCTGGTTTTGAAATCAAGTAAGAAACTTTCATATAGACATTATCTGCTACTTCTTTTGCTCACTGCTGCTTTTTAATTCTCCTTTTATTCAAATTAAATACCTTACAGTCATTGAGAAGCGGGGCCTTATGTTGCACATCTTCCCGCTGTCAGAGCAGTTAATTAGCTCTTGGCAGGTCTGAGATGCTGAAGAGCTTGAAAGGATGATTTGTAATTGTGTGCTCAAGTACAGCAAGTTGCTTCAAATAAACATGGTTAAAAGTCTATTGTTTGGCATTTGTCAGTTTCTACATGATCTAGATCTTCACTTATTTGGCAGAAATAGAAAATCTTTGTTTCACATTCTTGAAGGTAAAGGCATCATTATTTCTTCTGCCTGAAAAAAAGAAGAGTGTAAAAACCTAGGGAAAATCATAAAAAGGAAAATGGGAACTTATTGAAGCAAAAAGCCCTATAAAATCTGAAAAGGGCTTTGCTATGGAAGACCTATACCATAAAATTAATTCTTATTGCTACTGTTACTTTTTAAAGGGGTAAAAAAAAAAGAGAGATTTACAGAGAATCTTTTTATTTATTTTTGCCAGCAAAAGAGAGTCCAATCTTAGATTGTCATTGAGAATCCTCAGGGTTTTTGAACTTGACACATTTCTCTGATTATTTCTCCTACTATTTACCTGTAAGCACATTATGTAGTAATTTTTGAACATCTCAACCCATCCTTAACAGCTGAATCAATTTTCACTTGGTGCTAGAGCCTTTTTTTTTCCCTATAATGTTCTCTTCCTCCTAGAGTCTTAGGGAATTGTCCAGTTAAATTTGAATTTCTGGTAAACAAGGAATAGTTTCTAATACAGTTATATTCCATGCAATATTTGGGATAGCCACTTACAAACTATTTGTTCCTGTATGTCTGAAACTCAAGTTTAATTGTATGTCATATATTGTATCATATAATTCTACTCCTTCTCAGAACTCTTGGGAGATTGATTGCTCCTATCATTCACTTATCGCCTGGCATTTCCAGGTGGCATTTCCTGACATAGAATAATTCCATTGTATGTCTCCAGACAGATTTTAAATTCCTAGGAAACAGAGGAGTTCCACTTCCAGTTTGGATACAGAGGGATGTATAAGATCTTCATTCAGGCAATAAAAATCAGAATTTGTCAAAAAGCATACAAACCAAACAAATCATATTTTTCCAGAAAGAAGTGGAAGGATTATGGGCACAAAGACATATAAGTATGTGTATATGTACATTTTAAAGAACGGGTTTATTAGGAAAAGAAGAAAGAAAAAGAGAGGCACCTGCATAGACACAGGTGAGCAGAGAGCTGCTGCTTTGCAAAGGGAAAGGTTTGTGAAAAGAAACACCTGTGACTAGAGGCAGGCAGGCGAGCTGCCGGAAATCTTAAGGAACTAAACCCTGGAGGAGAATCTGATGGAGGTGAAACTGATTTCTGAGTGTAGAGTCAGGGAACATGGAGTTGACTACCTTTTGCCCAACAAATACTGGGCCAGTCTGGGCTGACATGTCATATTTGAATCTGATAGCACCTGAAACACTATGTTAAATTTTCTGTAGCTATTAATTTCTTTCATAGGAATTTTGCTGAGTAATCAGTGCCTGGGATCTGGGATTGACAGTGGGTAAGAATGTCATGATCTTGCAGCCAGAAAAAAAAAGGAGCAATACCTTCAGGGGAATAATAATACGACATTATAAAAAACAATGGAAGCAAAAAGAAAATAGAACAAAATCCTTGAAGTTCAAAACCACAAAAACTAAACAATACTTTCAACTTAGAATTTTATATATATTTAAAAAATATATTTCAAAATGTATGGTTGAATAAAAACATCTTCGGATAAACAAAAGATGAGAGAAATGGTTGTCAGCAGAGTCACACTATCAAAAATGCTAATGAGAGTTTTTCAGGCTGAAAGGAGATGCTAACAGATGGAAATTCAGATCTATAATATGGAATAACACTTGATAAGGGTAAATAAAAGGGTCAATACAAAAGATTACTGCTCTCTGACTTTTAAAAAGTCAATCAAAATGTCTTACATTTTATGTGTGAGATGTTAATTCATTATTAATAGTGGTAAATTAAGAATGCATATTCTTAGAGCAATGATTCTGAGAGCAGTGATTACAAAAATAATAAAATGAGGCATAGCTAAATTATAAAAAAAACCTATTCATTACATCACTCCTCTCCAGCAAAAAACAAAGACTAGAAAGGATGAAAAAGAAATAGAGCTGTGTCCCTCTGTAGCTCTCTTTGTTGTAAACAACTTAATTTTTCCAAAATGAAAGAAATTCACAGATTTCTTCCAACTCAGCAAAATTATCCATTTCTACCACAGTGTTTGTGGGGTCTTCTGTGAGACTCCCTGGAATGTTGTACCGGCGTGGTCATTTTTGGCTATGCTCCATTTTCAACATTATTGAGATATAATATTAATACCATATAGTGTACCTATTTGAATAATACAATTTAATATTTTTATTATATTTACAGAGAATTGCAATCATGCCATAACCTAACCTTTAAATATTTCATCATCCCTAAGGAAACCTTGTACACATCCATTCTGTTATGTTTTGAAATCCTGGAATCTAACTTGTATTCTCAGAAATCAAATACCTGATAATAGACTCACATACCTGGAAGTGGAACAAACTCCTGCCATTTAGAGAACATTTCAGTTTGACAACCACATCCGTAATCCTGCTCTCCTTCCACTGAATCCATTTCACTTTGCCTCCTTATTAAAAAGTGAACTTCATGAAGATTTCATTATTTGATGGTGAGATTCAGTTCATTGAAATGAATGGTGGCGCACCAGGTTCTGGTGTTGCCAACTCTGGAAGTTCGTCTTATGTTCCGTTGTTTGTGAAGTTGCTCCTGGTGTGGCACAATCAAAGGGCCCCATGAAAACATGCTGACTCAAAAGGAGAATATTCTTGCTAAAGAACATGAACAAATAATTTTAACTAATTAATAGAAAACCTTGTAGCGCTAGTCGTTAAGAGCCAAGACATGAAGTAGGCTGAGGGCTAATCTCGAGTTTCTCTTTTTGAACCTGAACGAGTGATTCAAACTCACAAACTTCAAGTCCCCTTTTTGTAATTTCACATTCTTGCAATTCTGAGGAGAATAAAATGAAAAAAGTTAATTATTTGGAAAAATACCTATTACAAGGTAAGTACTCATTAGATGCTAATTATTATAATAGTTATAGTTTATGGCTAGGAGTTTCAGCTTAGGGTTGTACCAGAAGCAATTTGGAACATTTTGCACTTCTTTTCCACAACCAAGCAAGAGTCTGAGAATTTAATGACCATGATACTTATTTCATAGAAGTGTTGTCACTGAGGAGTGGATATATGAATCTCCGAGAGAAGCAGCAGGGTAATAAATTGTTCATCTGGAATTTAGAAAAGTTGAATCTGCACATTTTTGATATGACTCATTTTTGATTTTATGAAAGCACAGACTACAACCAGGTATTGTTGGCTGTTAGAATAGTGCTTAGAGGTGTGTACATGTTGTATAGCTAATATCTGTTCTATATTAGTTCAAAGTTCTTGTATCATGCCCACATACAACTTTTTGGGTAATTTTTTATTATTTCACTTCTCTCAGTTTGTACCTGCCTCTTGCTTCATAAATAACAGACTGCTTTGCTCTAACACTCTATAGTGGTCACAGGAATTTTAAAATCAATCACTACCCCAAGAGAAAGGAAAATGAGAGGTGAGGGAGTACAATGTGACTTTAGGATGCTATGTGGTTTGACTGCAAATATTGAGGCATCTTTGATTGGTGAAAACATAGGAAAGGTGCAAGAGCAATCAGAGGAAACTATAATAGATCTCCTGGGCAGAGTGAAAAGTCGGGGCAGGAAATATTCATGTGGGGAGGAAATGGCTGGTTAAAAATGTTAGAGTACCAATCGTGGGGGAAATGTACAAGGATTTGAGCAGCCTGAGAGCGCAGGCTCCTTGCCAGGTCTGGAACGAGGGCAAGGATGGGTTTAGATTTACACACACACACACACACACACACACACGCACATACTCACACACACACACATCTTCTGGACTCCTTTGCCAAGGACAGTAATAGCAGCACATACTTTTTCTACTGGTTGTAAGACATGTTTGCCCAGGGATGGGATGAATGGAGAGCTGTGGGTTGTGTCTGAGTGGGCCACTGCAGAGGCAACTGCGGAAGCAGCTGCACAGGCTGTTACTATCATTGATTTCACGGCTCTCCAAGGGGACTGCTGCTCTCTCATCCCGACTACAGAGCCCAGGAAACAATTCCCCCAACGTGATGGTTTCTTATGGCTTTACCTTTTATGCTTGCAAGTTTCCAGCATCCATGGGTGAGAGAAACAGTATTTCTAGGAGATAAGGGTGCTTGTTTCATTGTGTGAAGTATGCTTCTGGGAGGTGTATATTTCAGAACGTAGAAAATCCCACAGAGAAAGAAAATAGAAAAGGAGAATTCAGCGATAAAATAGAAATAGTAGTCATTACTCCCATAGAAATATACTACATAAGACAAGAACTCATATGGGTAGAGGTCAGAAGTTGAGAAAAAGAGGAATGACTTTCTGAGAACTAGGGCAGAGAAACATGCCTACTTACAAAAGACTGGAAGTTAGTGAAATATCAAAAAATATATAGTTTCTGAAGCTTACTTTATATCTAAGAAACTAACTTCTATGAGCTAAAATTAACATATAAACATATAAATAACATGCTATTTTAATAGTAGAGCCATTTTAAAGGGAAAACTCCTTAAAAAAATCTTAGCCTCACATTTCTTATTATACCTACAAGATATGAAAATTTATATATGGAAATAATGGTGAATGGAGGAATAGTCTGTGATTTATTTTACTATGTGGATAAGATAAGGAAAAAGATGGAAAATAGCCAGGATTTTTGGTGACCATTCTTTCATATCTAAATTGCTCCTGAAACCTCATTATTTTTTTTTTATGAGGAAACTGAGAAATAGAGAGGTTAAGTAAATGGTAACTAATAGAACATGTATTCAGCTGGCTACTGACAGTGTAAGCTTTTGGGAAAGCCAAAAAAAAAAAATGTAAAAAGTGAAGCATAAGAAGGCAAGTAGTAGGAAGTGCAGTAAGCATCAGAATAAGTTACCACAAAGAGAAGAAAATGTCACTGCAAAAAAAGGGAAAGAAAAATCATGAAATGTGTGAAAAGAGTTCCAGATTTCATTCCTGTAAGTAATCTAATTAAAGATATAAACATGTGTAAGCCATATATTTAAAGTTTTACAGAGTATCACATACAGGAAAATATAGCCATTGAAGAAAACAGTACAAATCAAAGACATCAAGATTATAACAATGCCGAGCTTTTGAGTGTGTCTTCTGATTTTATCTTTAGCACTGAATAATATCAAATTATATCCAAATTAAGTAGGATAAAACTCAGAGGGCTTGCTATTGGCCTAGGAGAGACTGATTTTTGTCTCATGATAAACTGCCAGTTTTATGGTGTGTAACAATCCAGAAATGAAAGCAGAGGATAACTAGAAAAATGGTCAATTGCACAAGCTTGCCAGTCTGAATGGACCCTATTTAATCAAATGATGCCTTCACTAAAGAAAAACTGAATTTGAAATCAACAAGTAAATGTGCTGCAGATGTAGCCACAGACCTGAAATGAACTATTGTGATTGTGAAAATGAAGTCAAGAGGGCGGTAACCCAGTTTTCTAGAGTTTACAAACCCTAAATGCTCTCGAGCTGAAAAGGTAAAAGAAAAGTGAATAGTATGGAAGTGCAAGTCAAAAGTATAATATTGATTTTTAGCTAATACTTCCCCAAATAGCTTTTAACAACAACAACAAAAAAAAGGTCGAAGCCAGGACTGTACTTTTGCTTGTCTGTTCTCTCCATTCTCAGACTATTCTTTAGTCCACCAGTGTCTATTTTTTTAAAGATTTTTTTATGTATGCATACAAAATCTGGGGTATAGGCCAGTGGTATGGGGGTGAGATGATTTCACCAGAGTCAGAGTGGGGAGCAGAACAGGCAGATTGACTGAAATACACTGCTGAGGGGAGAATCGGGTGAGTCAGGAGAGGTCTGATGCACCATGTGGGTAGCTCCCTGGCCAGGGATAGAACTCGCACCGCAGTGGCTGCGGATAGCTTCATAGGTTGCATCTTAACCCCTTGTGCCATCAGGGAAGCACTGTTTCCATTTTTTTAATGAGGAAACTGAGAAATAGAGAGGTTAAGCAAGTGGTAACTAATAGAACATGTATTCAGCTGGCTACTGCCAGAGTCAGTATTTGAACCAAGGCTATTCATGTCCAGAGGCCACACATGCTTTTAACCACACTCCTACAACACCTTTATATAAAATCAGATCACATTCTCCATTGACCACTGCTAAAAAATGAATCACATCATAAGTTCTTCAACCTCACTGTATGGATCAAAGATAAATTTAGCACAAGACCCATATGAGGTACTGGTTAAAAATACAAGCATGAAGTCACTTTGACACAGGTTCCTATGCTGAATCTACTACCAATCAATTGCATGACTATGAGCTTAGCATAGTACGCAACATGAGATAAACCTTCAATACATATTAACATTTTTGTTGTCATTATTACTAACTAGCTTCATTATTAATGCATTTTCCCACAGTAGTATTCAACTTGGTAGTCCTGAAAAATCAATGAGAATGATTAAAAAATAATATTTACTTCTTGGGTCATACCCCATACCAAATAAATCCTAATAACAGGGATGGGAAAGTGGTGGGGCTGCTCATTAATATATTTGCAAATTTTCCCAAATAATTCAAGATACAGCCAAAACTAACAATCATATCAGTGAGTTAATATTCATAAAACCTACAAAAGAACATGATGGTTAAGGTGTGTGATGGGCAGTAAGCTACAGACAGCCCTTATAGAATCCCACACCCAAAATGCAGAGCACAAACCCACCATTCGGCAGGCCTGGTCTTTGATAGGGCCTATTTCTGTTTTCTTATCCTGTGCTTAGTAGAGCCAGTAGGTACTATCCTTTGGGGTCATAAGAGACCATAAGATGCGTGTTGGACTTGTATTATTTAGTCAGATTGTTGAACAAACCTGAGGAATCTTATAATTAATTCCTGGATGTGTTTTAGCAGAGAGGGACTTCAATCTTTGTGGATCAATTTTTTAATTATCACTATTGTTGAAACTTTAATTTATTAAGCAAATATTTGACCTTAGGTTCTATACATATAGTCTCATTTGATCCTCAAAATACCCTGCAGTATAAGTGTTACTAATAGGTGAAGGAAGTGATTGAGAAAGAAATCAAGTTGCCCAGACCCACCTAGCTTCTAAGTGGCGAAATCAGAATTTGAATCCAGATCCTTACTCCAAGACCCCTATTCTCTCAACCATGTTTGTGTTGTCTTGTGTAAGACTGCCTATTAGGACTGCTAGCAGAATCTTGTTAGGTATAGACTTACATCACATCGTCTTAGGTCTTGAGTATAGTAAATCACTATTGGCTCCTGGTAGAGGGAGTGTCAAGTAGAGACTAAACTTTATATATGCCCAAGGTAAAACTTATTTAAAGGTGAGAGGAGACCAAATGTGTCTATTACCTCTCTGATCCTAAAAGTTATGACTCTTAGAAGAAGAGACAGAATAAGGACAATTCCATCCCTCAGAGCCACAGTAAAGTTCTCTAAGTAAATCAACCTTAGAAATGTTATTGAACAAGCTTCACTCAGTCTAATCATGGTCAGCATATTCCTGTCCCTGTAACTCCTAATGGAATTCTAAATAACAAGGAAAGAAGGAAGAAAGGCAAAGGGATAGGAATGAAGAGAGAAAATGAGTAAGATTCTGGCACATTTCAGCATATTCTAGAGTGTAGCCTGATTTTATTTTGAGTCACACTTTTTTCTTTTTCTTTTTTTTTCGGGAAAAGCACCATTTGGTTTATACATAACATCTCTGTTTTTGGGAATTTAAATAGGAATTCAGATTCGCTCATAGTTTGTCATATTCTTAGGATAAAGTTGGAAAAGAAGTAATTAAACTATTGCTCCCATTTGAATATAGAAATTAAAGGACACATTGGGGATTGTCCAAAGCCCCTAAAAGAGAAAAAGTCCTCCTTGGGCGAGGATGCCTCAAGGCTTGTTGAAAAAAATCCTATGTTTCTATTTAAAGGATGGTCCTGAACTATACCCAGACAAATAATTTCTTGAATAACTTCAGGACTTTCTTTGAAGCTAGACACCAAAGTCATGGGCATCTGGAGACCACTGCATAGTGATGAGCAATAGGCTCCAGGCAGGGTGGAAAATGAGGACAGAGGATATTTTTTCTCAGTGACTATAGAGAAGAGGATTTAAGAGACAAAACAAAGACGTGATCAGAATGGAGTCAGTCCCCAGGGATTTGAGGTGAAGAAGGAGCCAGGACACTGAGAAGTCCAAGAACACAGAAATAGCCCCCCTTACTGCAGTGGGATGGCTGGCTGCTCAGTCATTTAAGAACCCAGCATGTCTCATGCTTTTCCTACGTAAATCATGTCATTGTCATTTCATATTTGCTGTTTCATTGTGACAGGGAAAGCTATATTCTTGTTTGATTCAGATACTCACTTTATTCTAACCTACATAATGTTAACAGTTTTTTTCAAAATATCTTCTGCCATTCTTCTTCTCATACCTGGTGCTCCAGAAGTGCTTGTAATTCCTTCATATATCACACTGCTTCTCGCCTCCATGCTCTCTGCGTTTCTTCCTCCCCCATCTACCCCTTACATATCCTTTAAGATACCTCTTGGGTGACTATTTCTCCTAAGCCCCAGACTGGCTGATGTATCCATGCCACAGAGTTGTATATAAATTCCTGTGCATGACACTGTCATTGAAATTAACCCTCGCTACAACTTGGAACTGCTTGAGAACCATAACTGGATCTTGCCCGTCTTTAAATCCACTAGCACAGAGACAGTTCCATGATAGCATTTGGTGAAAGTCTGTTGATTTAATGACTAATAGAATAAAAAATGAAAATTGACAGGAATACTTTATTAAAGGTCATCTAACAATCTATAGAAATAACCAAGGTTAAAAAATTTAATGTATCTCCTATGACTTGGTAAAACACAGGATGATAATCCACCAACCAAGAAAATCATTGTATGTTTTCTGATATAATTAAATGCTGAGTTCTTATTATACAGAGAATTCTCACTTGTTAATAGGTTAGTTTCCATTCAATTGAAAGTGTTAGTGATATGAAACTGTGAATGTATATATGGAATAAATTGTTGTGAATGGTGTTTAGATGCATACGCTAGCCCACCAACATGCAAAATCTTAGTTACTTCACAATGTAGCTGACTTTCTCTAAACTGTTATTTTTCCTTTACTCAAACACACCCTGGGGGGCTTGTCAAGATTCTTCTGTCTTCCCAGTGTCACTTCCAGAAAGATATAATTTTCATTCCCACACAAAACTCTTCTTTCTCCTTTGCAGGTGTTAATCTTCTTTTTTCATTTCCTTTCAGCATTTCTAGCTCATTGTCTTAGCTCAGTTTTCTATAACAAATTGTAATAGGCTGACTGACTTTCTCAACAAACATTAATTTCCCACAGTCATGAAAGCTGGAAAATTCAAGATCAAAGTGCTGGTTGATTTGGTGTCTAGTGAGAAATGTCTTCCTGGTTTGTAGTCTGCTGTCTTCTATTTATGTCTTCACATGGCATTTCCTTGGTGCATGTGGGAGGGAGAGAGACGGGGGGAGAGAGAGAGACAAAGACAGACAGACAGAGAGAGAGAGAGACAGAGACAGAAACAGAGAGAGAAAGGCTGTATGTCTCTCTTTTTATAAGGTCATAATGCCATCATGAGGGCCCCACTCTCCTGATTAATCTAACCCTAATTCATATCCAAATACCATCACTTTGGGAATTAGGGTTTCAACATATGAATTTGGGGGAAATGTATACACTCAGCTCATAGACTCTAGATTCTGATCTCTTAGTCAGAAACATGTTTTCTCTCAGTATGTTTAATTTTTTGCCCACCTACAAACTAGCCTCAACCTTGCAGAGTTATTAGAAAACAAACCCATTAGTAGACATGTAGAGTGAAGGGATGATGCAGAACACTGATACACTACGCCAGATAGACAAATCCAGAGGTGCTGCCTTCCTAGCTGAGGTCCTTTGTTGTCTTCCTGCGTATTCACGGTAAAGCCAGCCTTTCTTAGAGAGGCACTCTGATTGAGCCCTCTTATTTTCCTCACTGTATCCATCTTTTGTTATGTTTCATCTCCTAGGATATGCATTCCTCAGTTCTTTCCATGCATTCAACTTGAATCCCTCTTCCCAGAATATCTTACCCCACCTTACTTCCTACTCTGACCCTCATTCTCACTCCTTGTCTACTTACTAAATGCCTGCAGTTGTAATTATTCAGCTTGAACATTTTCTCAATAAAATCTTTCCTGACCATCCTCGTTCCCTGTTAGTTGACTTGTTACTGCCTTCTGCTCTGTGGGGGCTTTGATTTATGCATGTCTCTGTCCAAAAATAAGCTCTTTGCTGTGATTTTCATCAGAGAAGCAGCGTAGCACAAACTATGAGCTGGATCTGTGTTCAAACACCAAACCTTACACACAGTCTTTGTAATCCAGTACAATTTGCTTAGACAATTACGAGAGGTTACGAGAGGTGTTGGGTTCAGAGAGAGTGGGGTCCTTGGGTTGCCTGTGAGGAAAGCTTTATCAGAGCTCCTCTTTCAGCAGCATGTGGTGAGTCTCCCCAGGTGAGTTTCCCTATGAGACAGAGACGTTTACTTAAATTCAAAAGGACAGTGTTGTTATAAAAAGAGAAAGAAAGTAAAGGACACTTGCACAGACACAAGCTGCCCCTGACAGGGACAGGTTTGCTAAAAGATGCCTGCATAGACACAGGCGGTGGCCTTGGGAGGAAGCCGCCTCTACTGCTTTGCAAAGAGAAGAGGTTGGTGAACAGATGCGCCTGCATAGTCACAGGCAGGCAGGGGAGCTGCTGCATCTTGTCAGGCCAAAATTGCACTGATATAGTCTTCTCCTTGGGAAGGGTTCATTCCTTTGTGGGATTATTAACTGCTGTGAAATTAATTATTTCTAGGGTTGGCACCTAATGATTATTTTCTATATTTTGTTTGACTAGGTCAATTTGGAAGGTGGATGATTCTTTTACAATGGACCTTAAATTCCATAGCCCTACCTGGCCTGCACTTACAGATAGTTTACTTTTCTACATAGCTTGTTTAATGACTATGTTAATCATTTCTACCCCTACCTCCAGCTCCTATCATTATGTGAGTCAGTTTCTGGTTCTATGATACCTCCTTCACAAATTTTCTACTCTTTGCCTCCATTCCCATGATAAATGGAAGAATCTAGATTAACTATCAGGACAAACAAGACCCTCTTGCATCTTACTTAGTATAAAATTTCCTCTCCTCTCAGATACAGACTGGAACCCAAGGTGGGGGATGCTTGCTCTTTGGCCTCCACTTATATTTACAGCCCTTGCCCATGCAGAGGGGTCCGCTGTGGGCTGGGCAGTTATGAAAACTGGGCACAGCCTTGTCTGGGCAGCATCAGCAATGGTCCCAGTAAGACTCTGTTCAAGTTTGGATAGGTGTTCACTGAGCTGTGGATTTAGTGGCAGGACCCTCTTCTTGGCCTGTCTAGCTAGACAAATAAACTCTTTTTCCTACTCAGTGTACAACTCTGTCACTGTACTTACCTCATTATATATTAATTTTCTGTTTACTTCCATTGGTCCAGCAGAAACTGAACAGTCCCTGAGGGACAGAATGCCTCGGCCAGCCTGAAACAACAATGACAGCCTCAGGGGTGTGTCCTTTTTCAGAGCACAGGCTCAACTCAGACCTTTCCTGCTTGCTTGTTTTGTCCTCACAACATAAAACAGAGAGAGAAAGAAGTGTTGGTAATGGTGGTACTGAGAACCCATGGGTCAACTCTGAGGGTTATTTTCTCAAAATTCATTTTTAAAAGCCTTTGGGAGCTACTTGGAGTCTGTATATGTAACTACAGTTCAGATTTGTTAGATTATTTGTGATTTCACTACATTAAGAGGAAACTAACATTTGTGTAGCCCAATATGCTAAATCCATTTTAAACATTCCCTTTATTCATTTATTCATTCCACTGATGTTTTAAGTATGTTTACTGTGTTTGTTGTCTGCTGATCTAGAACACAAGGGACAGAGAGTACGTCAATGTGTCAGGGCCAGGTTTTTAAAGACCTGTTTATATCATGACAAAAGAGTTGAAATTATTCTCTAGGAGTGTGGAACTAAGAACACAGTGGACACAACTTTATCCTACAGCATGTCAGTACAGAATGAGTTGCTGGGACAAGATTGGGGAGCTAGAGGAATCCCATGAGACCATCGCATTCATTTGGGGAGAAGAAACTAAAATCTAAACAGGGCAATCAGTGATCCTGGGACAAAAATATGAGAGAATGGATTTAGAGTGATTTTGAAGTTCGACTTGAGAGATTTAGTGACAGATCAGATCCAAAGCCTAAAGGGAGGTATTTTAGCCTGAGTGAGAAAAATGTTGGTAATGCATCAACCAATTTTTGAAATATAGGAGGTTGCAAGACTGAGTTATGATAATAAGTCCATATTAATCAGGAAATCATTGTAGGCTTTTACATTGAAAATATACAGTGCAAATGAGAGTGTCAGTTTAGGAGTAAGATCAGAGCTGGCGATGAAAGAACATTTGGAAAATTGTTGGTATATAGTTAAAGCCATGAGAGAGGATTAAATCACACAGATGAACAAAGCAGAAAGATAAAATGCTGAGGGAAGATTCCTAGGGGCACCACTTAAGGGACAAAATGAAATGAGCCAGAAAGGAGATTGAGAAATTCAGACAAGTGGAGAAACCAATGAGACTGATCAAGTGATGTCATGAAAGAAGAGAGTTTCAAGAAGGGGATATAGATATGGAAGACAAGAACAAAGGAGACCACAATAACTCAAAAATATAGAACAAAATCATATAAGAAGTTAATTCACTGCATGTTTAGCTCAGGGACACGCAGTTTCTTTATATTTTTATTTTATTTTAAATTTAAATTTAATTTTGTTTGTGTGAATTATTTCATCTGAATATTTGGCGCTCAGTTAATGTATTGATATTTCAAACACCCTCCTATGATAACCCAAAATATTGCTCAAATGAATCTTAGAAACAAGTTTCATCTCTGGGACAGCTCACCAACAATTGGGTGGAATGTCTTGCTTACTTGTCATGATTTCCTTGACCTAAGGCAATGTGAAAAAGTAATATACTTTATTACACTTTCATAAGCACACAGAGAGAAAACTTCTGACACACTATATGATTTGGAGAAGTGAGAAGGATGTTATTAATCTTTCCATGGATGTTCTCCTCCTGTTCTTATTATTGCTTATGATTATCTTAAAACTCCATAAATGGTGGTTGGCAATAACTTTATTCCACATCCTTTTTCCGAGGAAAAACTGCAAAGTGGATGAATGAAGGAGAGGGAAGGAAGAACATTAAAACTTGAGTAGTTTTTTCTCTTTCCACCCATGTTGTCCCAAATGGCAAGATTTTATCTTTTTTAATATATATATATATATTTATTTATTTATTTATTTATTCATTTATTTATGGAAGCACTGGGTACAGTCAGAAGCGCGGGAGGGTGAGAGAATTCACCAGAGCCAGAGCAGGGAGCAGAGCAGGCAGAAGGACCGAAGTACACTGCTGAGGGGAGCAGCGGGCGGCAGGAGAGGTCTGCGCGCCATGTGGGACCCTCCTCTGGTGACCGGGGAGCAGCCGGGGATCGAACCCACGCTGCAGAGGCTGTGGGCAGCTTCGCAGCCCAGGCTCAACCGCTGCGCCACCTAGGAGGCCCGATTTTACCATTTTTTAACCTAAATAGTATTCCATTGTGTGTACATGCATGTATTGGTGTGTGTGCACATGTTGATACCATATCATTTGTTATTATTTTTGAGTTGATATTGGTTTACAACACTGTAATTCAGAGACAAAGGATCCTGACTTCTCAGAGGCATAGATATCTTGTGGTAGAAAGTAAAATTGGTGTGAAAGTAAAATTAGCTTGGAATAATAGGATTATACAGGAAGCTCTGGCTACCTGAAGGAAATACTACTCATAGGAAAAAAAAATATTAATAGGCTACTGTGAATAAACGGTGATTCTTACAAATCTTGAGAGATTTTGAATAATATCTGTGTGTCAGTCTGCATTAATCACAGTGATAGTTGGCTATCATGACTAGAAACTTGGGGCTTGGTGTTAGTTCTTGGTTAAAACTGTGGGTCTGCTACTTAGCAGCCATGTATCCTTAACCTCCCTCAAAATTGTAGCTGCATCCTAAGATTGCTGGAGAGATTGAAAGCTATTTTATATTAAAGTTTTCTAGCAAAATGGCAGGCATACTAAGAGTTCAATAAATGTTAGTTTTTTTTTAAATCTTTATATTTATTGTATGATATGCATTTATTTGATTTGATACTTTAAAAGTTAAATATTCATTTGTCTACATCAAATTATGCATTCCAAGCATTAAATTAAAATATATATCCTGACATCTTTAAAATTAAACTTTGAAATGATAGGAACATGTTAATCTTATTAAGTATATATTACCTGTTATATAGAAAGTATCTGAGAGTGAATGAAATCTTTAAGCATCTCTAAAATCTGTGTTTCCCTAAGTTCCCTCATGCCTTATTTTTAATACCTGACTAATGGAGATTATTTAAAAAATTAAACCCTACTATAGATAGATTTGAAGAAATAATAAGTTTGAAAAATGATGACATTAATGTTCAGTATATTTAAATAACTATGGGTTTGAATTTTATTTTAATTATATCCTTTGTTCATAACTAATATCCATTATCTATTTATTGAGGCAATCAATAAACCAAGTACTGATACATTAAATTTAGAATGACTTATAAAAGTAATCTGAGTTGGTACTTTTCCATTTTGCAAATTGAAATTCTAACGTTATCCTTATGTGAATTTTGTCTGGTACTTTTGGTAAGTAATTGGAGCTTTGACCTACATCAGGGTGTGCTGTCATGAGTAGTCCATGGCAAACAAGGTCTGGCTTCAAGTCCAACTTTGTTGCTGTTTATATGTGACCTTAGAGAAATTCAAGTATCTTTGCTTCTGTTTTCTCTTTAATAAATTGTGTAATATAGGCCCTTATCCAATTTACTCAAACTTATTTCGAGGATGAAATGAAAATAATTTGAAAATACACATGTAAAGTGGTAAATCCCCAGTTAGCATTCTCAACAGTTTTTTGGAAATGGCAAAACAATATATAAAGAAAACAGGTCCTTAATTAATGTGTTTTTGTTCAATGTCAGTTGGATTGTTTTTTTTTTCTCATCAAAGGTATAATGAAGAAATGACCTTGAATGAAATGTTGAGAACCTGTTGTATAATAGTAATATTTATTGATGCTAAATGTATAATAGTAGCAACTGTAATAGTCTTTTTGATATGAAAAGTCAGTGAAATTCCCAGTTTTTCAAACACCAGTGTTGGTTGTTGAACATTTTATATGTAATTATCACCCATATTCTATTCTATTCTATCATAAATCTCAACACATTTCTTTAAATAAGAGAGATTATTCTAGATTATCTAACTGAGCCTGATTCAATGAGATAAAAGACCTCAAAAGCAAAGTCAGGATTCTCTAATTGAAGAAATTCCACTTTTGCCCCTACTTGTGGGTTCTTAAATGCACTCCTTATTAGATGGACCTACAGATTTTAGACTTGCTCAGCTGGGACTCACAATTGTTTAAACCAATTCCTTGCGCTAAATATCGTAGTATTTATCTCCCATCGGTTCTACCTCTCTGGGTTAAATAATAACATTTTACATGACTGTCTTTTAGAGCAAGGAATGACAGAATGATTAATAGACACCTTCATAAGATAGAGAAGGAAAAAGAGTCTTGGGAAGGGATAAGAATAAGTACTAATTCAGAAGTTTAGAAATGTGGCAATGTGTTAATTCACTAATTTGTGAATGGTTGTGTGTTTTCATAAAGTTGATCCATGGACGCTAAAGAAAACCCAGTTCACCAATCAAATCACAGTGCTGGTGACATGGGAGGAGCATGACAGTACATCACAGTGGAAGGAACAATGGTTTTGGAACCAAACTCTGGATTACAATCAGGCTGGGTGAATCATTGGTAGTTGTCTAACCTTGTGCAAGTTATTTAACTTTTCTGAAGCTCACTTATATCACTTTTTTAATGTAAATGTGTGATAATATTCTCTTTCTCTGAGAACTATGATAAGAATCGAGAGATTATGTATATGGAAGGCCAGTGTAAAATAATCAGTAGTGGTTAAAAGTGCTCCCTGTGGATTTGTGACATACTACAACCTTTCTCAATTTCTGAACTTCTACTAAAAACTAGTGCTAATAATAAGCCTTTTTAGAGAGTAATTGTTTACTGTCTAAGAACATTCACATATACCCTATATATTATGTGATAGGAGGGAAGTAATCATACCTGTCCAGAGAAAAGTCATCATATCAGATTTCCCAAACTGTGTAGAAAGATTTATCATAAATCTCAACACATTTCATTCTAAGATATGGACTCCCTTGCATCTCCTCTGGCACTGCATGTTTCCTACATAGCAGAACCAGATAATTGAAAGTGAAGGCACATCACAAATAGACCCTACAAGCCAATCATCAACTGTTATCCTTGCCATTGTCCAGTGTTTATGGCTAGAACTCTTTGATTCTTACCCATTTATAAGTTGGATGAGTTGGAAGTAACTGAATTATCTTCTGAAGTATTTATTCTAGACTTTTATCCTATTTTTATTTCTTGATCAAGACAAACACAAATAATAACCTATAAGGGTTTACTACCCATACAGATATTAGCTATTTGTAGTAACCTAGGTAAAAGTTAAAAATTTTTGAAAATCATATCAATATAGAAGTGTCATGTGGGGGAGGTAATACATTAAGTATTATTTGAGAGGCCATAGGAATTAAAAGTCTAGATTTAGAGAATTACCTGAGCATTCTCATATCCTTGAATAGTTAGGAAAAACATCTAGAGTGAGAAGAGAGGAGGGCTAAGAATGGAGCCCTAGAAAATTTCAAACATTAAACTGCAGGGAAAAAAGAAGCCCATGGTAGAGACCAAAAGAAGAAATAATAGAATGTGACTGTTTTAAAAAGTAATCAATAATATTAGTCATACTTGAATGTAGAAACCAAAAAAATCAGGTACTGGAAACACTCATTAGATTTATTAGTGAAGGAAGGCAGCAGTAACTTCAATAGGTACACATTCACTGGAGTCATGAGTATAGAAATTGGACTTGCACCAGCTGGAGTCGGGGAGGAAGGGGCCCAGTGGCACATGTGGAAGATTGTTGGAGCACGGTGATAGGCAGACTGCGAAAGTGGTTTGAACCAATAACCCCCAGAGCATATATAAAGATGCAAACCTACTTTACCGCAATAAATACAATTTGGAATGAATGAATCAATGAAGGAATGAATAAATCCTTTTAATACTAGCATTATAAGAAAGAATGTTAGATCATAAATGAGAGATCATAGCAAATTAAAGAAACTGTTCCAAAAAGTTCACCCAAGAAGGAAAGAATTTGAAGAGCAACATAGGGATTTTAGTAGATCTTAGAGGTACATGATGGTGTTCAACAAAAAATGTGATGTAGATTTTTATCTTCAGAAGTGAAGCGTATAATATACTTTCAGAAAGTGTAATGTTTGGTCTTGGTGCTATATCTGAATTTTCTATGAAACTTTGTAAATAGAAATTTCCAGGCCCTACCTCAAGTCTATGAATCAATATCTGAGGCATTAAGTTTTCCTTGTCTCTTACCAGGTGCAGTGTGTATGGCCCACACTCTACCATATTGAATTGTTTTCTTCTCTATGTCAGAGTTCAGATACTAATTTCAAGATGTTATCAACTCTATCTTCAATTGCTCAAATTTTGGTCTGAATGCATACCTTTCCACTATAGTTCTGTTGTTAATAGCTAGGTCAAATGTTCCGACTTAATTGCTTCACAAATATACTTTTCTCACAATTTTGCAATTTGCATTTTGCAGCTGCATGTGAATAGCAGAAAATTCTGTTGGTAATTTCATTGCTAGCAATTTGGGAGGAAAAGAGCAAAGTCTGATCTAAGGGATCCCTGGAATCTCTCTTAACAATTTTTCAATTTGCATTTTTAAAATATTTTATTTTATATAATTCTTACATCATTTTTCATTTTTGCACAACGTATGCATTTTCATTTTGGTTATATTCCCCATACAATTGAATTTCCCCTTATTTTGACCCTAATCCTTCTTCTCCCTACCCCTCCCCTTCCTCATAGTGTGTCTCTGGTTTTTAGTTGCTTGTTGGTTTGGATTTTTACTTTGTATTAATTAGTTTTTTTCCTGGTCTCTTATTTAGGTTTTCTAAATTCCTGCTATGAGTGAGACCATCCAGTATTTTTCTTTTTCTTTCTAACTTATTTCACTGAACATGATCCCTTCTAGCTCCATCCATGTGGCTGCAATCTGCATGTGTTTATCTTTTTTTGATTGCTGAGTAATATTCCATGGTGTATATGTACCACATCTTCTTGATCCAGTCATCTATTTTTGGGCATTTGGACTGTTTCCAAAGCTTAGCTATTGTAAATAGTGCTGCTATAAACATAGGGGTGCAGGTGTTCTTTGGAATTAATGTTTCTGTGTCATTTGGGTAAATACCTAGGAGTGGAATTACTGGATCATATGGAACCTCTATGTTTAGTAGGTCAAGAAATCTCCACACAGCTCTCTGTAGTGGCTGGACCAGTTTGCACTCCCACCAGCAAACAGGAGAGTTCCTTTTTCTCTACAACCTTGCTAACATTTGTTGTTGCTCGTTTTTTAAATATGTGCCATTCTCAGTGGTGTAAGATGGTATCTCATTGTAGTTTTCATTTGCATTTCCCTGATTACAAGTGATGTTGAACATTTTTTCATATGCCTGTTGGCCATTTGCATTTCCTCTTTGGAGAAGTTTCTTTTTAGCTTGCATTTTGCAGCTGCATGTGAATAGCAGAAAGTTCTGTTGGTGATTTGAATGAAAGACTGAAATTAATAGAATAAGAGCATGGTTAAATAGTCCAAACATAGACACTATAGTGACAAAAGAAGAAATCTATAGCTGAAAACTAGAAATAAGTATAGAATGTGTATTTAATGTTAACAGATAGCATTGTGTTTCAGAATAACACAGCTACTTTAATTTGTGCTACCCTGACTTTAAAAAAATAAATGCAATTGGGACCTCCTTGGTGGCACAAAGGGTTAAGCACCACACTATGAAGCAATCCGCAGCCTCTGAAGCACAAGTTCGATCCCTGGCTGGCCAGGGAGCAACCCACATGGCAAAGCAGACCTCTCCTGTCTTGCCCGCTGCTCCCCTCAACAGTATTTCAGTCAGTCTGCCTGTTCTGTTCCCCACTCTGTCTCTGCTGAATCCTCTCACCCTCCTGCATCTCTGGCCTGTACCTCAGTTCTTGAATGCATAAATAAATAAATCTTTAAAAAAATGCATTTGACCAATGAGGCAAGCATTATAGTGGACACAAAAGTATAACTTCTTTCTGCTCTTGAGGAGCAATCAAGCAGAGAATATATTTTCAAAAATCTTAAAAACATTCTCTTGTAGGACAACAAGGACCTTGGAGACCTTTTTTTTTTTTAATAAATGAAAAAGGAAAGAAAACTAGTTAAATGCAACATCCAAAGTGTACGATATTTTTAACTATTATTTATTGACTTATCGTGCACTGTGCTAAACCTTTTTTCCACATTATCTAATTTAAAATCTCAACAGTTTTATAAAATGAGAGTCCTAACTTATGGATAAGAGTGATGAGATGCACAAAAGCTGGATAACTTGCCCAGAGGTACATAGCTAATAAATTAACTCCAGGATTCACATCCAAGTCTTCTCATTCCCCCTGGAAGGTTCTTTACTGCTGGAGCCCCAGCTGTGCAGACTGTAGCCCAGAGTTCATCCCACAGCACAATTAATTCAAAACTTGCCTGGTAATAGGTCTATGAAGGGAATTTGGAGTTCAGTAACTGGGCACAGAGTTTTAAGGCAACCTTTATATGTAGGTATAATAATTTGTGGTTGCATGCTTTTATTTAAATCATCATGCCTTATTAACAGCTTTTAATGATGTGATTGCTGTTTATAATATGCAAACATAGAAGTAAAGGCAGAAATCCTGAATTGCACACAAGCAGAAAAAAGCTATTTTAAACTAGATTTCTAATGAGGCTGTTCTTATACTGCCTTCAATGGACTTGAAAATCAGATATAGTCATGACTTTACCATATGAGGAAAAGTCACAGGTCTCAGTATTCTCTAAATGATGTTGAAAATGCTGGGCTCAAGGCCTGACCAGAGTGTCTGGCTGAGTTTTCAGAGGTGACTGGAGCTCCTGTGAAAGGGGCAGAGGAGTGAAACCATAGAGAAAGGAATTCTACAAATCACCATCCTGCCCACTGATTTTGGTTGACACAAGTTAGGAACATGCCTCAATTTTCCCCTTCTGTGTGAGAAAAAAAAAAAATAGTTCTCCATCTCCTGTCTTTGTCTCCTTTACTTTCAGATAGAATGTTTTGTTCCTGATATTTCTGGTCCTCAAATGCATGTTTTCTTTTCTTTTCTTTTCTTTTCTTTCTTTTCTTTTCTTTTCTTTTCTTTTCTTTTTTTTTCTCTTCTCTTCTCTTCTCTTCTCTTCTCTTCTCTTCTCTTCTCTTCTCTTCTCTTCTCTTCTCTTCTCTTCTCTTCTCTTCTCTTCTCTTCTCTTCTCTTCTCTTCTCTTCTCTTCTCTTCTCTTCTCTTCTCTTCTCTTCTCTTCTCTTCTCTTCTCTTCTCTTCTCTCTCTCTCTTCTCTTCTCTTCTCTTCTCTTCTCTTCTCTTCTCTTCTCTTCTCTTTTCTTTTTCTTGCTGTCAGTAAATCTCCACGACACCAGCTAGCCTCTACAACTTAACTCAGTTCTGACATTTTCTTGCAGAGATAGCACCAGATCTTTCAGGTCAATGGCTCAGTGTAGGGTTAAGGTAAAAGGTATCAGGCTTTTCTGCCCTCCCGCCATCAGGAGAAATGAGGGAACCCTGTGATCCTGAATGCATGCCTGATGGTGGGCACCTGAAGTGGTTACACCTGCGCTAAGACTGTGCTTTTTAAGGGTGGTGTCACAGGGACGCCAGAAGCCGAGAAAGCAGCAGCAGAAGCAGAAAGAGAAGCCGGGAGAGAGGCAGAGAACGCCAGAGAGCCCAGATAGAGTGAGGATTTGCTGGGGGCTGGGAGGACTGCCAGCCTCCTGGCCCCCCAGCACCCCTGCCTGTCATATGCCTGGTGAACTTCAATAAAAGACCTGCAAAAACCCACTGAGGACTCTGACTCCTCCTTTACCCGGTCTGCATGGGATCAGAGAACCTGCACCGTGTCCATTCCTGCCCTTTACACTCAGTCTCAGGATACTCTCTCCTACTTCAAATGCCAATCACAAGTAGCAGTAGTTCCCCAGATTACCTGCAGTTTCTGGCTGAGTTGGCCAGATTTGAGATTTCCATGACATTCTGTTCTTATTTGATTAATTTGTGAGAGTAGCTCATAGAACTCAGGGAAACTCATTTACCAGTGTAGTAAAGGATATGATACTTATGAAAAGGTATTATTAAAACATATGAAAAAAGATAAAATGAACATCTAGGGGAAGAGATGTGTAGGGAAATCCATGTGGGGAGAGGGCCCTACTTCCCCAGCACCTCCACATGTTTGCCAATTCCATTATTTTCAGCCTTTCTCCCTTCCCTGGGGAGTGCTAAGAGTGCAGGCATGAAAATTCCAAGCTTCTAATTCTGGTTTACTCTCTTTGGTGATTGGCCCATCTAGGAGCAATCCAGAAGCCCATCAGAGTCACCTCATTAGTGCAACAGTTCTCCTAACACCCAAGAAATCCCTAGGGATTTAGAACTCTGTGTCAGGAACAAAGGTTGATGACCAAACATTTAATAAGCCAGAAAGAAAAAAGGAAAATACTGGATGGTCTCACTTATAGCAGGAATGTAGAGGATCCTGTAGGGTAAGGTAAAAAGTATCAGGCTTTTCTGCCCTCCCGCCATTAGGATAGATGAGGGAACCCTGTGGTCCTGAATGCACGCCTGATGGCGGGCACCTGAAGTGGGTACACCTGCGCTAAGACTTTTTAAGGGCGGCGTCACAGGGACGCCAATAGAAGCCAAGAACGAGTAGAAGCTGAGAGAAGAAGAGGAGAAGCAGAGAGAACGCCAGAGAGCCTAGACAGAGTGAGGATTTGCTGGGGGCTGGGAGGCCTGCCAGCCTCCCGGCCCCCCAGCACCCCTGCCTGCCATATGCCTGGTAAATCTAAATAAAAGACCTGCAAAAAACCACTGAGGACTCTGATTCCTCCTTTACCCGGTCTGCTGGATCAGAAAAACTGCACTGTGGCCCCATCCAGCCTCTACAATCTAAATAAGGGATCAGGAAATAAAACTAATTATAATAATGTAAAAATCAAAATCAACAGGCAACTATAAGCCAGACATACTTTAGTGGGGGAGTAGGATCAAAACAAGGGCGAGAAATGTACAAGCGTCCATGGTGATAGCTCACAGGTAAAGGGTGGTGGAAATTTTAAGGGGACTATAACCAATATGAAAATGCATACATTGTACAAAAATGAAAAATGATGTATAAAATCCATAAAATAAAAAATTCCTAGTGATCTTATAACTTAGAGAATGACAGGGGTTTGGGGAGCTCTGCTAGGAACAGAAAATGAAGACCATATGTATATATTTATTATAAATTGCATTATCAGAACACAATGCTTATTGGAATAAGTTTAATAGAAAATCACTAGCATTCAAAGTTAGATTCATCCATTCACTCATTTTTATATGCATACATTTCTTTAACATATGTATTGATTCAGAAACTATGAAGAGTAGGTTTCAGTGGTGTCAGAATATGAAGAGTTCCAAAAGCTTGCTAGAGACTTTTTTTCAAAGAAGCACATCTAAAATGCATTGTGTACCATGATTAGAGTAGATTAGACTGACTTTAGCTCTTCTTTTTGGGAGCAGAAGTTTCATTGCTTTGTATTCTTTATGCAATTAGTTTCTTAGTGGAATGCTTAATTTCAGTCTGTGGCCTGTTATTTTCCTGGCTCCTTACCGGTGCAGTGATTCCTTACTATCTTAACAACTGCAATGTCTATGCTCTGCTTAATGGGTATGAGCTTTGGAGGATAATGTCATTTTTGAATGCTTAAGGAGTCTCACAATTAAGAAAGCATTGGGTTCAAGGTCTTAAAAAAAAAGACATTTCCATAATGATACAACAACCAACTAAAGAATTGATAATATGGAAAAGAAGTTGTTTCATCTGTTTAAAAATCAAAACAAATTCTTTATTTCTTACCTTGACAAAACTCAGCATTTTAAATTCTCTTTGTTACAAGAAGAAGAAAAAAAATCAAAATATATAAATCAATAGTTTTAGTTATAAACTTCTTTGTTTACTTATAAACAAATTCTGTAAAGATTGAATTTGAGGGAAAGAATGAGAATAGCAAACTTTGGGAAAATAATAGCAAACTTTTAACAAGACAAATAATGATAATTGAGTCAATGTCTGATGGAATGAGAGATGTGTGGTTAGTGACTTCTAGGAATACCTTCTTGGAATACACTGAAATTTCTTATGAAACTTCTGGCAGAAATTTTAAAGGTACCTATTCCCTTGTATGCAGTTTGATTTAAAATAAACTTTTATTCTCTGGGAGAACGGACTGCTCATCCTATAATTCACTATCTACCTACTTGTCCCAGCTTGTTTGCAGACCTAATTTCAATGGAGACATACTGAAGACTTTCATCTTGTTTCAGAGAGGCCAATTCCGACTAGCAGGGGATGCTAAGTATCCAACAGAGGGTTAAAATATCCCTGATAACACACACTGAAGTTCAAATTTGAACTTGATGTTGAAGTGTAGCAGTCCTGAGTTATGCAGTCAAAGCTTTGTGATATCTTTACAAATTTATCAGCCAGAGGAAATTTAGCTTTTTTGCATTTCTGCAATCTGAATTTCTAGAATTGGCAGCTTGGGCTTATTAGCTACCAAAATCTTAAGTCTGCTGGTAATCACCATGGAATGTTGAGCAGTTAAGAAGAAGGTAGCTATTCTACTTTACCTGGCATTCATTAATTCAAGTCCCTTTGTTGCTTTACTTTCTTTTATTTGGTTTTCAGAATGTCACTAAATATGTGTGTGATAACATATGTGCATTGTCTATGATTATAAACTACCAATCCAAGTCAGGAAGCTTGGTAATCATCAAGCTTTTGAGTTGAATTGAGAATACCATCTAACCAGAGTTGTTATATAACACGCTGTAAAACAAGATCCTTTGTGGCTTTCTCAAAAGAATAAAAAATAAAAAGTGACATAAAGACAACAAGTTGCAACCCTTATTGTTGAACAGGGCAAAATTGGTCTGAAGAATGCTTTATTTTCTGTAGCTTCTAGTTTTGTTTTATCTAACTCTTCCATTTTAAACATCCTACAACGTAATTGCTTTTCTCTGCAGACTTGCTATTGAAATATGAACTTTTAAATTTGATCATAAAGACTGTCGATGGCTTTCTCCTCAAATCCATGCTGTGATATATATTAACATTACACTACTTCAACTATGTTGCATTAGTCTCTCACTATTGCTGCAGCACTCATGCTGTATTATCATATGCACGCATTGTATATTCCTAGTGGTGTTGGTAGGAGCACAAGGGACAAACCAAGCATATTTCAAACCTCTACTTGAATCATATCAAACGTAACCTTGTTGACCCTTTGCCAATTTTCCTTGTTGGCCAATTGCATGGCCAAGTCTAAAAGTCAATGAGTGCTGGCCTCCCCTGTTGGCGCAGCGGTTGAGAGCTGGGCTGCAAAGCTGCCTGCAGCCTCTGCAGCACCTGTTTGATCCCCGGCTGCCAGTGAGGGTCCCACATGGCATGATGGACCTCTCCTGCCGCATCCGCTGCTCCCCTCAGCAGTGTATTTCGTCAGTCTGCCTGTTTTTTCCCATCTCTGGCTCTGGTGAATTCTCTCACCCTCCTGCACTTCTGACTGTACCCAGTGCTTGTATAAATAAATAAATAAATTTAAAAAAAAAAGTCAATGAGTGTGTCAGGCCCAGGCTTCCATGACAAGATAGCATAGATCAAGTGATTTGATCAACAGTTTATTTTTCACTCTTCTGGGGATTGGTTAAGTCAAACTGAAGGTGCAGGCAGATCAATTCCTAGTGAGAGCTCATCTCTTGGGTCACAGATAGTCAGCATATTTTTATGTGCTCACATGGCCTTTCCTCCTTGCCTGAGCCTATAAAGACATCTCTTTCATTTTTATTACAAGGTCTCTAATCCCATTACAAGTGCCCCACTCTCATGACTTGATCTTAACCTAATTACCTCTTTAAGGTCCCACTTCCAAATATCATTACACTGGGGGAAAGAGTGTTGATAGATGGATAGAGTGGGGGAGGGTGACACAAATGCATTGTCCACAACAGAATGATAAAGTATGTTCCACTTTTTTAAGGAGAAACTAAAAATTTACATGACAAACTTTCTGAATTTTTGATGAATAGAGAAGTGGGTCAGTTCAATCCAGTAAATATACATGACTTTTCCTTCATTCAATTTATATTACTAGATGGTAGTACTTGGAACTGTAGCTGAAAGGAATACAGATTCTCAAAGTTTATGCATTTTATAACACAGTGGGGAAGATTGAGATGGAGCAAGAAAAGAAATTCTGTGATAATTATTGTGATATCTTCCCTAACCATGTGCTATTTTTTCCCTGTAATCCTTTCCCCTTAATATTATTTATTTGTATATAATAACAGTCTAAAGACTGACTCAGATGTCACCTGCTGTACAAAGTTGACCTTCAACTTATTCCTTTAAAATCTATGTTCTCCACATTTATTAAATTAGATTTTTTAACTCCATGAAGTGGTCCTTGGTTGATGCATAGTAGTTGTCAAATTATGTCTTATGGGGCCTCCCTGGTGGCGCAGCAGTTGAGCACTCGCTTGCGAAACTGCCCACAGCCTCTGCAGCGCCAGTTCAATCCCTGGTCGCCGGGCAAGGGTTCCACATGGCGCGCAGACCTCTCCTGCTGCACATCTGCTCGCCTCAGCAGTGTACTTTGTCATTCTGCCTGTTCTGCTCTCCGCTTTGGCTCTGGTGAATTCTCTCACTCTCACATGCTTCTGACTGTACCCAGTGCTTGTATGGATAAATAAATAAATCTTTAAAAAAAAGTATGTCTTATGATTTTCTTAATGTAACTAATATGAGGTAACAGTGGTGTCTGCAGGAAGGATTGTTGTATAAGAAAGATATCCCCAACCCACACTGAGACCTCAGTAAAAATTAACTGCAAGTATGACATATTTCAAAAACAGAAACAACATTATTTGTTCCTTTTGCTGCTTGTCCAGAACAGAATAATTGTCCAGTGAGTAATTCCCACATCCAACCTTAGTGTCTCAAATTTATTCAGGAGATGTTTCATTGAAAGTCTCCAGGGAAAGTTAGACTTTATTTGTGTTAATTTTGAAGAAAATTTTGTTTCATGTACCAATGTGGAGATGAAATAAAATCCTAAGCCATATAGCCTCTTGTGTCCCAAAAGGTTGAAATAACTGTCAATAGGTGCTATAATCAAAGTTAGTTAGTGACAAGATTAGGACTTAAATATTTTTATTTATTAACAGTAAAGGAGGTATATTTTTAAGGATGTAAGCTGGCCATCCTACTAATAAAACCTTGAAACCTGAGATACAGTGCAAAAAAAAAAAAAATGAAGTGGCTTCTCTCGCTCTCTCTTTCTCTGTCCTTGTCATTGCAAGGATTTTTCAGTTTACCAATTAATCTTCCTTTTTATTATGTCTTGTCATGGTTGAAGTATCTTCTAAGAACTGATAACATGAAGGGAGAACTGATGATTTATATCAAGAGGAAAATAAAACCTAACATTTTAACGTTGACACCAACTTCTGTAAACACTTCACATAAGTGTGTTTGGATGGGTCCTGTGTGTATATCCCTGTCACTGACTGAGGTCACAGGGCATGGGACACAGAATACCACAAATTTCTATCCCCTCAACGACGGTATTTGCTAGGAGTAATCTGAGGCCCAGAGAGTTGGTGTTGTTCACAGAGCACACAGTGGTCCAGAGCCAGAGACCAGCTTTGAACTCAAATATCTTGTCTCTAATTCCGTGCTCTTGGAATCTTGTCAGCTTTCTTGGAAATTTATTTTACTCTTGAAGCTTTTGACAATGGTATTTTTCATGTCTATCTTAACCAAGGACAAATACTGCATGACTTTAAATCCCAGAAGAAAAATGTCTGACTTTATCCTTAAAAATGAGCAGGCAGAAAACAATGAGATGCTACTTCTGTGGCCCCAGAGCCTGTTAGAAAGCACTCCAGAGAGGGGCACAGCATTTGGGGAGGATTGGGCAAGGAAATGACACTGTAGTTAGACCTTGAAGAATGGACTATGTTTGGTGTCAGTGTGGAGGGAGATGGGTTTGACAAAGAGCAAGCAGAATGTCACTTGGGGGGAGAGGGGTCATCAGAGAGAAACAGAGAAGGCAGAATACCCAGATGGGAGTAGGAGGGAGATGTGACTGGGCCAGAGTTCCTCCTGGGAACAGTCGGGAGTCATACATATTGTGGTCATGAGGAAGGAACTGGGGTTGACTATGCCAAATGTGATTGCTAAAGAGAAGCAGAATACTTCTGTTATACTGGAAATTTGAGGTTATACCTGTATTCTTTTGTTAGGATAATTATATGCACAATATATTCTTATACATGTTCCTTTTTTATAGTTACCCCTTTATGTTATTATTTCTTAATGTTTTCAACTAGATGAGTGGTGAATTTGGAGAAGACATGATCACTTACATGATCACTGTAATGTGATACTGTATCCCCACATCTCCTAGCATTGTTTTATGAATACAGTACAGAAACATTAAATACAGGAAAGAATAGCATGTAGAAAAAGAAATGAATTCTGACTCTCTATGAGGAGTAGTTAGCTGTTGGAGGTCAATTCTCCATCTTCATCCAACAAAGTCTCTCTCTCTCTCTCTCTCTCTCTCTCTCTCTAAATTGCTCTTTTAGGGAGAGTAGTCTAGTGTACCATATTGATTTTGTTCCTTTTGGGCTTTCTTACAGGGCAAGCATGCTTCTTCTTGATATTTCATTTGCTTTCACAATTCCCTCCAAGTTACAAAGCTTTCTACTTATTCATGTTTTTTTTACTAGTCTCCTCATATCTCACATTTTTGCTGATTCCAAAGTTTTTGTGGCTTTGGTATCACCCCTTTTGGAGTCAAACACTATTCTACCCTCCCCAACCTGTATGTCTAGACATTATGCAAAATGTACATTATTGCTATTGTGTATTCCATATGACATTGAATAGACCATCCCAGATATTCTGCCTATGGTACTCTAAATATTTATTTTATGATAACTCACTGAAGAGCTGAAATTGATTTCTGTAGCAAACATAAGCTGCTGGATGTACATTTGCCGTGTGTAAGTATTCAAATCAGTGCTGCTGTGTGTATGCAAAATAAAATCATAAACTTGAGTGACTATCCTTGCTATTTACTAACAATATAACTATGCTAAGTGATGAGTCATGTCTGGGATACAGCAATTTTCTCCTGGGGATGAATTTTAATTAAATACCAGTGTTGCATAGTTGGATGTTATGCTTCAGTGAAAAGGGTTGCAGGGATTCCAGTTTTCTGGGTGAGATGCAGACCTGCACAGAGCTCTTGTAGCAACCGATGCAGTCACAGCAGAGGGCTGGCAAAGGGACTTGGCTTAGCACTAATGATTCATTGCTTATACTGTCACTAAATGGTCTACCAAGACAGCAAGGAAAACCTTTGTCTTTGACATATATTCATATTCCTTTCTCTCCACTATCTCTTATACCCTCTTAAGCCAGTCTGTAGACATTAAAATGTACAGGGGAAAAATAGCCTTATCTTTTTCTCCCTTGGCCTTGCAGCCTCTGTCCTATTTCTAGCCTTCCTGTTATTGCTCAATGTCATTTCTTCCCTAACCCTTACCACCCGACCCTACAGTCTTCATACTGGGCTTTTTCAATACCTAGTGATTGACACAAGACTGCTTTTTCAGAATCCTAATGAATTTCCTGTCATAAAAGCCAAAGATCCCTTCCCAATTCTAATCCTCATGTACTTTTCTAGGTTATTCCACCCATCCTTCTCGACACACCTCCTCTTGACTTCCATGACACTACATTCTTATTGTTCATTTCTCACTTCTATTTCTTTTTAGTTTCCCCTCTGACTTCTCTTTCTCCACCTACCTCATTAGTGTAAAACTCTTGGTCTTCTCTGTTCCCACATGTTCTCCCTAAAGGATTTCAGACACTTTCTCTATTCATCATCTACCCTTAGGTGATTTGAAGTTTGTGTTATGAGCTCTTCCCCTAGATTACACAATGTTCCGCAAACAAGCTAACTAGTTAGTGACATTTCTTCACCTTGCAATGTCCTCCTTCCCTGAACAAAATGCTTGTTATTTGTACCACATTAAATTTGCAACAGCTTGCTGGGCACTGGTGTTCTTCCCGCTCTCCACATTCAATGTAACTAAAATGAAATTGGACTGTGGAAAACAGCATAAAGAACATGACCTTTATCCTTGAACAGACCCAGGGTTAGATTTCTAGCTTTTAATTCTATAGGACCATAGAGAAAACACTGGAAATGTTTGTGCCATTAAATGAAAGGTCTAAAACTTACTTTGTGAGTATGAAATATGTGAAAAAAATAAACTTGGCAAATAGTTGTCTTTCAATACTTAAGAGATATAATGCATGCTTACCTTATTTCTAACGCCTCTTCTCTTTTCGCATTTTTATTTTTTTTATTCAAATGCCATCCAGCAGTTATTTTCCCTTTCCCCAGCCCCGTGCTCACATACAATCACCGGTCCAGTCATTTTGATTCTACGTCTCTAAGTCTTCTTGAATCCATCTCCTGCTGTCTGTGTTTTAGTCTTTATTTGTTCCCTGGATTATTGTAATAACATTTAAATGGATTGCTCTGCTTTCGGCTTCCCATTTCTTCAAACCATCCATTATATTGTCATAAGAGTTTTGTTTTGTTACACTTTCCTGAAACACAGCAATAAACAAGTTAGTACTTTCAAAACTTTTCAATAATTTCTTGTTGCCTATAATATAATGCCATGTAATATAATGTTGTATCTTAGCCGTCATTGACTTTTACTGTGTAATACCAGCTGCCTTCCTAGGTTTTTCTCCCACTGTTTCTCTTATGAACTTTTGGCATTAACGACATCAGATTTATTCAGTGTCCCCAAAGAAGCTAACTATGTGCTTAGTGCTTTTTCTTTCTATTGTAGTTAGTAAATAAGTGATCTTTTCCCCTCCAAGCTAAATTCTTTGAAAGAAAACAATACAAATGTAATAAAGCTAGTGAAAAAAAGAAATAAAAATAGTAAAGGAAGAACCAAGAAAAGTAATTAAGCCAACAATAAGGTCAATAAAACCATAACAACATTTACTATGACTATATACAAAACCTAAGTCGGAACCACTTATTAGCCAAGATTTAGCCAGTAATTCACTCACTTCACAAATAACTTCTGGGTGAATTCCATGTGTCTAGCACTAGGAATTGAAAAACAACTAAGAAAAAGAGCCGATGCCTATTCAAAAAGAATCTATAGGATTAAGTTATATACTTGAAAGAATATTTGAGGAATACATACAACAGTTTATCATTTATAATGAAATTTCTCCTGGTTCTGAATTATGAGAGAAATTTCCCATTTGGGACATTACATAGGGCATATTAAGTAAAATAATGGATAATGCCCTCAACAATGTTTTCATATTTTAAAAATAGCAGTGTAGGTTTATATAACTGTTAATTAAGCCATACTATTAAAAAGAAATCCAAATCTCCTACTTTGGTAGAAGTAGCAATGTGCAAAATAGTTGTTGAAATCAAGTACTATTTTCTGATTTTGTGAACTTTTTCTCAAATATTGCCAGACCCATATCCAAGAGTATCATTGACATCATAGTCAAAATGATTTTGTGAATTTATTTAACATATTGGTACCAAAAAAGCCTTATCTACCAGACCATATGTATTAGTTTCCTATTGCTGCTGTAACAACAGGTTACCACAAAGTAAGTGACTTAAGACAACCAGTTCTGGAGGTCAGAAGTCCATGCTGTTCTCACTGGACCAAAATCTAGATCTAACAGGGCTGGGTTCCTTTATGGAGACCCTAGGCCGAATCTGTTCCATTACCTTTCCAACTTCTTTGTTACTCCACCCACATTCATTATCTTGTGCGCCCCACCAGCTTTAAAGCCTATAAAACCTGTAATATTACATATCTATGGCCATTATTACATATAACATCTTCCTCTGACTATACTTGGGAAAGGTCTTCTGCCTTTAAGGACCTGGGTGTGCCTTAAGGTTACCTGGGTGTACCGGATAATTCAGGACAATCTCCTCATTTTGAATCCCTTACTTTTATCACATATGTAAAACCCTTTTTTGTCACCCATAGTAATATTTCCAAAAGATTCTGTGGATTAATAGGACATCATGCTGGGTGGGTAGGGAGAAGGGGTTGTTATTCTGCCTGCCATGCCTTCTTACTGTCATGTTCTAATTTACAATGGAGTTTGTGGCTTCCCACCTACCTATATGGAGGAGCAACTTGCATGATGTAATTATGTACCTTTTCCATAAAACAACAAGAAAAGTTATGTTTCACTAGAATCTGTACCTAGTTTTATTTTTTTCAGATTTATTTATTTATGCATGCAAGAACTGGGGTTATAAGCCAGAGGTGCAGGGGGTGAGAAGATTCATCAGAGAGAATGGGGAGCAGAACAGGCAGATCTTCTGAAATACACTGCTGAGGGGAGCAGAGGGCAAGTCAGGAGAGGTCTGCTGTGCCATGTGGGTTGCTCCCTAGCCAGCCAGGGTCAAACTCGTGCTGTAGTGGCTGCCATAGCTTGATAATGTTGTCTTTAACCCCTGTGCCACCAGGGAAGCCCCCATGCCTAATTTTTTATGGATATGTGTGCATGTGTTATTTAGGACATATGCACTTTTGTCTGCTTTTGTAAGGTTAGAACTTAAAAGAGAGTGTATTTTGTGGAGTCACTATATCTGAATCTGCTTCCTTTACAGCGAATATTGAGGGCCCCTTCTTTACCCCTCATCTCTTTCTAATATATTGCATTTCCCTACTCTATACCTGATGTAGATTTGATAATGGGTTAAAAGCATCTATTCCATTTCTTTGATGAAAGTAAAATGAAGCGATAAAAATATCTACCAATCCTGGGAAGCACTTTCAAGAATGATGGTGTTTATTGCTAATGTAAAATGTTTTTGATTGTGAACATACTGCACATGTGATCTTCTGAATAAAGATAATTTTGCTCTGTATGAATAATTTCCCATTGTTTTCCAAATCGTGTGAGTAGTTAGAAAAAATAATTTCTATTATGTGCTTGTCAGTTCCATTTTACAAAACTGCTACAATCTTGGATATTGTGGATACAACCAGATGTATGAAGATTTCTGACTAGAGTGTGGCATGGGAAAAAAGCATAAAATGCTGCTTGTGGATTATGAGTTACTCATTGGGATTTATCTATGACCAATGTAATCAGACCTCAGCAACGACCTAGTTCTGCACTGGTAGATACTCAATAAATATTTATTACTTGAATAAGAGAATCATGTTTCATTTTCTCCCTCTAGTCAATTGCCATTGGATTGTATTCTTCCCAGTCACCTCGCTTCAATCAGGAGGAAATAATTGACATGCCTGCCAGATCTGTGCCCATACTGCAGTTTTCCACACCATACCTCAAGTTCATGCCCATGCCCAGTTCTTTAAGGCTTTCTGCTAAATGCTCTCACCTTCCCAGATATGTTAAAATTATACCCCACTGCCAGAGAACCACAAAACTTCCTTCCTTCCTCCCTCCCTCCCTCCCTCCTCTCTCTCTCTCTCTCTCTCTCTCTCTCTCTCTCTCTCTCTCTCTCTCTCTCTCTCTCGTCTTTCTCTGTCTCTTTTTAAAAAATAGTATCTCAGGGGGCGGAGCAACATGGCGGCGAGGAGATGCTGCGAGTAAGATCTCCCATTAAAAAAAGTTAATAGGGAGGAAAAGCGGCAGGTCCCAGTGAGAACCGGGACACGGAAGATAAACGGACGACTCCAGCAAACTGCCCGAAGAAGAAAGTGGCCATAAAAGAGGACTAGAAGGGAGGGAAGCGCAGAACCCTGCTCCCCTCCCCCGCCCACAGAGGCGGCACTCTCCGACCAGCAGAGAGGAGGAAAACAACAAACTAAAACGGCCCACAAGAAAAACGGACACAGCAAGCGGGACTGTGAGTGGAAAGGAACTATTGCAGCCACCACACCCCGTGAACAGGAGCTGCGGAGAACCCCCGCAGGATCCCCCGCGGAGGTGAGCTCCGGGCGCCATTGAAGAGAGCCCCGCCCAGGAGGAGACCAGCCCCAGCACACAGCCCCGGCCCCCGGTAAGCCTGCGCGGAAAGTGGCGCGCCGGAAAAACAGACACGGAGCGGGATTGCGCGGGGAAAGCAGCGCGGATTGCGCGGATCGGATCACAGCTGCCCAGGTCCCCGCGCCTGCGACCTAGGCTTGCGGGGAGACGCGCGGAGGCCCTCCCGGAGTGAGCAGGAACCAGGCGCCCAGGCAGGGGAGCGGGATTCAAAAGGCGCCATTCCCGCGCCACTGATCTGGCTACAGCCCGCGTCCTGGAACTGAGGGCTTTGGAACTGAGACCCGGGGCACGAAATTAGGGGCGTGGGTTCCCCACCACGGTGGGGCACAAGGCACACACAGCACCCCAAAGCCGTTGAGGTGTACCCTACCATCCCTGCTCTGCTCCCTGTCCCACTGGGTGGAAAATCAGCTCCCCAAGGGCTCCAGGAGAGATCTCTGGCGCCACCTAGCGACTTGAAGCCAGCACAGGCTCCTGAAGCAGCTAGTGGCCAGCTGGGGAGTTAGCCCACACCTGGCTCCTTCCGAACAAGTAGTCTGAGCCCACAGGGAGAGCGAGCACCCACAGCCGGGGCAGACCAGGCGCGCAGAAGAGTGTGCCTGAGACCAGACGCGCAGGGAGTGTGTCCCACATCACCATTATAGAATAGGGACATTTCTTCAGTAAAGACTACCTGCAGAAGGCTTCCTCAGGAGCCAGAGGTGAGCGGGGGAAGTTCGCCCACGCCAGAACCCCTCTGGCCTGCAGTCCAAGCCCAGAGGGGGAGCAGGAACCCACCGCCGGGGCAGACCAGGCGCACAGGGGAGTGTGTCCCCACATCGGCATTTTAGAACAGGGACCTTTCTCCAGTAAAGACTGCTTGAAACTGACAGATGACTCCTGGAGGAACCAGGGGGAGCAGAGAAGCCCACCCAAGATGCCGGCCAGTCCCAACTACACAGTGTCCCAACGCATACGGCAAATTAGAAAACAGACAGTAGGGAGGAGAAGAACCACACGCAACCTAGCAACTCTCCAGAGAAAAAGCACACCACAAAAAGAAAACCAGCCCCCAGATGGCAACGACAGTAACTTGGAAGAACTTCTGAGCCTTCCAGAAAGAGAATTTAAAATTGCCGTGATTAAAAAACTGACAGAAGTCATAAAGGAAAACAATGATAAGGGAAAAATAATCAACGATCAGAAGAATGAAATTGAGTCCCTAAAGAGGGAAGTAAAAGAAAGACAGGAGATCAAAGAATTAATGGAAGAACTAAAGAATTCTGGGAAAAGCAATGAAAGCAGAATTGATGAAATGGAACAACAAATAAGTACTCTTGAAGACACAGAAATAAAAAGAACCAAAACAGAAAAGGAAAGAGAAGTACGAAGGAAAAAGAATGAAGAAAGACTTCGGGAACTATCTGACTCCATGAGGAAAGGAAATATAAGAGTTATAAGAATACCAGAAGGAGAGGAGAGAGAAGTAGGAACAGAGAAAATATTCAAAGAGATAATTGAAGAGAACTTCCCAAATGTGAAGGAGGAGCTGAAAATTGATATACAAGAAGCAAGAAGAACACCAAACTTCCACGACGAAAGGAAAAATACAGCAAGACACATAATAATAAAGCTCCCAAGAATCCAGGACAAGGAAAAAATAATGAAGCTGGCAAGAGGGAAGAAACAGATAACATTCAAAGGAAAGCCAATCAGGCTGACATCAGACTTCTCCGAAGAAACACTATGGGCAAGGAGAGAGTGGAGGGACATAGTCAACAGACTCCAAGAAAACAGATGCCAACCAAGAATACTCTATCCCGCAAAGCTCTCCTTCCTCTTTGAAGAAAGAATATGGACTTTCCCAGACAAACAGAAACTCCGGAATTTCATTGCAACTAAACCCCCACTCCAAAAAATACTACAAGGAGTCCTAAAGCCAGAACCTCAGAGGGTCGAATAACAATGAAAGAAGGCCAAAAAAAAAAAAAAAGTTATTAAAAGAATAAATAAATAAAATCAAAGGAAAGACAAACACAATGGCAAATACACATGTTAACATATCAATATTAACTCTAAATGTAAATGGACTAAACTCTTCAATAAAAAGACACAGAGTTGCAGCTTGGATTAAGAAACAAAACCCAACCTTTTGCTGTCTCCAGGAAACACATTTAGCTACAAAAGATAAAAATAGGCTCAAAGTTAAAGGATGGAAAACAATCCTACAAGCAAATGGACCAAAAAAGAAAGCAGGAACAGCTATACTTATATCAGATAAAACAGACTTCAAACTCAAAAAGATAAAAAGAGACCCCAATGGTCACTACATTATGATCAAGGGGACAATACTTCAAGAAGAAATAACACTCATTAACATATACTCACCAAACGAAGGAGCACCAAAATATATCAGACAACTGTTGTCCTCTCTGAAAACAGACATCAGAGAAAATACATACGTAGTGGGAGACTTCAACACACCACTATCAACAATGGATAGATCAACAAGACAAAAAATAAGTAAAGAAACCAAAGCTCTAAATAAGGACCTAGAGCAATTGGGCTTAACAGACATCTATAGAACACTAAACCCCAAAAAAACGGAGTACACATTTTTCTCAAGCGCACACGGATCATTCTCCAGGATCGATCACATACTGGGGCACAAGACAAACATCAACAGATACACCAAGATTGAAATCATATCAACCATCTTTTCTGACCATGAAGGCATCAAACTAGAAATAAACCATAAAAAGAAGGCAAGGAACTTTCCTACCTCATGGAGATTAAAAACCACACTACTGGAAGACCACTGGACTAATGAGGAGATCAAAGAAGAAATTAAAAAATTTTTTGAATTGAACGACAAGGAGGACACCAATATCCTAAATGTATGGGATGCAGCAAAAGCAGTAATAAGAGGAAAATATATAGCAATAGAAGCTCACATCAAGAAACAAGAAAGAACTCAAAGAAACAACCTAATCTCGAAGCTCAAAGATCTAGAAAAAGAACAACAAAAAAACCCCAAAACCAGTAGAAGAAAAGAAATAATAAAAACCAAGGCAGAAATAAATGAAATTGAAACTAAAAAAAAACAATCCAAAAGATCAATGAAACCAAGAGCTGGTTCTTTGAAAAAATCAATAAAATAGACAAACCCCTAGCCAGGCTCACAAAGGAAAAAAGGGAGAAAGCACAAATAAACAGGATCATCAATGAAAGAGGAGAAATCACAACGGAAACAGCAGAAATCAAAAGAATAATCAGTAACTACTATGAACAGTTATATGGAAACAAGTTTAACAATCTAGAGGAGATGGACAAATTCCTACAACTCTACAATCACCCAAAGCTAGATAAAGAAGAAATAGAACACCTAAACAGACCAATTACAATTAGCGAAATTGAAATGGTAATCAAAAACCTCCCCAAAAACAAAAGCCCAGGACCTGATGGATTTACAAATGAATTCTACCAAACATTCAGAGACGAATTAGTGCCTATCCTTCACAAACTCTTCCAAAAAATTGAGAAGGAAGGGACAATACCAAACACGTTCTATGAAGCCAACATTACACTAATACCAAAACCGAACAAGGACAACACAAAAAAGGAAAACTACAGGCCAATCTCCCTAATGAACACTGATGCAAAAATCCTCAATAAAATTTTAGCCATCAGAATCCAACAATGTATCCATAAGATAATTCACCACGACCAAGTAGGATTCATTCCAGGGACACAAGGATGGTTTAACATCCGAAAATCAATCAACGTTATCCAACACATCAACAAAAAGAAATATAAAAACCATATGATAATATCAATAGATGCTGAGAAAGCTTTCGACAAAGTGCAACACCCATTCATGATAAAAGCCCTTGAAATTCTTGGGATACAAGGAACATACCTTAACATCATAAAGGCCATCTATGACAAGCCAACAGCCAGTATCATTCTCAATGGTGAAAAGCTGAAAGCAATTCCATTAAGATCTGGAACAAGACAAGGATGTCCACTCTCACCACTGCTTTTCAATATAATACTGGAAGTCCTAGCCAGGGCAATAAGACAAGAGAAAGACATCCAAGGAATCCAAATAGGAAAAGAAGAAGTCAAACTATCACTATTTGCAGACGATATGATATTATACATAGAGAACCCCAAAAACTCCACAGAAAAGCTAATTCAACTCATCAATCAGTTCAGTAAAGTGGCAGGATACAAAATCAACACGCAAAAGTCAGTAGCCTTCCTATACACAAACAATAAATCTGAAGAAGAAGAAATCAAAAAAACCATCCCTTTTGTTATTGAAACAAAAAAAATCAAATATTTGGGAATAAATCTAACAAAAGAGGTAAAGGACCTATACAAAGAAAACTATAAAACACTGTTAAAAGAAATAGAAGAAGACACAAAGAAATGGAGAGATATCCCCTGCTCATGGATTGGAAGAATTAACATTATTAAAATGGCCATCCTTCCAAAAGCAATATACAGATTCAATGCTATTCCAATCAAAATTTCAATGTCATTCTTCAAAGAAATAGAACAATTATTGATGAAATTCATATGGAATCACAAAAAACCCCGAATAGCCAAAGCTCTCCTGAAAAAAAAAGAAGGGAATGGAGGCATCACACTCCCAGACTTCAAACTATACTACAAAGCCATAATCATCAAAACTGCATGGTATTGGAACAAGAACAGACATACAGACCAATGGAATCAAATAGAAAATCCAGAAATAAACCCACAGATTTATGGTCAACTAATCTTTGACAAAGGAGCAAAGACTATGCATTGGAGCAAAGAAAGTTTGTTCAATAAATGGTGCTGGGAAAACTGGGTCGCTACATGCAAAAGAATGAAGCTTGTCCACTACCTCACACCATACACAAAAATCAACTCAAAATGGATTAAAGAATTAGACATAAGACCTGAAACCATAGAATATATAGAAGGAAATATAGGCGAAACACTACGTGATTTGCACATCAAAGACATCTTTACAGACACATCACCCAAAGCAGTGATAGTGAAGGTGAAGATAAACAGCTGGGACTACATCAAATTAAAGAGCTTCTGCACAGCAAAAGAGACAATAACAAAAACAAAGAGAAACCCCACCAACTGGGAGAACATTTTTGCACCCAACACTAATGATAAAGGACTGATCACAAAAATCTGCAAAGAGCTGATGAGACTCAACAACAACAAAGAAAATAATCCAGTCAAAAAATGGGCAGAAGAGCTAAAAAGAAACTTCTCTGAATATGAAATGCAAATGGCCAACAGGCATATGAAAAAATGTTCAACATCACTTGTCATCAGGGAAATGCAAATCAAAACTACCATGAGATACCATCTTACACCAGTGAGAATGGCACATATTAAAAAAACTAGCAACAACAAATGTTGGCGAGGGTGTGGAGAAAAAGGAACTCTTCTGCACTGTTGGTGGGAGTGCAAACTGGTCCAACCACTGTGGAAAGCTGTGTGGCGATTTCTGGACCTACTAAACATAGAGCTTCCATATGACCCAGCAATTCCACTCCTAGGTATTTACCCAAAGGACACAGAAACATCAATTCCAAAGAACACCTGCACCCCTATGTTTATAGCAGCACTGTTTACAATAGCTAAGCTTTGGAAACAGCCCAAATGCCCAAAAATAGATGACTGGATCAAGAAGATGTGGTACATATATACCATGGAATATTACTCAGCATTCAAAAAAGATAAACACATGCAATTTGCAGCAACATGGATGGCACTGGAAGGGATCATGCTCAGCGAAATAAGCCAAAAAGAAAAAGAAAAATACCGGATGGTCTCACTCATAGCAGGAATCTAGAAAACTTAAATAAGGGACCAGGAAAATGAATAACTATAAGAAAGTGAAAATCAAAATCAACAAAAAACTATGAACCAGAGACACTTTTAGGGGGGCAGGGGCGGGAGGGGAGGGATTGGGGTCAGAATGGGGGCGCTGCAATTGTATGGGGAATATAACAATAAAATTTATTATCTAATAAAAAAAAATAGTATCTCAGGATGTACGGAGAAGATGTTATTAATATGACTATCTCTTCATTTTTGTTACAAACCTGCTTCCATATCCACAGTTGGAACAGATTTTTTATCAGATTCAGAGCTGTTGCGTGTGGGATCTTTAAAAGGAATAATGCCTGTACCAGGCTGCCTCCTACAAGGGCCAGTGATACACTGAAGACTTGCAGAAAGGACATGTTAAAAAGAAATGGGATTGAATTGCATCAGATGACCTTTGTGGAGATTCCTCTAGCTTATGCATTGGTAACTCAAGTGTCATGTTTTAGTTCAATACTATAAAATATGCTGAAAAACGTCTTGGTATAAAAATTTCTTTCATGCCCCAGCCCCTACACAGTCATTAATATATGTGTGCTACGTTTGGAAGGAAGCAGGTTTCTGAAAATGTGGGGATATTTTAATTAGAGACCAGTGAGGCCTCTCCATATGAAAAAGGAAATCCTTTTGGATGATAAAGCTGAGTCACTCAGGCCAACCCTTTACAACTGAAGAAAATTTATTGCTGGGTTATAGCATATTCCCTGACTTCAGTCCTTTGCTTTTGACCCGCTTTTGCCCCATCTACCCCTATCTTGAACATCACTTTGTAGATTTTCCTTTTCTTTTCTTCAAGTCAAGTGTCATCCATCAGTTTCCCTTTGCTTCATATCACAAATATCCTCTCCGCTGTCATGTTGGACTGGGGCACCTGCAAATAGAGTTACAACCACATGCCATGCTCCTCCTGTGCTGGGGACCAGTTAAACATAACTACTTTGTGGGTTTGTTGTGAGGAGCCCCCCAAAATAATATATTCCAATATATTCCATTGAACTAAAACATGACACTTGAGTTACCAATGCGTAAGCTAGAGGAATCTCCACAAAGGTCATCTGATGCAATTCAATCCCATTTCTTTTTACATGTGACACTTTGGTCAGCTCCAAAGTGTTCTTCAATATTCTACAAGCATTATGACCGAGTCCCTCAGTGTCTTCCCCTCACAGCGGGGCTTCTCACTTCATGTGAGGTTTATTATGGATTTTCTTTCACAATACTGACATTTCAGGTTATGTTTTCAGCAATTTTTTAATTACTGAATTTTTTAAGTTATTATTTTAGTGACATGTAGCATACACACAGAAATATACTCCAGTTGTAAGTGTATAATAGAATGGCATTTTCACAAAATAAACACACCCATATAACAAACACCCAGCAAAAGTTCCATGTGGAGTAGTGTAAAATATCTATAGTATAAATAGTATAAAATTAACTATCATTACCAGCACTTAATTCTCCTCTTGTACTTGTCATAATTAAATATATATTTAAAGAAGGATCTTTGAAGAATTTTTTCACTTCTCTGCAAAAACATGCTTGGTTCCCTTGGATATGCCCAGTTCTGTGCTATCTTTATCTGTGACTATCTTTTTAGCTTCTCTCTGGGATCTAACGTGTTCAGAGATCAAGATACCCAGAAAAAAGGATGACTAAAGGACCGCTGAAATGTGTGCAAGATCAGCATGCACTTAATCTGTAAGGACAGGGCATTGATCAAAGGAAGTGGGAGGGGGTGCAGTGGGGCTTTTGTCAAGGAAACCTTCATCAGTGACTGAGAAAGACACTTTTAAGCACATTTCTTCTTACCCTCCACCTGACTTTACTGCTAGTACCGCATGTTATTTTACTATCTCAGAATAATTTTGTCCACCCGCTGAGCCATCTGCCCAGGTGAAGGGTCCCATCCAGTGAGATTTGTAGCCCTTGCTCTTCACATTGTCTGTCTGTCACTTTCACTTACGTCTGTGTTTCATATTCTCCCTTCCTTTATTGCCAATATTGCATGTCCCTGACTTAACAAAAGCAGCCTTGGCTTGGTATTCCTGATCTATGGACTACTAATAAAATGCAGAGTGGCTATATTCTTATCTCTTAGCACCACAAGCCTCTGAGTGCCAACAGTATGCTATGATCACAAAATTGCCGTGAGGTACAGGCCCACAAGTCCATATATATGCAATTTTCCATGAAACTATGTCCGAAATTGCTATTAACTATCTTCTGCCTTTGACTTGTCTACTAGGAATTTTCTTTTTTAATTTTTCTAAATATTTTATTCTCTCTATCTCTATACTAGCTTCATTTATATCAAACATTTTTAGGTACTTTATTATGTCAGTCAATTTATTAAAGAACTCCTATGGACAAAACATTGTATTAGGTGTTGGGCAATTAAAATATTTTGGGCATGAATCTTACCTTTATGCAAACTCAAGGTGCAAGGGACATAGGACATGTGCACAAATATTTGTTTTTTTAAATGGCCAAAGAGACTTGCAGAAAAAGAAATAGATGGTTGAAGGTGGAATGGAGAGAGTAATTTCTTAGGACTGGAAGCAAGAGAGAAAACCATGTGATGGAAGTGATACTTAAAACAAACTTGAAATTTGGGGTGATTTGGCATATATGGAGATCTAGTAAAGGATCTCTTGGTAGAAGAATTGGAATGAATTAAAGGAAAAAGTAAATACAAAATGGAGTTTGTAGGGGCCTCTCCGGTAGCACAGCAGGTTAAGTGTGGCACTGTTAAGCTGTTCGCAGCCTCTGCAGCATGGGTTCGATTCCCAGCAGGCCAGGGAGAATCCCACATGGTGCTGCAGACCTCTCCTGTCTTGCCCGCTGCTCCCCACAGCAATACCTTTGGTCCATCTGCCTGTTCTGCTTTGTCTCAGGTGAATCCTCTCACCCTCCCGTGCCTCTGGCTTGTACCCAGCTATTGTATAAATATAAATAAAATAATAAATCTTAAAAAAAAATAACAAAAAAATGGAGTTTGTAGAATGATTAGGCATTTGCTAGAAATGCTTTCGGAAGGAACAACATCAGCAGCAAAGAGAACTGTTAAACGGCTAAAACTGAAGAGACATCGTGGGTTTATTCTACAGGAAGCCTGGGGTGGCTGGTCCCAGGATGTGTTCAGGGCCAGCAGGGTCATCACGAACCTGGTTTTCCCTTCTTTCATTTCATCATCCCAGCACAATGGTTTTTGGAGCCAGTTTTCCCTGACAACTCACATCAGCAGTGAGTCCCATGCCTTTCTCTAGGCCAATATGAGAAAGGCGATGGGTTTGTCATGTTTGTCTTAGATCAACTGTGATTGAGTCTCTTAGAAAATAAGGTTGGTTAGCAAGAAGGAGGAAGATGAATGGAGGAGGCTGAAAGGAGGTAAATTAAGAAGAAAAAGAAAAGAAATATGAGGAAAGGAAGAGATGAAATGACTTCAAAGTTGAATTTTAATGTCCTAGTGAGAAATCAGTTTGAATATTTAGGGTCATATTATGTGAAGACTCCATGTTGCTACACCCCATAGTCAATTTTTAATCTTCATGGGTCTTTTCCTTTGGTTTGACTCCATTGGTTCATCTTTCTTCTCTGTGTTACCGTTTGTCTTTTGTTTTCCTTCTACAACACTGGCTTCTCCCTATCTCAATGTAGTTTGGTGCTAATCCTCTCTCCCACATAAATGGCAGGTGCTGAGGTTTCTATCCAGTTTCTCTCCCCTTCTCATGCTTCCTAAAAGCACCCACATACGCTTACCATGTTCACATCACTTGAACATAAACCTTTAAGGGCTTTTTCTGCCTTTGGTCTGACTTCCCACAGGGATCTCAGCCTCATGGCCCTCACCCCCACCCCACCCATTCTTTCTGGAATACCACCACATCCATCTTTTGGTTTTGTCCGACAAAGAGTTCTTCATTCATCACTTCATTCAAAGTTGTTATTTCAGGGTGCCTTCCTGTAGTCTAATTCTTATAGCTCTCTGCTCAGATCCCTGTACCCTCGGCCTTGTACATTACATATTTTCATACTCTCTCATTATATTTAGACATTGATTCACTGACCAATGAATTTCTAAGTCTGTCCAGATCACTGTATTCTACCTAGTCCAGGCTGCCATCAGCTCCCAGCCAGATCACTGAGTCTTCTTACTAATCTCCTTGCATTCCTCTGGCTGTTCTCAAAACTGTGATGTATGCTGCAGTAAAATGATACTTTCCAAGCAGAAATAGTATGATGACTATCATCTGCTTAAAAACCTTTCTAGAGTGCCTTCTTTGTTTTAGGAAACACAAAGATTCTTACTTTCATACAATGCCTGGCAGGGAACTTTCTCTTCAACTTCAATATACATTTGTCTCCCTCTTATTCTCCCAACCAAGATCCATTGGCTTCTTTTATTTATTCAAAAGGGCATGTTGGGCCTCCCCAGTGGCACAGTGGTTGAGCACTGGGCTGTGAGTCTGGTACAATCCCTGGCTGCTGGCGAGGGTCCCACATGGTGCACAGACCTCTCCTGCCGCGCCCGCTGCTCCCCTCAGCAGTGTACTTCGGTCCTTCTGCCTGCTCTGCTCCCCGCTCTGGCTCTGGTGAACACTCTCACCCTCCAGCACTTCTGACTGTACCCAGTGCTTGTATAAATAAATAAATAAATAAATAAATAAATAAATAAATAAATCTCTAAAACAAAAAAAAAAGGGCATGTCATCTCCTTCCTTCTCAGAATGTTCACAAATGTTCTTTGCTTTGTCATCACCATTACCAAACTAACTGCTTCTCTTCTCTCTGATCACAGATCAAGAAACAATTCCTTGGGAAAGTGTTTCTTTATGATCAGTTCTTGTATGACTCCTTCATTGTACTTACCTTTATAATCACCATATTGTTTATATTATTTGATTAATATCCCATCCTTCTCTCTGAATAGTAATCTCTGTGAGGCTGGGTCATTTTTGCTCACACTTGTATTCCCAGTGTCTTGTATGGTAACTGGCATGTATTAGATGCTCAATCAATATAGTTCTCTTAGCCAAACAAGCAAATAAATAAATAAATAGACTCTATTTTATACCATGAAATTTTGGAGAACTGAGATAAGCCTGATTTAACATAATATTCCAAGGACATTTAAGTATTTTTATCCATGGAAGTTGCTAAATTTATCTGTGGATGACTGATTTCATAAATTAATGATTGTGAGTTTCAGACTAATGAATTTGTGGCTATTGATGGGAGCTTGTGGGTTTTTAAGGAATTTATTGCCCTATCCAGCTAGTAATCCTGATAATACAAATGAGCACTTTTATCTAATGCTCATAATCTGTTTTATACTCAAATCTTTTAAATTATTAATGAAAGCCTGGAAACATGCTCATTTCTAACTCCTGCAATTTGACCAAGAAAATAAGACTTCTCCAATGTGTGACCATGTTTCCCTGACCAGGTTTTAAAGGATTTGATATTTTAGATCCCTTCTCCTCCAACATTATAGTCAGTTATCTCTTCCCCCTTTTTTTAACTTATGGATCATTTATTTAGGAACTATGCTATATTCTGTGTTTTCGCTTTATTTTTTTTTTTAAGATTTGTTTGTTTGTTTGTTTGTTTGTTTGTTTATAGAAGACCTGAGGTGCAGGCCAGAGGCGTGGGAGGTAAAAGCATTCACCAGAGACATGGGGAACAGAACAGGCAGATTTACTGAAATACACTGCCAAGGGAGCAGTGGGCAAGACAGGAGTGGTCCGCTGCACCATGTGGGTTAGGTCCCTGCCTGGACATCAAATTCAGGCCACAGTACTGATAGGGTGATAGTGTTGAGACTTAACTCCAAGGCTGCCAGGGAGGCCCTGTTTTCCCTTGAATTTGGCTCTAAAAAGGTATTAAGTAGAGGGCCTCCCTGGTCGCTCAAGGGGTTAAGATGTAACCTATGAAGCTCGCAGCAGCCACTGCAGCATGAGTTCTATCCCCAGGCAGAGAGCTATGATGCAGTTGACCTCTCCTGACTCGCCCGCTGCTCCCCTCAGCAGTGTATTTCAGTTAGATCTGCCTGTTTTGTTACCCACTCTGTTTCTGGTGAATCCTCTCACCCCCCACAACTCTGTCCTGTACCCCAGTTCTTATATGCATTAATAAGTAAATCTTTTTTTAAAAAGATATTAAGGAGTTACCTTATATATTTATCTTTTAGAGTGCATACATAATATATATTTATTTTTTTTTCCATAGGCGCATGTAAGACACTTTTATGTCTGAACATTAGTTTTTCACTAACCCAGTAGTACAGGATTGCATGCTCAGCATTCTTATTTTCTCTTTTTATACTTTCTTATTATTTTATCTCATTTAGTTCTCAAGTCATTTATTTATTTTTCCCTACCACCACCCCTTAGATCCCCTTGTACCTTTCTTCATCTCCCCGCCCCTAAACCTCAGAACCTCACAGACTTTATATATATACATACACATACATACATATATATACACACACACACATATATATATATTTAGATTTATTTATTTATATATACAAGCACTGGGTATAGTCAGAAGCCGGGAGGGTGAGAGAATTCACCAGAGCCAGAGAGGGGAACAGAACAGGCAGAGTGACGAAATACACTGCTGAGGGGAGCAGTGGGCACAGCAGGAGAGGTCTGTTGTGTCACATGGGACTTTCGCCGGTTTGCCAGGGATCGAACCGGCGCTGCAGAGGCTGCCGGCAGCTTTGCAGCCCAGCGCTCAACTGCTGCACCACCAGGGGAGGCCCCCTCACAGACGTTCTTTATGTCAATTCTGTTTCAGGTTGAGATTTATCTCAACTTTCACACCTATACTTGCTCAAGCCTTTCATCTAGAAGCTACACTGGGGGCGCAGGGGGAGGAATATGTCCTTTGCGATGGTCCCACTGAACCAGGTACTAAATGGCATATCCAAATTGCAGTTGCTGCTATTGGAAAATATTCTTATTTTCCATGAACAAACTATATATCTGTTAAACTGTTTGTATCTGAGCAGCAAATAAAATCATGCCCATCCTTGAGGAATCTAATTATGTAACTGCCTGTTTAAGCTAGGTAAATCCTCAGTTTTAGCTTCATCTTAGCTTTCTTTTCTGATCAGGAAAAAATTTATTTATCATGGTTTTCATTTTCTCTGAACAGATGGTACTTTACCAGCAAGTGACAAATAACCATCCTCCCAACAAGTATTTAGAAACAAATAAAATTAACCACACACACAAAAAAATATGACAACAGGGTGTACAGGAAGCTCACTAAGTAATTGAGTTGATCGCACAGTTTGCTTTCCTACTGGCATCATAAAATTCATTTTTGAAAAAATATATAAATGTCAAAAGAAACTGAATTGGACAGTTCAGATAGCATTATACACATTTCCTGTGGAACATAATAATCAGGAAAAATAAATAATCTTCTTGGTCAAAGTATTTACATTCTCAGAAGACAGAGATCATGTGTAGCCTCGTGTGTGTAAATAGCGGTGATGCATTATGATAAATAGATGTCTCATACCTTACTAGGTAAGAAAAATACTCAAGCCACCACGGCAACTGAATGTAAAGCAGTATCTAGGCAGCATGACTGCAAGACTTCATTCTGTCACATCCGCTCACACTGATGTCAGGCACTACACTCAGATTTTCTAGAGATAAAGCATGAGAACATTTATGGCCAGGATACAACGGTCCATATCCATTTATATTCTGTAATCTCATTTTTTAATCAATTGCTTTCTAAAACAAATATCCTGATTGGACTATAGTTACTGCAACCTGTAAATTTCCCTACCTTTCATCAAAAATTGCATTTCTATAGGAAGACATGTAGAGTTGGGTCTGTTAATCTGTGGCTTGAATGTAACTTAAATTATATGCCAATTTATGGAATTACTATTCATCGTGGTTTACTTTCTTTTAACATACAGTATCTTTGAATTGTACCTTTCAGTGTGAACATATTGATCCATTACTGTTTTTGTCTGCATATGTTTTCAAGAAAACAAAACTATGGTAAATTAAAAGCAAAGTAAATTGGGCCACAGAGTCATTTTGAATCTTAACATTTTTTTCTCTTTAACACTGTTTTAAAAATCTATGCATGTGTGGGCCTCCCGTTGTGGCGCAGGCGGTTGAGCACCGCACTATGAAGCTGTCCACAGCCTCTGCAGCACTGGTTCCATCCCGGCCGGCCAGCGAGGGTCCCACATGGCTGGGCAGACCTCTCCTGTCTCACCCCCTGCTCCCCTCAGCAGTGTATTTCAGTCAGTCTGCCTGTTCTGTTCTCCGTTCCGTCTCTGGTGAATCCTCTCACCCTCCCATGCATCTGGCCAGTATCCTGGTTCTTGTATAAAATAAATAAATAAATCTTTAAAAAAAAAATCTATGCATGTGACTGTGTGTCCCTTTAAAGTATTTTTAAGTTTTATAGCATAAACTTTCCTTCTAAATTTTATAGCATAAACTTTGCATATTCACTTCTCTTGTAAATTGTGTCTAGCTCATCCATGCCATTAACAATATTTTGGAGAGTATCCTTATTGCACATTCCCTTTTGTGGGAAATGCATTTGTCTCATGACAAAAGGGAATGTGATATAGATATAAATATATACTCCTTGAAAGGTGATCTGTTATATCACAGGTCATATGAACAATTAATTGCATCAAGTACTGGCAAATGGCTTTCCAGAAAGGCTATTATTTTATACTCTCACCAAAACTCCTCATGGATTTCTGTTTCCTCACATCTTCACCAACACTAGATATTATTCAAGTTTTATAATTTTTGTCAATATTATGGGACTAAAGCCATATCTTATTGTGATTTTCATTTATTAGATTGCTAATGCAGTTAAGCAGATCTTTTTTAAAAGGTTTATTTATGCATCCAAGAACTGGGGTACAGGCCAGAGGTATGTGGGAGGGAGGGTAAGAGGATTTACTAGAGACAAAGCGGGAAACAGAACAGGTGGATTGACTGAAATACACTGCTGAGGGGAGCAGCAGGCAAGACAAAAGTTCTGCTGCGCCATGTGAGTCACTTCTCTGGCTGGCAGGGGATCTAACTCTTGCCATGCTGCAGTAGCTGTGGATCGCTTCATAATGCTGTGACTCAACCCCTTGTGCAACCAGGGAGGCCCAGTGAAGCAACTCTTTATATACATGTTAGATATTTGAATTTCACTTTGAATTGCCTATTTATATAATTTACTTGCTGCTGTATTGGATTTTCTATCTTCTTGATTTGTGGGAGTTTCCTTATATTTTTAAACATAACCTTTAGTTTATTCTAGATATTATAAATCTTTCGTAGTCTTTGTCTGTAGAGTTCCTGTTCAACAACAAAAAAAAATCAATATTTAGATATCCTTTGGTCTTTTAACTTTTAGACCTATAGTTTGTATATCACTCAAAATGATCCTCTGTAAATTCTTGTATTAATGATGTATGTCCATTTTTCACAATCCATTTCTAAACAACTCTGATCCCCTTTCTGTGTGGTGTGTTAGGGGGATTCAGAGGGTTTTTTTTTTTCTTTAATTAGCAAGACAACTTTTCCCCAATTCATTCTGCTAACCAATCTGCCATTTTCCCATTGATTAATGGTGTCATCATGCTCATATGCCAAGTTAGCTTAGATATGCAGAGATCTTAGCAATTTCAGAGATCTCTGTCTTTCTGCAGTTCTGTTTATTAGTAGGCATTTGAAAAGTCTTCATATATGATAAGGCAAGATTCTTGTTCTTGGTATTTTTTGTCAAGATAATCTAAGCTTTTAAACTCATATTAATTTTAGCTAATTTTCCCAAGGTCTTCACATTCATTTTAAGTAAGTTTTCTAAGATACCAAAAAGCTTTTTTTGCAAATGTCATTAGCATTGTATCAAATCTACAGAAACTTGAGGAAAAATGATGATTTTAAAGTGTGAAACTACCGGGCCTCTCCTGGTGGTGCAGCGGTTGAGCGCTGGGCTGCGAAGCTGCCAGCAACCTCTGCAGCGTCTGTTCAATCCCCAGGGCCACTGGTGAGGGTCCCACATGGCGCGACAGACCTCTCTTGTCTCACCCACTGCTCCCCTCAGCAGTGTATTTCATCAGTCTCTGTTCTATTCCCTCTCCGGCTCTGGTGAATTCTCTCACCCTCCTGCGCTTCTAACTGTACCCAGTGCTTGTATAAATAAATAAATAAATACATCTTTTAAAAAATAATTAAAAAAAATAAAGTGTGAAACTACCTATCCATTATCAAAATATATTTCTTCTTTACTTACATGTGATTAATATCTTCTAACAGAGTTGCAAATATGTATAGTTTCCTCATCGCAAAGTATTGATAATATTAGTACCTATTCTTAAAAGAGACCAAAAAATTGGCTTTAAAAAACTTCGTGTATTTGAGTTGTCTGTAAATGTTCACCTTAAATAATCTCAGCTATTGCTAAGACAGCAAGAGGAGGCAAATCTTTTCCTGACCTGGATTCTTGCTGCAGTTTTCTGCTAACTAGATACAGGATTTAGAAGTGACATTAATGCCTGGGTCCCTGCTCTGTCATTTTTACTATGAAGGGATTTACTAGACAGTCTCTCAGTGTCATTTTAACATTCACAGCCTAACATTTAATAGCTTTCACAATGTGTGAGGTGGACACATTTTCCCTAAGGGCAAAAAAACCACCAAACTCTGGGATCCTTTGTGTAGGCCCACATACACAACAGGACTTAGGACACAGGAAGGATGTTGGAAACTGTCCCTGCCCTTAGGGAACTTCTAACCCAGTAGGGCTAACTTCCTGGCAGTGTTGTTAGCATATTAGAAACAAGTGAAGTAATAAGTTAGTATTTCAAAATGTTAAGGAAAAGTTAGAGGGGAAATTGCCTTACTAAAATTCTCATGATTTATTAAGAGATCTGGAGGCAGAAACCTCATGTTTCTCTCATCTTCCTAGGTACTTCCATGCATCAACAGGTCAGATTCACTCCCATTGTTATAGGGCAGGGAGAGGGGCAGCCCAAACCCCACAAACCTGCCTATTTTATGTAGGGTTCTGCCATCCGCCGCATCAACACAAAACATATGAGACTTTAATGGGAAGGAACTTTAATACAATTTGGAAACAATACAGGAAAGGCAAAGAATCTAGTTTCTAAAACAAGCACCCAAAGTTACCCATCCTCTCGTGGGTAAAAGTGCATCCAAATGGGACTGGCCCAGAGCAAGGCCCCAAAGCCTGCCACAAGTCTAAAGCATCTTCCAGTGGGGACCCACAGAAAAGGGTCAGAAACAACCAGACAAGGCCGGAAGGAAAAGAGCAAAATCAAAATCAAGATAAAAGCTGCCATTGTCACCTCCCCACGGGTCTCACCCACATCTGTGTCACCCCGTCCACGACCAAAAGACAAGCTCAGTTTCTTCACGTGTCTCTAGGCTCCATGCGCCTCCTCCAGGTCTCCTTCTGGCTCCATCCTGCTTCCTTCCTTCCTTCCTCAGTCTCCTCTGCAGCTTCTTCTCTCCCTGCTCAGCTCCACCCTCCATTTGGGTGGAGCAGGGAACCTGGAACTTCCCCCTTTCCTGGGGACCACCCTGTTACACTATGACCCCTAAGATGGTGCTGTCATGAATATGTGTCCCATTATGATAAAAATGCTGGTCATAACATATTTTACTTTCTCAAATTCAGGAGCCAGGAGAACATATATAATATTAATGCTGCAATCATTGGAGATATACAAGTGTGTTTTGTCGAGTATCATTAAAAGATGGACGCCCATCTTTTAATTTTATTGCTGAGAATAAAAAGCAGCTTTTAAATTAAGGTGATAGAAATGAACACCAATACCTCCCCAGTCCCAGCCCCTTATACACACACCAAATCAACAATTATGTGCACCTCTATGTGACCATTTTTCTTCTTCTTTTTTTTAAAGATTTATTTATTTATTCATATAAGAACTGGGGTACAGGCCAGAGTTGCTGGGGGTGAGAGGATTCACCAGAGGCAGAGCAGGGAACAGAACAGGCAGGCTGTTCCTTTGCTCAGAGCAGGGAACAGAACAGGAACAGAACAGCAGGGAACAGAACACTGCTGAGGGGAGCAGCGGGCAAGACAGGAGAGGTCTGCTGCACTATGCGGGTAGCTCTCTGGCTGGCCGGGATCCAACTCATGCGCAGGGGCTGCAGATAACTTCATAATGCTGTGCTTAACCCCTTGTGCCACCAGGTAGGCCCCATTTCTCTTCTTACATATAGTTTGGTTTGGAAATAGGACCTTTCTCAGCTCTAATCCATGAATCAATACTAAAAAAATCTTCTCCAAGTTCATATATATATACATATGTATATATAATAATATTATTATTATAATTATTATTATGCATATATATAATATGTTCATAAACATTTGTATTCACAATAACTTCCTACATTTTCAAATTACCCAAACCTCTTATCAATGAAGTTGGCCTCTGAATACACATCTGAAGTCACAGAGCTTGTGCACAGACATCAACACATACAGCCAGCACAGCCCTCTGGAGATGGATTTCACTCTATTCAGAACAGGAATTCATGAGAGCTCTGTCCCTGGAGCTTGTTAAAATTAGGGCAAATGTACTTTTCTGTCTTGGATGATTTAGTGCCAGGCCTCCTGAAGGATGGGGGCATTGCTTCAGTGTTCTCTCAAGGTCCCTTCTGCTCTGATTCTGGGATAATCCATAGGCTGAGAAGGACACATGCCAGCTGTTTTAAAACGTTGTTGGAAGAACAATTAACCTGTGTGATTTCCTGACTGGTTGTATAGATCTTTCTAGTTATATTTTTCCTCCTTGTCCAGGAATGTGCTAATAATTAAGTGTTTGGCTATGAAAGCAAGGTAGTTCCAGAGTTTTGGAGTTCTTTCACTGGCCATACGTGTGATCATGGTTAATGGAAAGTGAACCCCACCTGTCTCTCTAAGGGACACACCTATATCTCATTTAAATGGTTTGCAGAAATTTGCAGAGGTCAAGGACACATCCATATTGAATTAAATAGTCAGTTTATTGACCCTATTTACAAATGATATTCTTGGATTAGCTTTAGTTGTTGGCAAAGAAGCTAAATCATGGACAAAGTAGCTAAATCAGTTCAATTCATCTCAGAAAACTCAATAATGCAACGTGCTTAGAACTTCTCAATTCAAGAAAGAATAATTCTAGAAACTGGAAAACATCTCTGTTTGATATCACAATCTGTATTCCTGAATAAGAGTTATGGTTTTCCTGAATCATTTTATTTCTTTGTACAGGGAAGTCTGAGTACTTAAAATTATATCATTGTTTATAGAAAATTAGGAACGTGGTACTACATATTCTCCATGTTTTGAATGAATTGAGGCCTGGGCTCCCTGGCTCAGATGGTAGTTAGGAAACAATGATAGCAGTGGCATTCAAGTGGCACCTCTCATGATGGTGTTAGACCTCATCATGTTTATACATGACAGATGTATTTATTTTAATGTCATGTTCAGTGAGAGAGGACTGGGGGGATCTGGTCCTAGGAGAATGATGTAGTGACCGTATTTCTCAATATTCATTAATGATTTAACTAAACAGACACAAGGCATTAAGGCAGTTCAATGAGACAGGGACAGTTAGGTAACCTTGTTGGAGAGATTAATTAAATAGCTACTGGTATTCACTGTTGCATATCAGAAATGAAAATGTTTAGGACTGGGAAATATTTTGTTGGCGCAGGCAGGCAAATAGAGCGACCCACATTATCAAGTGTACAAAGTTCTCACACGTTGTCATGGTGGGGAATGGTGGGTTTTCTAATAAACATAGAGGTGCTAGGGCTCTGAGTATTGGAAGTGGGGAAAGAGATAATACAATAGCAAGTTTGCTTCACACTTAAATGTACAGTGAGCTCTGTTAGGAGTGTGAGGTTGAATAACAAACACGTCTCTGATTTGCCTTAAGATTCACATTGTCATTTCCAAAGTTTTCCACTATGGAGATTTGTGCTGTCATTGGATCTAATTATGAATTAGTGATTGATTCATTTAGGGAATAACTCAAGCAAATGGCAGTGAATTGAAAAATGAGCAGGCCCTGAAGGGACACATTGGCAGTGATAACTAATTCTGTCTGCTGATGGGAATCAGCATAGGTCACTCAGGAAATAGCCCTGGACGGAACAAATTATTCACCTTCAATCCACAGTGAGTGCTTTGCCCAGCCTGCACTACTGACATCAATTAACCCTCATGGCATTCTTCAATTATTTGAAATCTCCAGGCACACCCCAACTTTGAAAGTAGCTATCAAGAACTTTTCAAATTTGTTTTGCTTTCTTTGCAAAGGGTTTAAATGGAACAGTTGTGCTATTTTCACTCTTTATTCTGAAGAGCACTCTTTCTATCCCATGCTGATTCCTTGTTTACTCTCACTAGAGTTTATGTTGAGATTTTATAAAATGAATGCAGATTGTCAGAGAATTCTTGAGGCACTCTGGTTTAATAGGTGCATTAGTTTGATAAAATATATGACTGTATTAAATATGTATTAATTGCATGCAGAGATTGATTTTACTTAAGGGTCACGGTAAAGATCCCACACCCAGCCCTATGTCTATTCCTGTCACTTCATCCTTTGCAGAGGCTACTGTGGTAGGTGGAGGTGTGGAGAGAGTCTCAAAGGTTCCATATAAATTTCTTCAATTAGCAGCAGCTTTATAATTCCTGCCGGGAGCCATCAACTACACTCAGATTAGCTTTAATGGGGAGCTGTATACCAAGAATTCTGCCCCAGGAACCCTGATGAGAGGTGATTACATTTTTTCTAAATGCTTACTCAGGAATGCATACTTAAGAGTGAATTGTAACCTTTTCAAAATTGACATTTCAAAAGAAACAAATATTGAGTAGTGGGAGGAGGGGGAGGAAAGGCGTTTTCATTACTAAAGGTAAGGATAGCATTGAAAGAGCCCTGTTCCTGGTAAACCTCCAGGCATTCTGTGGGGGTGATCACTGCTTTCTCTTCTGTTTTGCAAACTAGCTTCTTGCTCCACTTTAGAATGGGTAGGATTTGCTGCTAATCAGAGAGTTTGACATCAAAAATTTCATTTAAGGATTTCCTCTTATCTCTGACCATATAAATAATGGAAAGCTGTATTTCATCCATTTTTTTCTAGACCATATTTTCTATTAAAGGTTTAAATACACTTACTTTGCCATCAAACTTGTCCTGAGTGGTTTAAGGATTTTAAGTAAATCCCTCTGTGTTAGGTTGGTTCAGTTCTTCATGTTTTCCCAGGGTAAACGTGCTCCTTCTGTGTGAGTCACAAAGACTTTACATGACCAAACTTTATACAGACTCCTCTGAGCAACCCCATTAACCAGCCTGTCCTCAGTCTGCCAAGCCCAGCTTAGTAAGAGCCCTGTTCATTTTAGTGAGGCCCACCTCCCTTATAGCTGGTAGTCCTGGACATCTGATAAAGTCCCTCATCACTTGCTTTTGATACAGGCAGCCCTTGACCTGCTTTAGCAAGAATCCCATTAGGTCAGTTTAGCACCCTTGAAGTCATTTCAGTAATTTCCCATCCCCTGACCCCCTCACTTTGCTCATTGTCTATAAATCCCTATGTATCTTTGCCATGTATATTATCAGTTGAGCTCAATCTGTGATAATCTCAATGCCTATTGCAATTGTTCCGAGTAAAACCCTTTTTTAGCATCTCAACAAGGGTCAGATTAATTTGTGTCTTAAAAATTGTGCCCAGACTATTCACAAGTCCTCAGGTGCCACCACACAGCATCCTTTGAATTTTAAGGAAATGCAAAATAGGAAGAATCATGTTATCATGTTATAGGACAGGGAGAGGGGCAGCCCAAACCCCGCAAACCTGCCTATTCTAAATGGGTTCTGCCATCCGCCGCATCAACACAAAACATAGGAGACTTTAATGGGAAGGAACTTTAATAAAACTAGGAAACAATACAGGAAAGGCAAAGAGTCTAGTTTCTAAATGAAGCACCCAAAGTTACCCGTCCCCTCGTGGGTAAAAGTCCATCCAAATGGGATTGGTCCAGAACAAGGCCCCAAAGCCTGCCACAAGTCTAAAGCATCTTCCAGTGGGGACCCCCAGAAAAGAGTCAGAAACAACCAAACAAGCCCGGAAGGAAAAGAGCAAAATCAACATCAAGATAAAAGCTGCCATTGTCACCTCCCCACGGGTCTCACCGACATCTGTGTCACCCCGTCCACGACCAAAAGACAAGCGCAGTTTCTTCACGTGTCTCTAGGCTCCATGTGCCTTCTCCAGGTCTCCTGGCTCCATCCTGCTTCCTTTCTCAGTCTCTTCTTGCAGCTTCTTCTCTTGCTGCTCAGCTCCACCCTCCCTTGGGTGGGGCAGGGAACCTCCCCCTTTCCTGGGGACCACCCTGTTGCAATCCCCCCTTTTAATTTTTATTCCACCATATCTATGGTGGCACAGATCTCATGGTGCAATCTTAGGAGACAGTCTTTTTTCAGGGTTACAATGTGTGTAAGAGAAGCAACAATTAGTCAGCAGCATTGTCCATGAATGTCCAGTATGAGTTTCATTACTTAAAAATAGTCCATTATCCAAGCCAAAAGAAAAAATTTGGAGCATTGGCTAAAACAAGATAGTAAATATATCAAAATCACAGGGAAAAATGTTAAAATGGTTCAACTTATGTAAAACACAAATTTTCTCAACCTTGATCCCAAACTTTTAACAGCATAGCAAAAGTTTGCAAACTAAATCTACTTTTAAACCATTTTTCCTATTTTTGCATAAAATCACAGGGCAGAAAATAACTAACAGCAATTTTTAGCTGGCTTTGTTGAAATACTCCATACAGGATCAGAGCGAACCGGCGGCATCCAGTCGATGTTAGCTTCAGGTATAAAGTTGGTCTCATCAGACTCCACCTGGGCTTTCCTCTTCTCGAGGGTACCAGGGCATTTTCGTTGGCCGGGTTGTCCAGTCCTGCCAATGGAGGCAAGCTTCCTCACCTTCTTTGGAGGTCTCTGGAACCCTACAAACAAGGCAAACAGGTTCTCCTCTTCTTGGTTCAGCTCTGTTTCAACTTTCTGGAAGAGCTCCACACACAAAGCCACACAATGAAACTTATGTCCAATGTTTTTCAGTTTAAACAAAATCCCTATGGAAGTTATGCAAAAACAGACTCTGAGATAAGTAGTAAAAGATTACTACCACTATTTTTATGCCGTGTTGGTATCAAGGGGAGAGAAAATGCAAACACAAGTTAGCTTTGTTGGAAAAAAAAGAAAAAAAAATTACAACCTTTCTGCAGATCCTGGTTACTCAAAACAAAACAAAACAAAAAAAAAAACTTAGTGGATTCAGGACAGAAATGCATAAAAAAAAGTTCCAGTATGTCAAAGAAACCTTAGTAAATGTCAGGTGTATTTCCAGGTCTATTCAGTCCTTTGTAGGAAAGTTTTTTTTTTTTACTCTCAACAGTTCCATCAATAGGAATCTGTTGAGACCTTTTCTCCCTATATTTCCGGAAACAATTTCTGTAGGTGTGAAACAATTGAATTATACAATATTACGAGGTGACAATCACCATTGACAATTTACATACATACCAGATACTACTGTTAACATTTTGTACATACCAAAGTTTTACCATTTTCCCAAGTGACAATGCTTCCCTTCCAATTTTACTTCATTAGGTAAAAGCCAAATAGGACAAATTCATGTAATGCCTTCCCAGGAGGAAAAGGAGAAACTTTGTGGAGTGTCTCAGGAGCTCTACTGAGGTTCCACAAAATTTCCTTGTATCAGTCAAATGACAGGCTACCAAATTTGTACTTGAATTTAGATTTCTGGGAAGCTTTGCCATAAATATCAGAAAAGTAACAGAAACAACAATATTCAATCTCTATGAAGGCACCGGCTTAGTTCAGTAGCACAATGTTGACAATCAAACCATAACCTTTAGTTTTTCTCATAACTGGAGACTCTTTTTTTTTTTTTTTTCAACGTCTATGGGCACCATGTATACCAATTTGTCGATCACTGGAGGTCAAGACGGTTAGACACAAGGACATACAGACATACAACGTATAGACAAAGACAGTTTTTTTTTTTTTTTTTAGTTATGCCACGTAGAATGTTATGTAACTGCAGTTTTACTCCATAGGCTCAGAAAAAAAATGTCAAAGTCCAAAAAAAATGTGGAGTGTTGCTGGCAGAAAAATTTCCAGTTGTCATCCTGCAAACCTAAGACTTTGGAAATAGGAAGGAAAAGTTTTATTAATCACAAGAGTTACATGACCTTGTTTATCACCTTAGGGTTTTCAGTGTTGAAGACTTTTTGTTAGAAGTCAATCCTGGGGTATTCTGTACAGCAGCTGAAAGAGCAAAAGTAAACCTTTAAGCAAAAAGAGTCATCTCTTGTTAGCCACCAAGCAGGCACTCCTTGGGTTTCCTGGAATAGAACCTGAAAAAGCAAAATCAAAATATCAGTAATTAACTTTCAATTAAAAGGAGTCATCTCCTTACTTCTGTTAGCCACTCTGGGACAGAAGCTGAAAGAGCAGATTAAACATCTAAGCACAGATGACACCTCCCCCACTAGGGAGGGACAACAACAACACAGGTATGAAAACCTGGTACAGTTACATGATGCACCCTAAAGAGTGCTTTCCATAACAGACCTTCCTCAGTAGGAAGCAGAAACTTAGAATCTTGTCTTACACCAGCAATTGAACAAATCCAGTATTCAAAAATAACAAAAATGGCAAACATGCCCAAAACAAATTGTGTAGACAAAATTCACAGTAGCAAATCCTTTCAGACTCAAACAAAATCTTGTTAATTTTTCTGATCCAGACTTTGCAAAAATTCAAGTTATCTCCAAGAATCCATCAAGGATACCAGCGATTACCAGTTACTGCTTAAGGCTACTCTTTCCTTAACACCCAGGCATACATTTGCTAATTTAAACACCTCTGCTCCACAATTGGCTTGCAAAATCCATCAGGCAGAGAGCAGGAAGTAGCCAAAGACAAAGCAACATACCACTGAAGAACCATTATTGCCTTTAGAAATGCTAATGAGACAGCAGAGATTACAAAAAGAAAGAAAAAAAAAGTTCCAAGTGGCCTCAGACGCCATCTTTGATCTGGCCACATGGTCCAATGTACTGCCTAATCTTTTGAGTAAAACCGGCACAGAACAATTTCCACAAAATCAAATGTCTTAGCAAGTCACTACAAACAAATTACATACAGACACACAGATCTTCACAAAGCCCAAGCCAGTTTTTCAATAGCAAATCGACATATGAAACAAACACACCGGAGAAACCAAAAATCACATTTGCGCTTATGGTAGTCAGTGCCATAGGGAAGCCCAATTTCCCCATGGGGCTGACTAACCACGGATGGCTCTGTCCTAAATCTTCGTGGTCGCCAAATCTGTTATAGGACAGGGAGAGGGGCAGCCCAAACCTCGCAAACCTGCCTATTCTAAATGGGTTCTGCCATCCGCCGCATCAACACAAAACATAGGAGACTTTAATGGGAAGGAACTTTAATAAAACTAGGAAACAATACAGGAAAGGCAAAGAGTCTAGTTTCTAAATGAAGCACCCAAAGTTACCCGTCCCCTCGTGGGTAAAAGTCCATCCAAATGGGATTGGTCCAGAACAAGGCCCCAAAGCCTGCCACAAGTCTAAAGCATCTTCCAGTGGGGACCCCCAGAAAAGAGTCAGAAACAACCAAACAAGCCCGGAAGGAAAAGAGCAAAATCAACATCAAGATAAAAGCTGCCATTGTCACCTCCCCATGGGTCTCACCGACATCTGTGTCACCCCGTCCACGACCAAAAGACAAGCGCAGTTTCTTCACGTGTCTCTAGGCTCCATGTGCCTTCTCCAGGTCTCCTGGCTCCATCCTGCTTCCTTTCTCAGTCTCTTCTTGCAGCTTCTTCTCTTGCTGCTCAGCTCCACCCTCCCTTGGGTGGGGCAGGGAACCTCCCCCTTTCCTGGGGACCACCCTGTTGCAATCAGAGATACACATGTCTATCCCCTTACTGTATTAAAAATAAATATTCACAAACTTTAGTCATCACAAATTGTCTTTACAAATACGTAAATATTCACAAGCAATGGATGTATGACTGTCTCACACGTGCAAAATCTGTATTTAGCGAAGGGGGATATCATTTGTACTGCAGGCAAATGAGGTGTCTAAACCCTAAAGAGGATCTCTTGGTGGCCTAGGGAACTCCTGTATATAGAATGTGGGTTAAAACTTTTCTTGGCTACTGTCCAGACTGGATCTACATTGAGGTCAGGCAGGCAATCACTGGAGCCTCCCCTGTGGGAGCCCAGCAGGATGGACTGGGTCTGCATCAGTGCCTGTGGCTGGCCTGGGGCTGCTTGCTCCATGAGCCTCTCTCTCTCTAGGCTCCTGCAGGGCAGGCCACCTAACCTGGTTCCATCCTGCACAGCCCTGGGCTCTTGTTTCAGTAGTACTTAATCTGGTGCTTGTGGAAGCTGCCACGCAGCCCCCCAAAATGGGGGAGTACAGTTACCTGAAGCAGGAGTAAGAAGGCCAAAAGTTATTAGTGAATATTAATCTGGCAGCAGTGAGCATCAAGAAAGATGATAGATTGGGGCTCAGGCTGAGAGAAACCAATAAGGAAGAGATCACAGTGGCTCAAGAATGAGATGAAAAACTGTAAGCAATGGTGGTTATACAAGATTGATAGAACAACCCAACTGGTAGAGGGAAAGAAGAATCTATTCCACTTGGTGACTAAATATGTAAGATGGTGAAGAGTCAAAGATGATACTGAAATTGCTTAAACTTCTTAGTGAGCAGAGATTGTGTCCATTTCATCTTGAATCCCAAGCCTTGAGTACAGGCGACATATTACATCTAGACTTAAAATGCATGCTAAGTAATCTGTTTTTCATGTTTGAAATGAGACTTACCAAAACTTCAAATTTCTATAGTTAATAATAATATTTACAGGTAAGGTGACTAATGGAGATTATGGAGGCAGAATCCCCCTTCTCCACCATCCTACTATTAGTAATAGTAATAGTACGCATTCTTAGCTTTGTCATTAAAAATGTTGAATGAAAAATTGTGATGGTATATCAGAAAGAGGAGGCTATTTTAGGGCCTCCTCAGTGGTGCAAGGGGTTAAGTCTCAGCACTATGAAGCTATCGGCAGTTAATGTAGCATAAGATTAATCCCCGGCCAGGGAGCTAACCCACATGGCACAGCACAACTCTCCTGTGTGGCCTGCTGCTCCCCTCAGCATTTTATTTCAGTAGATTTGCCTGTTCTGCTCCCTGCTCTGTCTCTGGTGAACCTTCTCACCCCCCACACCTCTGGCCTGCACCCCAGCTCTTGTATGCATAAATAAATAAAATAGGGCCTCCCCTGGTGGTGGAGAGGTTGAGCACTGGGCTGCGAAGCTGCCTGCAGCCTCTGCAGCACCAGTTCAATCCCTGGCCTCTGGAGAGGGTCCCACATGGCATGCAGACTTCTCCTGCCACACCTGCTGCTCCCCTCAGCCATGTATTTCATCCCTCTGCCAGTTCCCTGCTCTGGCTCTGGTGAATTCTCTCGCGCTTCTGACTGTACCCAGTGCTTGTATAAATAAATAAATAAATAAACAAACAAACAAACAAATAAATAAATAAATAAACAAATAAATATATCTTAAATAAATAAATAAAAATCTTTAAAAACAAAAGAGGAGGCTGTCTTACAAGGAAGATGATGGGTTTTGTTTTAAAGTTTAGCTGAGTTGTCATTTAGCTAGAAATGGCCAGAAGGCAGTTTAAAAAGCAAGGCTAGAGCTTTCAATTGGATTGCACTCAAAACGAGTGACACGGATTTATGCACTCACTTTTTCTTTGTCTCATTCACTCATTTATTCCTACACACTTTACTTCATTCCAAAAGGGATTTGAGGCAGCTCATAAAAATATTAATATTATCATTACATGAAAAATTCATTGGAAAATTTGGTTGGAGAGAGGATATGAATAGAAAAAGAAAATAGTGACAAGCACAATTTAGTCTGTCATTCTGTGTTGAACTATTATCAGTGGTGGGCCACAGCCTTGGTGAGTGGTCAAAGCAAAGAGGAAAACAGCTACAAACTTAACAGAGGATGGAGGGCAAACCAAAATCTGATGTTAAGCACAGATTTCTCCCTACAGTTCCCACAAAGGATATTTCCCATAACATCTACAAAGGATGCAATTATGTAATTATAAGAACATTTTCCACTGTACTAACTCTAGTAGAGAATTTCATAAAATCGTTTCTTATAATGTCACTCTGTGCATCCATTGGACAAAACAGTGCCTTAGAATATAATTTACTTTTGAAAATTATTATTTATTTATTGTCTCCATAAACTAACCCATATATAGTTTTATTGAACATTCTTGGCTTTTTTTTTGTTCAACAAAGGAAATTTTTTCTGGTCTTCCTATAAAGTAGTTTCTTTTCTTTTTGTATATAAATATAACCATTTGGAGAGTGATTTGAAAGTGATTGCAGAGTTGAATACATTCATATGGTCACAATTTCACTTTGAAGGCTAGACCTTATAAAAATTTTCACATATATGTACCATGGAGGTGAGCATAAACTTATTTATTGCCACATTGGTTGTATTAGAAGAATTGTATGTAATCAATTGACCTTTCCATTTAAGGTTTTCTAATTAAACTGAATAATTACCTAGAAATTTACCATATATACCTTAAAATAAATTATATAGGGGCCTCCCTGGTGGCACAAGGGATTAAGCACCACACTATGAAGCAATCTGCAGTCTCTGCAGCACAAGTTCGATCCCTGGCCAGCCAGGGAGCAGCCCACATGGTGCTGCAGACCTCTCCTGACTCTCCCACTGCTGCCCTCAGCAGTGTACTTTGGTCATTCTGCCTGTTCTGTTCCCCACTCTGTCTCTGGTGAATCCTCTCACCCACCCCCATCCCTGCATCTCTGGCCTGTACCCCAGGTCTTGTATGCATAAATAAATCAATCTTTAAAAATAAATAAATAAATTGTGTGTGTGTGTGTGTGTGTGTGTATCTCAGCATTAAACAATCTGGAAACTTAAAACTAAAAGAGAAAAATTCCAAAAATGTACATACTGCATGATACTATTTATATGTGTTTAAAACACAAAAAGCAGCATTATATATTATTTACAGATATGTGAGTACGTAGTAAAAATAGATATGGACACTTGCTTCACATAATGTTTACCTTTACAAAGAATAAATGGGATGGATTGTGAATTTGACTTTACTGGCAATCCATAATTCTTTCTGCCTCAAGGAAAAAAAATAGAATTCATAGTATAGATATAGTAGTAAGTACATTATATATATTTAAAATCATTCCAAAATAAAAATATAGAAAGTATCATAAGCTATTTAGATATTAATGACTTTTCTCAAAATATTCATAGTCATATTTTATCTGAAGAAATATAAATTTATGCTAAACCTTTTATAGGTGTTTATGAGATTGTTGCTATAGGTAGTCCACACTAAAGTTTAATAAGCTGAATTAATTATTTGAAAGGACCACAATTACATGATCTTTTCTATGAATTCAGAAATATCCAGGAATTCAGACTCTGGTCTGACAAAGTGCAAGGGCCTGTTTGTTATTTGTAATTACTGAAATATTTATGTCTTATGTTAAACTTTTGGATGAGAAGCTAAAATAAGTTCACATTAAATAACTGGGGATATTAACAGATCACGTTTTACAATGTGACTTTTAAAAAATATACCCAGTTTTGTGTTCAGTTTGTAGGTCACACTCAGGTTTATGGGGCCATACCCCATGTGGAAGATTATGGTTAATACATATTATGAGACACGTTGATCATTTTGAGTGGCTCATTGGGGGCGGTCTACAGGCAAAAGGGCCATTGAACTATGGCCTGAGAGAAGGGCTGGTGCAAAAAGAATTAGAGTGTGTGAGAAAAGGAACACTGATAATAATATAATCCAACAAGCAATACACATCTAAATATGAGAAGGCTTACTACCAAGGACAGAATGCAGGGGAAAAAAATTGGATTCAAAGGAGAACCAGAGTTCAGCACAATACACAGTACCTTTTAACTTACAGCACCCCAAAATGGAAAGCGCCCTGATAACAGGAAGCTGGCTTCTGCTCAACCAAGAGCATTTTAAAGTAGAATTCTGTCATGGCCGAACTGGATTCTCTCTGAATATTATATAGATATAGATATAAATAGAGATAGAAATAGAGAAATAGAGATATGTAAATAGATATATTCATATACAAGGCAACATTTTAAATAAGGATTGTTTCAGCTCTTTGCTATACTTGAAACATGCTTTCCAGAAATGAGATCAGTTTCTAAGATATTCACATAGGATCGTTTAGCATTATTAAAAAATCTTTGAATTTTACTTACTGGGAAAACAAAAATCCCATGAGAGTATATAAATACAGAAGCATGGAACACTGGATGTAGAATGGATTTCCCTTTAGAAATGAGGACAGGATTTTCAGTGTTTCCTGTAGCACTAAGGTTCACAATGGGAAGAGCATTGTTACTTGGCAACCACCCCTAGTTCTTTCCAGCCACTTAGATGAGTCTTAGACTGCATTAATCTCTAGTCAATGACAATGACAGCAATAAACTTCCATGAAGTCACCTACTGCACGACCCATGACTGCATACATCTCTATCCCTGACAGACATCCTTGGTGAATCCTATTCCTGCATCATGTACAATTTCCAGTTTTCCTCCCCAACTTCACAGCAACTTCTGGCTATTGCATACATGCTCACACCAGTGTCTCTAATGGGTAAACCTCAGTCTTTCCCCCATCTATAATCCATTATGGTTCCCAAACTGTAGAGAAAGAGAAGTTCATTCACAACTGGCTACATAAGAATCCTGTCCTACCAACCTGCCATCCTGAACTAAGGTTGAGACCAGAATCTTCCATATCAGTGTCAGCCTGATGACTCAAGAGGCCATATAACTAGACCCTTGATTGACCATAATCAAATGGGACAGTCAGATCCACTTTGCTGAACATAGTCATGAGGTTTACACTTTCTTCCATTCTTAGAAATGAAAAACTTATCTTACTTACGGTCTAAGTGTGGACATACAGTAATTTACCGTTAACTGAAATCTAAGGCTAATCCAACTTCCTTTTATTAGAATGGCAAGCAGGAATCATGTATTTACAAAATAATAATGGAAATAGAGCATCCTATTTGAAACAGCATGATAAGATTTTTTTCAATTTGTGACTTTTTTGGAATTTTCAGGACACTACATAATTAGCAAAGTATTTACTGTATATTTGGTAATTAATTCACTGTCCCTCAGCTTTCTTTTCAGTGTTTCAGATGTAAATAATATCTGCTTTTTAGCAAACACTATGAACAAGTTAAGAATTAATGCTTTATTATAATGTTTTAGAAGACTTACTAGTATGTGTACCTCTCTGATACAGTCAGGATCTAATAATCTGACCCATTAATCAGAAAAGTTCATGCTTTATGCATAAAACTGTTTCAGGGCCTCCCTGCTGGTGTAGTGGGTTGAGCGCAGTGCTGTGAAGCTCTTCGCAGCCTCTGCAGTGCGGGTGCAATCCCAGGCCGGTCAGGGAGATACCCACATGGCGTGGCAGACCTTTCCTGTCTCGCCCGCTGTTCCCCTCAGCAGTGTTTCCAGTCGTCTGCCTGTTCTGCTCCTCTCTGTCTCTGGTGAATCCTTTCACCCTCCCGCACCTCTGTCCTGTACCCCAGTTCTTGTATGTATAAATAAATCTTTTAAAAAAAGAAAAAAAACTGTTTCAGAAATGTCAAAAGTATAATTCTTGCAAGGCCTGATTTTTAACTTGATTATATTGATATGGAATTAGTTGCTTATGAAGGGATTTTCAGTGTTGTCATTAACATTATAGGCATGTGTGCATGTGTGTTTTATTGAGAAGATATATCTTAACGTTTGTTGATCATTTTTTTAAGACAATTTCTTTTTTTTTAAGATTTATTTATTTATACAAGAACTGGGGTACAGGCCAGATGTGCGGGAGGGTGAGAGGATTCACCAGAGATAGAGTGGGGAACAGAACAGGCAGACTGACGAAACACACTGCTGAGGGGAGCAACGGGCAAGACAGGAGAGGTCTGCCGCACCATGTGGGATTCTTGCCGGCCGGCAGGGATCGAACCTGCACTGCAGAGCCTGCGGACAACCTCACGGTGCGACGCTCAACCGCCTGCGCCACCAGGGAGGCCCTTTTCTTGGTCATTTTATCTACCTGTGTTTGTTTATGAGAAGAAGAAAACAACTGGGTGAATTTTACAGAGAAGAGAAACACTATCTTTGATTCCCACACCTCTGGGCCAAGAGATTATGGAACTGTAGCAGAGTAGGTGGACCCTGACCTTTGGTTTCTCTTTCTTCTCCTTAGATTAAAAATCTCCTAAAATACATTTATGAACATTATATAATGTATATTCTATATTACACACATATAGCCATATGTGTATATTATATATACATATTTTATGTATTCTATTCTTTTCTATATAATATATGCTTATGTGTATATATATTTGTAATATACAAATATTATATGATATATAAATAAAAATATATATACAAAATGTACAAAACAAATGTTATACTTTATATATCATATGTGATATATAATATTTATTTTGCATTTTACTGTAGAATAAATGTAACATAAAAGGTTTCCATAAGTACGTTTGATTGCCTGCTGGTGACTGTAGTGGACTTGGTGGTTGCCTCCTGGGCATCTCATCTGCTCCACCACTTTCCCTCTGTGCAGCATCCATATTGTTTGAGTGACATTGATGTTTGACATTATTGATAATTAGTGATCTCTGTCTCCCTCACTTCCTTTCTCTCCAAAACTCTAAGAGTTAAAAATACCTATCATACAATAGGAGGGCAGAGAGTCTCTGCTGAAAGCACAGTTAAGGGGTAAATAGCAGCAGGTTCTCAGTGACACATTTCACCAGTACCTCACACTATCCCTAAAGCTTGATCTATATATTTTTTAATTTTGGGGGGCCAGTGCATTCTATGTCATCCATAGCAGTTTGAGTTGACTTTTCTATTGTTTGCAACCCAGTTTCCTAATGTGCATAGTAAATATTCAGAACACTTGAAAAAGGGAGAATGAGTGATATATTGAGTGTCTATACCTTATATTATTTTATCTCACAAAATGATAGATACTGTTTCCCCAGTTTTAGAGAGAAACAAACCAAGGAGCATAGAAACTAAGTATCTTGACTGCATCACAGTGGCTAAAGCAGAAATATAATCAGAATTGTCAGACAGCAAAGCCCATTTTCATTCTGTTAGACAAGCAGTTCCCAACCTGTTTCTCCTTTATCATACCTACCAGATGAGGTGTATATACTAAACACACTCCCATGGGCATACCTAGAACTTGTTGGAATTGCTGGCCTCACCCTGTAATTCAATCTTTTTTCTCAGCTACTCAGAAATTCTAAATACTCAGCTCATATTCAGACAAAAGTTAGAGTAGCCTGCTTATACGATATCCTTGTTATTTTTTGAATTTAAAATTACCCAAAAATGGGTCTCCCTGGTGGCCTAGGGGTTAATTCTCAGTGCTATCACCACTATGACCTGAGTTCCATCCCCAGCCAGGGAGCTGGCCCACATGGCACAGCAGACCTCTCCTGCCTCGCCCGCTGTTCCCCTCAGCAGTGTATTTTGGTAGATCTGCCTGTTCTGCTCCTCTTTGTCTCTGGTGAATCCTGTCACCCCTCCCCCCTCACCTCTGCCCTATATCCTAGTTCTTGTATGCATAAATGATCTTTATAAAATAAAATTACCCAAAACCCACTAAGACCTTCTGTAGCTTAACTAAGAATTACTTTTGACAGATTTCACTGATACGTTGCTCCATTTTTCCTATCCCCATGTTCCTATCCCCATCCAGTTCATTCTGGTTGTGAGTTTGCTACCTAAGAGTAGCCCGTGCACTCAGCATGGAACTACACTTCAAGAATTCCTCTTTGAGCGTGTTCCTAGTTCTCTCTTTGCCACATCAACCTTCCTCACGGATAGTGTATTTAAGGGATCAGAGTTAGGGGGTCAGAGACAAAAAAGTTCCTAAGCCTTAAATATACGTGTCCCTCTCTTTGCAACGCAATAGAAAATAGTGGTCAAATCTACAACTCCTTAGAGACCTGATGCTACCTCATGTCTTTTTAAAAAGTCCCAAATATTGAGTGATTATGAACATTAGGTGCCTCTTGTTCTATACCTTTCCACCTGCATTCAGCACATATTTCTCTACCAAATATTTTCCTAACATGTTTTATAGATTGATACTAACTTACCTATCTACTAACTTACCTATCTATCCTTGAAGCATCATTGGTACTAACTTACCTACCTATCTATTCTTTGTTTCATAAGTTTTTTTCTTCTGTACTTAGTTACTAGTAGCCGCCCTTTCCTTGTATTCCTAGTGCATAGCATCTTTCTTTCTTTAACACCATGTGGTAGCACTTCCCATGCATTGCAAGGTTCTAATGACATATTGTTTAATTCCCCAGACTAAGGTTTGTGCCTTCTAAGTCAAGTAGACTGACTTCTTCAAGGACAGAGATCACCATCTCTTTTGTATTCCCAGCCCACTGTCTGGGTAGAATGGGTGGCTTTCTTTTTTTTTTTTTTTTCCTGAGTGAAGTGGTAATGGGCCCACAGTGTCGTTGAGGTGCATTGACATAGAGGTGGTCTGAAGCAAACGACTGGCTGGTGTATATTTTCTCCCAGTACTCTGCTCAGGTCTGATTAGAGATGAACAAATTGAAGGGAATTAACCGGGCTCTGTACTGCTGAGCAACAGCGCCACTGCCTTCCTTTCCAGTGTGAGTGTTGCTCTCAGCTGTGCAAAATCCTGCTCCCTCCAGAGGAAGGGAAATCTGGATTGTCCCTCTGTGTCCAGCTTCCTGCCAAGTGCCATCAAGACTGCCCAACTCCTGCAGATGACAGTAATGAAGTAGGGACTTAATACACCTCACTTCAGCCTGTCTGGGCAAACACATTGTCAGTTAGAATATTCTTGTGCACCAGTACACACATTCTTTTGACTCACTTTGGCATCTGTTCTTTGGTTAAAGCTCCTGGTTTGATGCTTTCTTTCTTAAACTTGGCTCAAATTTGCCAGCAGCTTGATTCAACTTTTATTTATTTGTGGCATCCATGAGAAATTAGATGATCATCTAACATTCTAATGCTGATCATAACCTTTTAGCCAAGGTTAAGGACAGCTTCGTGATACCAGGAGGTGACATCTAGGCCTGGCAGAGAGACAAAGCTACTCACCTCTGCCAAGACTGTGATCTGATTCTGCCAAGCATACCTTGTTCAATCCCCAAAACTGCTGCTTTGTGCTTTCATGATCCAGTCAGAATATAACATCTATATTTGTACTGAAGTCCCAAGAGGGGAAAACTGCATTATAATGAATGTGTGCTTTGCTAGCTACAGCATAATAAGCATGATACTATAATTATCTGTGTTTTCATAGAACAAGGAAGCTAAACATTTTAAGAATTAGTGTTCCTGGCAGACAGGCTCAGCATTTTGCATTTGTTTTCTGATGATTCATTGCCTTGTAGTGTGTGTGTTTGTATCAGCATTTCAACAAAGCCTGGATGAGAACCATATTGCAAATACTTTTGTATGTGAATGTGATTAGAAATCAGTATGGTTGCAATTACTGTTTGATCTGGTTATGACTTTCAATTCTACTCTACTAGGAATTTTGGGTCTTCCTCATAGGAAATTGATTAAGGTAACCAAGACTCTGGTAAATACCCCTAAGTGCTTTGGAGTCTCCTGCTCATTCTAGATAGAGCACACAAGTTGACTGAAACAGTGAGATTTGAGGGACCATATATGAAAAAGTCTGCTCCATCTCCCATATCATTGTCAGGTTTGTTGATTTACATTCTAGCATTGGTGAGTCAATATTTGGGATCTAAAAGATATTATCTCTTAGAATATTCATTTGCTTATTTACTTGACAAATGCTCAGCATCGATTCTGTGTTACTCATTTTCTAGACTCTGTGGATATATCAATTGACAAACAAAAATCTCTGACATTGGGGGGAGGGATAAATGAAATAAATACATAAAATATATAATTTGTAATGATGATAACTATCATAGATGACAAGAAAAGAGGAAATAAAGAGGAATGTGGGAAGAGACATGCCTATAATTTACAACTTTTTCAGAAAAGACTCCATAAAAATGTGACTTTAAATAAGCACTCTATTAAAGAGTGATTGTCTCAATGGAAAATATGTAAAAGTTGGTATTTTAATAAGTAAGAACTGAAGCTATTAACAGTTGATATCTTCCTGGAGATTATCTTACAGCTTGGTCCAGATACAGTGGAACAAGTTGGACAGATTGGATTGGAACTCCATAGGGTGATACCCAGAAAGTATTCTACTTTGTAATTTGTCTTGGAGCCACATTGGTTCCATGGCGGGGGTCCTTATGTGGTCATATTCTGATCTTACTCCCAACCCAGCATTTCAGGATCCTTGAAGTGGGACACTCATTCTTTGAGGGAAAGAATTACATTTGGGAGACAGAGTTCTCTCTCTCTCTCTCTCTCTCTCTCTCTCTCTCTCTCTCTCTCTCTCTCTCTCTCTCTCTCTTCTCTCTCTCTGAAACCCTAGAAGAGGTTTCTAGCTTACTTCCACTGCTTCTTTCCTTTGTAGATGATATTTCAGAAGCTTTTTGAACTTTTAAACCTGTCCCTTTCCCCTTGAGTGCTTGATCATTATTTGCATAGAGAGAAAACATCCTTATGTATAAACTGATAGCTCATATTATATTCACAGGAATGTTAATTATGCCTGGATCTTTTAAGTTTTTTTTTTCTTTCTGAATTCTGAGTAAACATAACTATTCCACCATGGATTATAGAAAGCAACATTTTGTTAATAGTTACTGTGCAATGACATGCAGTCTTGCAAGTTATTAGACATGAAAGAAAGTAAGCATACTGAAATTGAGAACTGGAATGTGGGTCCATAGAAACTCTGCAAGTCCCTGGAGGTGATTGTCCCTGACTTTAGGTGCATCATGTCACCATGGCAACTTCATGAAAAGGAGAAGGGTAGGCTGAATTTTGCTCAGCTACTGATTTTCTTGCCTTGGATCTGGCACTCTATTAGCATCCTGGTCATGAAATGAAAGTTTAGTTCCAATATGTATATTTCAGTGAAGGTGCACAGAAAATCTGGTTCTCATCTAAACAGCAACCATATGTGGAGACAGTTGTTTCTTCCTTGAAAGGTTAGTGAGAACCAGGTTAGGTGGTATGGAACCTTTGTAAAATCCTAGCTAACAGGGTAGGATTTGTGAAATCCTAGCCAAAATAGAAGTATCTGTTATACCAGTATTCTGAGGAGCAGCAGCATTAACAAATGAAAATTCTGCTAAATTGTTTTAGAAATAGAAATGTTTGGGTCCCACCTCAGATTATAGTTAGATGCTTGCTAATAGAACCGATCCCCCTCTGGACTGACTCTGTTATGCAACTTCTATTTTGCAGCAGTGCCGATATGAATGAAATTATGAATGCACTCACCCATTATTCATTTGGTAGTTGGAAAGAGTGTAACTTTGATCATAATTAAATGTATTTTTTCAGTCCCCTCTAAAACCAACACAGGACAATTCCCAAACGTGAACTGTAAAAGTCATCATCTACATCTTATCATAATAGCTTGGCACCGTGGTTTTCATACTTTAGCATGCGTCAAAGTTGCCTGGAAGCTTGCTAAAATGGAGAGTTGATTCATGCCCCCCACTCCGACTTCTCCTGTGTAAATCTGAGGTGGGACCCAAACATTTCTATTTCTAAAATAATTTAACAGAATTTTCATTTGTTAATGCTGCTGCTTCTCAGAATACTGTTCTAACAGATACTTCTATTTTCCACATGGTTGCTGTGCCCTATCAGGGAAATGCTTCTTTCTTCATGGCAGAAATGTAATAACACTTCATTTATTGCTTTTTCTGGTATATTTTCTAAAAAGAACACAAATGGTCCCAAAGGAAGTATTTATAAGCAGCTCCTTGTGAAAACATAGCTAGAAAAATAACACTCTACCCTTTGCAGATATATATTGGAATTCAAATTAATTTGTGTGCATTCTTTGTTTATGAGTAACATTATTTATGAAACATGGAATTGGACTGTCTTTGTGGTGTCATTACGACCATTCAGTTCAGCACTCAGTGAATCCAGTTTGCATTCCAAATTGATGGAGTTAACAGATAAGCACTGAATTTAATCCATATACTCTTCATCTTTTTGCAGTAATAGCAACATATGTTGCCATACATATGACACCAAGGTCATAAACACATATATGTTATATGTGTCATATAGTATATATACATATATAGACATATAAACACACATGTATGTATCTTTAATCTTATATATGTGTATATCTTTAAGTTCCCTTATATATGCATTAAAATTTTCAAGAAAATGGCCCTGACAGTTTTTGGAGCATAATTATATGTGAAACCATTAAGGGTAATATTTTTTTCACATTTTATTTAAATTTTATTTTTTATATTCCCCATACAATTACAACCCTCTTATTTTGACCCCAAGCCCTCCTTTCCCCGCCTCCCAACCCCCATAGAGTGTCTCTGGTTCATAGTTGTTTGTTGATTTTGATATTTTCTTCTTATAGTTATTATTTTCCTGGTCCCTTATTTAAGTTTTCTAGATTCCTGCTATGAGTGAGACCATCCGGTATTTTTCTTTTTCTTTCTGGCTTATTTCGCTGAGCATGATCCCTTCCAGCACCATCCATGTTGCTGCAAATTGCATGTGTTTATCTTTTTTGAATGCTCAGTAATATTCCATGGTATATATGTACCACATCTTCTTGATCCAGTCATCTATTTTTGGGCATTTGGGTTGTTTCCAAAGCTTAGCTATTGTAAACAGTGCTGCTATAAACATAGGGGTGCAGGTGCTCTTTGGAATTGATGTTTCTGTGTCCTTTGGGTAAATACCTAGGAGTGGGATTGCTGGATCATATGGAAGCTCTATGTTTAGTAGGTCAAGAAATCTCCACACAGCTCTCCATAGTGGTTGGACCAGTTTGCACTCCCACCAACATTGCAGGAGAGTTCCTTTTTCTCCACACCCTCGCCAACATTTGTTGTTGCTAGTTTTTTTAATATGTGCCATTCTCACTGGTGTAAGATGGTATCTCATGGTAGTTTTGATTTGCATTTCCCTGATGACAAGTGATGTTGAACATTTTTTCATATGCCTGTTGGCCATTTGCATTTCATATTCAGAGAAGTTTCTTTTTAGCTCTTCTGCCCATTTTTGGACTGGATTATTTTCTTTGTTTTTGTTGAGTCTCATCAGCTCTTTGTAGATTTTTGTGATCAGTCCTTTATCATTAGTGTTGTGTGCAAAAATGTTCTCCCAGTTGGTGGGGTTTCTCTTTGTTATTGTTATTGTTTATTTTGCTGTATAGAAGCTCTTTAATTTGATGTAGTCCCAGCTGTTTATCTTTGCCTTCACTATCACTGCTTTGGGTGATATGTCTGTAAAGATGTCTCGATGTGCATACCATGTAGTGTTTTGCCTATATTTCTTTCTATGTATTTTATGGTTTCAGGTCTTATTTCTAGTTCTTTAATCCATTTTGAGTTGGTTTTTGTGCATGGTGTGAGGTTGTGGTCAAGCTTCATTCTTTGGCATGTAGTGACCCAGTTTTCCCAGCACCATTTATTGAACAAACTTTCTTTGCTCCAATGCATATTTTTTGCCCTTTTGTCAAAGATTAGTTGACCATAAAGCTGTGGATTTATTTCTGGATTTTCTATTCTATGCCATTGGTCTGTGTGTCTATTCTTATTCCAATACCATGCAGTTTTGATGATTATGGCTTTGTAGTATAGTTTGAAGTCTGGGAGTGTGATGCCTCCATTCCCCTTTTTTTTTTTTTTCAGGAGAGCTTTGGCTATTTGGGGTTTTTGGTGATTCCATATGAATTTCATCAATAATTGTTCTATTTCTTTGAAGAATGACATTGAAATTTTTATTGAAATAGTATTGAATCTGTATATTGCTTTTGGTTGGATGGCCATTTTAATAATGTTTATTCTTCCAATCCATGAGCAGGGGATGTCTTTCCATTCCTTTGTGTCTTCTTCTATTTCTTTTAACAGTGCATTATAATTTTCTCTGTATAGATCCTTTACCTCTTTTGTTAGATTTATTCCCAAGTATTTGATTTTTTTTTTTGTTTCTGTAATAAAAGGGAAGGTTTTTTTGATTTCTTCTTCTTCAGATTTATTGTTTGTGTATAGGAAGGCTACTGACTTTTGCGTGTTGATTTTGTATCCTGCCACTTTACTGAACTGATTGATTAGTTGAATTAGTTTTTCTGTGGCGTTTTTGGGTTTCTCTGTGTATATTATCATATCATCTGCAAATAGTGATAGCTTGACTTTGTCTTTTCCTATTTGGATTCCTTGTGTGTCTTTCTCTTCTCCAAGCATCTTTTCTGACCATGAAGGCATCAAACTAGAAATAAACCATAAAAAGAAGGCAAGGAACTCTCCTACCTCATGGAGATTGAAACCCACACAACTGGAAGACCACTGGACTAACAAGGAGATCAAAGAAGAAATTAAAAAATTCTTCGAATTGAATGACAAGGAGGACACTAATTTCCTAAATGTACGGGATGCAGCAAAAGCAGTAATAAGAGGAAAATATATAGCTATAGAGGCTCACATCAAGAAACAAGAAAGAACTCAAAGAAACAACTTAATCTTGAAGCTCAAAGAACTAGAAAAAGAACAACAAAAAGACACCAAAACCAGTAGGAGAAAAGAAATAATAAAAACCAAAGCAGAAATAAATGAAATAGAAACTAAAAAAGCAATCCTAATGATCAATGAAACCAAGAGCTGGTTCTTCGAAAAAATAAATAAAATAGACAAACCCCTAGCCAGGCTCACAATGGAAAAAAGGGAGAAAGCACAAATAAACAGGATCACAAATGAAAGAGGAGAAATCACAACAGACACAGCAGAAATCAAAAGAATAATCAGAAACTACTATGAACAGTTATATAGAAACAAGTTCAACAATCTAGAAGAGATGGACAAATTCCTACAACTTTATAATCACCCAAAGCTAGATAAAGAAGAAATAGAACACCTAAACAGACCAATTACAAGCAGCGAAATTGAAATGGTAATCAAAAACCTTCCCCAAAACAAAAGCCCAGGACCTGATGGATTTACAAATGAATTCTACCAAACATTCAGAAACGAATTAGAGCCTATCCTTCACAAACTCTTCCAAAAAATTGAGTAGGAAGAGATAATACCAAACACGTTCTATGAAGCCAACATTACACTAATACCAAAACCGAACAAGGACAACACAAAAAAAGAAAACTACAGGCCAATCTCGCTAATGAACACTGATGCAAAAATCCTCAATAAAATTTTAGCTATCAGAATCCAACAATGTATTCATAAGATAATTCACCATGACCAAGTAGGATTCATTCCAGGGACACAAAGATGGTTCAACATCCAAAAATCAATCAACGTTATCCAACACATCAACAAAAAGAAATATAAAAACCATATGATAATATCAATAGATACCGAGAAAGCTTTCAACAAAGTACAACACCCATTCATGATAAAAGCCCTTGAAATTCTTGGGATACAAGGAACATACCTCAACATCATAAAGGCCATCTATGACAAGCCCACAGCCAGTATCATTCTCAATGGCGAAAAGCTGAAAGCATTTCCATTAAAATCTGGAACAAGACAAGGATGTCCACTCTCACCACTGCTTTTCAACATAATACTGGAAGTCCTAGCCAGAGCAATAAGGGTAATATTTTTAATAGTAAAATTCATTTAAACATAAATTTATCATGAAAGTGATTTTCAAAAACAAAACTGCGAACTCCCATGATGCTAAGCCTCCACCTGAAGAGCTGAAAGGTAGCCTGGCCCAGAGACTTTCTCTATTAGACCTGGAAAAAATATTTTATGGCAAGTACATGGAGGATAGTTACTGACCCCCTATTATGTTCATTCCAGGCATTAATTTAACACTGACGCGAATATATCCACTGTATCTCACAGAGAGACAGAACCTAATCAGTTTTATTTATTCAATTGTATTTGCTTTTACTACATTCTCTGTAGAAATTGGGTAAGGAACCCAGGCGAACAACAGTGGGTGTTTTCTGATGTTCCAGGTTTTTGGTCCCTGGACACATGTATGAAGCCCTAGAGAAACATGACAGGAACCATTTTGGGGAGCCAGAAGTTTGTCTTTGCAAGATCCTGTAATACCCTTTTGAAACTGTTGCTACATTTTCTTCTCTCAAGAATTAAATTGTTTTGGACCTCCCTGGTGGTGCCAGTGGGTTGAGCACAGCACTGTGAAGCTGTACATAGCCTCTGTAGAGTGGGTTCGATTCCCAGCTGGCCAGGAAGATTCCCACATGGTGTGGCAGACCTCTCCTGTCTTGCCCTCTGTTCCCCTCACCAGTGCTTTTGGTCTGTCTGCCTGTTCTGCTCCCCGCTCTGTCTCTGGTGAATCCTCTCACCTTCCCACACCTCTGGCCTGTACCCCAGCTATTGTATAAATAAAAAATAAATCTTTAAGAAAAAGAATTACATTGTTTGAACAAATGAAGTCATCATGGTTTAGAGAGATTATATGCCCAGATTCTCTTAAATTATATAGAAATACTGACAGTAAACTTTCATTCATTTACATTTCAGCAATATTTCTGGCACTTATGAGGAAGAACTGTGATTTGTTGACTCATTTCAGTATCACTGAGCTTCTTGCCTTACCATCAAGTTCTGCACCTACAGATCCAGATGACAGCAGCAATCATCAGGACTGAGGCCCATCTCCTTGGGAGCAAGGGCATAAGCACATGACAACACATATTCAAATATTGGTCTTTTGCACTAGGCACTGAAACAATTCATGAAAGAGAAAGAAAAGATGGAGAATTGTTTTATGACTTTACTTTGGAATAAATTCTGGGTGCAGCATATTTTAAATGAGGACAAAATGTTAATCTGTCCTGGCAATTAGACTTCAATAGAACTCATTATATAATCAGTCATTGTTTAACCATGCAAGTGCTGTGCCAGGATTTCTGATTAGGTGAGGCCCAGGGGCAACAATCTAGTTGGAAGGAGGAGCTCATGGACTTGTTTTGAAGTTGTAAACATACTCAAGTAAATGCAATGATATTACTTAAACAATGCCTGCACGAATTTTTAAAAGACTCCTTTGTTTACATTTTATGTAATATTTTTTCTTCTTACCTGGTGGTTGAGCAATGAAACCAGCAAAAATTCTTGGAATCTAGAGCATCTCTTCTAAAGCATCTCACTCTTAGTGCTGATACCTCCACCTTATAAGGTTCTTAGGATGTTTTTAAGGTGCCACAAGTGATAAAAATGGTTTCAATTCGAAGCATATTCTCCAGTCTCAATTTCTAGGAAGATTCTCCATTTCTCAGTTTGACATCATTACCCCAACCACCTCTGTCTAACTGCATCTTGTTTGACCTCATAGTAATGCTCTAATTTATTCCATCCTTTTTTTTTTTTTTTTTTTTGGTCTTTTTAGTTTTCACCCAATGGTTCTCCATCAGTTATTTCTCTGATTATCAGTGTCTTGTTTCATACAGACTGGTTATGACTTCTTAGGAATCTCAGAAAATAAATCCTTGGCCTCCCCTGGTGGCACAGGCAGTTGAGCGCAGTGCTGTGAAGCTGTCAGCAGCCTCTGCAGCGCAAGTTCCATCCCAGCCAGCCGGCTGGCGAGGGTCCCACATGGCGCGGCAGACCTCTCCTGACTTGCCCGCTGCTCCCCTCAGCAGTGTATTTTGTCAGTCTGCCTGTTCTGTTCCCTGCTCTGTCTCTGGTGAATCTGCTCACCCTCCCACGCATCTGGCCTGTGCCCTGGTTCTTGTATAAATAAATAAATCTTTAAAAAAAAAAGAAATCCAGTTTGAAAACATGCAAGAGCCTAGTCACATACAAAGTGCAACTGGTGACTTTTAAAGTTGATGTCTGCTTTCTGGGCCACTTTGATTAAGTCAGTTTTGAAAGCTGCTGTTGTGGAACTTTGGGCAGAAAAATTTTCATTTTTCTCATGTAACCTCCTAGAAAGACAGCCGTGTCATCTCTGTGCCTGGACTCACAGAGATACCAACTGTGATTACAGTCCAGCCTCCCCAGAGCCCTGCGTCTCTGACAGGAACTTCTTCCCCTGACAGAAAGCAGGTGTCTCAGCCCAGAGACAATGGGCAGGAAACAGACCAGAGGAAATTTGAGAAAGAGTAGGTCTGGCTTGATCACTAAATATGCCACTGGTAAGGTAGTTCTCATCATGAAGTAGTTTTTTATTGTTACCTTTTTTTCCTTACAAAATAAATCTGAACTAGTGCTCCAAAAGGAAGTAGATTCATAAAATTCACATTAGAAAATTGATTCTTGTTAGAGGTCATGTTATAGGAGCATTTTTCTACTAGTGACAAATTCCAAATATTCCATAGCACTACATATAATTTCAATCTTTGTGATCTTACTGTTACTTGAATTTACTGCTGGTTTCTGTATGCCATTAGTATGTTCTGTACATTACAAAGCACTTTTTCTACTGTTGTTCCTACTACTTTGAATCTGAGTGGATCACTATTTACATTAATTTTGGGAAATTGAACTAATACAGGTCCATTGAAGTAGATGATGAAATATGCAATAGCATCTTCCTTATCTCTTTATCTCCTTACCCTCTTTTTAAATGTGTGTCAATGGATGAACACATACACACACACACACACACACACACACACACACACACACACACTAGATTACTATTAAATTTCTAAAGTTGCAGTTCCTGTCATTTGTATCTACAAATCTGGAATCTAATGCCAATGTGACTCTAAAACCTTTGACATAATTTCCCTCTTCCCATCCTTGCCTCCAAATAATAATAGCCCCCCTCCCCACCCAATGTTCAGAACTGCCTTAATGATGTAGTTTCTTAGAGTAATTGTTATTCATTTTGCCGGCTCCTTGGTTGGAAGAGAGAAACTTTTATCTGGAAAGTTTTGCTCTTAAACTTTGAAAGATTTTATTAAATTACTTTGTTTTCTTTGTTGTTACATTGGGAAATTATATTATTTCGATATTGTAACACTCATTCTTTTTCTCCTACTGTCCTATTCCTAATTCTATTTTCTGATGTTTTTTTCCTCAGGTTCATCTTATTTATTTCTGTTACTGCTATATTTTTAATTTCTGAAAGTTGTTTTTTGTGTTTCTAGATTTTTTTTTTTCATATTGCTTTATAAATGTGGTCTTATTCTGTCTAAGAATATAAACGATAGGTTTGGGGTTGTTTCATGTTGTTGTGGAATTTTTTTTTCCCTCTCTGCACAGTTTCTTTCTAATGAGTTGATTTAAAAATAAATTTGTTGTCTTCCCCGTTAAAGGTGTGCTATGCTTGACTGCTCAGATTTAAGATTTAACACAAAGCTCCCTGTATGTGGGTGGAACTTGCTGCCTGGGAGTTTTATTGTAATCTGTCTGGACTGTTTCCCTGGAGAAAGACCCAACTGGCAGCACTGCTAGATCTTTTTCATTTAATCTGGTCAAATCTCTTAAAGAAGCCCTTCCCAGAAAGTGAAAATCATACTCCAAGTTTTCAAAGCCCCCACTTGGGAAGGCAGCTGAAGAAATGTAGTTTGTAATATCCAGTTTGTAGATATGCACATCACCATCTGCTTTTCCTTATTGGAACTTTACTCCTAATTAGGCTTTGAACTACTTAGTCTAAATTCTCCCTGTATCATCATCTGCAAAGGGCAAATGATTCATCTTTTGCCAGAACTGAGAACAGGCAGTCATTCTGCTTCATGGAGTACGAGAGGGGACCTAGACCTAACCTAATTTTTTATTTATTTATTTATTTTTTTAGAGGCATGTTTTATTTATTTATTTGTTTGTTTGTTTGTTTATACATGCACTGGGTAAAGTCAGAAGCGCGGGAGGGTGAGAGAATTCACCAGAGCCAGAGCTGGGAGCAGAGCAGGCAGAAGGACCGAAGTACACTGCTGAGGGGAGCAGCGGGCAGCAGGAGAGGTCTGCGCGCCATGCGGGACCCTCCTCTGGTGGCCGGGGAGCAGCCGGGGATCGAACCGGCGCTGTAGAGGCCGTGGGCAGCTTCGCAACCCAGCGCTCAACCGCTGCGCCACCGGGGAGGCCCTAACTGTTTTAATTTTAAATTACTTTTAACATATTTAAAGTGTAACCAGTGGCTGAAGCCAAAAGGCTGTTACAGGTGGGACCCTCTGGATGAGGTTGCTGGTGAGAATAGATAGCCCCAGGGAAAATGCTAAAAATGTATTGCATTTTGGGGTGGGGCAAGTGATAAGAAATATAAGGGACTGCAGAAGGGGGTATGGATTCGTTCAGTCTTCAGAATTCAGTGTTTCAGGATTCAGAATTTGGGGTCAGCAGATTTCGACCCCTACCTCATCAATCTTCTAGAAAACTGTTGTAGGCCTCTGAAGGTGGAGACCTCCAGCAGCCAACTTCAAAGAAGAAAAGTTCAGAGGCTTTGCAACTAGCCAAGTGACTGAAACTGTTCCCAGGTTTGCTGCTGTTACAATCTGGCAAGGAAGGCGAAGACCCAGAGCTGGGCACCTGGCTGACCTGTGTGAGTGTAGCCGTTTGTTGGGACGTTCAGCTGCTGCAGCTGCTATCTTGAGTGTCGCTTGTGTGGTGCTGTGCTGATGCTCCTGGCAGCTCCAGGAGCATCTCCTGTTGCTTCTTTTGCTGTCTTCATGAGTTGGAATCTGGCCTAGAGTCTAGGTCAGCAGTGGCAGGAAGACACCATCTTGGAATTGTGCAGGAGAGGAGCTCTGTATCCTTAGTGGTGGCAAGACGCCATCTTCTCTGCTTTTGTTTAGGACTGAAAAACACTAGACACTGCTTCAGGTGAGGTAAAGGCCATTTTTGGCCTCTTTGTTTTTCCCTGGTTTGTTAAATGAATCACATTGTTGTTGTTCCCTGAGGCTGAGTAGATTGCAATTGTGTGCATGGGTGACTACTCAGACAGTGACTGGTACACTATCTTGTCAGTGTCCTTCACCAGTTTTAGTGCCCCTTGTTGCCCTATATCAGAAGCACAAGGAAATATGTTAAAAAATTATATTGTGTATGCTGTTGCACCCACTGTCAATGTAAAAGTTCAGCATTGCTCAGGTATCCTTCCATGATTGTTACCTTCTTTATTTTTCTATATATTTTTCGTGTGTATCTATAACTAAACAGTGTATATTTTGCATGTTGTTACACATGTAAATTTTTTGCTCAACATTTACAGTCTTTCTATGAGGTACTTGAAGGAGTGATCTATTTAGCAAAAGGCATATATCAAAGAAGTCTTTATTTGTGGCTGTTTACCAAATTTCTTCTATAGGCAAACTTTCTATTGCCAGAGACTGCTGGTGATGCTACCAGTTTTTTTGTGTGTGTTTTTATTTGTTTGGTACCAATTTGTCACTTGCTCAATTTTACTAGCTTTGCAGGGGATTAGCCTTTCTTTAGTCCAACTTGCTCATCTATACCCCATTTAGTGTTCATAGAGATTTTAGAGACCAGCATCCCATTTAGTGTTCATAGTGATTTTAGAAGCCATTCATTTTCTTTTCATGCCCATTCTAGAAGTATCTTATAAGAGGGACTTCAATCTAGTGGATCATGCCTGAAGTTTCTGTATAAAATGGGGGTCAGAAGTGTCACTGAAAGGTGTCTCAATAGCTTTTATGTAACCTCTGTGAGAGACCTATAGGAGACTCATCAATCACATTGCAGACCACTGGGATAAGTGGAAGCATAGAGGGGATTCACACATGTATGCCCACAAATGCCCTGACTTTTCTTTTACATTGGTCTAGAATGTTATTACTCGATGGACACCATTTTCTGGAAAAAAAATTATTTTTAGTAAGCTTCAGATAAGTTCATTAATTTTATGTATTTTCTCAAAATTTTTGCCAATATGCAACATTTTTAGTACACAGGAAATGGAAAATATCAGAAGTTTACTTTCTTATGTGAAATGAAATAAACAAAAAAATTCACATGGAAAGCAACAAAGTGAGTCCAAGTTAAACAATTCTAACATTATGATGCATGTCTTCAATATGCAAAATTTCAAAATCTAATTGAAACATCGGTTATTTTTGTAAGAGAAAATCAACCATTTACAATATTCTTTTTTTTTTTACTAGTACAAAAATAAAACACAGAGTAAAATTTAAATGCATGAAATACGACATCAAAAAAAATATCCAGGGTGCCATTAAATAAAGGGAATGCTGCTAATAATATTTGTGTACATTTTCCAAGTTTTCTTCTTATTGACTACAATTAAAGAAATGAAATAAACAAGCTAAATGTAAATGATAGTTATTACTTTTGTGACTATAATAATGTTTGTTCACTATTGGAATTCCGAAAAATGCAGAAATACAGGATCTGAATAGGCATTTCTCTAAGAAGGCATACAAATAACCAGTAGAAACATGGGGAGAGAAAAATCATTTCTTATAAGTAGGAAAGAGGAAATCAAAGCAACAAAGGACTATTACCTTAAAACTGTTAGAAGGGGGCCTCCCCTGGTGACACAGGTGGTTGAGTGCAGTGCTGTGAAGCTGTCCGAAGCCTCTGGAGTGCCTGTTCAATCCCGGCTAGCCGGTGAGGGTCCCACATGGGACCTGCTGCTCCCCTCAGCAGTGTATTTTGTCAGTCTGTCTGTTCTGTTCCCTGCTCTGTCTCTGGTGAATCCTCTCACCCTCCCACGCATCTGGCCTGTACCATTGTTCTTGTATAAATAAATAAATGAATCTTTAAAAAAAAAAAAAAAAACTACTGGAAGGACTATCAGCACAAAGAAATGACTACACCCAGAGAATCCTGAGGCTTGGGTAAGAATGAACAACCCCTTGAACATCAGAAACCAACACAGACTGCATCAGATGGAACACAGATTAGATTCATGCTCCATTGGACAGGAGGTGGATGGAAAGAAATGTCAGGAGTATATGGTCCAGGGAAGGGTACACCAGACCAGTCAGGAACCCTGGGGATGAATGAGTAGAAAGGATGTGGAGATATACAATCTTGATCCAGGTGAAGTCCATGTAGAGGAGTTGTGGTACTTCACACAGGCTGGTATCCTAGTAAATAGGACAACAGAGAAGAAACACTAGACTACAGTTCATCTATCCCACCCCACAAGACTCATATTGACCTTATGAAGTACACTGATAGCAGACAGACTCCTGAGTCTCAGCTCTGGGACTGCAGAAAGGACAGATATCTACAGTGCCATAAACAGAACCAACCTCACTCCATAGCACATTTGGAACAGCAATTATTCCCATCCTCTGCCTCCCCTATCCTGCTGACACAGTGACTTCAAGAATGTACCTCAGGGCCTCCCAGGTGGCACAGCAGTTGAGCGCTGGGTTGTGAAGCTGCCCGCAGCCTCTGCAGCACCGGTTTGATCCCCAGCTGCTCCCCGGCCACCAGAGGAGGGTCCCACATGGCGCGCAGACCTCTCCTGCCGCCCACTGCTCCTCTCAGCAGTGTTCTTCGGTCCTTCTGCCTGCTCTGCTCCCCGCTCTGGCTCTGGTAAATTCTTTCACCCTCCTGTGCTTCTGGCTGTACCCAGTGCTTGTATAAATAAATAAATAAATAAATAAATAAATAAATAAATAAATAAATCTTAAAAAAAAAAAAAGAAAAGAGTGTACCTTAGTAACTAATGAGGCCAACAGAGGATTAAAAAAAAAAAAATCAACACATCCACAAAACCATGTGCTAAGATGGTAAAAGTAGTTCAACTCTGTAAATTACTAATCTAGATAATTTACAAAATGAAAATTTGAAGTAGAAAATTGGCAGATAAAAAAAGTATATATATATAATATATATATATGCAGATAAAAAAAGTATATATATATAATATGTATATTATATATATATTATATATATAGTATGTGGCATCCTGAAAACTCAAGGGAATCTGGCATCATTAGGAGTGAAGAACTCTTCAAAATCCAACCACAAATACATGGAATATTCTACCTCACTAAAACAAAGATAATGCAAAATTGCTATAATGAAGAAATTGAAAGAAATAAGATGAAAACACAAAAAGTCAAGTCAGTGTGATACAAGAGGACAGAGAAAAGCTAATCAAAGAATTACAACAAAACTCAGAAAAACAAATTATTGAACTCAGATATAAAATTAGTGAACAAAAAAGTAGAAATTGAAGCTTTATATTAAAAAAAAATAATAGATTTCGGATGTACGATTATCACAAATGAGATGAAAAGCACTAGAAAAGGCTATGAATTTCACTTTCTTATAGTTATTTATTTTCCTGGTCCCTTATTTAAGTTTTCTAGATTCCTGCTATGAGTGAGACCATCTGGTATTTTTCTTTTTCTTTTTGGCTTATTTCCAGAGACACTTTTTGGGGGGTGGGGGGCGGGAGGGGAGGGATTGGTGTCAGAATGGGGGGTTTGCAATTGTATGGGGGAATATAAAAATAAAATTTATTATTTAAAAAAATAAAAGAAAAAAAAAAAGAAAGGCTATGAAATCAGAATAGACCAAATGGAGGAAGAAATCAGTGAGCTCAAAGATAGTAATTTCCAAAGACTATGTAGAATAAGAGAGAAAAATAGATGCTTTTTTAAAAATGCACCATGATAACTATTAATTTCATTAGCAAAGTCAACATAAAGAATAGTATGAATACCATAAGGAGAAGAGTGAAAGAATGGGACAAAGAGTTTATTCAAGGAAATGATAGCAGGAAACTTTGCAAAACCAAGGCAATAATTGAATATATAAATTCATGAAGCCAGTGGAATCCCTGGTTATCTAAGTGCAATAAAACCTTCAGCAAGATACATAGTAGTGAAGCTATCAACATTCAAAATAAAGAAAGACTATTGCAGAGGGCCAGGGAAAGCATATTGAAGGTTGTCATTTGATGTATAAAGGGTAATTCATCTTCTTAGAACACATCAGCAGAAACCATGTATGGGGGCAAAAAACAAGTCTCAGTAAATTTATGAAGATAGAAATAATATCAGACATCTTCTTGAATCATCATGGTATGAAACTAAAAATCAAACCAAAGAAAATCAAGGGAAAGAGAACAATTTTATTGAGAATAATCAATGTTACTGAACAATTACTTGGTAAATGAGGAAATCAAAGGTGAAATCAAAGAATATCTGGAGATGAATAAAAATGAAGACACAATGTATCAGAACAATAAATCAGAAGACAAGGAGATGGAAAGGTATCCCTTGTCCATGGATTAGAATAATTAACTTCATTAAAATATCTATACAACCCAAAACTATATACAAATTCTGTGTAATTTTTATAAAAATCCCAATGGCATACTTCACAGAAATAGAACAAAAAAATATATAGACATATATTTGGAACTAAAGAGACCCTGAATGGCAATAACACTTATAAGAAAAAGAATAAAAGATGAAGGCATCATGCTCTCTCCTTTCAAATATGTTGACATGCTTCAAATGTGTTGACTTTGCTCCCTCCCTTGCAAAATTTGGATGCAAGATCTGAAACCATAAAATACATAGAAGAAAACATAGTTTATACATTCCTTGATAGCAAACTAGAGATGTTTGCTATCAAGCAAACTAGAGATGATAGCAAACTGGAGATCAAACATCTCCAGTTTGCTGTCAAACTGTGCAGACTCAACTCCAATGACAAGGAAAACAAAAGCAGAAATGAACAAATGGGACTACATCAAACTAAAGAGCCTCTGCAGAGAAAAAAAGAAAACTTGCATCAAAATTAAAAGACATCCTATTGAGGGCCTCCCCAGTGGCGCAGTGGTTGAGAGCTGGGTTGCGAAGCTGCCCGCAGCCTCTGCAGCGCTGGTTCAATCCCCGGCTGCTCCCCGGCCACAGGAGGAGAGACCCGCATGGCCTGCAGAACTCTCCTGCCGCCCGCTGCTCCCCTCAGCAGTGTACTTCGGTCCTTCTGCCTGCTCTGCTCTCCGCTCTGGCTCTGGTGAATTCTCTCACCCTCCCATGCTTCTGACTGTACCCAGTGCTTGTATAAATAAATAAATAAATCTTTAAAAATAAATAAATAAACAAATAAAATTGGAAAACTTACCTCATTTAAAATTTATTTAAAAAAAAGATATCCTATTGAATGGAAGAAGATAATCTTCATTACTTATTATTAGAAAAATGCAAATGAGATAGCACAGCTGTAATGTTATCGATAAAAAAAAAAAACAATGAGTGTTAGAGTGGATATAGAGAGAAGGGAACTCATATGCAGTGTTGGTGGGAATGTAAGTTGTACACCCATTATATAAATAGTTTGGGGATTCCTCATAAACTTAAAAATTGGAAATACGATGCAATTCAGTTATCTCATTCCTGGTTATAAACCAGAAAAATGCAAAAATGTTAATTCGAAGAGATATAGGCACCTCCATGCTTATTGCAGCATTATTTACAATAGCCAAGAACTGGAAAAACCTAAATGCTCACTGATTAACAAATGGGCAAAGGAGTTGTAGTTTATAAGCACAATGTATAACTTAAAAAAAAATATATGAAATCATCCTATTTACAATAACATGGATTGTTCTAGAAAGTATTGATGCTTAATGAAATAAGCTATACAGAGAGAGATAAAGGCTGCATGATTTCACTCATTTATGGTATATAGAGGAAACAAACAGATGAACTAAATAAAGTAAAAATAAACTTTTGGACTAGAAGACAAATTAATGATTACCACAAGAGATGAGTAAGGGGTGTGAATAAATCAAGAGAAAGAGAAAATGGTATAATGAGGGAAATAATTGAACTTTTAGCAGTGACCTTAATGTAGTATAATACACATGATAATTTTCAATGGTGCACAACTCAAACATATATAAGCTATAATGCAATGTTGCTTCAATAAAACAAAAAATAAGAAACAACAAGCATTGAAGAGACTGTAAAGAAAATGGAACCCTTGAGCAATGCTGGTAGGAATGTATACTGATGCAGCTACTATGGAAAACAGTATGGATTCCTTAAAAAATAAAAATAGAAATTCCACACAATCCAGTTAGTCCCCTTTTGGGCATTTGTTCAAAAAATACAAGCACACTAATTCAAAAAGATATATGTACTTCCACGTTCATTGCAGCATAATTTACAGTAACAAAGAGCTGGGAGCAACCAAGTGTCTACTGACAGGGAATCAGATAAAGATGATAAGAAATCCTGCCATTTGCAACAAAATGGATGGGCCTACAGGGTATAATGAGAGTGAAATAAGTCAGAAAGAGAAAGACAAATACTATGGGATTTAATTCATGTGTGGAAGGTAATAAAAAAATATCCACATGACTAAACAAATCAAAACAAGAGAAAGAATATAAAAACAAAATAGCTGTTACTAGAAAGGGGGAAGGAGTGGTTAAATAGAGTAAAGGTGGTCAATTGTATGGTGAAGCATGGAAACTAGATTTTTGGTGCTGAGCATAATGTAGTTTAAACAGATGTTGATTTATAATGTGGGTCACTTACGACCTGATGAGGTTATTGGAATTTGAAAGAAAAATTTAAGGCTGATGAAAAAAAGTTATATATATCAGTGCTCTTCTTGAGGTACAAAGCAAAACTATTCAGATATTTGAGAAGCAGGGACTCAAGGAAACAGACATAGAAATTGAAAAAGTAATGTATTGCAAATGTATGAGGAATATAAAAATAAAATTTATTAATTAAAAAAAAAAAAAGTAAAGTAATGTATTACAGTGCCTTTGCTCACTGAATTTCAATAAAACTCTCCCTTTCCCCAAGAAAGAAAATTTGGAAAATACAGAAATATTTAAACAATAAAGCTAAATCTAGAATCTGGCTTTTCATATACAACTATCCTGTACACTTCAAATATCAACAGTAATATAAGCCAACATTATCTCAACTAATAAAATCAAGTTAATGGAAGCTCCATTTGCTTTTTAAACAGACAACATAACTTATACCTCAAAAATAAAAAAATAGGGCCTCCCTGGTGGCGCTGCAGTTGAGCGCTAGGTTGCAAAGCTGCCCGCAACCTCTGCAGCGCCGGTTCGATCCCCGGCTGCTCCCAGGCTACCGGAGGAGGGTCCCGCATGGCGCGCAGACCTCTCCTGCCGCCTGCTGCTCCCCTCAGCAGTGTACTTTGGTCCTTCTGCCTGTTCTACTCCCCGCTCTGGCTCGGTGAATTCTCTCACCCTCCCGCACTTCTGACTGTACCCCAGTGCTTGTATAAATAAATAAATAAATCTTTTAATAAATAAATAAATAAATAAAAATAGAAAAATAATGGGACTAGTGCCTCCTGCCCTGGTGGTGCAGGCATTAAAGTCTCAGCACTATCAATCTATTGCCAGCCACTGTGGCATGAATTCCATTCCAGTCAGGGAGTTAACCCACATGGTGCAGCAGACCTCTCCTGTCTTGCCCACTGCTTCCCTCAGCAGTGTATTTCAGTAGGTCCACCTAGTTTGCTCCCCATTCTGTCTCTGGTGAATCCTTTCACTCCCCCCACCTCTTGCCCATACCCCTGTTCTTATATGCATAAATAAATAAAAATAAAACTTTAAAAATAAACTACTTTTTTTACAAACACATACAACACCCCCCCTTATTTTGCCCACAAAAGAAAGTTTCAGGGTGCCTCCCTGAAACACCTCTGACCTATACCCTGGTTCTTTAATAGATAAATAAGTAAAAACAAATCTTTTTTAAAAAGTAGAAAAAAAATGCTTCTTCACATACTCACTAATGCTGAATGTTGTTAGTCTTTATACATTTTGACACTGTAAGCATGAAAAAATAGTAATGTTTTTGAATATATATTTTCTTGAGCTTGAGTATTTATTCAAATCTGATTTTTTGCTTGCAAGGAGGCAGACTGCCTACTGTCTGACTTCTGTGTAGAAAAGCTGTTACATTGCCTGAATGCATCACCTCCAGGTCTTGTTCTATACCTACTTCTCATCTACATTAGGTCAGTTTATAACTTTTGAATTCATATCCATCTCAGAATTCAGAGGCAAAATTCAAGGAACCTTCCTCAGGCCACTCATACTTCAGTCCCAATCATGTCTTTGACATCACAGTGGGAATGACTGAAAGCAAGGCTGACACAATACCTTGACTACCCAAACAAGCAGAAGCTGGTTGCAAAGTCACTGTGCATCTTCATTTCTGACCTCAGGAACACATAATGTGCTGTTGAAATGAGGAAGAAGGTGGCATCTGGCACCTCTGTTCATAATTGCAGGCTTGCTTGGCTTCCAAGCAAGAAAACGTAAGCGGGTACTACTGCTTTAGGGGGCAGTTATGTCAGCAATTCTTTCCCAAAGATTCTGCAGTTGACCCTTTCCTTGAATTGAAGTTTTCTCAATTTTTACCATTTTGATACCTTGATTATTATCCCTGCATTAATTTGGGAAGGCTGTGTCATGAGTATGAACTAGACACTTAAATCAGGAGTCTCTACAGAAGTTATATTGGTGATTTCCAGGGAGTAAGGAGGAGAGAGAAAGGGAGAGCACCTGGTTGATGGATGAAGAATTTCCTTTCAGGGTGATGGAAAAGTCTAGGAACTAGATTGAGGTGTTGTTGGCACAACACTGTGAATGTACTAAATGCTGCTGCATTGTTCACTTTAAAGTGGTTAGTTTATGATATGTAAATTTCACCTCAAAAAGAAAAAAAAAATCAAGAGTCTCTGGATTGCGTCTGGATGAAATAATTTATATAATTTCACTTCTATTGAAACATACCTTAAAAAGTTGGAAAAAGTGATGAAAGGAAATACAGCAGTACCAGTTTAAATCTTACCATTTTCTTAACCTTCTGCTGCTAGGATTCTGACAGGCATGTCAGGGAAGCTCTGCACATATTGGGTAAAGAGTGTGCCAATACAGCATATGGTTTTGTTAAACAATGAATATTCTATTATTTGATGTGTGATGCCAACGATGAAGCGCATTTGTGCAGACCTGGTGCAGCTGACCATTCATCAGAGACAATTCTTTTATTCTTCTAAGATCTAAAAATGAATTGAGGAACTTTCTTGAAGTCAAACAAAGATGAAACTGTTAATTCCAACGATGCCCCCCAAATAGCACCAAAAATTGCTAAAATCAACTAAATTTTGAGTGACTTCCAGTGTCCCTAATCATATCAAGTTTATCTGAGCTGCCTGAATTTTCTTATATTAGTGTAATATGTAACTATATATAAATATGAAAGTTTATTCATCACTGTCCACAAGAGATCTCCATTGGTATGTCTCTTCTTATAGCTCCTGACTGGTTATTAATTAATAAAGTGACATATTTCCTTCTCTCTAGCCCTTAGAGATACCACTTACATTCTCCATGGGTTGGCTGAAAGCAAAGTTAACTACAAGAACATTGCAGGAGGAGGACTATCACTAACAATTGGCCCAAATAGGTCCTGGCTTCTGGTGACTTCAGTTGACTATCAGGAATTTTTTTTCCTGTTTATTCATTTTTGATCAAAATAGAAAACTCAAAGGCCTGTAGGTAGATGACAAAGAAAAGTAGAAATATGTATTCCATGAGTTTAGTGATTACATTCATTGCTTAAATCTGTTCTTAAAATACTTGTAGAATTTCAAAGCTGTTACTTAAAATGACTCTTGAACACCAGCTTAGTGGTAGCCTAAATATGTGATAAAATCACTTCTCCCTTTGCCAGTAGGAAAATACAGTATGAAGCATCAACTGTTCCTGGGCATCAGGCTGTGAACCAAGGCTAACTGTTTCCATTGCCACATGAATTGGCACTGTCTCACCCAGTCAAGATGTAGTTATCATCTAAGGCACTGCTCAAATTTGAAGGTGCATGCAGGTCCCCTGGGGATCATGTAGTGACTGGTGGGGACACAAGATTCTACATTTCTGAAAAGCTCCCAGATGCTGCTGGTCTATAACCCACACGTTGAGTACACAGAATTTCATATTCTAAATTTATTCATGAGAGCTGGAGATGAAAATAACCTCTGTTGATTTGTGATCTCTTGTGTTGTTCGTCTGGATTTATCAACTTCCATGTCCTTACTGGAACATAAGTAAACAGAAAGTACCAAGTACCGTTTGGAAAAATGTCTAGGCAGATCTTTTGCCAGTAAGTTAATAGTGTTATTTGGATTTCTTTGCTATTGAGTTGTATGAATTCTTTATATATTTGGGGTATTATACCCTAATAAGATATAGTATTTACAAATATTTTATCCCATTCTGCAGTTGTCTTTTAATTTTGTTTATGATTTCCTTTGCTGGACAGAAACATTTTACTGTGAAGTGGTCCCATTTATTTTTGCCTATGAATATGTAATATATATAAACAATGAAAAATAGCAAAAAGGAATGTGGAAAATAAAAGCAGTAGGCAAATTAAGGTACAGAGTATATATTATTTTACTGCCTCTTAAAATATTTCTTTTTAATATTATAGTTTTCAATAAATTATATAAAAAGAAACCACAATGAGTATTATTTTACTATCATTAAACATAATTTTGCTTCTCTATCTGATTTAATTTCAGGAGCCTACTTTATCTAAGTCCCTTTCAAGAAAGTAAAGACATATTTTGAAAACATTTAGTAAGAATGAATAGATTTTTATTGATTATAATACTTTCTCATTTTACCTTTAAACTCTATATTGTTCCCTAAAATTTAACAAAGCTCGCAGCCCCTATGAAAGCTCCATTTTATTCTTCCCTCATCTAGATGCTCAGTAAAATGAATAGGTTGTAGGGAGTGAAGCAAAACTCTCACATGTTTAAAATCAATTGAATTAATTTTTCTATTCATTTCTGTTCTTTATTGAATTTTTCTGTTCTTCTCTGTTCTATATAGAAATTTTCCATTTGTCTCTTCTTTTTTCTGATATACAATCATTACTTTGTTTTTATCTTGTGTGGTGTGAAATTTAGTCTCAGTGACAGGTGTGTTGTTTCATATTTCTGCCTATAAACTTTTAAATATGAAAATGATGTTATTGGATAAAACCAACTAGCAACTGATGAGGTCACTTTAACCTTTTTGCATTTTTACCTGAGAAGTAAACATTCTCCTAGAAATTTGACATGAGTCTTTGTTGAAATAGTTGGACTAAATGGTAAAAGACAAATGTTCTTTCTCATAGACTAGCTCTTTTGTTCCTTTCTTTCATCCAGATAGACATACTTCTTGTCTTTCTCCCAATCCTCTTCCTACATATGTCTCTCTCTCTTTATCTCTGACTCATTTCTTATCTCCCTTAAATGATCTAAACATGTACTATGTAGAATTAATTTGCATTTAAGTATTTGATATGTTTTATTCATATGTACAAATGTATGTAACCTGTATGTATATGGCATGGCATCCTCTTTTTCAGAGGTGCATTATTTATGAGAAAATGAAAAAGGGAATCTACTTTTGTTCAACTTGTATCTCCTTGGACTAGCAGATCACTCAGTTCATGTTTATAGGAGAGTGAAGATATGAATTAAAGTATAAGAACTAGTGTTGAAAACCAACATATTATGAAAACCCCTTACAATTATAATTTCATATCCATATTCATTGCATTTTTAAAGTGTCTTCAATCATGTCACTTTTATGTATATACATTTCTATTTATACTTTGTTTCCCTAATGGTAAACTCCCCATTTACCTTTGAATAATCTGGGCAACACTCAAGAAGTTGTAATTCCATCTCCTTTGATCTAGGAGAGTCTGCCCTTGATTTATATACCTCATTTTTGTCTTTTCTCTCATTTTGCTTTGTCATTTGAAAACTTGAAATATCCTCTCTGCTAGATTGTAAGCCAACTGTCCTAGAAAAATCATAATTTCTCCCATTTTGAGACTGTCTAGTGGTGCCTAGATTGGTTCCTAGTATATCACTGATACTGGCTCAATTGAATTTAGAATTTTAGACATCCTCTGCAAATAATGAGACACAGTTACTTTAAACAATGTTTATATTAAAGAGACACTATTGCTTTAAGCAACCTATACCTAGAATGGAAAGCAAAAATTATTTTTTAAAATTTTTTAAGATGTATTTATTTATGTATACAGGAACTGGGGTACAGGCCAACAGTGTGGAGGCTGAGAGGATTCACCAGAGACAGAGTGGGGAGCAGAACAGGCCAATAGACTGAAATACACTGCTGAGGGGAGCAGTGGGCGAGTTCGCAAAGATCTGCTGTGCCATGTGGGTCGCCCCCTGGCTGGGGATTGAACTAGTGCTTCAGTGGCTGTCGACAGCTTCATAGGTTGTGTCTCAACCCTCTGTGCCAGCAGGAAGGCCCACCACTGACTAATTTAGTTTGAAATACCAGTATGATTGAATCGTGATTGAAAAGGAATCCAAGGAAATGTGGGAACTATGTCTGTCTGTGCCTTAGTAATTCTGATAAAAGGAAAAATAAAGAAGAATCTTATAAACTAAGAAAAATTAGTGTTTGAGAGTTTGGTACTGGAATAGATTTTACTCCTGACTTATAAAGTCTTAACTCATTCCACAAAAAGTTAGAGAGAATGAAAAACTAGTACATTTGAACCTGTGTTTAGAGGCCTTTGGAAAATCAGTTTGTAATTTGAGTTGCCTCCTGAGACAACAGGAATACATCATAAAAATCAACCGGTCACTCTGCCATTGGTTTCAGCAGGAAAACTTTTGGATGCAGAGTTCAGATGGGAAGTTTTCTAAACATGCTTGCTCCTGAAATATTGATAGATGAAGCTTGATAGCAGAGACATTGCTAACCACGTACATTTAATTTGATCCTGCATCTCTGGCCTGCATATCTTCTTTCTTGGAAGTACTTGCTACAACAGTAGGGTGAAAACACTGTCTCGATGACCACTTTTTTTAGCAGATGTTTTCAATCATCTTACAAAGTGCAGAATGTAAAGTATTGAAGACATGTGTGTTTCCATAGAGTGTCTTATGCCTTGATCTAGGACATAATTATTTACCCAACATACAACAATTGCATTTAACCTGTTCTAAAAATTATAATACAACAGGCACAGAATTGATGAGAAAATACAGAGCAAGGTACCTTATTGAACATGAAGCAATATACACTACATAGCAAAACCAGTTCTAATGTTTCCTGTTTTTCTATAGGTGCTTTCCATTTTCTCATTTATTTTAAAAATATATATTCTGACTAATTTAGTAGTTATTAGGGGAAAACAGTACACTGGTTCTAGATCTCCATGAGAAAAATACCAGTTCATAATTTTGTCCAGCTGTTCACAACATGAATATTATATCCTCTGACAGACAGTTTAATGATTTCTATGCACTGCAGATCTGTCATAATGCAATGCCTGCGAGCTCTTTTATTTGAACCTTAAATATGAAAGAAGTGCAATCTCAATGAGCAATTCTTTCACATTTTCTGTTGTTAAAGATGTCACTATTCAAGAAAAGCCAGAAATAAACCCACAGATTTACGGTCAACTAATCTTTGACAAAGGAGCAAAGACTGCGCATTGGAGCAAAGAAAGTTTGTTCAATAAATGGTGCTGGGAAAACTTGGTCGCTACATGCAAAAGAATGAAGCTTGACCACTACCTCACACCATACACAAAAATCAACTCAAAATGGATTTAAGAACTAGACATAAGACCTGAAACCATAAAATACATAGAAGGAAAGATAAGCGAAACACTACGTGATATGCACATCAAAGACATCTTTACAGACACATCACCCAAAGCAGTGATAGTGAAGGCAAAGATAAACAGCTGGGACAACATCAAATTAAAGAGCTTCTATACAGCAAAAGAGACAATAACAAAAACAAAGAGAAACCCCACCAACTGGGAGAACATTTTTGCACACAACACTAATGATAAAGGACTGATCACAAAAATCTGCAAAGAGCTGATAAGACTCAACAAAAACAAAGAAAATAATCCAGTCCAAAAATGGGCAGAAGAGCTAAAAAGAAACTTCTCTGAAAATAAAATGCAAATGGCCAACAGGCATATGAAAAAATGCTCAACATCACTTGTAATCAAGGAAATGCAAATCAAAACTACCATGAGATACCATCTTACACCAGTGAGAATGGCACATATTAAAAAAACTAGCAACAACAAATGTTGGCGAGGGTGTGGAGAAAAAGGAACTCTCCTGCACTGTTGGTGGGAGTGCAAACTGGTCCAACCACTATGGAGAGCTTTGTGGAGATTTCTGGACCTACTAAACATAGAGCTTCCATATGATCCAGCAATCCCACTCCTAGGTATTTACCCAAAGGACACAGAAACATCAATTCCAAAGAGCACCTGCACCCCTATGTTTATAGCAGCAGTGTTTACAATAGCTAAGCTTTGGAAACAGCCCAAATGCCCAAAAATAGATGACTGGATCAAGAAGATGTGGTACATATATACCATGGAATATTACTGAGCATTCAAAAAAGATAAACACATGCAATTTGCAGCAACATGGATGGTGCTGGAAGGGATCATGCTCAGTGAAATAAGCCAGAAAGAAAAAGAAAAATACCGGATGGTCTCACTCATAGCAGGAATCTAGAAAACTTAAATAAGGGACCAGGTAAATGAATAACTATAAGAAAGTGAAAATCAAAATCAACAAAAACTATGAACCAGAGACACTTTTTGGGGGTGGGAGGCGGGAGGGGAGGGATTGGGGTCAGAATGGGGGGTTGCAATTGTATGGGGAATATAAAAATAAAATTTATTATTTAAAAAAAAAAAAGATGTCACTATACAATGACCAGAGAAGCATCCGGTTCTCATTAAACTATCTTGAATGGCATTATGTGGACTGAAAAACAAACGTGCTGATTCTAAATTTGATCCTGTCTCTCTACTGTCTGATTTGATATGTTGAAATCTCAGTTAATGCTGTTGACAAGTATATACACATTCAGTTGCCAACCAGGTCTTAACTTTCATAAAAGAACTGCTGGAGAAGTTCTGGCCCTGCGATGGCTGCTGGGATAAAAGGCACCTTTTACTCAGAAACATCACCTCTCCCCTCTGTGTGGTGTGCCCTAAGATGCAGTAACACAACCACTGGAAGGTGACTCTGAAAGCAAAGTTAGAAAGAGAAAATTGCTGGATTCATGGTTGGCAGTATGGGGTTGCATAAAGTTGGTCATACAATTACAATCATGCTGCTAGATCAATACGTGTTGTCATGGAGAGATGGCTGTAAGAGGAAAAACAGATGGTAGTGTTTGTGGTGGAGACAAAGAAATAAAATCCCCAAATCTCCTTCCATGTAAGAGTTATTCAGGATTTAGAAATTTGGGAATGTATAGAAATTTGTCATTTATACTTAGAAGGCTTCTATTACTATCTTTGTCACATTAGTGCAGAAATACATGATTAAAATCATCATATTATTCATCTACTTATTTCCCAGGTTAGTAGTTTCCTTTCCCACTCCACTTTCCCCCTGTTTCATCCACTCATGTGTATTTTCCATTTTATTTACAAAATCTAGTGTGATTCAAAACAAAATTGTCAACCAAATATTTCCAATGCAAGTTCCCTCTCTGAAGAAAAGAGAAGGTTGTTTGACATTATTTAGTGTACAGGTGTAACGTGCACAACACTGCTTTAGTATTTGTATATCTGTCATATGATAAAAATATAAGGTTATTCATATCATTAATTCCTTATATTTTACACAACAGTTTTGTCCTCTAGTGTTTATATGATTAGAATCTTTTATACTTAGTATACTTAGTATCTTTTATACTTAATTAATTTGATACACAAATTTCTAAAAATGCATGGTTTCACAATGAAAACTCAAATTGTAATCACTACTATACATGTGGACTTCTAGATTTCTGCTGTTATTTATTCCAGTATTTCGTATTAAGTGACAAAATTATTGATTTAGAACTTGGTGATTGTAATTTCACTACTTCTCCTCAAAATACGGAGGTAACCTATGTCATAGTTTCTTTTTTCTTTAAAGATGTATTTTTATTTATTTATGCTTAGAAAAACTGGCATGTAGGCCAGAGGGGGTAAGAGAATTCATCAGAGACAAAATGGGGAGCAGAACAGGCAGAATGACTGAAATACATTGCTGTGGGGAGCAGCAGGTGAGACAGGAGAGGTCTGCTGTGCCATATGTGGGCTAACTCCCGGGGAGGGGGGGGAATCGTCCTGTTGAAGTGGCTGGTGATAGCTTGATAGTGCTGAGACTTTAACCCCTGTGCCACCATGGAGGCTTATGTCAGTAGTTACTTAATAAAGCATATCAGTGGGATTTTGCTTACATGAAATAAGACATTTTTCTTCATAAGTCTTGAGAGGAATTATATGTAATAGAGACACTATATTACTTGAGATCAGAAACATTTTCAGAACACATATTACTGGTAGTTTGGTAGAATAATTTCCCTGAGTAAACTGCTATTTAAAAAAAAAAAACCATAAATGGCAGGGTTAAAATATTTTAATTGCATCAATGAACTAGCAAGAAACTAAATTTTTCTGAACTTGAATTTCATATCCAACACTCAAAAAACAGGGAACAAAAGCAATTTATAAAGGAACACCCAAGGTAGAGTTGAGTAGAATTTTTTCATAAAGCTTGCACTCCAAGACATCTACAGCTTCAAAGAAAAGGTGAACTAGTCCCAAATCCATCTCCAAAAGACAAAATTTTCTGCCTCCAATTTTGGTACTAGATGGAGAAAAATAAAAATTTCTCCTGAGTATTGATAAAAACAGATTAGTTCTCTCATAGATTTGTAAAATAAATTCCTGTCATTTGGGCGACTCAGGAAATCTGTAAGTCAAAAATTTAGTTAAAAGTGGTAGTAAGCTATTCGTGCCTCCAGATACTTACAAATGAAAATTTAAAAGCAAATAAAACCCTTTTAGAGGATTTCCACCTTAAAACAAATCATAAAATCTACCAAAAAATAAAGATCCAAAATAGACTAAATCAACAGTTCAGAATACACGAGGAACCTAGATACCATATGTGTAAAATAAGAGAAAAAAACAAATGTCTTATTTAAATCCACAGTTACCAGACATAGAATATGAAATAAGTACAAATTAATACGTTATGTTAAATTAAATAAAATGAAAGTGAGCTAAGGAAAGAGAAAAATAACTTAAGTGTATTTAAAAGAGAACAAATAGAATTAACAAAAGTGCAAACGTAATAATAATTTCTTTTTAAAGTCAGTGCTTGGGTTTAGCATATCCAAAAAAGTGGGGCATGGCCTCCCTGCTGGCACAAGGCATTAAGCACAGCACTAAGAAGCAATCCACAGCCTCTGGAACATGAATTAGATCCCTGGCCGGCCAGGGAGCTACCCACATGGTGCAGCAGACCTCTCCTGTTTCACCTGCTGCTCCCCTCAGCAGCGTATTTCAGTCAATCTGCCTCTGGTGAATAGTCTCACTCCCCCACCCCTCGCACCTCTAGCCTGTACCTCCTCTCTTCTATGCATAAATAAAAATAAATCTTAAAAAAAAAGAGTGGGGGAAAAAAACAATGAGTGAGAAAATATTTCCAAGGATAAATAATGCAGTACTGAAAAACTAGAGTTAGAAAATACAGGAAATTAAAAGACATTAAGATGGAATGAGAAGTTCTATGTGAAGTTCTTGAATGAAGCTCTAGTAGAGGAAGAGAGAGATTTCTCTCTGTTCATTTTTTAAATCTGTTTTCTCTATGTTGTTCAGATTGGGTAATTTTCATTGTTCTATCTCACAGTTCATTGATTCTCTCCTGTGTCCCTGTATTTAGTTGTTGAATCCATCTACTGACCTTTTAATTTCAGTTATTCTATTTGAGTCCTAAAATTTGTATTTTTTCTTTATATCTCTTATTACTTATTTCTTTGCTGATAATTTCTTCTCTGTGCTGAGGCATTGTAATTTTTTAAAGATTTATTTATTTATGCATATAAGAACTGAGGTACAGGCCAGAGGTGTAGGGGGTGAGCAGATTCACCAGAGACAGAGTGGGGAGCAGAACAGGCAGATGGACTGAAATACAGTGCTGAGGGGAGCAGAGGGCGAGTCAGGAGAGGTCTGCTGTGCCATGTGGGTAGCTCCCTGACCAGGGATCGAACTCATGCTGCAATGGCTTTGGATAGCTTCATAGGTTGCATCTTAACCCCTTGCACAACCAGGGAGGCCCTGAGGCATTATAATTTTTAATTTGCTTCAAGTATGCTTCCAATTGTTTGTTATCATTTTTATGACTTTTAAATTTTTTTTGTCAGATTATTTTATGTCATCCTCTTCTTGATGCCGCCTTTCATTACCTGTCTTTTTCCATTCAGTTTGTGGTCTTTCTGGTTCTTGATATGACAAATGATTTTGGTTGAAACCTGGACATTAGTGTACTATAAGACTTTGAATCCTATCTAAAACTTTTGTTATAACTACTTTTTTTTTTAACATTGATCCAGTAGGAGAAGGGCAAAGAAGGAGCAGTTTTCCATTGCCAGATCAAAGAAGTGCATATTCACATTCATACTCCACTGATATCTGAGACAGGGGACATCTCATATTTGTTGATTGTGAGATTTCATCTCTTCATATTGTCTCCACTGACACTGTAGTGGGAATAACCTCATTACTACTAGACATTGGTGAAAGTCCCAACTCTCCACTGGGCTTCATCTTATACTACCTTAGTGGTGATAGGGATGGATGGATGGATGCCATATTACTGCCAAGTGAGATTGCAAGTCCAGACTCCCCAGATGGTCTTCATTGCCACCACATTGTGGTAATGAATGAGACTCATTCACTGAAGGAATGAGAATGCCAGCTCTCTATTTAGACTTCTCTGACACCACCCTTGCCTTGTTACAGCCATGCGAGGCTCCCCACTCAGCCTTTCTTGGTGTCAGCCAGGGAGAGGTCAAAGTTGTTTCTTTGGTGTTTCATTGGAGTAAAGTATTTATTGTCTAAAAGTTTCTCTCTTAATAGAGTACCCTTTTTCTAGTCATTTGGAGGTAGAAAGAAGGTTTTGAATTTTTTTTAATCATTCCCAAATGAAATTTCTGAATTATCTGCTTCATCAGTTCCATGTCCGGGTTATATCCAAACAAAGAAAACCCCAGAAGTCACCACCTTATTTCTCAGGTGGCTAGTTGTGCTGCCTTCATCTCTTCACCATTTAGAATCTTCATATGTCTTTTCTACATGTTATATAGAAGGTTTTTAGATGTAGTTATCAGGTGGAAAATAGGAGTATTTGCATTCCATCTTCACACAGTGGAAATCTTCTCTGTGTTTTTAAAAAATGTTTTCCTATGTTATTGAATATATTCCTATAACCTTACCATCAAAGTTAAAATAAACTCATGAATGAGATGCAAATTAAGTATCTATAGAAACATTTTATAAATTATACAGATACTTTAATGAGATGTTAAAGTAATATAGATATTAATCTAAATTTTAGAGAACACCCATACTGTGTCTAGACTCTGGAACTTGAATAAGCTATGTTCTCAGACTGGTTCTAATACTTAATAGTTGTGGTTCTTGAGTGTGACAGGTGCCTTTTAAATCTCTTTAAAATGGTGATAAAAATACCCATTTCATAAGGATTTTTATTTTGCATTACATTATATGTAATGCCTGTCACAGTAGATGATGAGCAAATATTAGCTTTCTTTTCTTCCTTTTACCATTAACTTTATCAGAAATGTAAATGGACTTGTAAAAACCTTAGTCCTTCTTTTACTTTAAAATATGAGACTTACTGAAACATAGGTCAAACATCAAAATTATGCTTTTCTGTAATGTTAGCATTACCTTAAACAGCAATGAGTAAAAAGCATTAAATCTATCAAGGACTTTGTAAATAATGATCCTCACTTGACATGGAATAGGTGTGGCTGAGCTCAAAAGCTCACAATGTTATTAATATATCTCCATATGAAAAACACGGTTGCATCAGAACTCATAAAATTAGCACTTAATAACCCCGTCACTAGTACAGAGGCCAGAAGACAGATCATATGACAGGTCCTATTTTAATTAGTCTGTGTGCTTACTATCTAAAAATCTGGACTCTCAAGCTGGTCAAGTTTCACTAGTTCTTTGAGAAACATTTTAATGTTTAAAGAAGTATGGCTATGGTTAAAATGTGGGTAATTAATTTTGTCCCCTGAGATTGGAAGATTAAGGACATATCAACTTGATGAAGACCATTTCACCAATTAAGGTTATAGCTGTTAACTAGTAATAAGTGTGAAGAAAAAAATAAAATGTAGCTTTACAGCAAAAACATTTCAAACATTGTTTAAGCTTTTCACTAGTTCAACAACCAGTGTTTGTTCCATTGTCAGTGGTTTGCTTCCTTATCAGAATTCTTCCCAGGGTGTGAATACCAGCAAGATACTTAATCATTTATGACATAGTGTATTTAACTAAGGAAAGAAAGGAAAAATTAACTAGCAAAGAAAAATTAACAATAGGTGGTGTTTAGCCATTAGCTATTTATTATTTAAATATTTGTTATAATTTCCAATGAGAAAAGCTTGTCTAGAGCATAATTATTTTGATCGATTCAAGTTTACTTCTATATTGTTTTCTAGAGAGGAAACGTTTGATTTCATTCCCAAATGAAAAATCTAATTCTTGCTGAATCTAATTCTTCCTTTAAGAGATTCTTTAAGGATTCTTTAAGAGATTCTAAAGACATATGAAGAGATTCTTGCAGGTGTTTTCTGCTAAAAATAAAAATGATAAAAAAAAAAAACACTGAAAGAAACTTTTGGCCTATAACCCACTCTTCTGTCTTCTTGTGCTGGGTTGCCGTTTAAGTAAAACCTCCTTGGGAGTCTTAAATACCACGGCAGGCTTGTTGCTGCCAGCTGTTTGTGGGAATGTGTAGGTCACCCAGCCTAGGGGTTCAACTTTAGTGTTCCTGGATCCATTATAGCTCCACTGAAGGTTTGAAATTCAATCTTCAATCACTGTTCTGTAACAAATTGGCACTTTGGGCTTTTGCAAAAATAGTTGCTTATTCCAGGCTTGTGCAATTCATAGGCTCTAACTGAATTTTGAAGGTAGGCTTCTACTTGGCCAAGTTGGAGGAATTTGGTGTGAGGTAACTTCTGGCAGGGTAAGGATATTAAGACAAATAACAAGATGAAAACATGCTGTTTTGAGATCAAAGGACATCCACAAATCAGTATTCACAGAATATTCTTTTCTGACTAATATTTTTGGTGTGTAAAATTCTTACCCAGAGTATTATTGAAAACAGGAAGTTAGGAATGTACATATTCACCTTGTAATTTCTTTATGATATGGTTAGTTTATGTCTATATCATTGTTTGCAGAACTAGAAAGGAAGTATAAAACCCCCTCTCTTGGCAAGAAATTACAGGGAAAATATAAGATTCTTAAAAAAGAACAAAACACTTTTGCTGCTAAAGGAAGTATTTTAAAGGTTTACTTAATTATAATAACCCTGTTTCCCATAATTAAACCCAAAAGCTTGAGACTTTGTGTATTTAGCCGCACAAACTGGGTTGATGTGAGTGTAGTGATTAATATAATCTCTAGCGGTGAAAACACCAAAAGGCATTTTTAGTAGGCTTTGGGTTCCCTTATAGGATGTTTTGTGCTCAATCTTCTTCTATTTGAATCATTCTGTTTATTTTACTGTAGATTGTAGGGTACATGACTTTTGTGCATGTTTTCACATACAAATAGGAAGGGGCCTCCATACTTGTGTTGAGTTCAGTGGGGATAGTCACAGCTCCTTGCTTTGAGGCATTATCAAAATGTCCAACCCACAGGTGTGCCATCCACACTGGTTTTAATCTGTCTTTAAAAATAATAAGATAGGGGAAACCCACAATTGGAATATGTAATCTGATGCTGTGTAAGATTTTCCATAAGGAATTCAAATCATTGGCTTCAAAATTGTGGTTTTCCTCCCCACTTTCAATGATTTTAACAGTACCTACCAGCAAGTTTTCTTTCATCAGAATGAAGATTTAAGCTGAAATGATCTGGTTGATCCTTCAGTTTTTCACATATAATTGTCCTTTAGCTACTTGTTCTTGAATATTCCATGCTGTCCCTTTTCTAAATCCCCTGGCCAGTGTTTTAGTTAGGTTCCTTTTTTCTCTCTTGTGATGAGGGTAAGAACTTCCATCATGTGCCCTAGCTTCATTTCAAGTCTTACCCTTACCCCCACTATCCTCTAATTCCCGTTATGGATCAAAAATACCTCCAAACCTCTGACTGAGGCATTCTCTAATGTATAATTTTCTTTATGACCCCCTTATAAATGAGATAAAGACTTTAATGGTTTCCTGATACTTGTAAGCTAAGGCTCAAGCTCTTTAATCAGGCACACTTTACCCATCATCTTCCCCTTACGAGATAGCTTCTATAATATGCATTCTATGTCACTGTTTTGCAAACTTTTTGACTCATTAGTAGGTTGGAAATCAATTTTGTCACTGTAGGTTACTATGGTTCATAGAAAGAATAGGCCAGACTGTTGCACATATAGTAAGATTAAGCATTGCTTTATGATATTTTGTTTCAGTATACATGCTATAGAAAATATAAAATGCATTTCCTACTATGGATTGAGGTAAAACACATACACATACAAACATTCACAGACACAAGGAAAGAGCAAGTCTCTTTTTCTTAACACAAGTAATCCATGCCCATTAACTAAAATTTTTAGAAAAATTAAAATAATAATTTTTAAACAACCAAAATTCTACTATTATGATCATTTAGACAGATGGATTCAATATTGTTTTTGCACCTGATTTATATGCATACCTACATGGCATTTCATATACTTCTTTGAAGAGTCTTACTTTTTGATTAAATATAAATTTCTTGTTCTCAAATAGAATCCCATTATACATATGCATGAGTTGAGTATTCCTATGTAATATGTTATGATCATGTTTTATATCACTACACATAAGTGTATACTATTTTTATGGGTATGCAATATTTCATTTTATGGTTATGTCAATATATACATGCTTTTAACATCTCCTAATATTTGCTAATATTTGCTACAGAGTTTTGAATTCCCCCTCATTATCGACATCATTTTTGAATATCCCTGTATAAACACACACCTACTTGGCCGATATTGTGTGTGTTTTATATTTATTATTACAGATTTAAGCATTTTATATACATTAACTCGGTCTACAAAGCTACAAAGTGAGGCAGTCCTGTTAGTTTACAGATGAGGAACCATGGGAGTTTAGAAGATTGCCCAGGATCACATATCAGTTAAGTGCATCCAAATTGGCCAAAAGTTGGATATTGGTTTCCTATTGTGACTCCAGTACTCTAACATATTACTACAAACCTTGAATCCAGTCAGTCTAGCCTAAAAGTCTGTGCCTAATATTATACAATGTTCCCTCTACTCTTATCCAATTAAGATAAATTCTTGAAAGTGAACTTAAATTGAGTGGAACTAAAATTGAATATTGGTAAAACATTTATCTTAAAACCACATGAGACATTTAATGGCACTTTAAATTACTCTGCTATGTCTTTAGCTTTAATTATTCTGCCCCACCCTTCTCCTTCTTTGAATGAAAACCTTTGACCATTCTTTGGAAGTTTTTTTCAAAAGATACCTCTTTTGTAGCAGTGTCTTAAATATGTTCAGCATGCCAGGCAGAGATTAAAACATTTTCCTTTATTACTATAGCTTTTTGGAAACTCCTCTATCATACCATAGATACTATTTTATTATAATCATTTGATTTATGTCTTTTTCCCCACTAGAGTATAAACTAGCTTCTTCAGACCAAAAATGTTGCCTTTCATCTTTGCACCTCCAGAGTCTACCTCATAGCAACTGTTAAATGGTACTTACTGAACAAATGAATAAATGAATAAAAAAAAGAAAAAAGGAAATGGGTTTTTGTTTGTAAATCTGAATCTGAAAAGAAATAACTAATGACATTTTAATGATTGGATTAAAGCATTTAAAAACTATCTTATGTTACCTCTCACATTTCAACATTATAGTCATTAATCATTACTTTCACCTCCTAAATGATCTGGTGTCAAGTGATTGTTGTAAAGCCTATCACTCAAAGCATATCCTGAACTCTAGAGAGACCAACAACACAAATTTTCTTTCAATTAATTCTTCTTTAAAAATTCAGAGTATCTTGAATTTGGTGAATATCAATAGTGTCTTAAAAATAAAAATTATTCCGTAAGTACTGAGTATTACTATCAATCATTAAGTATTGCTAAACATTGCCCAAGCAATTTATTCATTATGGATATGAATGTGATTATATCTGTGGAAAGAAGGTCTTATTCACAATATTTTCATTTCAAAAAAAGCAATCACAAAAAGGATATATGACATATACCCAAATATTTCTGCTGAAAATGTTTATCTTTTCTTTTACATTATTTTTTAATTTAATTAATTTTTTAAACATCTTCATTAATTTTTTCACTGTAGGATTTCTCCCCTCAGATGCTGTCACCACAGTTTCCCCACCATCAAAGTGCCCACAGTCTACAGTCCTCCATCACACCCTGCTGTTGTCTTTTCCTCCCTCACTCCCCATTCTCTATTCTCTCTCTCTCCCTCCATTTCTTTTTTTTTAAGATTTATTTATTTATGCATACAAGAGCTGGGGTATAGGCCAGAGGCGCCAGGGGTGAGAGGATTCACCAGAGACAAAGTGAGGAACAGAACAGGCAGATTGACTGAAATACACTGCTAAGAGGAGAAGTGGGTGAGTCAGGAGAGGTCTGTTGTGCCATGAAGGTTGCTCCCTGGCCAGCTGGGGATCGAACTTGTGCTGCAGAGGCTGCGTATTACTTCATAGTGTGGTGCTTAACCCCTTGTGCCAGAAGGGAGACCTTCTCCCTCCATTTCTTGATGATAGAATTTTATGAAACTTTTGTGGAGTTAGAGCTATATGTATTTACATCAAAGTCTTGATAACTATAGCAAGATTTGGAATTTTGAAAATCTTTGATGTAATATCAAAGAGTTTTCTTGAAAAGAAACTTTTCTGTGGATGCAGGATGGTTTAGAAGATGTCCTGGTCACCTCAGTAATGGGGTTGGGTTGATCAGAGCATAACTATTAAGGCTTGCACACATCTTCACCTCAGGAGAGGACAGTGTCCCTGAGGAGCTCTAGATGGAGATGTTAGAAAATAGCAACTGTGTGGTAGGCAGCATATTGGCCCCCAACAAAACATATCCTAACCTTAAATGGTGAAGGAGAATTAAGGTGACAGATGGAATTAGGTATTCAGCTGATGTTAAGATAAAGAGATTTTCAGAGGTTCCTCCCTAGTGGTGCAGGGGTTAAAGTCTCAGTGCTATATAGCTACTGCCAGCCACTGCAACATGGGTTCAATCATAGGCCAAGGAGCTAGCCCACATGACATAGCAGATCTCTCTGTCCATTCTCCCCCACTGCTCCCCTCAGCGGTGTATTTCAGCAGATCCGCCTGTTCTGCTCTCCACTGTCTCTGGTGAATTCTCTCTCCCTGTACCTCTGGCCTGCACCCCAGCTCTTGTATGCATAAATAAATAAAATAAATCTTAAAAAAAAAGATAAAGATATTTTTCTGGATTATCTAGAGAGGACCAATGTAATCACATTGGTGATTTTTAGCAGAAGAGTGAAGTAGATGAGAAGGAACCAGAGGTATGGTGGCATCAGGATTTAACCCACTGTTTCTGGCTTTGAAGATAAAGAAAAAGGGCCAAGAAATGTGGATAGCTTTAAGAAGCTGAAAAATTTAAGAGAAGGAAATCTCCCCTTGAGCCTCAGAAGTAATGCAGCCCCATCAACAACTTGATTTTAGGGTAATGAGAACCATTTTGCACTCTGAACTACAGAATGCTTGTAGTAATATGTTAGAGCATTGGAATAACAATAGAAACCAATTCACCACCCTTGGCCCTTATTGATTACTGTCTAGGTGCTTGACATGCATAGGCTGATGTTTACCTACAAGTCAAAGATTTTTATAATCAAATTTTGATTAAGAATCTAAAGCTTGACTAAGATAGCACAACTGGTAAGTTTCTGAAAGGTATGACTTGCTTCCTCTGACAGAGGAGGGATTACCCCACACAGATATGAGCGTGAGTGGAGAAAATATAACTACATCATGAAGTACCCCATTGTACTTCCCATGTTATTTCTATCTCTTGCAATAAAGTTTATTTCAGCATTCAACCTCTTTACATGATGTGTAATTTATTGCACAATTTCAGAGTATAAAATCAGGACATAAAGATGCTTGTCTCATCTCTGATGCTAATTAGTGGATTGTCTTGAGTTTTTTCAAATATTCAGTAGGAATAATGATATTTATCTGTCTTTGTCAGCATCAAATTTGGTTAATGGATATGAAAAGGGAAAACTTAAATGTTGAATAATGCCATATTATGTTGTTCTATTCTTTTATGCTTTAGAGCACTTCTTTAATACATTGGCTTATTCTCTGACATAGTGAGAAGTTGGTGCAATAGTTGCCACTCTGCAAGTTGATTGCTTAGTCAGGCCACAAAATATACTGAAGCACTTTCCTGAGTGAATTGGTGTGGCAGAGATGTTTTCCTTGCTCTTTCAGCTGATCAGCCTCCATAAATCTATTCACAGTGTAATATTTGTTCTTTTGTTGACAGAAAAGTTCCCTTGATCTGTTAGGCCCACTTGCTTATCTCTTCAAAGCATAAATTTTCAATACAGCATGTTGTTTTCTGATTTCCAATGTTGTTTACATGACCAAGCAGTTTATACCTTCATTATTGAATTGTATGAATAAGAAATATTCATTCAACTTCCCTGAAATATAGAAACTTGATGTATAGAGAGAATTCAAGAAGTCTTTTTCATATGCCAGTTGCTTTACCTAATAAAGCTAATTCAAGGAATAACAATTGCTTTACCTAATAAAGCCAATTCAAGGAATAACCTAGACAATCACACTTGACATTAAGTCAGATACTCTACCTCGCTTCAGTGGATAGACACTGGTGATCATTTCAGGCTGCTGGAGATGGTACTAAAAATCAAACAAGAAAAAGTGGTAGTATAGTAAATTTGATATGACTCTATTCATTTTGCTAAGTCATTAGATTATTGTTTCACTGGTATAACCTTTGCCATCTAACACCTACCAAAAATATTACTAAACCATGTGGAAAGTGTGAAGTCCTTAACACTATTATTGTCTTTCTTAGATGAACCAAATTATGAACAGGTCATTCTAGAATTCCTGGGTCAGTTGAAATCTTTGTAAAATTTTTTTTTAAAGGATTTATTTATTTATTTATACAAGCACTGGGTATAGTCAGAAGCGCGGGAGGGTGAGAGAATTCACCAGAGCCAGAGCAGGGAACAGAACAGGCAGACCAACAAAATACACTGCTGAGGGGAGCACAGGCCAGGCAGGAGAGGTCTGTGTGCCATGTGGTACCCTTGCTGGCAGCCGGGGGTCAAACCTGCACTGCAGAGGCTGAGGGCAGCTTCTCAGCCCAGCGCTCAACAGCTGTGCCACCAGGGGAGGTCTGAAATCTTTGTAAATCTTAAGGCTTGGTTAACTCTCTATAGACGGTTCTATAGAACCTTCTCTAAAATAGTACCTGCTTACCATAGTGGTAAATCTCCAGGTAATTAGTATTGCTTATGGTGTGTTTTTTTGAAGTAGGTCATGATATAAATGATATTTATCTTTTTCCTTTTATTTCATAGCCTTTAAAAAATATTCAAAAATTATAGCTTAAAATATAAGATCATTATTTAGCCTAGTCTGGGTGTGTGAACATAGAAATTGAGCATCATCGATCTAAGCATGAAAAGTCTTTTTGGAGTTAAGTAGCTTTGAGATTTTAGAGCAAAAGAAGCAAGGGTGATGGTTGTGAAGCGGGGGGCTCCATGGATTTTTCAGACATAAAGAAACCTACTCTATTAACCCAAAACTTACTTGCAATATCCTGGAATATGTCAATTTAGCTAATAGGAATGTTAATTAGATCTCTTAAATTCTTACTTTAAGGAATGATTTTCTCCTTCATGGTTATAAAACGCTTTCTTGTATAGATTCCTGGGCTAGAGGTTATAAAGAGGGTATCAGTCATATAATACGGTTTAATTTCCCAGTGTTTATGATACTATGGTTTGATCAGATGCTTTCTTATGATTCTGCCATTATGGGTTTAAGTCTTTTGATCTTTATTATTCTATTTGCCTCTAGCAAGCAGTGGAAAAGTCCAGAGGGGATGAGACTAAAATGTAGCTCACTCTTCTTGTGAAGTTAAATCTCCAGTGGTCCTCACTCTCTAAAAGGGAGCATTCTTGGGCCTCTCTGGTGGCACAAGAGGTTAAGAACCGCACTATGAAACAATCCCCAGCTTCTGCAGCAGGAGTTCAATCCCCGGCCAGCCAGGGAGCAACCCACATGGCACAGCAGACCTTTCCTGACTTGCCCACTGCTCCGCTCAGCAGTGTACTTCGGCCAATCTGCCTGTTCTGTTCCCCACTTTGTGGTGAATCCTCTCACCCTCCGCATCTCTGGCCTATATGCCAGCTCTTGTATGCATAATTAAATAAATCTTAAAAAAAAAAATCGAGTATTCTTACCCAGTTTTTGTTTGGGAAGAAGCTTGCTGTGTAAACCTAGCATGGCTAAATTTAGCCCAGGAAAGTGTTTGGACACCTGGAGTTATTACAGCTCTTGAATTAAGTGTAAATTATTTTTCACAATTAGTAATAGTTATTATGAACAATTATGCAGAATGTCATATATTATGCCAGTAAGCATATATGTGGATCAATAAGTAAACTATTCTGCTAGGTGCTTCTATTTGGAACTACCCAATTTGCTTGGGCATTAAATAATCAAGGACACTTGTTGAACTGTGATTAATATGGGGTGTGGTTAATGACTTATAGATTTATAGGAAATGATGTTATTTTCTCCTTGAAGCTGGATAAGAAAAATCCTGTTCCTGGAGGAAGAATTTTAGAACACATTTCTTTCCCCTTGCCATACACACAGGATTTTGACTCAGAACATTTAGTTTTTCCCAGCTTCTGTTAAATATCCTTCATATGGCCAAATTGCATTTACATTTTGCTCTATAATCATAATGAAGATTTTCAAGCTTTCTACAACTTGATTCTGAAAGTTACAATCCAATAGGCAATATTTACATTCACGTACATTTACATTATGAGTGGAATCTTTTTCATACAGCACCATAATGAGTTAGGGTTACGTTTCTCAACTTTTCTTCCTATGCTGTTAGCCTTGTACCACTCCAGGAGAATGTTTCAATGACATCTTCATATTTTCATTCAAAACAATGTCTTATTTTTGTTTTCTTGGTATTTTGTGACTGTTTTCTTGCATAGCTGAGTTGGTGTCCTGTCTTCCTCTCTCTCCTCTTCTTTCCTTCCTTCTTAAGATTCTGAAGACCATTATTTAATTAGCTTGTAAGAAACAGAAACGTACCCTTTTTCATCATCTTATGATAGCTGTCAGATTCTTACCTAATTTACCTTTCATTTAGAAATTGTTCCATTGCTTTTTAAGTCATCACTTCCTATTTTATTTTAAAATGCTAACTGGTGGTTTTGTCCTCTCTGCAGTGTCCTATTTTCTTTATCGCTACCTGGATTTAAACTTCAAGTTCACCAAATGTCTCGTTCATTCTTTACTTTGCTGTGGCATTTCTCAGATGTCTTCCCTGTGTCCTCCATCTTCTGCTCTCATCTGGACTGGCTGCTTTTGATTTATTCTACATTACACACGTGATGACTTCCTTACACTGCTTTCCTAATTCAGAACTACTATTTCTAGGTGCGATATTCAGCAACGTACATGTAAATTATAACAATAGGCTCTTATTACAAATAAGTAAAGGGCAGATTTTAAATGCTTCCTGATTTCCATGTTGTAAGCACATAGCTGATATCAAGTTTCCCAGATGAAGTCAGTGAAGATCACAGAATTGGGAAGAGATGAACACAATTCAGTTCACGGTGCTATGTCAGACTTCACAGACTATTGATGAGAAAGACTTTGACAGGGATATTTCTAAAATATATTCATACTTTTTTCTGAATTAATAAAACAACCTGGATATCACTTAATTTCATTTGGTGGTTCTGAATCATTATTATTTATATAAAGCTTTAAGGCAAAAGGTGATGTGTTTAGTAATTATGACTTTTAGAGAGAAGATATTTGGCTGCAAACTAAACAACTAAACAGCTTAACATGGAATTAGATAAAAGAACTATGCAAAAATCCAATATAGTAGTTTGTTTATTTTTGAAGGGTTTTTTGTTGTTAGTAGATTTTTTAAAAACATAATACTCAAATCTAGTCCTTATCGCTGCCTCTTATCTGATACTTGATATGATCTCCTTCCTAATTATTTTATGACCTTTCATTTGTGCTCTTATTTCAAGGCCTCCTAAATTCATTTTTCAGTAAGTTAGCAGAGAGTAAATGTCAATAAATAAATATATGTAGGGGTTTCAATAAAGAATGCAGATTTTCTAATAAGTGGCATTAATTTGGTGTTTCTCTTTCATTATGTGTGTTTTCTTTAATATCATAAAAGAGAGTGCTATCCATGCATGTTCTGACAGAAAAGAAAATGGGTTTTTCTCTGTTTGAAAAGTTCACTTTAAAGGTTTTTGTGATGCTCGACAGCTTTAAATTAGACTTGCTTTTCAGAATGAATTGCCTGCAGCTGCTCTTCAGGATTACTTTTTTTTTTTTTTTTCTGAGTACAACCATCCTATTTGGACATAAAAAAAAAAAAAAAAAAATCCTGCACATTTACATCTCCGATGGGCCAATAAATAAAATGCTACATTTTTAGGGGTGGGTTCCTGGGACCTAATTAGAGTCACATCTGAGGCAAACAGGGCATTGAAAACCCGGTGCTGTTCTTACATTACTCTGATTATTTTGTGTTTTTGCTATTCTGTGCATCTGCCCATTTGTGAGAACAGGGGATGGTGACAAATTATTTGATGATAAGGAAATACCCATGAAATGATGTTTTTCTGGTGTGGTTGTCTTCAGGCATTTGCTCTTTTTTCTTTTCCTTCACAGCTTGCTGAGATAAATCTTAACCAAGGGAGACTCAATTTTACTGAAAGGAGGAGATTTCTTTATGTCCAAGGAAATTAAAGCTATTCAGGCATACACCTGCCATGTAACTAAAAAAATACATAGGGTGCCATTTTCTTCTCAAATCTGCAGCTTCAAATGCCAAAATACAGCTCTTCGTTGACTCATTTTATATGAATTACTATTTTATGAGTAAATCCATAAAAAAGCTTGAAATGCATAAGATTAGTATCCAAATGCAGCAGGTGGAATTATATTTTTTTGGTATAAAATACAATCAATATAATTTGTTCTTGATAATAACAGCCTTGGCATTGACTGGACTATATGAAATTCATGTTTTATCATAAATGGATTAGCCATATATTTTAATGTGTCTTAGAATTGTTTAAAAATTTAGTCATATATAATAAATAAAATATAATAAACTCTGGCATATCTATAATTCGTATGGCCCCATAACTTTTATTTGGGTATTTAAAAAGGATTTTACCTAAACTAAGATGAACTCATATGAATATATGAGCTCAATAAAACAGAATTCAAAGGAGCTATTCAATTCTAGTTTTACATCAATGTCTGGAGCCCAGAGTAAGTAAATAAGTAAACTTTCTTTTGAAAAAGTGGTTATTCATTATCATCAGTGACAGTCTAATGAAAGGAAATAAACAGAATAAAATATTTCAAAATTTGCTTCACTTAGGAAAGCAGGGATGAATAGGAATTTTTTTTTCCAAAATGATACTAGTTTTAACATTGCAAAATGGCTTATTGCTCCAAATATGTTATATTGAGTCAATCATTTTACTAGAAATAATGATGAATTAATATCATAAATTATGGTATCATAAACTATCTGTCCAGATTTATACCATAGGGAATGATTTAAGTAATATGTGTTTAACTCTTCAAATGGGTTTAAAAATTTATTTATACTGAAGTCATGTTTAAAATCTATTTGTATTTAAATCCATAACATTCCTTTTTAGTACAGTTTCTGAGAAAAGATGCAAAAAAAGTACATGAAATACATACCACAATTCTAGTGATAATGTTGTCCATAAATATGATGAAATTAAATATGCAGACCTCTCCAGTGAAATAAAGGTTGAAATGATATGATTGTGCTTGGATTAGATGCTAATAGACTCTCTTTGCTTTGTTGTAGCTCTCAGCATTAGAGAGACAGATCTTCGACTTTCTTGGCTTCCAGTGGGCACCTATTCTGGGAAATTTTCTACATATAATTGTCGTCATACTGGGCTTGTTTGGGACTATTCAGTACAGACCTCGATATATCGTGGTGGTAAGTTTATTTTTATCTCTGTACATAATTGAAAAATTGCCTAGAGACTATTAATGAAGTTATTTGAGTGGGTTTCTCTGATAAGATATGGCAATGCTGTTCTAACTTTCCCATATTGAATTCTGTCAAGAGACAATTATCTGTAGGGCCTCCCTGGTGGCACAGAGGGTTGAGTGCAGCGCTGTGAAGCTGACTCTAGCCTCTGAAGCTCTGGTTCGATTCCCGGCTGGCCAGGGAGAATCCCACATGGCGAGGCAGACCTCTCCTGTCTCGCCTGCTGCTTGGGTCGGTCTGCCTGTTTTGCTCCCTGCCCTGTTCTGGTGAATCCTCTCACCCTCCCACGACTCTGGCCTGTACCCCAGCTCTTGTATAAATAAAAAATATATCTTTAAAAAAAAGAGACAATTATCTGTGGATAAAAGACTAAGTGAATATTATGAACAGTAAATACAAGTGATAGGACCAACATGGTGTGAGTCAGTGTAACTCGATTCAGGTTACACTAAGAAATTTAAAATAAGGTTTGGATAGAGTATGAGATCTTGATGTTATTTGATGGAAATAAGGGGACATTGACTGTCATTTCAATGATATGTCACTAACCCTTAAAAACAAACCCACCTCACTATAACTGTTTACTAACTGATAACAATAATTTAATTTTAGTTGATGTAGGACATTATAAATGCATGTGCTGGAGGTAATTGAGTACTCATCTCTAATGCATTTCATATGGAATATTAGTGAACATGTCCCCATTTTGTTATGATAAATTAGGAACATAGCAACTCTCCTGTGTGCCTGTGACTATGCAGGTTCCTTCCCTTTTCTCCTTTTCCTAAATAAAGATGTTCTTTGAAAATGTAAAAAAAAAATGGGGGACATAAATCCATACTCCAAACTATGCAAAACATGGAAGCACATCCTCCATTGCAGAACAATTTAATGAAGTTTCTACTGTGCTCTAACCTAAGGAGGTTGAGAGAAATAAAGTACATATATAAGTCATTGTAAATAGGAGTAACATACTCTTAAATGTTCAGTGAGCCTGAATGAATATACAGTGTTCGTAGAATTAGTGAATATTTTCTTGCAATGCGGTGTCATTGACTCATTAGAAATAAACCATAGATGTTAAAAGTATCCCATTTTTCAATTTTGATTTAATCCAATCATATTTATCAAAAAGAATAAAGTTATATTTTTTTGTAAATGCATCAATTCTCTATTTGGTACCTCAAAATTGATTTTTTTAGTATCTTTCATCTTATCACGGAGGAGAAGGTAACTGGCCCACATCACAGCCGGTACTGCCAGGGGGCACAGGGGAACATGGGATGGCACTCAGATGGCTGCAGGGGCACTCCAATTGCTGCTTTACTCTTCTCTGAAAAATAGCCTCTGCTAAACCACCAGATAATTTACTGGAAAGCTGTTTCATAGAATCAGAATTGCAGCATAGAATGTTTTAATATTATACACAATATAAAATTATTTTTGTATTCTATATTCTAGTTTACTGCTATGAACACAGAAGTCACTATAGACTTCTTAAGAAGTCACTATAGACTTCTTAAAGTCACTATAGACTTCTTAAAGTCACTATAGATTAGTGTTCTGCTGAAGCACAAAGTGCTACATGGGTGTGAAAACAGTGGCTTCTATGGAATGAAGTCGTTGGTATGTATTAGATATGTTACCTAGCACCATCGCTTTTGCTCCCTAAGTATTGCTTCTGCAAAGTCTGCACACAACTACTGCCTTGATTGAGGCTTCTATAATCCCTTTCCTGTCATGCTTGCTAGCTTTCAGCTTTCCTACCTTCCTATGTGTCCTTTGCAATTTTCCTAAATTACTGGCATAAAATCTTTCACTCACACTTAGGACAAAATCTAAGACTATTCTTAGCTGACCCACCGGACCAAACTCAAGTCCCTGTCACCCATCCTCACTCCCTCCTTCCCTCCTTCCTTCCCTCCTTTCCTACCTTGGTTCCTCTCTCCTTTTTCCCCTTCTTTCTCAACATCCGTTCTCCCTTTTTGCATCCACTTACTCATTGAAACATTGTTTTTCAAGTTTCTGTTCTGTACTGATCATTTTGTTTGGTATAGGTACATCCGTGAGCAAACACAAACACATATATTCTGTCCCATTATCAAGTAATCACCTAAATGTCAAATTTCAACTGGGACAAGTGTAACACAGGAGCACATATGCCATAAGATGTATAATGGGGAGATCAGTCTGACCCTGCAGACGGGGCTGTGGAGCTGAGGTCTGCACTTATGAGTTTGCTCACCAGGGAAGACAGGATGATGGGGATTCTGGGCAGAAAGCTTTGCAGGACACACAGTAGGATGTCAGAGCAGTTGTCCCTATCCATTCATTAAGCATCTACTGATAACCTGCTTCACTATATTAGGGACTGATAAATAAAAAAGAAGATAAACTACAGTGTCTGCTTTTGAGGAACTCATTAGACAATGAGTGGGGAGACAGGGTTCAGGGGACTCCAAACGTAATGAAATGACTGTAAAAGAAGAATGAGACAGCTATGGGCCAGAGACCTGGGAGAACATGAGTCAACTTCAGAGACTAAAAAAGCAGAGAGTTTGTGATTCAGATTCATGAATCCAAAATACTTCAGTTGTTCCACCCCAATGACTTATTTTCATAAAAAGCTGTGTTTTAAAGCTACTTTTTTTGGCTTTAGATTAATCCTGGTCTGTGTCTTACCCCCTCTGTCTCTACCTGCCTCTCCAGCACCTCCCGCTTGTAGCCTTCCCTAGGGGTCGGTGCCCAGCTCTAGCAACATGTCTGACCCTGACAGCCTTCCTTCCATACGTTTTCACAGTCAACCACACCCTGCTTCTTTGCCTTTGTGTCTTGAGCATGTTTTAAAATACGTTCACATTTGTGTCTCCCCTACTGAACAAAGAGTTCTTTGAAGACTTCAAATGTAATAGGTGCTCAATAAGTACTTGCAGTTTTTCCCCATGTAGATCCCTATTGTTTCAAAGTTCACTCACGGTAGGACTAACCTCACTTCTTTCTCTGGTATCCTTTCCTCTGCTTTCTTCTCTCTGCTCCCTCTTTGTGTTGAAAGAAGTTGCTTTAGGTCTTTAGGAATCTTCAAGAAAAATATCTACTAGATACTCTAAGTTTTTGCTCTTGATTTTCTCTTTTAATGTGTATGCCATCCAAATCTCTGTCACTTTAGTTGCTATCTGTCATTTTATTTGCTATCTTATTCAATACCCTCTCCAAGAGGAGAGAAAGAAAACAATGAACTGGCAGGAGAGCCCTCTGTGCCAGATATATCTTTTGGCTTAGTCATCATGTACCTCTGAGTATACATTCACACCCCACATTTTATAGCAAGGAAAGTGTTAAGTGACTTTTCAAAGTGCCCAGATAGTAAGTGCTCACCTCACCTCTGATATTATTAGGTTTATGAAGTTGCTTTAGCACCATCTATGTTCTGCTTCCATCACCAGATTCCAGATGTTTTGATGCCATTGTCATTTTAAATATTGATATTAGAAATGATTTGTCATACTTTCTTAGCTGGTCAGAGAATACTGTTATCAATGAGGGATACCAGGGTACCTCTTGTTCTAACAAACTGTATATTTGGGGAGGAATGACTGAAGTATTATTATTTTTTTTATAAACTTATTTTTTTTAATATTTATTTATTTATTTATACAAGCACTGGGTACAGTCAGAAGCACGGGAGGGTGAGAGAATTCACCAGAGCCAGAGCGGGGAACAGACAGGCAGACTAATGAAGAAATACACTGCTGAGGGGAGCAGTGGGCACAGCAGGAGAGGTCTGTGTGCCATGTGGGACCCTCAACGGCGGCCAGGGATCGAACCGGCGCTGCAGAGCCTGCGGGCAGCTTCGCAGCCCAGTGCTCAACTTCTGCGCCACCAGGGGCGGCCCTACTGAAGTATTATTGATTCATGAATCTGAATCACATTGTTATTGGGAAGGCAGTTACACAGTATTATCTTTGCCACACCACAGGTTGCTCATCTCTGAATTATTTTCATAAATGCTGAGGTTTAAAGCTACTTTTGTTGGCTTGAGATTAATTCTGGGATGAAAATGCCTGAAAATGAATTACTGTGTTGGTGGGGAGAGTAGCTTTTATACTAATTTAAGAATATGCAGATTATGGCCTCCTAATGAAGAGGAACAAGCACCCACCTGGAGTCAACAGGAAGCTCCCTCAGCACCTGAGCTACCACTTTGGGGAAGGGACAACCCCTTGGATTGAAGGCACACTTTCAATCTATTTACATAAAGGAAATAAAGTCACAAGATTTTTTACTTACAGATCCCAGAATTCTGGGGAGTATGGAGAGGGTGAGGGGTACACATTAAGGCTGGGGAAGAGCCATCCCCTCCGTCACAGGTCAGGAGCAAGCAGGAGGTAACAGAGCATCAGCACTTATTGCTTATAAAGTGGTTGAGTGGAGTCACTATCTTCCCACAAGTCTAACATACCTTCTGGCAAATAATAATAATAATAATAATAATATGAATTGGCCCCTGAAGTAATACTTGTAATTTCAATCTGTAGCCTTAATAATAAAGAATAATATGGTTTTGCAATTAATTCAGTTCATTGTCTTACCTTAGTCTCCTTTATGTTATTTCCTTAACTTTTATCAATGGGTTTCTCATGAATTGATAGCTTGCATTACTCTCTCTTTCAAATATAGTTTTAATTATATTTATTTATAATAAAAAATCAGACACCAAATGCCATCTTTTTAGTAACAGCTTCAAAATTTATTATGATTATTTTCTGCAAAAAGAATCAGAAAAGTGTGTTTCAGTGCATTTGTCTCATTTTCAAAACCCACTTAATTCTACTCATAGTAGAGTCTTTAATAATGAATGATAGCCAGACCCTACAATATCTGCAAATACCAAAAGCCCATGGAAAGTTTAACTCCTGCTAAATTTTTAACATATTTTCCAACTCTCCAGTGGTTCTGGAATCTTATTGTTGTAATTGCATTATTATTTTAATAAACACAGCAAATCCTACTCTCCAACACAAAACAAACAAAAAAAGATATATGAGATAACATCAAATGTAAGCAATTATAGAACCATACATGAGATTATTTGGAAAGTCCTTAAGTAATCATAAATGACAGAGCCACAAAGTTCAATTTTACAAGTAGCTTCTCATAAGGTTCTAATAGGAACTTGGCTACTTTGCACAGTGTTTAAAATTCATTCTACTATTTGACACAGTATAGAATGAAATAATGAATTATTTCAACATTTATTTTAACAATAGCATGTGACACTTAAAATCAGTGATAAAAAGCAATAGTTTATAATTAGTATGCTCAGCTAAGAAATTAAGAATTCATAGATTTTTGTACTAAGGAAAATGAACGAACAAACCATTGTATTTGACCTGTTAATTGTGTTCCCAACAGTAAGTACTTTTCTTTCCTTCTTCCTTGTCCAAGCTATTCTCTGAGTCTCAGTTTCTTCATCTGTGTAAGAAAGTAACTAGATGTCTTGAAACCTAAGATGAATCTTTTGGTGAATCTTGGTTTAAGGCTTCCTTAATTCAGACTGACTAAAATCGCTACAGGAAGGCATTTCCTGATACATATTATGTTAAAAAAAATTAATTAGTAATGCTAACACCCTTAGTTTGTTGGATGTCACCGGAAGGTATTTTCTTGTTATGGAAATCTATCATTTATTTACTCATTCCTATTCTTATATATCAATTTCTGTGCTTTAAAATATTTAACATAATCATATTATTCTATATGGCTAATTGTATATACATCTTGTCAAAAATAGTCTAACAGATGAAAGTTTGTTAATTTTACTCCAAACGTCCATTTTCAAACATGATCTTCATTCAGGGATATGGTCAGGGATATGGAAGTGCATTGTTGTGACTAACATTTCTAAACACTTTATAATTTCATACTTTAATGAGAGAAAAGGAAGGGAGGGAGGGAGGGAAGGGGGAAGTCTAGCCCACTGAAAGTGGACATACCTATGTTCTCTGGGAAAAATAACACTCAGAAAACAGAAATCAAATCAGCATTTGGATTTCACTTGTATTTGCAAGCCAGTAAAGCACTTTAAAAATAAATCTAGCTTTATTGGCATCTAATCTAAGCAGTAGAAACTATTGGATTTTTAATTTCTAGAGATCTTAGGGGACTTCATAAGGAGCACTCTTGTCTGAGTGCTCCATTTCTTCCCAGAAGACTTAGACTTATTGACTTTTTAACTATTGATTTATTTAGTATACATGCCTTTCAACTCCACATTTTTGTCTTTTTTTCCCTCCCTCCCCTTTTCTCTCTAGTATACAGTATGGACTGCTCTCTGGGTCACCTGGAATGTGTTCATTATCTGCTTTTATTTGGAAGTAGGTGGACTCTCTAAGGTAAGTTTATCCTGCTTTTAAAATACACTTTTAAAAGAGTACACTAATAAATAATTATGACACACATCATATATACATATGTGTAGATAGATAGATAGATACAGATAATTATCAAAGTAACATAAATAGAATACTAATCAAAAGCTTGGGTACCATTCAGGAAAGAATGATCTTAGGAATATGTAAATATAATGACTCCAAAACAATGGTCTTACAGTCTCACTTGGTAAGCTGTAGTAGAACTCAGTTTCAAGGATCTTTATTTCCAATTTAAAAAGATTCAATGTAACAATAACCTCAGCCCTAAATCTTAGATAAAAATTTTTTTTAAAAAAGGAAAATGATATTGAGCATTCTTGAGTTCAGAATGCTTGAGTTCAGAATGGGACTGCTTGAGTTCAGAATCTCTGATGTTACTGTAATAGTTATGAGACTCTCTTTGCTCAAATATTACTTCTGGAGAACAGAAGTTTGGCAAGGAATAATCACCTGTGTATTTAAGTGGAACATACATTTTTCTAGGAACTAAATATATCTATATGGTGATGCTTATTTTGAAATCCTGATCAGATTGAAGAGAGTTGTCCTAATGCAACATGATATGTTATTTCTCTCCATATGACTAATGTCAGCACAACACACAATTTTCATTATAACTTCTGTAGAATCCTCTTTGCCACCCAAATGTAAGAACATCTTGGATTAAGTTTCTAGTTGTGTTTCTTTAACATTTTTCTCATAAACCAGCACAATTTTCACCTGGAGAATTTGTAGAGAAGAAACTTGACAGTGTAATTACAAAATTAATTAAAAACCATTATTATTTTTTAGAATTTCTCATTATCCACTATATTTGTGCTAACATATTTCATTGTGTGAGAGTAAAGTTCCTAAGTAGACTAGTCTTCTACTAGTATCGGTGGTTTCAATCTTAGAAAAATCTGCCTTGACCAGCACAAATACCTTTAAGAATTGTCAAACTTCACTGACGTCCATGTGGTAACAAAGAATTATTGATTTAGCCAAGCAACAAAAATCCCTAAAGGATTTTCTTCAGAACCTCCAGAGGTGGTTACTCTTTGTTCTACACTATAATAACTTTGTAATTAGAACTTGCCATCATTTTCTCACATTGACAAATGCATTCAGCAACTTGAAATGGCATTTCTAAGTCCCATACAAATGCACTAACTTCTACCTTTAATATGTGTGCTATTAATCGCATTTTACCATTAATTTCTATGACAGAAAAAAAGTACTTAAATCAGCGCCCACTTATCTTCAGTAACATGCAGATTATAAAGCAATTTTAAAATGCAAATCTTATGAATAAAATAATTATGAATAATAAGCATAACGTTTTTAACCCCCCTAACATTTTGTGTCTTGTGATTTGAATGGTCACTTTAAGTCATACTTTTATTTCACCAGTTTACTGGATGGAAGTTATCTTTTTTTTCCCCCATTTGAACTTAGAACATATTAGACTAAAGGAAATTTGACCTATGGAATTCTCATCATAGTTTGCTGAAAGAAAATGGGATTCCAAATTATACATTTTATTCAAATCCTGTCTTTAGCACTTAATGATGAGCCCTTAAGCAAATCATTTAATCCCTCTGAGTCATTGTGAAATATAAAAACAGGACCAGCTTTGCCAATGATTATAATGAGTTCTGGTTCTGTGTGTAGCATTGTTTTAAGCACATCATATTGACAACTCAGGTAAGCCTGAGTTTATAAAAATTTTATATTTTTTTATAAAAAGTAGTAATACCAATAGTCATGTGTTCCATGAGTCTGATTTCCCTCAACTGTTCAAGGTTACTTGTGAATTGCTTTTTTGTAACTGTTTTTCTAATATAATATCAAGGACTTTTTTTCCTCATTTCCTTGGGTGCAAGATTTTTTAAAAATGGATATAAAAGTTCTGCTTGTTCATTTGTCACCCACTCAAATGCCATTAATCAGTCACCCAAGTATTCTAGGTCATTAAAAGAAAGATGACTTCCAAGGAGCATCCTAAAGATGTCTGCTGTCTCTTTCTATTTACTACTGGAAAGTCTGGGACTATCTCCCTGTTCATTCACAGTGTAGCCTCAATACTAGCCTGTAGGAGATCTGATAAATAGAGCAGAGATAAGGACTCTTGATAACCCAAGCACCTCTGCTGTCTTTCCAAGTTGGACTTCTTTTCATAAGCAATTCCTTATTCATACATGCTGGTTTGTTTCCTAACTTTCAAAAACTCCATCTCCTACTGGTTCATGAAGTCATTTGTTGGAATGACCCATGAGGTAGATTAATAAGGTTTCCTTGTATCTTGATTTTTGCCCAAAACATCCATTCTAAAAGATAGAAACTCCAAAAACCATTTTCAGATTAATTTTCATAAGATCTCTGTGGACATAGGTGTTATTTTAATAACAGGCACTGTTATCCTTCCTTTTTAATTGAGGATGCACATTTTCCTGGGCAACCACACATCTCACCTGTTACAGGGACTGTTAATCTCAGCTGCTGGATTTTCCTTTGCTGTTATCTCCTCTTCTGTGTCATAAGTTTTCTACTGATGTCTAGAGTGTCCTCATTTTCCTCAGATTTTCCAGAACCTGTAAGAAATGGACATAATGCTCTTAAGAAATGTGTACATGTATGGTAGGGTCAGAGATGACTGTGAATAGGTAACTAAAGTTATCTGCACTGACTAATATACTAGAACCTCAGTTTCCTTTTCTATAAAATGAGAAAAGCCATGGTACACCACTCACAGGATTGTTGAGAGTTAAATAAGATGGTGCATATAAAGGACTTAGATGAGAACTTGGCATACTGTGAGGTTTCAGCAGATAATGGTTCTCATAATTGTCATCAACATCATCATCTTTATTATCATTGAAGAAATTAACAGGCATCACAGTCTTCAATCTGAAAACCTTTGGGACATACATTTATTACTGTGCAAGAGCTATAAAAGGGGTGAAAACGTAGGACTGAGTGACTTGTTTAAAAAAATATGTAACAATCCCTTGTGATAGAACCTTGAATCTGCATATTAACTTCACAGCTGCAACACTATTAATTAAATCCTTTCCTTCAATGTATAAATAGCTTTTTGAAATACTTTTGCATCCAGATTCTCCTGCTGTCCTTACTGCTCCCCCTAGGAGGACTTTATGCATCTCTGGCAGTCTCTAAGGTGGTTTTTCATGCTGCACTTTAAGATCACCAAGGGCACAATTAATAAGTTATTGCTGCTTCTTTGGAAATTGCAGGACTTGAAATCATTTTCCTCCCTAGGAAGGCACTCAGAATGTAAATATGAAAACCCAATTCATTTACTGCATTTAAAGATACCGAAAAATCAGTTATGTTGAGAATAACAGGTAATACTTGTTTTTATTCCAAAGGAATTAAACTGATATCTTTTTGATTACTCCAAATAGTAGAAAATTTCAGCTAATATTTCTCCTAACTGAATTTTCTTGAGAGATGTGTGAAAATTACACCTCAGTGATACTAAAGAATTTTAGCATGTTACATTTTCAGAAAATATGATATGTGACTATACATGAGCATAATTTAGACTTAGCAAATGAATGCGAAGAAATTCTAGGAATAATTCTTATATTTATCATGAGTTTTGATCAGGCACCTTTTAAAAATATATAGGTAGAGAGCAGGGGTGTGCGATGAACCAACCTTTACTGCTCCCTACTCTGTATAGGTGCTTTGCATTGTCTTCACACAAAAGGAAAACCTACTTTTGTTTGTTTCTCTGCATCATGTTTTAACCACTGCACTTCTTCCATAGTGACCTGATTGATGGGAATTTGATTCTCAAAGAAATTTAAGCCATTTTCCCAAATGGCAATAATAGCATTTTCTGTCCTCTTTTGACTTAAATTGTCACCATCTTTCATAGGGTCCTCTCTCTTGTGAGACTTCTCAGTTGAATATTTTACCTGAGCCGCCAGACAGGGTCAATGAGATCATTCTTTTTCAGGGCTCATCCTTATTGCCTTGCCTGAATTGTTTCTCTGTGCCGGCTGGGAAAATTCCCTTTCTTGATCAAGATTCATTGTCCTTCAAGGTCAGATTCTTTCCACTAACTTTGACTTTGGGCAGTCACTCTCAAGTAGGAAACTTGGAGACAGTTGATTTTGAGTTCTGATTGGGAGCAATTGCACAGGAAACAAACAGAACTTTCAGTTCCCTTCAGAACTTTCAGCCCAGCCATTATTTTTTTTATAAACTCTCTAAATATTGTTGTGTCTGACGGTACTTTCAAGTGAAATCAATGATCTGTAACATATTTCCTTTTCCACTTAAGCAGACACAACTTGCTGAGTCTAGTAGAGAGTTTTAAATTGATTTTATTTAAACACTGTTTTAAGCTTTATTTATTTATGCATACAAGAACTGAGGTATAGGCCAGAGGTGTGGGAGATGACAGGAGTCACCAGAGACAGAGTGGGGAGCAGAACAGGCAGATCCACTGAAATACATTGCTGAGGGGAGCAGTGGGCATGTCAGGAGAGGTCTGCTGTGCCATGTGGGCAGCTCCCCTGCTGGGATTGAACTCGGGCTGCAGTGGCTGCAAATAGCTTCATAGGTTACGTCTTAAGCCCTTCACCACTAGGGAGGCCCTATTTTAAACATTTTCAACCTATTTTTTTTTTTCATTCTCACATAGAAGGACTGGATTGTAGGCCAGAGGTGCAGGGAGAGAAGATTCACCGGAGACAGAGTGGAGAGCAGAACAGGTAGATCTCCTGAAATACATTGCTGAGGGGAGCAGCAGGCAAGACAGAAGAAGTCTACTGCGCCAAATGTGGGTTAGCTCCCTGGCCAGGGATCAAACTCAGGCCATAGTGGTGATAGTGCTGAGACTTAACCCCTAAGCCACCAGAGAGGCCAAAGAGTTTTAAATTTAAAATGATCCTTTCCTCTCGAAGATCCCTTCCTACTTGGATACTCTTCAGCGGAATCTTGCAATGTTCTATTTACAAAGAACTAAAATTATAGTATAAAATATCTTTATTCTGCAATAATAGATCAGCAAATGATACAGAAATAACACCCTACAAGCCCAGTAAAACTATGCTTTCTTTTGGAACTGCAAGAGTGATATACTATTTATTATATCATGAAGTGAATGGCATTTATATCTTAGTGAGACATTTTGGAAAGATGCATAAACTCTTTTGGTTCACAAGAATAACAAAATATTTCAGGTTTTGAATCAATACATTAGTACACACTTATCCTATTGTCCTGAAAGAATGTTTCTCTAGGGGCCTCCCCAGTGGCGCAGCGGTTGAGCGCTGGGTTGCGAAGCTGCCCTCAGCCTCTGCCGCGCCGGTTCATCCCCAGATGCTCTCCGGCCACCGGAGGAGGATCCCACATGGCACGCAGACCTCTCCTGCCACTCGCTGCTCCCCTCAGCAGTGTACTTTGGTCCTTCTGCTTGCTCTGCTCCCTGCTCTGGCTCTGGTGAGTTCTCTCACCCTCCCATGCTTCTGACTGTACCCAGTGCTTGTATAAATAAACAAATAAATCTTTAAAAAAAAAATGTTTCTCTATATACTGTATTCCAGGGGTGAGGGTGGAGATGGCAGAAGTCTATCCAGTATTAAGAATTTTTAAAGGAAAAACTATCAGAATTTGCTTCCAGACATAACATGTAAATGACACTCAATAGCTTGCAAATGTCTTTTTTTGTTTGTCTTCTTTACAATCCATTTTCAAAGTAAAGCAGGTATGTACTTTAAAAGAAAAGTAGAAAGCATAAATACAGTTATACATTTCTTATTCCAAAGGAATGAAACTGTTCCTTTTCCTCTGACATGGCTGTGGGTAAACATAAAATAATTCTCTGTGTTCTTTACATGGTGAGATCACAGCTTCCTTTGCATATCCTTTCCCATATTTAAGAAAATTATAAGAAAATGTAAACTAACTATTACAATTTTCATAACTTTTATCAAATACAAATATTTTGCTAGCCTGTGTTTGAAAAATCCAATTTGCCGCTAAGTTATAGTCCAATGACATATAGAATCCACAATTGGCTACTAAGTAAGTGCTGAAGCCTGGGTGATAGTAGGATTTCTTAATCAGAAATTTGTATATCAATCTTATGGTTTTCTGTAGAGGGGTTCAAACAATTTTTTCAAGAGAGCAGGTGGATGTATTATTCTTTTTTTAGTATTTTATTTTATATAATTCTTACATCATTTTTCATTTTTGTACAATGTATGCATTTTCATTTTGGTTATATTTCCCATACAATTGCAGCCCCTCTTATTTTTATCCTAATCCTTCCTCTCTCTGCCCCTCCCCCTTCACCCCGCCCCCACCTTGGCAGTGTGTCTCTAGTCCACAGTTGCTTGTTGATTTTTATTATCAGCCATAGTTGCATTTATTGTTATATGAGAAGTCACTATGGTGAACAAGGTCTATGTAAATGGGATAATTACAGAAGTATATTGCTGCTGCTACTTGTATTTATATTTTATTTTTCTACCTCTAATGAAAATATGCATGAATTGTGGTGGAAGACTGTCACCTTGGTGGAGGGAGTGTTTTTGTCGCATGCACCTGAAGGGTATATCTTATACCCTGAATTATATACAGCATTGTAAACCAGTGTGACCTCAAGAAAGATGGAAAGTGAACAGATTTGAAATATTAAAAAAAATGAGATCAATTTTTAAAGAAAGGTAAACATTTTATGTAGTTTAGCATCTCAACTCATTAAATAAATGTTTTTTTTTTATTAGCTGTCCTCTAACTATTTCATCTCAAAACCTCTTCCCATCCTTTATTTATTTTTTTTAAAGATTTATTTATTTATTTATACAAGCACTGGGTACAGTCAGAAGTGTGGGAGAGTGAGAGAATTCACCAGAGCCAGAGCAGGGAACAGAACAGGCAGACTGACGAAATACACTGCTGAGGGGAGCAGCGGGCATGGCAGGAGAGGTCTGTCACGTCATGTGGGACCTTCGCCGGTGGATGGGGATCGAACCAGTGCTGCAGAGGCTGCGGGCAGCTTCGCAGCCCAGCGCTCATCTGCTGCGCCACCGGGGAGGCCCTCTTCCCATACTTTATTACATTGTATACAGGCCCTGTGACAGCTCAGGTCATGAAAACAGATTCAAATCTGTTCCCCCCTCACTAAAGCTGACTGTGCTTAAAGCTTACACACTGCTGTCTCCTCTTTTCTCCTGAATCCACTATTGTGGGAGGGAAAATGGCAAGTTGCCAACATCTTATAGAGCCAGACATCAGGAATCCTGACTTCATGCTGATCTTAGTTTTATCCAGGCACTGCTAGTGTCCACTGCTGAAGTGACAATGTCCACATGTGGCTAATCCTCCCACTAAATTCAATAAGACAGTGTTTACTGGGCCTCCCCGGTGGCACAGCGGTTGAGCGCTGGGTTGCCAAGCTGCCCGCAGCCTCTGCAGCGCTGGTTCGATCCCCGGCTGCTCCCTGGCCACCGGAGGAGGGTCCCACATGGTGCGCAGACCTCTCCTGCCGCCCGCTGCTCCCCTCAGCAGTGTACTTCGGTCCTTCTGCCTGCTCTGCTCCCCGCTCTGCCTCTGGTGAATTCTCTCACCCTCCCGCGCTTCTGACTGTACCCAGTGCTTGTATAAATAAATAAATAAATCCTAAAAAAAGAAAAGAAAAGAAAATACTTGTTTAAAAAAAAAAGACAGTGTTTACTATTAAAAAAAATTATTTATGCATACAGGAGTTGGGGTGCAGGTCAGATGTACGGGAGTGGGTGAGAAGATTCACCAGAGACAGAGTGGGCAACAGAACAGGCAGACTGACTGAAATACACTGCTGAGGGGAGCAGCAGGCGAATTAGGAGAGGTTTGCTGCACCATGTGGGTAGCTCTCTGGCTGGGGATCCAACTCTTGCTGCAGTGTCTGCGGATAGCTTCATAATGCTGTGCTTAACCCCTTGTACCACCCAGAGGCCCAAGACAATGTTTATTTTTAATGATAGTTTTTCCAATAGATGTAAGTTTGTTCAGCCACTGGTGACAGCATGGTAGGCCACACGGAGTTGATCATGCTGCTGAATGTCCGTATACATGTTCTTTTCAAGAAAATTTTGGTGCCACAGAGAAACCACAATATTATTTTGTTTTGATTTTTTTCAATTGAGGTAACACTGGGTTATCCCCATCAGGGATTTCCACCGTAGTGCACCCACCACCAATTTACCTGTACTCTACCACCACAGACCATTATGCCTCCCTCTCCCCCTGTTCTATCCCCTCCCACATCACTTCTCCCCCCTTGGTGTCTCAGTTCTTTAATCAGCTATCAAGGGTTAGTTTTTCAGCTTTTCTTTATCTGACTATTAATTTAGTTACTTATATACCACATATTAGTGAGGCCATCCAGTATCTATCTTTCTCCTTCTGACTTATTTCACTTAGTAATATACTTTCAAGTTCCATCCATGTTGCCAAAAATGGCATGAGTTTATCTTTTTTGGCTGAGTAGTATTCCATTGTGTGTGTGTGGGTGTGTCTGTGTGCATGTGTGTGTGTGCACGCTAGGCCAGTTTGCATTCCTACCAGCAGTGTAGGAGGGTTCTCTTTTTTTCCATATACTCACCAGCACTTGCTGTTTCTGGTCTTTTTGATATGGGCCATTCTCACAGTTATGAGATGGTATCTAAAGAAATCACACTTTTGTAGCTTATGTTAGAATGATTTGCTATATTTGCAAAGAATTTAAAGATGTAACTGTAGAAACTTTGATATAGTCAACTGAACATAAGATGGGCTATTTCATAAAAACAATATATATAACATGAGTAAATACCATTAAATGTGAGCTTTTCTTCTTGTGATGTTAATGAGACTGTCTTGAAGACATGATCTCTTGGTTGTGAAATGTCAATTAAGTGTACAATCGTGATGTAGAGGAATTTCAGGTGACGTTTGCAGCAATTCACAGACTACAAAAGAGAGCCTTAGAAATGTATTTAGTTTTGTTTCTTTAGTTTTAAAAACCAGAATATCAACATATACCATTGTATAACCTTATAAAATGAAATAGCACTGCACCATCAAATTATAACTGATGAACATTAAGTCGAAAACTCTGCAGGAACAGAGAAACCTCGGATAACAATTACTCAGCACTGCTCCAGGCCACAGACCACACACTACATCTCATTTAAATGTTGTATATCAAGTTTTCATAAGAAGACTATGGGAGGAAAATCACTGATACTGATAACAATAATCATATCTAATAATATCTCTTTGTGCTGAGAAAATTTCTTTCTGAGCTTCCTTGCTGTGCTGGCATAAGAAATTATGGGTCTGTAGCTTCAAACTGATGTGGATAAGAGTATTGAATATAGATGGCCCTGAAAGTATCCATGCATCTAATTTGTGATTTAACTGGTTACTGCAGCCACTGGAAGCCCAATCTTGCACCATTGGCTGCCTTAGCACAACTGTTTTTGGATCCCTGGCTTAGAAAGGATAAATTCAAGAATGCAGGGAGAGCAGAATAATGAAGAAATAAAACCAGTATGTTGGAAAAGGTGTTAAAAACAAGCAGCCAGAAGTTTTATTTCAAAGATGGGGGTGGGAAGGAAGCTATGTTTTGTTTTCTCTTAAAGCAGAGGTGCTAATGGGCTGGCAATTCAGGAATCCTTGCAATGAGCTGTCCTTTAATGTGAAGCTCCCTACTTTCTGGAATGCCAGCTGCAGCACAGACCTGCCCAGGGAAGGGTCAGGAAACATGAGTCATTTCAGCCTCCCAGGTACTATGTGAGAACCAACAAAAAGGAAAGAAGAGAAAAATATGCCTGGAGGAAAGATCTCCCAGAAGTTGAGGGAGAACTGACAGGTCCCAGCACAGACCACTGAGCAGAAGCATGGGATACAGAATGAAAAGGGAGAGGGAAATAGGAAGTATTGGAGTGTCTGATAATTCAGGCACCCTTAGCTCTCCTCTGCCCTTTGGAAGGCTTCCGCCTTGATCCTACTTTGCCTGTTTTCTGACTCAGAAATCACAGAAATACAGCAACAATACAACATTCTGTTGTGTTTACAGGGATTGTCAGTGTGCTCGCATGTGCACATCGAATCATCCAGCTGTCTAGATTTTCTGGAAGGTTAACTTTTTCTGGGGATTTTCAGTCTCCTATAGAAATCAGACAGAAGAGCTTACAGTCAAAAACAAATGAAGCTGAAAAAATAATGACATTTTTTAAAGTAATTCTTATAGAAATTGATTTGACACAAAATCTGTGAGGATTTATTTAAGAAATATGAATATCAATTGTTGTTAATTTCCTAAAAGTATATGAATTTAAAGCATACATTTCTAAGATTAAAATTAGATGGGAACTAAAGTTGAATGAAAGTTAGCTATCTTAAAAGAAGAAGAAAGGACACCCATTTGTTAGATTAATTTAAAAATGGGAAATACAATTACCTATAAAAAATCATACCGCTTTTCTAATTTTTTAGGTATTTAGCTACATCCATCAAATCATTCTTTCATTAAAATAAGCAGAGCCAAAAATTTCTGATTATATTCCATTATCTTGTCCCCCTTCTTCCTAATATAAATTCAGGGGAAACTCTGTTTTAATTTGAGATAGAAGTGCCAAAAAACTGCATTTCTTTTCCTCTGTATAAGGAAGAAGAATCAGCTAAGTTCTCTACGATGGGCTATATAAGGAGTGTAATCATGACAGACTTCTGAAAACCTGCCTAATAGCTAATTCAGCTTAGAAGCTGGCCTAAACCTAGTGATTTAAAATTTTAAATTTTACACTTAGAAGAATACAAACCTTACACTTCTATAGATCATGAACCCTACATGAGATTCAGTGGGTTAAAATCAAAGTATCAGCAACTACTGTGGCAAAAAAAATATAGAGATTCCTCAAAAAAATTATAGCTAGTGCTACCATATGAACTGGCAATTTTAGTTCTATTTATCAAAATGATATGAAATTGCTATCTCAAAAATATATCTGCACCATCATCTTCATTACAGAATTATATACAATAACTAAGATGTGGAAACAAGCGAAATGCCCATTAATTAATTAATAAAAGAAATGTGATAGATATATAGAGATAATATGTAGTGGGCTATTACTCAATCATCAGAAAGAAGGAAATACTGCCCAATTCTGATAGCATGGATGAAATTTGAGAACACTATGCTAAGTGAAATAAATCAGACATGAAAAGACTAATATGGTATTATTTCACTTACATGTGGAATCTAAGAAAAATAAGTTACAGAGAACAGGTTAGTAGTTGCCAGAGGTGGGAGTTGGGGTGACGGAAATCAAAAGATATAATTTCTAGTTATGAGACAACTAAGCCCTGCTGATGTATTGTTCAGCATGGTGACCATAGTTAACAATACTGTATTGTACATTTGATAGTTGCAAAGAGAACAGTAGATCTTCAAAGTTCTCATCACAAGAAAAATAAGTTTTAACTATGTGATGGGATGGATGTGAACTTACTATGGTGATCACAAGTCAATATATAGATAAATTATGATGTCATATACCTCATATATATATATATATATATATGTCAAATTAAATTGCAGTAAAATAAAATCAAGGTGTCAACAAGGCTGTATTTCTTTCTGGAGACTCTAGAGGAGAATCTGTTTCCTTCCCTTTTCCAGCTTCTGGAACTGCCCACCTTTCTTCCTTTAACTCCAAAGCCAGTAATGGAAACATAATGCTTCACAGGCCACCATCTTTCTTGTTTTTTTACATTCTTGAAAGGTTCTCCACTTCTAAGAACTCAGGTGATAAGACTGAGTCCACCAAGATAGGATAGTACAGGCAAATCTCAACATATCAAGATTGTCTTAAGCACATCAGTAGAACCCCTTTGCCATATAAAGGACCATAGTTTTAGGTCCTGAGAATTAAGACATAGGCATCTTCATGGACCTGTACTTGCAGTCATCATGGACCAGGAGGTGACGTATGGTCAGCCATGAAGGGGAATGATAAAGTAAAAAGAAATAAAGGAGGTTGTGATACTAATAACTGTGGGAGACTTCATACCAGTCCTCAGAAACAGTTTTATATTAGAAAATATGCTTGTATCACTGTTTGGGGCTTGAAATTTGCAGTATAAAAATACCTAGCTAATCAAATGTAATTCTACAGACAATTTGACTTAGTATTTTGACCTCCTGGGGGGGGTGCTGCTTTTTAAAAAAGCCCTTATGAAGAATTTGCATTGACCCACTCACCTCATCCCACACTCTTGTCCCAGATTCTCTTGTGGCCAGCATCCATTGGAATTAGAACTCCCTGGGGTTACATGCATCAGAGCCACTGTCACCACCCTTGGGAGGTGGTCTTATAAGACATGCAATCAAATTACAGCCCATGACTACCAGTGACCTGGAAATACTGTTCATGCATAGTTAGGATAAAATGCCAGGTTGTTGGTGTCCTTTGAGGTAATTGGAGATAATTTATCTGGGTTTAAATAAATATATTCTTCAAATGTCAGACTGTTTCATTATATTATTTAGCTTAGAGTCATACCTTTTGCAAAATTCCTTGAAGCTACCAAAAAAACAAAAAGAAAAACAAGGTTGCGTTCAGACGTCCTTTCAGAATAAGCACTCCCTTCTTACACTATTGTAACAATGAAAGTTCAATTTCTTGAACTGTCCTGGGAGTTGAGTTGACCGTTTCCAGAACAATAAGCAACAGTTTGATGGCATCATTTCTAGACCATCTAATGTTTTGGTTTGTACATATAATTTATCATTTTATTCTTGTGTTGTAGTTATAGACTTACTAAAGAAAGCACTTCCTCTGTATATTTGAAGTATGGGGGAGATGAGAAAATATTATAGCCTGCTTCAGGGCAGCATAGGACAGCAGAAGCACTGATTGTATAGTGAGTTGTAACTCACCATTAACTGAGATATTGAAACAAAGAGTATAGTTGTTAATTCCTGCATGCAATTAAATCTCATACACTGAGAGCATGGTATGAATTTTGCTTCATTATAAAAGGCAGGCAGGCAGGTTACTGTTTCCTAAAATCAATGATGGTCAGAAGAGCCTAGACATTGGGTGATCTGATGAATAATTTAATACTGATTTGTTAACTGTGCAGAAGTGAAGTTAGCCATGCAGGGAGACACATTGTCAATTGCCAGCAATTTACTATGTTTTTGAAAACCACAGGCAGCAATTTACAGAAAAGATTAGGCCAGTTACTGTACACGTATGACATGTTCTTGATTTAAGATGTCATCCTGAAAGCTGTTAACTGACAACTGGAGTTTGGAATGAGGTTATAAAGTTTAGTGAAGAACTGCTTTTACCTGGGAATGTCTACATTTCTGCCTGGGAGAACCCTGAATGCCCACCTCCTGCTAGGATTAAATGTTTGTATGCAAATGAGCTCTGCCAGAGAAGGGATGCACCTTCTTCACAGTCCTCTGTGCTGTGATGCACTTGTCCATGAGAAAGCATGGTGATGGGTGTATTTTGCAGAGAAGAAATCATTGTCCATACATTTCTTTGGTCCCATACCATGGAGGGGGTGGGGTGCAGTCACTTTCATCTGGTTCCAGGAGTTTAATTTGTAGTTCTTCATAAAAAAACTAATTAAAGTGAAATCCTCTTTTTATTACTGTGATTCCTTTCCACTTTTTCGCCCTATTGGAATTAAATCACTAACAATAATGTCTTCATATTTGAATATGTAAAAAAAAAAATGAAATGAAGGTAGTCTTGGTTCCTAGAGGAATTTGTAAATCTAAAGGTCTGCTGAAGGATGACTTCTATATTCTTAATAGAAGACTATCCATGTCACGCAGTACCTCATAATTTAAAAAAGTACAATAAAGCATAACATATGATTGATCATTTTTGAAATTCTACCAAAATTGAACTTTTGATATATTTTGAAAGTATTCTTATTCTTTACATTAATTTGTCAGCATCTCCAAGGAATCCTAGCAAGCTCTAAGCCTTGCAATCTTAGTTACAATTGTAATTTCTATCTCGGGGTCACATAAGCCAATGGAGTCACATATACCTTTTAAAAAGGAGAGGATTTAGCTTTCCATATGAGAAACTAGTCAAGATTTCATATGTGTGTCATTCTTAGCAATAAAATCAATCTAAAAACTAAGACAAATACTTCTTTCTACTTTTTCTCTATTTGCCCTTCTGCCTGGGACTATAAACTCCTTTCCAAATAAATAGGAGTTCTTGTATCTTGCTTTACTAATTTTTTGCAAATTTGTTCCCAGAGGAGATAAAAAATGACTGTGATAAATTATTTTTTATCCTTTTTGTCAAATACTAAAGGCAAAATGTAAACTGGTAGAAATGTATCATAAAAGCCAAAAAATGAGCTGTTTTATAGAGGTTAGTATTAAACCATAGCTCTGGTTTTACCCAGAGGTTGTATTTCTTTGTAGTATAAAAAAATCAATAAAACGATTTTTTAAACTCATTTAATATTTTTTAAATGAATGGGCTACTTCTATGACATTACTCTAAAGACATTACATTGAAGGCTTACATAGCCATTAAGTGGATCAGCAGGTGTATTGTTTTGCCATCCAAGGTAGTACTAAAACACTTGGCAAACATGTTATTTTATCTAACTGTTTTAGAAGCATAGTTTTGGAATGACAATAGATAATTGCATTCAATCAAAATATTCTCCTTTATGTAATCGAAGCATCTATAATTAAAACATATAAACTTGGGGGTCTCCTTGGTGGTGCAAGGGGTTATGTGTCAGCACTATGAAGCAGTCCTCACTACTACAGCACCAGTTCGATCCCCAGCCAAGGAGGTGACTCACATGGCACAGAAGACCTCTCCTGTCTCTCCCACTGCTCCCCTCAGCAGTGTATTTCAGTCAGTCTACCTGTTGTGCTCCCCACTCTGTCTCTGGTGAATCCTCTCACCCCCCCACCTCTGGCCTACACTCCCAGTTCTTGTATACATAAATAAATAAATCTTTTAAAAAAAGATGTATAAACTTGAATTCTAACTCCTTAAGCTTTCTTATTATAAAGGTAATAAATACATTCAGAATTACTACAGAAAAATTTTAATTACTTATACAATCTTAACTTTGAGTGGGTCTAACCCATTAAACCATATAGTTTTTTTTGGGGGGTGGGTTGTTTATTTTATTTTAAATTTTATGATTTTTTTTCCTTACATCATTCTTAATTTTGGACATTTGATTTCTCCATCAGGTGTAGACCTGGTAGTTGTCTCACCACCGTAGCCCCCATGATCCATCACCGAAATCCTTGTGCTCTTCCCTCCTCTGTTTGGACTCCTCCCCCTTAAATCATATAGTTTCGTTGTTCATTCTTTGTCTATAATATCTATAATATTTAATGTAAAAAAAAAAGACGTGCTTCCAGAGAGGAAAAAATATTGGGGTTTTTTTAGAGACAGCTATATTGTAGATAATAAAATAAGGGCTTTATATGTTTAGCTAAAGATTAGACTGTGCGATAAATATGGTGGCAACCTCACAGAATGTCTTGAATGTGGTAGGTTTTTGCCTCTGTTGAAAACATCAGGTTGTGAATTTCTAAGGTCTAAATCACGATAGTTTTACAGGCTAAGGCTTCTTGCTGCTTGGATCAGACTATAATGATTTTGACTTGATCTATTTCTTTACCTTTAGAAACTCTCTACTTTATTTTTCTCTAAATCATCGAAAGTCTCATGTACTTTATTATAAGCACCACACTGAAAGATGGTTTATTATTAGTTTGCATTTATATTGTATTTTCTTTCAAGTAGCTCAGGGGGCTTTATAAAACATGACAGCAGCCATCAAAACACTTTGTCAGGCATGGAAGGCAAGAAATAATGCTGGTCTGAATGTGCCCAAGGCATCATGCTTAGTGGAACATGTTTTCCGTAGATGTAAAGAGATAATCTTTTTAGAGGTTTTCTTTAAAATAAATCCCAACTTTCTTAAGCATTTTCTTTTCTCACTTTTGGCATCAACTCTTTTGTTCAACAAATTCATTGAGCTTCAAATATTTGCAGGTGCTGACAGTAGACCCAGGGGAATGAAAAGAACTTGTTCTCATTGAGCTTTTATTCTAGCACAGGAGACAGGATTATAAACAAATATAAAACACCATGTTGAGTTATTGCTCTGGGGCATGGGGAAAGATGGTATAAGTGGGTAGAAATGGACTTCATGGGGATGGATGGAGTAAGTGGTAGGAGGGAGCATGCCATGTCAAGATTTTGGGGAACACCAGGGTCATAGGATAGGAGGCCATGGATCAAGCACAAGAAACAACAGGCATGCTGTGTTATGTTGCTAAAGTTTCGGAGCAAATCGAGATCAGCTCATGGGTCTGGAAAGCTGAGCAGTGGCAAGTTCCTGGAGATACTTTATAGGTCCGTAGTGGCAGGAAGCCACGGAACAGGGTCTCTATGATCTGAGCAGACAGGTAAAGGAGAGTCGTGGAGCCCTCAGTGGCTTTTTCAGACTTTTATTGAGTTTACCAGGTACATGTCAGGTAGGGGTACTGGGGGGCCAGGAGGCTGGCAAGCCTCCCAGCCCCCAGAAAATCTTCATTCTTGCTGGGCTCTCTGGTGTTATCTGCTTCTCTGCTGGTTATGCTCTCGCTTGTTCTCTTCTGGCGGTTCCTTTCTGCTCTTTCTTGTTCTTGTTCTGCTGGTGTTCCCATGATGCTGCCCTGATAATCCCAGTCTCAGCCCAGGTATACCCACCTGCATATGTCCACACCATATTCCAGGTGCCCGCCACCAGGTATGCATTCAGGACCGCAGGGATCCATCATCAATCCTAATGGCAGGAGGACAGAAAAGCCTGATAATCATTTACCCTACAAGGTTACAACAAGAATTTGAATCTGGTATAAAAATAGTGGGAGCACAGGGTGAACATAGGGGAATGACATTGTCAAAGATCAGTGCACCAGTGAGGGGTGCAGAGTTGAAGCAGGACACAGGGAAGGTGACTATGGTGGTAGGGTAAGGAAATTGACCAGGGTGGTGGGAGTGAAAGACCAGAGAGTTACCAGATTTGATGTATAAGCAGAGCTGTCAGAATTTGTGGATCTAAGGTGAATGAGGAGACTTGATTCTGTCTCTGCCACATTTCCATCAGGTATCGCTGAGGAGACTGAGGCTACCTGTAACACAGAGCACCCTTCTGATGCTTTGAAATGTCTGCTGTGTTCCCCTTTTCAACTAGTTCTGTCATTTTTTTTTAACTTTCTGTTCTCTTTACTTTCACACACCTTGCTTTTCTTCCCTTCTGTCACCTGCTTCACCTTGACTGTATTGCATATTTTCCTTGCTCTTTGACTGTCTTATTTCAAGGTGCCAAGACTTTTCTGGTGTTCTATTTATGAGCATGTGAGGGGTTTATTCACATGAAGAGTCCTCAACCTAGCTTTCTTAATTTTTCCATAAATTCACTCCACATTTTAAAACTTAAATCAAAATCCTTGACTTAATTCTTGATGTAATTCTACCATATCCATCTGAAACTTCAGTGAATGACAACAACAACAAAAACCCAGCACAATATGAAGCATTTGCTTTCTCCTTTCTCAACCAAGGACATCCTTTAGTGTGGAAGGCAAAGGGGGAAGATTTTTGAAATTAATTCAAGAGTCAATTAGAAAACACTTTTGTTTTTACCAAATTGTCTGTATTTACCATTAAATTCTTCCATCTTCAATGAAGAGCCCACTGTCTTTAAATCCACATGTTTGCCTTTTGGTAAATTCTAATTGTGTGATTTTTTCTGATATTAATCAGTTCTCTAATTATCAAATACCAAGTTGGTGTGCAATATTCAATTTGTGTCAAACATTAATTACCCAGAGTTAGCGTAGACTCTATAATTTAAGGGTTCAATCCTATGAGACTACACTCCACACACCAGCTCTAAATAAGATTCCTAGGCTGCTTGAACTTCAGCACAGGCATCTACAAGTTTAGCGGTTCTCATATTTTCCCTTGGAGTTAAATAACTCCCTAGAAACTCTTATTGAATCATGGAAAACTTTACTTGCAATTATTGACTTATTGTAAAAAATAAATATCAGGAACATTCAAATGGAAGAGATAAAGAGGGAAGGAGAGGGGCACTAAGCTTATGTCCTCTCCATATATAATGCCTTCCCAGCATCTTAATGTGTCAATGTGGTCACCAGCCCAGAAGTCCCCAAACTAGATTGTTGAAGAGTTTTTAAGGAAGTTTCATATTGTGGGCATGAACTGGTAAATCATTGGCTGTTGGTGATTGGACAATATTTTTAGCAACTGTCTCCTCCCATAAGGAGTGGGGTTCAAAGTTCCAGCCATAGAATCATGTGGGTGCTTCCTTTTGTAATCATCTCTCCTCCTGAAGTTACCACAGAGTCATCTGATTAACACAAACCCAGGTAAGGGCAAAAGAAGAACCTTACCAAATAACAAAAGCTATTCCTACATTGAGAAAATCCCAAGGGTTTTAGGAGCTCTGTGCCAGAAACAAGCACAAACACCGAAAAAAGATTATATATATATATATATATATATATATATATAATAAATACCAAAAAGATTTTATGTATATATAAAATCTTTATATCTACATTTTTATATATAATCTTTTTTTTTTCCCTAAAGATTTTATTTATTTATTTATTTATTTATACAAGCACTGGGTACAGTCAGAAGCACGGGAGTGTGAGAGAATTCACCAGAGCCAGAGCAGGGAGCAGAACAGGCAGACTGACGGAAGTACACTGCTGAGGGGAGCAGCAGGCACAGCAGGAGAGGTCTGCGCACCATGTGGGACCCTCGCCTGGCGGCCGGGGATCGAACCGGTTCTGCACAGGCTGTGGGCAGCTTCACAACCCAGCGCTCAACCACTGCGCCACCGGGGAGGCCCTATATATATAATCTTTATATATATATCTTCATATATATATAAAATCTTTATATGTATCTTTATATATATAAAATCTTTATATATATCTTTATATAAATCTTTTTTGGTGTTTGTGCTTGTTTATATATATATATATATACACTACTGTGTTTTATATATATATATATATAAACATATATATATATATAAATACCACTCTAATCATGGCCTTTTTGATTATTCTCTCATTGAGAAAAAAAATTCTGGAACAATCCTGATACTATGTACTATGATTCAAACAGGTTTAAAACATTGTCTCTGAGTGAGAAGTGCTTAAAGGCAAGTAAAAAGAAAGCAGAGGGCAGGCTTAAAGGTTCATTAGGAACCAGGCAATTTCACAGAGGGAACCCATTTCAGGCAGACATCCATCTCCCAAAGAAAGTGGCCTTTCCCTTTCATATAGATAAGACAATGGAAGGTTTAAGTCAGAAGGAGAAAGATAAATGCTAGATGATTTCTCTCATATGTGAATATAAAGAAAACAAAACAAAGGGACAGACAAAACTAAAACTAAACAAACCCTAGAATTCTGACTGCACAATTGAGACAACCAGAGGGAGATGGTAGGGGTGGGGAGGAGAGGGGTTGGTCCCCAGTGGACTACAGTGAAGGATTATGGGTGCTTTAATGGGGATGTGGTGTGGTAACATACATCCAAAGAGGCATCATCCTATACCTCTAAATCATATGCAGTGTTTTAAGTCAATGTTACCTCCATAAAAAATAATACAATTTTAAAAAGAAAATAATAGAAGGTTTACAGGAGGTAAATAATTTACCTCTAATGAGACAGCTGATGACCAGCTAGTGTAGTTTTTAATCCTGGGCTCCAAGGCTAAGATCATATCCATTATTGGCAATTGCCTCCGGTATATAAAATAAACACAAAAGAGAAAAAACAAACAGGACAAAATATTACTGTATTCACATATTCTCCTCACCACTACTAAAACATTCTGCCTTATCTAAGCATCCAGGAGACCTGAAACTTAGGAGATTTATGAATAAACAAGCCTCTATCCCAGTAGTAGCTCATGCCAAGGCTACCTAACACAAAATGATAAGAAAATTTGCGTAGTAATTCTGTGAATTCAGCCATCCAAGTCTGTGAATCAATATTTATATTTTCAGATTTAAAGAAAGGCTTGGCTTAGAATGATCTGAAAAAAAAAATATATTCTTACAACCCTATAATTGGATCTAAAACATCAGGTACCATCTTGCTTCCCTTTTTGGTCATCCTTATCATAACATCCCAAATGGAGTATTTTTCTATAGCAGCTATTTCTCATCACCCTATTTAGTCCTAATTCACACCCTTCACCCAAAATTTGACTAAAGGAAGAGTCAAGCCAAAGTCCTTGGATATTTTCAAGAATGTGATTCAGCTTTGTGGTTAGAAGCATCTAATTGATTTTTGGGAGCTGAAGAATAGGCTTCCTCAAGATGTTCAGTATAGGCTTCTCCAAGATATGTCATTTTGGCATGTGAATTAATTTGAGCTAAGGTCAGTTGAGGCTTTGCAGGCTCATGAGAAACTTTCACCACTCAATTGCCTAGAGGAATGAAAATTTGAGGTATTATTCAGAATTAGGATTTTTACCAGAAATAACATCTCTGCATTTCTATTGGAGAAACCTGTCTTTGTGTCAGGGCAAACATCTAATTATAGAGCATCTGGTACTTTTGTCATGGTTGTGCCCTTTTCTCTCCTTGAAACCTCAGCCCCCCATTCAGTTTCCTAACTCAGGATATATACCCTTGCTTTTCCCCACTGACTTTAGAATTTATGCCCATGTAGGTTCTCAATACATATGTAATTAAATCGGTTCATTTCTCATGCTATTCTATATGATGTCAGTTTGATTGCTGAACTAGCCTGAGGGGGTGAGGGGAAACTTCCTGCCCATCTCTTATAGAATCTAATAACTGCCTCAGTCGTGAACCTAGTTAAAGGAGGGGGTACATCTTTGAACTGACTCAGCTGGAAGTCGCTGTCCCATCCCATCAACTTGTATATGGAACAAGCCTAGTTCTTTATTATTGCCTCCCTTGAATTGGGCATTTGGCTATGATCTCTTTTTCAGTTTTTCCATTGACTTATTTAATTTGCATTGTTTTTCTTTTCATTGAAAAAATATAAGAAACAAAACAGCTATCCTACACTTGTTTCCACAGTGATACTGTTGTGTTAATAAGCATTCCAAGTTGGTGGTGATGTTTGTTAGATGTCAAGTTATAACTTAGAGAAACCATATACTGATTTAAGGATTAAAATGAAACCAGTGATTTCCTATGAAGTTGGTGCTGTGGTCGATGGGTGTGCAGACTCATCTTACCGCTTCCCTAGAGTGCAGTCACATAGTGCAAGTTTAGCTGATTTCAGCTTGGTGATTCACATACTGGGTCTTTTATATTGAAAAAGGAAGCAGAGGGCCTCCCTGGTGGTGCAAGGGGTTAAGACGCACCCTATGAAGCTATCAGCAGCCACTGCAGCACGAGTTTGATCCCCAGCCAGAGAGCTACTCACATGGCACAGCACCTTTCCTGTGTTGCCTGCTGCTCCCCTCAGCAGTGTATTTCAGTCAGTCTGCCTGTTCTGTTCCCCACTCTGTCTCTGGTGAATCCTCTCGCCCCCCACATCTCTGGCCTGTACCCCAGTTCTTGTATAAACCAAAAAAAGGGGCAGAAACATTCAACCCTTAACAATGTATAGGTAAAGTCTACTGAAAGTAAATACCAATGGTTTTAAGGATTCCTACTGAACTATTGACAAGTTAGTGAAATGCTAATTAAGATGTACCAAAAAGCACAGTCAATGGTATCCTTGAGAAACAAGATGAATTAATGGAGCACTAACACTGAGAAGAATTGTGGGGCCGTGTTATATACAAATTGTATTACCAGTGTTTTTGCTGGGCAATCTAAGGGATGCTGGGGATACTTTTGAATACATTATAATTGATTTCCACCTTGCATTCTGACATTAGACCCAGTTCTCCCCATAAAAGGCAATATGTACCAGTTCTTAGAAGTCACCATTTATGCCACATCTATTGTGAGAAAAAAAGACAGTGGGAAGAGAATTCTAATTTTCTCTTGAAATAAAGTTTCATTCATCCCAGTCTACCTCTAGCCTCTGATCACCTTCACTGTTTCAGGTCTTTATCTCAGCAAAAGAAGATGTTAATGATCTTATTAACATATTAAACAATGGCATAGGAAAGGTTGACATTTTCTGAAGCTTTTGGTCAATGATTAAAGTAATGAAATTTGCCAGTTATTCAGACAAAGCCTATAAATGCCTTAAATTTGCTCACTACCTGAAAGGTCAGGTAAATTAAAGGAAAGTATAGGACTGGCCTTCAACAGTCTGCATGTGGTGATCGTGAGTGCTCTTAAAAGTGGCTAAAACTAAGAGGTCTGGGCATTAATTCTAGCGAGCTTCCTGGTATTGATTAAGAACTAATCGCAAGTGCTCATTTATGGGCAAATTAAGAGATAAGTCCTTTTCAGAAGGTCATTTACATGTCTTCTTTTTAATTAATATTACTGACTTGAAGATTTGCAGTTAAATTAGCCCATTAATTATAAAAGTCATCAGTTTGGAGAGTTGGAAAGAATAATTTATTTAATATCAGATCCAGGTTTTCAATAAATTGTCATTTCTTCTGACACCCTACTGGAAAAGGTCTGAAGTCTTGAAGTATAAATTAAATGAATGGTCATGGCCTAAGCTGTTTTGTTTTGTTGTTGCTTATTATAAATGCAATATATTAGCAAAAAAAAAATACTGAAAAGTATATTGAATTATAATAAAGGGAAAAACATCTGTCTATTCCCTTCCACCATTCATTGTATTTTAATGTTCATATTTGTTAAGTTAGGCATTGGTATAGATTGTAGTTTGTGTGTATGTGAGTATTTATATACACATAGCTCAGTGCATATAAAGATACATACAATCTCTATAAAATTGACATTCCTTTAAATAGTTTCATATTTTGGGCCTCCCTGGTGGCACAAGCGGTCAAGCCCTGCAGTGTGAAGCTGTCTGCAGCCTCTGCAGCGCGGATTCAATCCCAGCTGGCCAGCGAGAATCCCACACAGCAGGGCAGACCTCTCCTGCCACACCCACTGCTCCCCTCAGCAGTGTATTTCGTCAGTCTGCCTTTTTTGTTTCCCGCTCTGTCTCTGGTGAATCAGCTCACCCCCCACGCCCCCCCGCCCCGAGCATCTGGCCTATAGCCCAGTTCTTGTATAAATAAATAAATCTTAAAAAAAAAAAGTTTAAAAAAATAGTTTCATATTTTGCTTCTTCACATCTTAAAATAAGATCATTTCCTAAGTAATAAATGTAATTTGAAAATCATGTTTTAATTAGACTACTTATTTTGAGACAATTGTAGATTGACATGAAGTGTAAGAAATACCACATAGAGAGGCTATATATTCTTTACTCAGAAGCCCCCAGGGGTAGCATCTTGCAAAATTATAGCACAGTATAACATCCAGGAGATTCACAATGACACTCACAATACAGAATATTTCCATCACAGCAGGATCTCTAACATACCCTTTTATACTCAGACACATGCTTCTCTCCAGTCTTTAACCCCTGGGAATCACCAATCTGGTCTGTAGTTCTATACTTTTATTAGTTCAAGTATGTTATATAAATGGAGTCATACATTATGTAACCTTTAGGGACCAGCTTTTTTCTCTCTGCATTTTTCTCTGGAGATTCATCCAAGTTGTTACATATATCAATAATCCATTCCTCCTTATTGCAGGGTAGTATTTCTTCCATGATATGATTGTGCCACACTTTGTTTAACCGTTTACCCATTGAAGGAGCACTGGGTTGTTTCCAGCTTTTGACTATGATCATTGCAGCGACTGTGAACATTTGTGCAGAGTTTCCGTGGGAATACAAATTTCATCTCTCTGAGATAAATGCAGGTAACATTTATCTCTGGGATAAACAACTTCTGTGTTGTTTGATAGTTATATGTCTGGTTTCATGAAACTTGCGACATATTGCTGTACCATATTACATCCCCACTGTCAAGCTTTTCATGTGCTTATTTGCCATTGGTGAAATGTCACTGCCTAACTTTTGCTCATTTTCAAATTTGATTCCTTTGATATTTTGATGTGAAGTTTGAACCTGTATATTTTCTCTAGATATTAGTTCTTTGTTAGGCATGTGGTTTACAATATATTCTCCCAGACTGTCGTTTATCTTTTCATCTTGTTAACAGACTCTGTCAGAGTAAACATTTTCAGATTTGATGAGTCCCAGTTTATTAATTTTTCTTTTTGTGCATAATGCATTTGGTGCCAAATTTAAGAACTATTTGTCTAGCTCTAGACCCTGAAGCTTTTTTTTCATTTTTTCCTCAAAGCTTTATAGCTTTTTGTTTTATGTTTGTGATCCACTTAGAGTTAATTAATTGGACTGTAATTTCATTCCTTATATAAGACTGAATTAATATGTTCATGATAAAAGAAATTTTTTTGAGTGTTAAACTAAGAAATTCAGAGGTGAATTGAGGCTAAGAGGTAAGAGGTGTGATTGTATAAGGCAAGAACTAAGGAAAAACACTGTCCATTTGAAGCAGTTTGAGACAAAGGATCTCAAATTGGCCTACTTCCTGACAGCATGTGTACTAATTACCCAAAGGTCTAGTCCTAAATACACACACATCCCTTCATTTTTTTCCCTTTGTTCCTACTGCTGAGCTTTTGGGTTTTTGATCTATCAAGCCCACTTACCCTTCTTTCTTTGTACTTTGTATTTTTTCTTTTGGTTATAAAGAATATCAACCTAATGCTGATATTAGAAAATGCATTAAAATATTTACCAACAACCTAAAATCAAAAAACTCTTCTCAAAAAATCAAATTTCTATCTATAGCTGCTATGACATTTTCATCCATGAGAAAATATAAAATAGTCTTAATAAAATAGCATACATGTGTTTTTTTTTTTATAATCCAGATAGATGTCTACATCAGGAGGTGATAATTTTCTTTTTTTTTTTTTAACCTCTCCCTCCTAACTGTTTACCTCATAATTATGATTATGTGCTTTGGGGACAATTGAAATATCTGGTGAGAGTCAAAATTTCTTTTGGTAAACAGAACAAGTGCAATATAATGATGAAAAGAAAAGAAACATATGCATGAGATGCAAGCTATGAAAAGGGAGAAAAGCCTCCAAGGCAGAGGGGATAGAAGTGTCAAGAAGTGTCAAGAAGATAGAAAGGATAGAAAGGTCATAATGTGCCACTTTTGTGACTGTCCTGGCTCAAGACTTAGGATGTTCTATTTTTCCTACGGGATCAATGACACCAGAGAAATATTTCAAACCATTTTAGATGTATATGGATGATCAACATATACCAGATGACAGGGTCCTTATTTAAGGACCAATAGTCACAATAAAAATATTAGGAAATATAAGTGGTTGATGGTGGATTTTTTTCAGTAACATAATGAATGAGTACCTCTAAGTAATATGCAATTCACATAAAAATGGATGTGAAGATTAGAAAAAAATATGCATTTGTACATATTTGTTTAAGTATCTGGTAATGTTAATCAGTAGAGCCGTTTACAAATTTAATATTTTCATGATTTCTCCTACCTTCATTATTTTATGTTCAAAATGTCCAAGAATAGCATATATTTATGTTAAAATAATAACTCAGCAGGGCCTAAATAACTGATATAAAGCATTATTTTAATATGATATTTCAGAACATAATATTCTCAGCCCAGCTTTATCCTTCATATCTCATTCATTCATTCATTCCATCTCATCAGTACCCAGGACATGTTAGACATTAGGCTGGAGAAATAAAACTGGGATCAAGCCCAGAGGTAGTAGAAATTCTAACAGTAGCTTCATTAATCAAGTTCCATTAATTAGAACCACAGCTCATGAGTCATATAATTGTGGTATTCCTAAATTTGAGAAGGCTCATTTTTTCAAGACCTTGAGACATTTCTATGTTCATGAGCTCCCAGTCCCACCCTCCTCACTGGGTGGTAGGCACCACCTAGAGTTTCTTGCCTTCCTCCACAATTAAGTAGGAGGCGCATCCAAAAATTCTACTGTTAGCACACTCAGACCTTCAGACCCACTCAACTTCCATTTTTTTCCATGGAGAAAAAAATCCTCATTAATATGGGAATGCAGAGATGAATTTATTTGTCTCTGGTATAAACTCATTTTGTGCTGGGTTCATTAATTCCCATGAGTGAGGAGGTTAAATTCAGACTGAGTGAATGAATGAATTTCAGAGATTGTTCTTACTGAGCAAACACATCAAGAGGCCTGTTAGGCACAGAAGCTGAGAAAGCACCAGAAGCACGAGGTCATGCTTGTCTTAAGGCTGTCTGATCATAATCCAGGAGCCTCATTCAACACCAGTCTCTGCAGCATTCTCTAGGGATCAAAGGGGAAGAGTCAGAGAGGCTGTATATCATCAGATCTAAAGGCAGGAACTCTTGGGACACGCGCTGGTGTTTGCATCCCAGGGCCCCTGCCAGTTTTCCAACAGATTCCCTGGCTGTGCTTCAGTGTACTCATGTATAAAATACACATAATCATAGCATGTTCATTTTGCTGTGTCCTATGTTAAATGAGATAGTCGTGCAATGTACCAAAGATAGTACCCATCACACAGTAAATGAAATAAGAACAGACCATGGCACAAAGGAAGGGTATGCTGGTGATCAGAACTGGGAAAATGTCAAGGAAGAACATTAACCTCCTCAAAAACTCCACAGACAAGCAGCGGTGGGGTACAGTGAACAGGAGGAACAACCATGAGTGAGGTTTGAATGCAAGTTGTGACTCTTAGCTATGGAATGTGTGTGTGTCAGTTACTATTGCTAACATTTCATTTCCCTATTTGAGATCTGTGGATAGAAGCATCTCACATAATTAAAGATGCTTTAAATATCTTTGTAAGAAACAGTGCACTGTGTGCATGCTAGCCATTACTACTTCACTGATGCAGTGACTCATATTCACCAGAAGTACCTCTATCATAGAGGTCCAGCGGTTAGTCTTACACTACTGTGGATAGTATCAATAGGATCTCAGACAGCTTTCCTTTTGCACTTGGTTGAGACCCGAAAACAGAATAATGGGAGCTTTCCCTGGGCTGTGATAATGGTGATGGGGAGAACATTGCTTGGGCATGAAGTCCTCGGGAGCTGGATTGGGAAGGGATAGGGAAAAAGAACTTTTCTGGTTTCACTTGCTGTGAAGTGTAGCTGACGCAGGCCTGCCAGAACTGCTCATCACAGTGAAGACATGAAGGCAAGTGCAGTAACGATGACAACTTGCCTTTTCTCAGTCCTCATGCTTAAAGAGCTCCTTATCTCGTGAAGAAATCACAGCTCTCTGGTCTAGCCTTTGGAAAGGTGCGTCTTTTGTCATCTATGATTGCTGGTTTCATGGAGGTTTGAAGGAAAGGTCAGTTTCTCAGGAGCTTGCAGACCCGGAGGACAGAGTAGACTCTGGAGCATAGAGATGGTTTCTGATTCTGCCCTTGACCATGTACTTAGACAAGCTTCCGAATCCCACAGAAATGCAATGTCCTCACCCATAAGAACAAAATTACCCAATTCACAAGCTGTGATAGCATTGAAAAAGGTCCTGCAAACAACACACCTTCTATTCATTACATTTCTAGTAAACAGGGCTCATTATTATCCTAGTGGCATGCATCTGTAAATGGATCTGCACAGGTATCTGCACTCTGAAAAATAAGGTGCTATCCACTGGTGCAGGTTACTCTTCCCTCCACTGTGCTTCATAGAAAGGATGCTGAAGTGCACAAGGGTCAAAGGACTTGATCAAAACTGTAACATTCTCTTGCACATCAGCTCTGGGAAGACTCTGAGGAGTCGCGGGCCTGGAGAGGAGACTGGCCTGTACCAAGCTTATGCCTCTGTGATGCTAAAATGTCAATATTTCAACACCGAATTAAGTGCTTGTATATGTCGCTGCACAGCAAAATACATAATTGATGTGCTAATATTTTCCCACTGGGTTTGCACAGGGTTAGCATTGCAAATTCTGCACGTTTTGTCATCACCTGTATTGGAAAATAGAATGTTTCTTGACAAATTACCCCATTATCTAACCAATGTTATTGTTACCAGTTTTTTTTTCCTTCCAATCTAAATGTTTCATTTTGGGATTGTGCAGTAGTACCTCTTTTTATGCAATGCTAAATCATTTTAAGTAATTCTTCTAGGCTGTTCTGTTATTCTCTTCCAAAGATTACTAAATTGTCACCCTTTCCTCTCAGTATTACTTATTTCTAATTTATGTATGTGCTGGATTCTTGAAGTTTTTGTGTAAATCATGCTTGTAATCACTGTTTTCACTTCAATTTGTGTTTTTGTTTATCGACTTTTTATAGATGTATGGTGCATAAGTCATAGTTTTACACAACTTCCCACCCAAGACTATTAAAAAAAGACACATATTGGTGCCTTTCTCTCTCCCCCATGGCAATTTCTATAAAGTCAGGGACTCTGTTTTTTATCTTCTACATTTTATTCCAAATGCCCAGCAGAGTACTAGAACTGTAGTAGTCTTTGATGCCTATCTGTTGAATGAATATTAAATATGACTTTGCTCCATTGTACTTTTATTAAAATGAGTAATTCACTAAACTCTCAAAAATATCTATCTGAAAAGACTTCACCATCCAACTTGTTTGTGTACTACCTAATTTATTTAAGACACTAGCTCAGGGATGTCATCAGTAGATGACAGAATAAGGGTTGTCAGATTCCAAGGGGAAGACACAAAAGTAAATAGATAATCCTAGCAACATTGACAAGTCACCCAGACAGTCACTTGGTGACAGGCCTTGCCCTAACAACTCACATATAAGGATGTTCATCTCTACCTCGTCTAAGTGTATTTCTTATATTGGTTCATTTACTTTACACTCTACCCTTAGGGAGTAAGGCAAATTATTTAACATCTCTCTGGCTGTTTCCTCATCTGTCAAATGGAGGTTTTTTTATTGAAGAAATTTGTTGTGCCAGATATGGTTCTATGCAGCAGGGATATAGCAGTGAACACAGTAGAAAAATATCCTTGCCTTCATAATCTTGCATTGGTAATAGTAGTTACCTGGTAAGGCTGTTAGGAGAATTAAATGAGATACTAATAAATAAATCAGCTACAACAAAGCTGATATGTAACATACATTCAGTAAATGTTAGAGATTTACTACGCAAGAACACGCATAAAGTAGATAAATATGTTTTCGTTGATTAGGAGAGAATTGAGGGAGAACAAATAGTTTAACATAAATTCATAATCACACAGTAAAAAACATACTAATTGTGGAACTCTGAAGGGCCCAGAAATTTGGAAGCAATATATGCTCCATAGACTGGAAAATACTAATCAAAATATTCCAGATTCTGCCTTTTTCATTAAAAGTGTGCATTCATAAGTTTTATATGTGTGTACGTAAGCGTTTGATTTATTTTGGATTTTTTAAAAGGTGCTCGTTAATAACTTTAATATAATTACATTGGGAAAATTTTAAACCAGAGATAGTCTGAACTGTGAAAACATACTGTAGGATGAAGTCTTTCTTCCAAGTGAATATAAATGAAGTTCTGCTATAAAATTAGGTGTAAACCATACAGCAGACTGTTATAATGGGATTTAATCTAATTAGTATTGGAGAGCTGAGACTCTTCATTAAAAGTAGCACTTCATAATCATGTAATAATAATGAAGCTTTTGTTCTTAAAGGCTGATGGGAGATCGGATTCTGAAGAAAAAGCATTTCTAGATTTTCTGAGATATTCAACGAGTCACCTAAACTGTGATGGGGTGTTTCCAGAACACCACACATCATCCTTCTAGTAATTCCACCTCCATTATTTTGCTTGTCATTGATCCAACCCTTATTGCCCCCACCTCTGTAGATGGCACTGCTGGATATTTCAAAGTAGAAATAGAGGCTCTCTGTTGTGGCTTTCCTCAGTTTACAGTCTGTCTGTGAGCACCCTTTGTCTGTGAATAGGTGAAAACAAAGTGCATCTAAAACCTTCTACTTCTAGAAATCTTGTCTTTCTTTCATGTGTTTTTATTCACACACACACACACATACACACACACACACACACTGCTAGATCTTTTTAGCATATAAACACTCTTCAAGCCTCCTCTGCAACTTCAGATTTGCCCTTGCATCCTGTACTGCATCTCTCTTTTCAGAGTCAAGTTTCTAGAAAGACAAATCTATTGTTGCGGTCTCCACTTCCAAAGCTCCCATTTCTCCCCTCATGGGCAGAAGGGGTGTGTGTCGGGGAGCTCACGATTCCATTGGAGCTGCTCTCTTTACCAGTTCAAGCATTTTCTGAACATTGGAAACTTTTGATCACGCTGTCTTCAATTTTGCTTAGAACCCATGTCCAAGAGGAACAACTTTGCTGACCTCTGCCAGGGGATCTTTGGCTGAGCCTGAGCATTGCCTTCTCCACGCTGCCCTGTGATGTCTTATCACCACGTTCATTCCTTCCACGTCCTGGTTCTGATTTCCATATCTTGTAGGGGGATAACACACTTCCCCCAAAGTCTGCATTGCATCTCTCTTTTCAGAGTCGTTTCTAGAAGGACAAATCTATTGTTGCAGTCTCCACTTCGAAAGCTCCCGTTTCTCCCGGCAGTCGTTGGGGGGCAGGAAGGAGGGTGTAGTGTGTTTATATGTTAAAAATATAATCCAGAAACTTGAAAAATCACTCCATAATGTCCCAAATCTCCCATGCCTGCAGCACCCTGATGCCAGACTAGTTTCCCTAAAGTGAAAATCTGATCATGTCACTCTGTATTTATGACCCTGCACTAGTATCTCACAGCTTGCAGAAGGAAAGTCAAAATACTCAGGGTCTCTCATGACTTTGGTCAAATTTTCCACTTACTGTTCTCGATTTTCCTGCACAGGTATTTCACTCCATCTGTTTCAACTCTTTTTAGTTCCCAGAGAGTTCTCTGTTCTCTCACATCTCTGCAACCCTGCTCCCTCTCATGCTTTCAAAATCCAGTTCTGGGCCTTCCCAGTGGCGCAGTGGTTGAACGCTGGGTTGCGGGGCTGCCCAAAGCCTCTGCAGTGCCGGTTCAATCCCCGGCTGCCGGGCAAGGGTCCCACATGGCGTGCAGACCTCTCCTGCCGCGCCTGCTGCTTCCCTCAGCAGTGTAGTTCATCAGTCTGCCTGCTCTGCTTTCCCCTCTGGCTCTGGTGAATTCTCTCACCTTCCCATGCTTCTGACTGTACCCAGTGCATGTATAAATAAATAAATAAATCTTAAAAAAAAAAAAAGATGGTAGGATTAAAAAAAAAATCCAGTTCTAACACCACCACCTCCCCTGAAAACCTTTATTTTTTTAAAGATTTATTTATTTATGCATAAAAAGAACTGGGGTACAGACCAGAGTTGCGGAAGGGTGAGAGGATTCACCAGAGACAGAGTGGGGAACAGAAAAGGCAGACTGACTGAAAACACTACTGAGGGAAGCAGCAGGTGAGTCAGGAGAGGTCTGCTGTGCCATGTGAGTATCTCCCTGGTCAGCCGGGGATCGAACTCATGCTGCAGAGCCTGCAGACTGCTTCATAGAGCTTAATTAACCTCCTTGTGACCAGGGAGCCCTGTCCCCTGAACACCTTTCTGCTGAAGATTACTTTTCTGCAGGTTCCCAGAGCTCCTTTCCCTTTTCTTGTCTTAATATTTGCACATTAAACTTGCATGGTTGGTTTGAACATTTCTCTGATGAGGCTTTAAGTCACATAAAGGTGAATGCAATGTCTTATTGATGTTTTAATCACAGGAACTATCTCAATGTCTAGCACATATTAGTCCTAACATCGTATGTTGAAATTATAATACAGTGTCAGTGGCCACGTGAACACTAAAAAGACAAGCACAGTGCCGCTTGTAAATGTTGAAATGTTGCTGATGTGGCATGTACCCTGGAGACCCTGGTGCCTGCTGCAGTGGGTAGCCTCTTGGTAGCTCGCTCTGATTCTTAGCAATGACACTGCAGTTTTTACATCAGTTTATCATGTAAATAAGGGCAAACATATTTGTTTAGTAGTTTCTCACATCTACTTATCTGTGCGATATTTCAATGAACATATATGTGTGTATATATATATATATATATATATATATATGCTAATTTTTAAAAGTAAAGCACCTTTTAATCCTTCAGGAACAGAAATAAGGAATGCTGCACCAAGGAATAAAGTGAAAATACCAAGACACTTTTTACAAATATTAACAGGGACTTTACATTGTTTTCTCCTTCAATTCTGGGTAGGAAAGGGAATGCTTTGTGGGGTTAAAGAAGGAAAGGAGAAAACCAAAAAGACAGTTGATTTACAAATGGCTTCAATTAAGAATTAGGTTTAAATGGCCCTGAAGGGTTGGTCATGTCACAGAATGAGAGAAAAATTCACACCCTGATTATTCAAGAACATTTAAGAGAAATATGCCTCTCTAACAGATCTTTCCTCCCAAATGTCAATGCTCCATCCCCAGCTCCCTCTGCAGTGGTGCCCCCTGGTGGGGAGGCAGAGTGGCCCCAGGCTTCAGGGGCAGAGCAGGCAGCTCTGCATTTCCTGGTCTGGGCTGCATGGAGGGCGCGATGCAGGGGCAGAGTGAGGCCTGGGAGCCTGTGGCTCCTGGCTTCCAAGCCTCCTGAGAACTGGAGACTGAGCAAATCATCTAACTCCTCTAACTCTCAGTTTCCGCATTTGAAAAAAAGGGGGAAACTAGTTTAAAGTCCATAAGGCTGTTTTGAGCATTATTATTTCAAAATATTTTGAATGCATGACAATAAAATTCTATGGGCTATAGCTTCCTCCTCTCCTTATTTTCATACATGACTATTTCATTTGTGTATCTATTAATAACTTCATCTCTTACCAAGGCAAGGTCATTATTTTAACACCTATTTCTCTTTAACCCCCAAACTTACCATCCCCTCATGGGTAGATGCTGATCCAAACAGAGTTGGCCTAAAGTCAGGCTGCTGGAAGCTTGAAAGGGGCCAGGCAAGTCTTCGACAAAAAGAGCAAAATCAAAGCATAAATCAAGATAAAAGTTGACATTGTCACCCTCCCTCTTGTTTCCCCCCCATGTTTCTCATGTGATCTACCTCCTCCCCTCAACACTCAGCTCCACCCCAGGTGGGTCAGGGAACATGAAACCTCCCTTCTCTTGCAGTGATGCTTTTGTTACATCCTCTTGCCCAAATGGAGACCACAGAAATTTCTTCTGCTGGGCACATATAACTAAATTTATGTCTATAAACTGTCTAGACAAGTTGCATCATATTGTTACCAGGTAATTGTACAGTAATGCTAGCAGAAGCTCCACTGTGATTTGGGGAAATGCATGAGAAAATATAGAGTAATGTACTGCACTGTCTACACAGACTAGACAAGCATCCAAATGCTCCTCACGCAGAGGTTTCTGTACAATGTCCAGAATCCAACCGTGTTAAGGAACTAAAACCAAAGCAGAGAATACCGAAGATTGTTAAAAAAAAAAAAAAGGACACACACTGTGGCTGATCTTATTATTCTTACAGATTCAGAAATAGATTGAAGTTAGTTGAGAATTGTGAACTTGGGGAAGATTAAATTTTCAATCCTGTTAGTAATAACTTATTTACAATATTCAATTCCTAATCTGTGTTGCAGTGACCCATAAAATACTCTTTATCAGTGTCTCATGATAAGATTCAGATTCAAGAAAGAAATTTCCATGCTTTGCAGCTTGCAAAAACTGTAGAAAAAGGTTGTCCTGTAAGAAGATAGTCACACATACATTTTATATGTAGTGATAACCCCTGTCAGAGTTTTCCTAGTGAACTTCATTCACAATAATTTTAAATGGAGAGTAAAGTATGTTTAATTCAAAGTACCCTCAAAAGATGAAATTTATTATAGCAAATTGGCATATTTTAAAATACACATCTGTGAATCATGTTGAACTTGAAAATTCATGTTCATGGAAGTTCCAAGGAAAAAATATCAATCTGAGTGTGAGGTTCTCTACTTGGAAAACATTTTCATGTTTATAAATTGCAGCTGTGCCTAGGAAAACACTTTAGTGGGCATGCTTTGATGAAAGTTTCATCTTTATTAAGGACTTTTCTTATAATTAGTGAACTGAATTCATTATAATGATATCCTAAACAAAAGGAAATCATGGGACCAGTATAAATTTTGCTACAAAGGACCTCATTATGAAGCTCAGAAATCCCCATTAATCACATGTTCATACTTTATAATGATCGTAATTAGTGATGATAAATTGATACTTTAAAATACAAAATAGTTACCAAATCCCATTTTATCTTGGTGCACTCTAAATTATACTCTCCTACTTAAAATTGTTTAAGTTGATTTTTTTTTGCTTCTTTGTAGTGAACCAGTTTGCTTATTTTGCATAAAAATATAATTTGTCCATGTATCAACAGCTATCATTCCTCTAAAAATATGAATTTAGAATAATTTGGGAAAATATGGTTTTAAGTTTATGACTATAATACAAAAGATTTTATGAATAACAAAAGCTAATACCAGACATAACCAGGCATGAAACAAATGCTTTCCTCTAATTAATAAAGTTAACCAAAAAACCCTTTCTTCGTTTTTCACTGCCTGGAGTCTTTGAAGGGCCTCCCCGGGGCTGCTTAAAGAGTTCACAGCAATCTTCCTTTGTTATGGGGACGAAACAAGCTGTGGAAGAACACAGCACCTGTGCAGTAGGATATGCATGCAAATGAGTTTCCATCTCTGCAAGTCCTCCTGGAACAGGTGATTTCTGCTCTTTTCCTGCCCCACAGGAAAATGCCAGTAGGAGACACTAATCAAATTACTGCTGAGAAATAAGAAGCTCTTTCAGCCTGGGGTTTCCTGCACAAAAACACAATAATGAAACCAAACAATTAACAGACTTCCCCAGGGAATGTTCTTATCTGTGTTCAGCATGGGCTTCCAGACCAACTTTTCCCCATGCATTCTAGCACTGTAAGTCCCATGCATAGGTCCTGAATTCATTCTAGAGAAATAAAATGCATAATAGTGATGCAAACAGTACAGTTAGCTTTCTAGAAAGAAGCTTCCCAGTAGCTGTCTGGATGCTCCAGTGCCAGAGTTCCTGGGGTAAGGACCTCCTGTTGCACAGGAGGCTGAGAGCCAACAGGGGATGAGAAGCAAGCGCAGGTAAGAAAATTAGGGCCAGGTTTCCATAAGCTGAAGTATGCTGCCTATTTTATGTGACCCCTCAGCCTAGTACACATTATAAACATCACCCTAAAAAGCCTTAGAAAAGTGATTATAGCAGTTCTTTATTCACTCCACAGGGAATGGCCAGTAGATTTACTAACTTTGGGGCTTCAATTAATATCCTAAATCTAGGATAGCTCATGGTAAATTAACAGCATTTTTTTACATATGGAAATATGTAAAAATCTTGAAAATATTGTTTCCTCAAAATATAAGTGGTTGTAAAGCAAAAACAGACATTATAAATCAGAGACATACTGCAGGGGAGGAGGGAGAGGGATAAAAGGGAGGGAGAGAGGGAGGACCACAGAGTGCGTGGTGATGGTGCATGGGTGTCTTGGGGAAGGAAATTCTATGGGGACTCAATCTGAGGGGGTGGGGGGAAGAAAATATTGTTTAAAAATTTAAAAATATTAGGTATTGTAAAAAAAATAAAAAAAAATTTAAAAAGAAAAAAATAAATATAAAAAGAAAAAATAAATATATGCAGGAGCTCTAATATATATATATATATATATTATGGTTGTCTATATATATATATATATATATATATACATATATATATATATGGTTGTTTCCTGGTCAATTAAAAAAATGAACAATTGGCCCATTCTAATAAGGACTACAACATCCTTAGAAAAGTTTTTATAAAGCAGAATGGTAAGAAGAAGATTGATTTTGAATAAAAAGGATAAAATTTTTATCCTTTATCCATATTAATTCTTGGCCAAGGATCAAATCTCCTGTAAGTGAAAGTTATATCCCACAAATCAGGGACTGGTCATGGGGAGCAATAATGAAATGAAAGATGCAAAGAGGCAAGCAAAGGTAGCGATAGAATAAGATATGTGTCATCAACATGTGATTTACAGTCAACATTCAAAATCTTCTGTAGTCATAATAACCATTCTCTGCATTGCCAAGATGACCTTATAATCTGAAGGTTTATGTGCCATTAGAGGAGTAGATTTATTGAGCAGAATAAATATTGCATAGAATCAGTTACAGAGTGCATGTGGGCCCCCATACACCATAAATAGAACACCTATGATACCGTTTTCTTTTTTCTTCAAGGCTGTCCCAATTTAGCACTAAGAACAAAAGTCCTCTCTTCTTAATACTATTGACTCAATCCTGATCCCTCATCCATATGTACATTTTCCTTCCCTGAACCTCAGTTCAGCTTTTGTGTCCACTTTCACCAACATCCTCTAAGTGCAGGGTGAATAGTTCGTTCATGTTGTTCCAGAAGTATTTGAAGGAGGTTGGATGTTCCACAAATTTTATACTCTTCCAAAATGATACTTCAGCCTCATTCTTGGCAAAAGATTGCTAAACTAGTTCAGACTGTCTTGCCCCTGGGTTTCCCTAGGATAGAGCCCTACAGGGGGTTGTAATCTTGTTCTCTTCAATGTGTTGCTTCAATATTCTTTTCACATTCTAGAATCAATCGAGATTATGTGTGTGTAGGGAGGAGTGAGGTTCAAAATCCAATATTATGCAGTTTAAGTTGACCTAAAGTCAGGAATCTGAGTGAGATCATTGCCCACTGATAGCTAATAGAGAAGAGAAAGGGGCTAAGGTGTGAACCCTGGGAACTCTAAACTCTGGAGGTTGTATCAGGAAAGTGTTCAGTAAACAGAAAGGAAACCAGGCAAGTACTGATATGGAGACCTAGGAAAGGTGCTTCTAGAGGAAAACAAATGGTCAACCATGCCAGATACTATTGCAAGTTCCAGTGAGATAGGGATAGAAAATAGGCCACCAGATCTGGCAAAATAAGATTCACGGTGATGAGCAGAGAAGAAATAAAGCTCACTTATAGAGTTTAAGTGCGAGGAGTCTCACTCATCGTGTTTTGATATTGAGAAAGTAGAAAAAGAATCTTTGGAAAGTTGTACCAAAAGTGATCTAAAAAATCAGGCAATACCCAGAAGAAAACATAGTATCAATTAAGTTTTTGCTTTCGCTTTTTGAAGTTTAGGCAATGTTAAGGTAATCTGCAAGTCAGTGGCAAGAGGAACAAACTGACCTTGCAAAAATGAGGAAATTGCTAAAACAAGATCCTTGAATGGGCCAGAGGTGACAAAAGAAGAGAGGTTGGCTGTAGGCAGGAGCAGGGACCTGTATTAATAAAAGGAAAGGCAGAATGTGAGTACAGTGGGTTTCAGTGTGATTGGCTTGGTGATAAGAGGGTAAAGTGTTCTTTTCTGCAATTCTCTTTTTATCTCTAAAAATCAGGGAGATCATAGCTGAGAATGAGGAGGGCTTTGGACATGGAAAAAGAAAGCTAGATCAATAATCATCTCGGAAAATGGAAACACAAATGTACTAGGGAATTATAATAGGATACGTAGGTCTTATATACCTAGGTATATAGGCTTCACCAAGTATTCTTTCAAAATCTGTTGTCATCAATTGAGCCCTTAACTCTAACACAGCAGTTAGAAAATACTATACCACATTATTGGTAACCATTTTGTATGTGAAAATCATACTTGACTAAAGTGTTTGCTAGTTTGTCAAAAGTGGAACCCAAGGTGGTCCTACTTGGTATCTTCTGGGACATACTTTTGTGTCCTGGCAAATATCTTGTAAACATTTGTGGAATTTAAGATTGAATGAGCTGAATGAAACACATCACAAAATGTTTTGTAATATTTCTACCCTTTACCTTCTACCTTATTAACATGCATATTTATGTAAATCATTTCACACATTCAGCCAGGCAAACCCCAAACCCCGGGTCTGACTTAGCCCTCTTCTCACTAAAGGGTTCTAGTGGGAGGCCTCTGAGTATACCCCAGAGAGGGTCTAAATTCCATAGCCACTTAGATAATGTCTCTTGCTGCTCTGAGGAGGCCAAATGTGAGATGTCTGTTTCTAATTTTTTTCTTGAAAGTTGAAAACTAAGGTTAGCTCCTCTGGATTATACTGAGGTGTTCAAATTCTTTAATCTCCATAACTTCTGACCCCCACTCAGCTTTGTGGTGGCAAAAATCACAGATTTGTCCTAGAAAGAGAAGAACAATGTCTCTCATTCATTTTTGAAACCCTTGCTTTTCAAAGTGTGGTTCTTGTACCAGCCTGTCAGCTCTACTGAGAATTTACCAGGAATGCAGAATCTTGGGTCCATGCCAGACCTTTAGAATCAGAATCTGCATTTTGACAAGGTGCTCAGGAGACTCTCGTGAGCCATCAGTTTGATCAGCACTCTTCCACATCATAGAGAAACTCCCAAGTGAGATTATGTAATTGTACTAATAGCAAAACTTTATAAAATATATGAGAATTTAAGTAATTGTTTTGATTTTCATTCATAAATAAGGGCACATGGTACTGCTATCTTTCTGGCAGGTAAATATAGCCCTAAAGAAATGTTTCCTGAACTGAAAACTACTTATTATATTCAAAAGGGAAGTTTTATTATAAAAAGGAAAGTAAAGGACACTTCCACAGACACAAGGTGCAGAAAGAGCTGTCCCTGAAAAGGACAGGTTTGTTAAAAGAGACACCTGCAGATACAGAGCTCCTCTGCTACTTTGCAAAGGGAGGTTGGTGAAGAGAAGCACTGGCAAAGTCACGGGCAGTCAGGAGAGCTGCTGCTGCTGGAAACTATTTAATATAGGCTGACTTGTCCATGTAAATTGCAGCTAAGAAATCAAATGTGAAATATCTAATCACAGTAATAAAAAAATGCTCTCAATAATCTATTAATATATTGTGGCATATTTGCCCTTTATTGGCTTTTGATAAGTGATGGGGAAGACAATTGTCACTTTGGAAATTCTATCAGTGTTATTCAAAAACAAATCCTAATTAGGCTCTACATTCCTAAATATAAGGAACTGTTTCTTGGGTAATAAAATACCATTTAGCAAGTTATTTACTTCATTGATAAAACAATTCCAAGAATGGGTTAATTATATGAATCAACTATTTTTGAATATGTAACTCACAGAATTATTTTCATGTGAACATGTCTGAGAGCAACCGATAACAAAATTTACAGCAGCCTTCTTTCATACTACAAGATTTTTTAATTCTTTCAAAGTCTTCTCTCTAAGGAGTTATTTTCCATTTAATTCTATGATGCAGTTGAATAAGGGAAATTTCAGAAATTCTAACTGTATTCTTAATCTTGTGAAAAAATAGCAGCCACAGATGAAGCCCATATGGAATGTGCAGAGCAATGGTTGGTCACTGGGTCAGGTGTTCTGAAGATGTCAGGTTGAACTCTTCAGGAGAGGTATGAAGGAAACAATCAGCCCAGCAACCACACTGTACTCTGGGGGAAAATGATACCTTATAGTAAAGGGCATATATATTGATTGCTGAGTTTGGAAATTGTGGAAATAATAAAGAAAATTATTCATCACCCATTTACCCCTAGATAATTGATTTTTAATTTTAATTATTGAAATAAAAACTCATTTTCACTGGTAAACTTTATATTCCAACATGTGATCATATTATATGACAAAGCAGAACTCTCATTGAAACCTCAATCGGAATTGTGTTTCTCCACCAAACATAACCCTGAAGGGTGGTAGTAGGTATAGTCCATTAAACAAGGACAATTTATTATCTTTAATATATTCTTATAACAACAGTTATTTAAAAAGAGTGCTTTTTCAGAGTCCAATTTTATTTCAAATTGGAAATGTGAGTGTTGAGCTCTGACTGTGGCTTCTCAAAGGACAGTATGGTCTTAGCAATTTGATTTCCTCTTTTTTGGTCTGTTTAGATTTGGTGCAATGCTAAGGACATACTGAACAATGTAAACAAAACAGTACTGAATTTGCACCCTTTGCTTCTTTTCTGGTGAAACAAATATATATCTCTCAGAATTTACACCTTAATAATAATATAGAAAAAAAAAGTTACTGTTTTCTGGACCAGCTTTCCTGCAGAGAAAGTATCAAAAGTCATCTAAAATATGAATCAAATAGCAATGAAATCTCTGTAAGCATATCCTTCCCTCCTTTATACCACCCCTGTATGAAGCTGATTTAGAAGGTCTGTAGCCACCTATTGTTCAAATAATTCATATGCTAACATATTATAAACAAAAAGGCAGTTAGTAAAAAAAAAAGAGGCATATGTTTTCTACAATAATAAAATAAACAAAATCAAAGTTTCCTTACACTATGTGAAATTTCTGCATTGTTAACCACAGAATGATCAACTTCAGAAGTTTTGTTCAGGTCATAGCTCTAAAAACATTCTTCTGTGTTGCAAGGATAAATGAAAACGACTAAAGAACATTAGTGCTAAAAGAATCCATTTTTTTTTTTTGAGAACATCTTATAATTCTACTTCTATGTTTAAGGTATCTTAGCAAAAATTAAACAACCAAGTTCATAAATTCAGAGTTAGTACTGTGATTTAAATGCACAATGAGGTCTTTTATTTTTGGAAAATACAAAAGATTCAATGATTCTACAAAGCTAAAATAGTACTTTCAAATTTTGATATGGTAGGAATAGAAGTAATATATGATCAACTAGTAGTTGCACAAGGTTAACTTGTCCAAGACAGATTTCCTGGAGGCTAGTCTCTCAGAATCTTGCATTCTGCAAGATTCCAAGAAAACTGGCTACAGCATTGTCCAAGGCAATGAATCTTTGTCCAATGCTGACATGGGAAACTGGGCCAAAGTGCACCCCCACCAGCTAGCTGTAGGAGTCACACTTCAACCCTGATCAGATAGGAAAGGCACTATTGGCTTCTCCTCTGTGCCACTTAACAACCCCAATTTGAGGCCTCCCTGGTGGTACAAGCGTTAAAGTCACAGGCTGTCAAGCTATAGCCAGCCACTGCAGCATGAGGGCCAGACCCCTAACCAGGGAACTAACCCACATGGTACAGCAGACCTTTCCTGTCTTGCCCACTGCTCCCCTCAGCAGTGTATTTCAGTATATCCACTTGTTCTGCTCCCCAATCTGTCTCTGGTGAATCCTCTCAACCCCTGCACCACTGCCCTACATCCTAGTCCCTATATGCATAAATAAATATTTATTTGTATACATATATTTATTTATGCATACAAGAACTTGGGTATAGGCCAGAGGTACAGTGGGGGGCGGGGTAGGGTGAGAGGATTCACTAGAGACAGAGTGAGGAGCAGAACAGGCAGATCTACTGAAGTACACTGCTGAGGGGAGCTGCGGGCGAGACAGGAGAGGTCTGCTGCACCTACTAATAAATCTAAAAAAAAAAAAAAAAAACAACACCACAATTCTGAAGCCAGGGTCCACCCCCCAAATCTGATGTACAGTGGATTTATATGCAGTTGGCAAAAGGGCAACTGCGTAGTGCTCCCCAAATAAACACTGCTTCAGAAGGCCCATCATATGTGCTCCACATCCACCCAGGGGATTCTTGCAGCAGATTCTAGACATTACTAAGTATGCCTTTGATCTATTGAGAAAGAACTGCTCCTGTCTTGATATAGAAATAGATCTTATATTGTTCTAATCCATTAGTCATAGTGAATCAAAATTTATTTCAGTATAAGGCCAGATATCTACAAGTGACCTTCCACTCCCATTTTCTACACTTCTTTTCTGACATAAAAGCCCAGACTACATTTGTATGAACCCTAAGAAGAGATTCCTCTCTGGGCTCTGATGGGTTTTGGCAAATGTAGACTCCCAGTAGGTGATGGAAGGAGGGAGAAGGAAGTCGGAGATTTTATTCTCCTAGACTCTTGCTGCAGAGGCCACTCCGCCTAGCCATGTGCCTTCACTTCAAGCCATCACTTTACCTGGCTCCTTCATTCTGGTTTCTTCGCACTCCCTATCACTTCAGGCCTGGGAGGGGCAATACCTCCAAGTGCTAACCTAGTGTTAGCACTAGGTTCCTGCAGTGTCCCTGAAGCTCCCCTAACTCTCATCACTGTCTTTGCATCATTCCTCTTACAAATAAAGACCTCAAAATATTCTGATTTAAGTGTGCCACCTCTCCTATAGGGCCCATGATTGAAGTGTCAAGCTCAGCTGTCCTTATCTTTAATAAGAAATTTTAATGCGCATCAGGAGCAACATTAGGGTTAAGAAATATAACTAGATTTTTTTTTTTCTTGAAAGAAGGCTAGGAGACAGAAAAATTTTCCAAAATGACATTTTAGATGTCATTTTGCTAGAAGAATAGACCTCTATTTTATCTATCTGTTTCTCTTTATATATCTGTCTATCTGCCTTTAGTCCCAATTTCTTAGAAATCCAGCATTATGAATTCTTTTAGAAACCATTTTAAAATTAAATGAATCAAATGTTCACATTATGAAGTCTATGGGACAGACCACTACAGATTAGTTATTTTTGGTTCTGACTGAAAGCTAAGTAACGGCTGCATAATGATTATAACTATTGATTTTGGCATTTTCTTTCTGAATATTTTTTGTATTTTAAATATCTTGTCAGGAATTAATATGCATTCGGAAGTTTCTTTGTTCTGTACCATACATAGCACCTAGCATTGTCAAGCACAAACGCAGATGTAATAACTGATTGCTGGTGAATCTATTTGCATAATTAATTGCATATGCAGTTATCTACATTCAGCTCCATAGTTTTGCATGCAGGCAGACCATCCATGGCTATATTATTTCTGGAAAACATGAATTTGGTTGCATTTTCTCATTAGGGAGGTTAAAGGAACACTCCAAGAGGGATTATGTAGCAAACATTATTTGTAGGAGAGGTCTTTAACTTTGCTTGATTAGGTTATCACTCACCTAAGTCAAATCACAGCAGTCTCTTGATGGTCTGATTCCAACTAATTATGAGCCGCTGGGCAGGAGAAGCCAAGGGGTGTAAGAATAGAGGTTGGGTGACTATTTAACAGCGAGCCTCTCCTCCATGGTTTCAGGTCACAGAGTTAAGTATACAAAAATAAGGACAATTCTAGGGTGAAGCTGAATCTGCAATTCTTTGAAGATATTGCATGTACATTCTTTGGATAATTTAACCTCCTTTTACCTTAAAGTTTTACTCTATATCTTTTTAATTTTAGGGGGAGGAAAAGCCTACCGGGTAATATGTGAGTGACAGTGTCTTTTTTAATCCTCTTGTGATAATTGTGATAATATCATGCTGCTTTAGAAAGGGGTACTATATTGTAAGGACAGTATTTGCTCATTCTGAGGTCTTTTTTAAATATGAATAAGGATAAATATCCTTAAAGTAATCGAGAAGTAAAGATATTATTTATATAAACACACACAGCTTTTTGAAACTTACCCCCTTTTGCACAATGAACTATGGGGGAGGTCTGTGGGTGCCTTGGTGGTGGGTGTGGTGCTGTGACAGGTCTGAAGGGTGTGATCACATGCTTCTAAATCATATACACTTGGTAAACCACTGTTGCCTCAATGAGAAAAAATAAATTAAGGAAAACCTTTCCCCTTTTAAAATCAAATTGAATATAAAAGAATTAACCAAATTTCTGTGAAGAGATACATGAACTCTGACCTGCATTTCTAAAGTAGATTTTTATCCTTAGGGTATTAATTGAGCACCAGTTTTGCTTTAGACAACTAAAGATGTTTGGGGATTTCCATTTCTTAACTAATTTACTTATTATTAGTGCAGTTTTGTGATACTATCATCTGAGACTCAAATTCTCAATTGTTTACCCCCAAAATTAATTCTCAAATATAGTTCTTACTTAATCTGAGGTTCATTTATAAATGAAATTAATGTTCAACTCTCCAAAAAAATTTTACTTTTCCAAAGTTGTTTTCGGTAGTATATATAAATTTTAAAACTTTGAAATATATTCCAAAAATTTTTGTGATGAGCATAATATATAAAATAGCATTTTTATAATTTTATATTACATTATATATATATATATAATAGTTGCAATGACTTAAAAATCAAAGGGTATTTTTCTTACTTTGTTAAGATAGGAGCAGCGGCTGTTTTTGATCACATATCTACCAGAAAACTTTGTCCTTTCAACTCCCATATTGAGCATGCATCACAAGTTTAAATAAAACAGGCTTTGAAGGTAATGTTTTAAAGACCTAATCCACTGTTAGTAATGATGTATGAACAGAGGCTACTAAAGCTACTAAAGCTACTAAAGCTACTATGAAGCATCCATTTATAATACATACAAAACAGTGAGCAATGTTAGGTTTTGAATCTGTGCTTATAGAGCCTTTCATTCACCCAACTCTAAATAAGTCACTTAGGATACTAAAGAAAACTACTAAGGAAGATAATATGCTCACACATAAAAATGTCCCTTTTGAGCCTACAATAGCATGTTCTGAACATAAAGCTTACATGTAGAGTTTAATTTATCTGTTCCTAAAGTTTATAATAAGCCATTGTATTTGCCCATTTTGAATAGGCTTAACTTTTACATAAAGTTGCTTTCTTTGGAAATCTATTCCATTCAAAAGTGTCCACTTCTGATATGAGCCCATGTTACATTTTATAACTCTAAAAATTCCATCAGTAACTTCTATTCAACAGATCATAAATTACAAGAGAGCAAAAAAATATTACAAAAGCAATGAATCTGTTCATGTCAAGTAGGGCAAAGTAAAATAAACACATATTCAAACAAAAATTGAAAGAAATATTTTTAAAGAGACAATGATACAGCCAATCACAAAATAAGAATTTCACTAATTTCAAGATAGAGAGTCATGGAGAAATACAACAATGAATTTCAGCTCCCAGAGGCCTAAATAAATAAAAAGGTGACTTGTAGCCTCTGCTCTCTGCACAGAGACTTTAGTAGCCTCTGTTCATGAGTGCTTACTTGCTCACTGCTATGAAATCAGTTATTAAATACTGGAGTTTTTAACTCTGTAAGACAGAAAGGAGATAAACTAAAATATATAATATTTGCATTCACATTCATGTGGTGTTATTTCTTAGAACCAGCCAATGATATAGTCTCCCTTAGAATTCAAGTTCAAAAGTCATTCTAATGTTATCAGTTGTCATTCTGTAGTGAAAGCTGTTAAAAGAGTCAGCAAAGGCAAGACACAACAATTGTCTGCAATTCAGGGGAGAAAACATTGGATATTTAGGGACTTGGCAAAAACAAGCAACCTGATGGCAAAAGTATGTATAAAGGTGTTTATATGAGTATTTTTAACCCAGTCAGTGTGCCAGGAAAGCAATTATGAGCAAGGTAGGCAGGGACTTTCCCTACATAGAAAAGAGAATTAAATAGCATGCCTAGTACAACACTATAAATGATGTAACAGCAGGTTGCAGATGCAAGTGGTGCTTTGGCAGTAGGCACTGACCTGGAAAAGAGTGGACATCAGGAAGAGCCTCCTGGGGGAAGTGATATGTAAGCTGAGAGCTTGAAGGATGAGTAGAAGTTAGCCAGATGAAGAGAAGGACGATAGTATTAAGCAGAGAAAATAACTATGTGTAGACTCAGAAATATGGAATGATGAGAAAATAAAAACATCAATAGGGCAGAAGCCTATGTCCCCTAGATTGCTGAAACTGTAGAAATGAACCTGGAGATAGAGTATAAGCCATAAAGGTCAGCATATGCCATTAAGGAAACTTTACCTGCAGTAACAGAAAGCCTTTGAGATTCATATTTTAAAGCATCTCAGAATCTGTTTTTCATCTTTTAAGTGGAAGTTTCTACTCTTTGACCAAAATATCTCCATGTCCTCAGCCCCAACTCCATGTAACCAGTCTGCAATAAATAAGTATACCAAATCAACACATTGTATATACCTGCAACTTACACAATGTTAAATGTCAATTATATTTCAATAAAACTGAAAAAAAAAGGAATTGCTCTATAGGAAATGAACTGGAGGAAAATGCAGTCAATATAGGAAGATGACTTGGAGATATTAGAGCAATGGCATTAGAAAAGATTGATGCAGATGAGGTATATTTAGGAGATGGAATTTTAAGGTCTAATGAGAGACTGAATATGAATAGTGAATATGAGGCTTCTGATTTAGGCAGGGGCTGCTTGGTAGGGTCATTCACCAAGAAAGGAAATGACAAGGGGAAAGCAGTTTGGGCTTGGAATGTGTGTAAGTTTGAGGCAGGTTGGGTTGGAGGTGCTTCTTAGCCTTCTAAGGAGACATGACCACTAAGAATTGGATCTGTGGAGTTGAAGCTCAGAAGAGTTCAGACTAGCACAGAGGTCTGGGAGTCATCACTTTATAGGTAATGATTGAAATTGTTAGCAAGGGTGTTGTCTCCCCAGAGAATTTGTGTTGTGAGATGAGAACTGACCTAGGTGGAAACCTAGAAGCACCATAAATGTGCACTGATTAGAGAAAGATGGTCCTGTATCTTAGCCCATGTTTCCTAAGAAGCAAAGCCCTAAGGAAAGCTATATAAAAAGTCTGAAGTAAGTAGACAAGGCAGGAAGACAAATACATATCCACATATCACCTATCCACTTCACAGGAACAGCCTAGTGCTTCGACACTGGGGTATCTCCTGAGAGAGCCTTTGAACTACCCTTACTGTGAGTCTATCAGGCCGAGAAAGAGTTTGTGTTCCAACAACTTCTGTTTCTTATTTCTCATTGACCAAAACTTGTAGTGTGTTGATTCCCCCAACCCTTCTAGACAGCCTTTGGGAAAGCCAGCAACTCTGTGGGTTTAATCTAGTTAAGTCTTGATACAGGAGCTTCTAATGCTCTCCCAATAATGAATGGAGGATTTCCTCAGCCCTGTCAGCACCCTGGGAGAATCTGATATAGGGGGTGGTGTCAGGAGATGTAAAAATGACATTAATTAATGGAACTTTGCAAATGATAGAACTGTCTGAGTCTCAATGGATTCTCTTCTTCTAGGAATCAGAGCAAATAACCAGTGACCTGAAACAGTTTGGCACAGCGCATAACTGTGTCTAGCACAGTAGGAGCTGACAAGGAGTAGCAGGAGATGTGGGGGAAAACAAGTAATGTCAAAAATAGCAAGGAAAAGCCACATTTCAAGAATGGGTCATCAATGTCAAGTGTTTGGTCAAGTCAAATGAAATAAAGGCTGAAGTGGATGTGATGATTTCCTGTGCTTCTGGTAACATCCTTTAGTTTTCCCCTGGCCTTGAACCTCATCTGAGGAACAGGTGTGCTGCCCACGGGGGGCTCTTCTGGGTTATGTGACCCTCACCCAGAGAGGCTAGTAAGTGGCCTACGTGCAAACAGTCAGTGGGTGACCTCGCTGAGAACGGTGAGGCCTGTGGACCCAACAGGCAATGGGAATCCACTCAGGGATTTCACTGCAGATGCGCTAAAGACTGGGAGGTTAGGACTTTTAAATGATAAGAGCTACAAATGCTCTTTTTCTTAAGTCAGTTTGAGTTGCTTTTTCCATCACTTGTAACAAAAAGATACCTGATCACCACTGAAGCAGAAAAGTTCCATTAAGTGTAATGATAAAGGTCCTGGGAGCCTTCTGGGGGAATGGTTTCTGTGGAGGAGTGCTGGCAGGAGTCAATGGCATTCTTACTGCCTCCTCATCTTCTTCCCTCAACCCTGAAAATGCAGTTTCACCTAAACTTGTGAAAGGTTGGAGAAATTCAAGCTAAATGTTTAGAGAACTCAGGGGAGAAAGCAGAAATGTCACCTGCAAACTGTCTTGGCATTTTGGAGTCATGTGGCCCTGAACCTCATCTGAGGAACAGATGTGCTGCCCACAGGGGGCTCTTCAGTGTTGGCAGAGCCTGGACTGACCCCCATTTATTCCAAAAACTGTGAAGTCTCCAGGATAATAAATTTGATCTTAACTTTCTATTTCTTCCCAAATACTTCACTCTATGCCTTTTATTAACTATAGTTTCATGTAAGATGCCAGAACAAGGAGCAGTTCTGGCTCTACAAGAGCAGTTCTGGCTCTCAGCAGTTCTACCTGAACAAGGAGCAGTCCCTTAGTCATTCACTCTGGAGTTTTATAGAAGATAGCATCCTCTGTCTTTCTGGGTAAAATTACATGTTGATTTCAATATCTACTCATTGTAGTGATTGTGGAAGTAGAAATGTTTGCTATCAATTCTATGTAATCCTTCACTGCCTCAAAACTCTTATCTTCCCCTGGACTTGAAACAATGTCACTACTCTCTCTATTTTCTTTTCTTTTTTTCCAATTCTTTCTTTTTTTTTTTTTAAGATTTATTTATTTATACAAGCACTGGGTACAGTCAGAAGCGCAGGAGGGTGAGAGAATTCACCAGAGCCAGAGTGGGGAACACAATAGGCAGACTGACGAAATACACTGCTGAGGGGAGCAGCGGGTGCAGCAGGAGAGGTCTGTTCGCCATGTGGGACCCTGGCCGGTGGCCGGGGATAAAACCAGTGCTGCAGAGGCAGCGGGCAGCTTCACAGCCCAGCGCTCAACCGCTGCGCCACCAGGGGAGGTCCTGCACTCTCTATTTTCTTTCAGAGCATTTCTCATATCCACTCTTCTCACCTATTCAAAATATATTACAAAATTCAGATGCTCACTGCCTCCAGCTTAGAATAAAACAATAATACCCTAATAGATCTTCATGTTTCCAGTTACTGCTCCAATCCATCATTTATGCTTACGATAGGTGAATAACCCCAAACTTAAGTATCCAACTATTAGTTAAATTATGCCATTTAAAAGGCCATTCCTAAGTATCTATAGGAAATTTCATTCATACTTTTTTCAGAGCATGTGGTCTGCCATTATTACTATTAGTTGTAGATGTCTTTTCATGTTTTCTTTCTGACTTGATTATGAAATCTTTGGGGTTGGGATGGGTTTTGCCCCATAAATTCATCTCATGGTAAGATAAATTCAATGAAGAGATATTTTCTATAGCTATGCACCAATGTGTGTCATATGGGTACTGAATTTTAGATTCTAGACTTCCAATTACCAACAATTAAGGACCTAAGTATGGCGTGTAGGCATGGTTCATAGGCAGTGGTGAGATGCCTGCCCTTGTCTTACTTATTCATGGTGCCATATTTTTAGTCACATAAAAAACATAAGATTTGTGAGAACCTCTGAGGATATCATAGAAAAATAATGGTTTTGTGATTATTTTATGTCATCGTATTGATTTTATACTGGCTGATATATTTACTTTTCTTTAAAAAGTCTTCGTTGTCATTTCCTTTTCAAGATTTTCCAACAGGAATGCTTTTGTTTTATCTTTTTCAAGATCTTAATTGAAACTTTCAAACTGTTTTTAAAAAAATGAGAGAATGCCTAAAAGATGTGTATTTTCAATGAACCTGCATTTAAGTATGATTCTAATTTCCCACCAGTACCTGCAAAAAGAAAAATATCTTTTTGAAAGGAAATGCATTTGCAAGATTATTCTCCTTTGGGAAAAGTAACATTTTTTAGAATAACACTGATACACTTTCTTTTTCTTCAACTTATAATTTATAATTTAATTTTTATTCACATTTTATATTCATGTTTGCTTGATAAAAATAGGTACCACATCTTTTTTTAAGTACCTCTTTATGGTTTGAATTGCTAAAGGGAGACACCCGGGAATCAAAGAGGAATAAGAATTTTCAAGTTTCGTATTAGAAAAATTTGCATAACTCTCTTATATTCACCTCATTAAGTCTCATTGGCAGATGATTATCTCTCTTGTGGAAGGTTTCAGAAGAATATTACTTGGCAATTGTCATGGCATGGCAATTCAATAAAGTCATTTAATACTTTATGTAGAATTATCTCCATTTAGAATTTTTGGCCTTCAATATTATAAATACTCAAATAACTCTTAAAGAAGTTAGTTAGACTTTAGATCAGTTAACATACCACCCAAAGGCTCTCCTCACATTAGCTTCCCCACAGCTTAGAAGACGCTAGGTAGACTGAAGCATTTGTTCTCAGAAGAAAGATGATAGTTATTATTTGCATGTCTCCTTCTGACTTATTTTACTTAGCCTAATTTCCTCAGGACCCATCAATGTTTGTGGATTTCTAGTGAGTCCTGGACCTGGGACGCGATGGTGAGGGAAATCAGACATGGGGGACTGCCATGTCCAGCATGCAGTAAATCTTTATTGTCTTAGTGCTCATTATATACTATTTTAATTACAGCAGGTGTAACATCAAAGCATACCATATACTGACAACACATATGAATGGTTACTTTCTTACTATTATCTATTTACTTCAGACAGTAGGGTACCAGGTGGTTAGTTCTCACGCACATAATCTTATCACCCCCTAGCTAGAGCTTGGGAATTTCGCTCATTATTTTTGTTATTCTAAGACTGTGGAGATGTAGAAGCCTAACTCCACACAGGTCACTTTCCGGGCACTCAACACCAGGTCCTGTCACTCAGAGGTTTTCCTCTGAGACGCATGTGTTTTCACATGCCTTAGGGACTCAGGTCAAGGCCCTTCTGCTCACTGCGTGGGGTCCCTCCCAACACATGTTGTCTCAAATGGCAAGATTTCAGCTTTTAAATGACTGAGTAGAATTCTGTTATATAGATATACCACATCTTCTTAAGACAAAAATGCAAACAAACTCTTAGACTCTGACAACAGAATGGTGGTTGACAGAGGGGAGATGGCTTAATCCTAGCCACTAGACCACCAGGGAAGTTAGGTTACCAGAGTGGAAAAAGTGGGAGGAAACAGGTATTGGGGACCAATCAGTGCTGGGTGGGTGACTGGACAGTAGGTGGTGGGTGTGGTGTGATTTAAATAGTTGCTGAGGGAAGAAACTATATACCTGAAACCTGTATAGTATTTAAAACTGATGTTACCTAAGTAAAAAAGAAAAAGAGAACAGTTTTTAGAAGAATAAGAAAAGTTGCTCTTTCTCAGAATGTTAGTTCAAAAACAAAGCATGAAAAATATCTGGCCTCCCTTTCAGGTAAATAAATAGCAAATATTTTTCCAAGGAGTATTCATAGAGGTAGATTATCCGAGGTAAGCCAGAACTATATATATATATATATATATATATATATATATATATATATATATATATATATATATATAGTTATTGCTTAGAACACCTCTGCAATAATGGTATGGGTGGTTCAGTGTTAAAAGCACCATTTTTTTGAGAAAATAATTTCTCTGCCAGAGGTTTTTTAGATATTTTCATTCCAGGTGCCTTTCATTCTACAAACAACCCTTCAGGGTGGATACACGTGGCTCCCCTCATATGTAGAAGGGAACGGCTACAGATAAATTATGGATTTGCCCATGGCCCTATCACTAGTAAGCATCAGCCAGGTCAAGACTCAGGTCTGGTCCTGCAACTATTCTGTAAGCTACTGTGAAATCAGAAAGAATGGCTGGAAGGAGCAGAACCCAGAATGTAGGGATATGATTATTTCTTTTTGACACATTGAGCCAAATTCCTTATGCCATTTGAATGTGTATTCAGAGCAATTGTCCCACCTTGGTTTAGTCAGGATTGCTATGGGATTCCTTCTGTTCCAGGTATTGCTGGTCAGTTGGGGCTGCCATAACACAATACCTTAGACTGGGAGGGTCAAACAACAGATTTTTTTTTTCTAGAGGTTGGAAGTCTAAGATCAGGGTACCAGCATGATCAAGGTCTGATGGCATACCTCCTGCTAGTAGGGGTCACCTCCTTGTTGTGTCCTCACATGACATGAGTGGAGGGGGAGGGATTGAGGGTAGGAGAGAGCAGGGGAGAGGGAGAGGGAAAGAGAGAATGCACACATTATGGTGTCTATTTGAGCCTTGGTTTCTGTTACTCTTTTCAGGGTAAAAGTCCCATCATGAGGGTCCCCCTCACCCAGACCTCATCTAAACCTAATTATCTACCAAAGGTCCTAACCCCAAATACTATCACATTGTAGGTTCAGACTTCAAGATAAGAATTTTGGGAAGGGACAATTGCCTATAGCAGGTATCAATCCCGCTATCATCCCTTAAAATCATCTTATATATCATGAAATAAATATTAAATTTTATTGTTTTACTAAAAAATAAACTTCCAAACAACTATATCCTCACTCCCCCCCGTCAAGTCCCCACAGAGTTACCAAACTTATCTGACATATTATCACAAATATTGGTTGAGAAAGACTCTTGACTGCTTGCAGGATTGAATCAAGCCTTAAGGAGCAAGCATTTGTTGTTACTAATCACCAGAGAAAAGTGGCAGATATTTTATCTGAAAGAGAAATGCCAGACCAAAAAAAAAAAATAATAAATAAAATTTAAATAGTACCTAACTCTTCACTTCAAGGAAGTAAAACTTTAAGGACACTCATGAGCCAGTTATTACAACCTGAAAGTTTCTAAAATAAAGATGCCAGTTCCCCGGATATAGGTCTGCATCTAGGAGACAAGTTGACATCAAAGCAGATTTTACAGAGGCAGACTTTGTACTGAATCTGGAAGTGTGAGAGTTTGGCTAGGAGTACAAAGTTTCCACCAGTCCTGCTACCCCACGGGGGTAGAGGGTGGGCTGTAGTTTGATTTGTTGCCAACATTATCAAGACATGTCCTTGTTCACTGTTTTGAGAAAGAGAGCTTGTGAATTTCTGGGCTGAAAACACATACAAACCTTATTAGCCCACAAAGAAGCTCTGAAGAGACAAGCCCTTCCTGTGGACTCCATGGTTCCAACCATTGTTTTAATCCTCACTCTTTATCATGAACTGACATTCCAGGTATTATAGAAATCAAAAGAACACTTTTGAAATGAAAAACTGTGACCAAAATAAAGCTGAAATAAAATAAGCTTAGAGAAAAATAAATTTTTGTGGGGAAAACTAAAAAAGAGGGGAGAAGAAACCCTATCATCCCCATCCCCAGAGAATTTTTCAGTGACTTTTGCACACCAATATAAGAACAAGGTGCTTAAAATAATGCAAGGAAAAAGATGAGTTCTTGGAAATTAAAAACTCAGATTAGGTAGGAAATAGTTCCCATAAAGAAAAATGTAAGGCAGAGCAAAGAAAAATAGATTTTAAAGAATATACAAATTGGGCCTCCCTGGTGGTGCAAGGGGTTAAGCACAGTACTGTGAAGCTATCCACAGCCTCTGCAGCACAAGTTAGATCACCAGCTGGTCAGGGAGCTACCCACATGGCGCAGCAGACCTCTCCTGTCTCGCCTACGGCTACCCTCAGTAGTGTATATCTTCAGTCTGCCTGTTCTGTTCCCCACTCTATCTCTGGTAGTCTTCTCACCCTCCATACCTCAGTTCTGTACTTTCTGTCATAGAGGTATTTTAGGTAGGAAAATGCTATAATCAGATTTGATGTTTGAAGTATAACTTGAGCTCCACTGTGAAAAATAGATGAGAGGGAAGTAAGACTAGAAAAAAAAGGAGACTATTAGAAGGCTGCAGTAGTACAGTCAAGATATTTAACATGATAACAATATAGATGGACAAAGAAAGGACAGAATATATACACTCAAAAAAAAAAAAAAAAAAACCAAGAATCAAGATATCAATATTGAACTTGGTGAGGCAAGATGAGAAAGTCAGTGACTCCCAGATTTTGGTTTAGACAACAGTGTTGATGGTAATTTGTGGACAGAGAAAGAAAATACAAGAGAAACAGCAGATTGGTGAAGGAAAATAAAGCATTCCATTTTGGAAATATTCCATCATCCAAGAGGGGATACTTAGAAGTCAGTAGGATGATTGTGTTTGGAGTTCAGGAAAGAGATGAGGCATCCAAAACAATAGACAATTGTTTGTAGCATGGGTATAAAAGAGATCCCCTATGAAGCATATACCAAGTGAGAAGGGAAATTGAATTATAGTAGCTCATATAATGGCTAATATTGATTGGTTCTGAGATGTCAGTCAGGAACATTGAAATAATTGTTATCCTGAAAAGATTGTGTTGGAAATAAATAAGCCCCAGGGTTTAAATATGCAGATAAAATTAAAACCCATCTACTTTGGCCAAAGTTCTTGAGCCTGTCTCTCAGAGAGATCAAGGGATGATTGCAGGAGGACCTCAAGGAGGAGGTGGTGGCTGAGAGAAGACCTGCCAGAGGGTGCCTTCCTTGAGAAGACCTGTCTGCAGCCAATTTTGCTGCCATTTTTAGCCAGGCTACTATCAGTTCCCCATTATGCTCCTCATTATCCAATGTAGAAAATCTGATTCAGCAACTTGTTTGAATCTCAGCCTTAAAAACCAGGGCATAAACTTTTAAACTTGAATGTATATCTGTGGCTTGTAGAATTTCAGTGATCATTACTTCATATATCAGGAAATATTTAGCAAACTAAAGAAACCAGGTGCATAGAATTATAGAATTCTCTGTTTGTGGTTCTTTGGCTTAGGGTAACCAGCATTATAAATTAGTTTCACTTTGTAAGCTATATTTATTTTTAACAATTGTAGTTCCACCAAAGCATGATTTATTTTAGGTTTCAAACCTGTGAATTAAAATAAGAGTGTTCTTCATGATTACTCTAAAATGTCTAATTCCATTCTCCTAATACACAAACTAAATATAGTTTTCATTTTTCCTACCAGTTCCTCTGTAACCATAGCCTCCACCATTTTTTTCTTATTTTAAGAAGAAGCTTGTAACAGTGTTCTGTGTTTCTGAGGTTGCCTCTGCTAACACCATTCAGGAGAAATAAAGAAACCTACAAACAAGGAAAGATAATGAAAGTGGCTAGTAATTAAGCAAATCACTAAAGATTTGTTATACATCCTTTTCTGTAAATGAATCCTTTATATATCAAATAATATCTTCTGTGTTTTCTAAACTCAAATGTTAGAAAGGCAAGTTTCTAGTAATAAAGCTGTTACTCTGTTTATAACTTTCATTGTTTTGGCTACTTCATTCAGGCTAGAAATTGCATCAAGAACATTTAAGTTTTCATAGCGTTTAACATGCCTGCCTTTATATGGAATTCCTTTTCTTAAAGATTTATTTATTTGTTTGCTTGTTTGTTTGTTTGTTTGTTTGTTTATGGAAGAACTGGGGTGTAGTCTATAGGTGTTGGGGGGCAGGGTCAGAGGATTCACCAGAGACAGAGTGGAGAGCAAAACAAGTAGATCTACTGAAATACACTGCTGAGGGGAGTAGCGAGCAAGACAGGTGAGGTCTGCTGCGCCTTGTGGGCCAGCTCCCTGGCCTGAGATTGAACTCAGGTGGCAGTGGTGATAGCACTGAGACTTAACCCCTACACCACCAGGGAGTCACCCTATATGGAATTCTGTCTATCAAAGTAACTATCTAATCGTGTCTGATATTTGCTATTATTTATCAGCTGCTCAGCAGTTTTATAAATATTTCATAGGTGTACAATGAAACCTCTTAAGATGTCAGAATCCATTTTAGAAACTGAAATAATCTAATAGTACATACACTCAATAATATTCACTCTAATAGATGGATTGGTAAATAGCCTACATTTAATTATATTCATTTGGATCCATTTTACATATGCATTTTATAAGAAACAAACCATATCCTATTGTGTGCCCACAGCCAATTCTCAGTACAGGAGACTGAGAATCTCACAAATGAGCAAGTCATCCTCTTTTTAATCATATTTTGTGCTCAAAGTCCATCCCCTAATTGTTATTAATTTCTCTTGTGGATGGAAAGCTGAGAGAAGAAAATGAATAAACCTCTGTGGTTTACCAGTCATGTTATCAAATGCTTAGTATCCCGGAGGCAGAATGGCTAATTTGTTGGTCATTGTATCTGTACTGCTTAAAATAGTCCCCAGCAGGCAAGGAGCTCTCATTAAGTGTTTGTTGAATGTGTGAATGGTGCCATAAGTTGGTATGTTCTATAAAATTCAGCGTGGAGATGATGCAGCAGAGAGCGCCCTGCATGGAAACTCGAGAGCTGAAATCTAGTCTATTTTCTGCTCCTTTTGGGTTTTCTTGGGAAAGTCTGAGTTTGAGTTTCCTCATTTAGAGAAAGGGGATTAAACTATTTACCCTGTCCTTCAGCAGGCATTAAATGAACAAATAGAGAAAGCTAGGTCAACATCCAAATAACCAAAAGAACAAAAGAAAACAGAAGGACTAAAGAGAATGCAGATCTCTTGATTTATCTCAGCTGTCCATGTGCCTCCTTCTTTACAGTCAGCATCCAATTATTTGCATTAATGAAGGGCAGCCAAGGCATGAATAATCATAAGCATTTATGTTTGGTTTTGAAATTAAATTTGAATGTGCTCTGTGTAACATGCTGAGGATATGCTCCCAAAATCACGGAATCACACTGTTAAGACTGGGTCTGCGGCACCGGCTTGGTTGCAAACTTGGGTAATTTCTCAATCTTTCTTTGCATTAAATGATAGTTATTAGAGGGCCATCCCTCTAACAATTGTGAGATGAGCATCAAAAGCATGCATGTAACTTGGTAGGGAGGCTATTGTGCAACATTTTTTCAGTAAACTTTGACAATTGTCATTTTGCTTTTTTGTTTGCTTTACCTGAGAAAAAATTAGTTGAGTTTGTTATAGGGGAACTGAGACAGTAGATGTTCAGGGTTGTAATTTATCACTCTTCTGCATAGTGTATGTAAAGGATGCTTACCCATTCAGATAATTTGATGGTGCACTTTTAGATAAATGAATATATCACACCAGGAGGATATTGAGTCATATATTGAGTCTTTAAAATAAGTACAGTATTCATAGCTTCCCTTCCACTCAGTGATTTATCATCAATGAAACATGGGTTTTTGAAATAGTGTTGAAATAATTTATTTGTTTTCTAGCCTATACATTTGTTGAGTTTGTTAGTAATTTCATCCTCCCTGTGCAGCAATTGGCTGGTAAACTATGCCTTGTAACTTCAGAAAGTGAAGTATTGCCTACTCATTTCTCTCCTTTATGCCTACAGGCTCTACTGTAATTCTAACCTGTCCTCCTTTGCTATGGAAATATATTTAAGTGTCAAAACATTGTATGTATTTACACTGGAGTGTGTATCTGGAATGCAGGGGTTAGTCAACTCTCTTAAAATGGAGCAGTAATGAGAAGAGAGGAGATGAGATGTAAGAAACCCAACCTGCTTGAGAGGCATGTCCCTGCCACCACTCCCCACCTGGCATCTATCATTTTCCATCCTCCAGTGTCCATTTCCATCAGAAATCATTCATATCTCTATGGAATCACTTTGACACAGAGCTTGACTATGCCAAGGTCACAAAGTTCAATTGGTACCACAACTAGTGGTAACACAAGAGACACACACTCGGCTACATCTCCTGGTCCCTCCTGCACCATAGGATGAGGTGACTTGCCCTGGTTTGTGTCTCCATCTGCCTGAGCAGCCACACCCCACTCTGTAAAGACTCCCCTCGTGGCCCCCTCTGTTTTAATAAGGGAGGATGACAGTTGAGCTGAATTCAGATCTTGGCCCCAGCACTCACCAGTTGTGTGTAATTTATACCTCAGAGTGTTTTGTAAAGATTAAATGGTATGACACCTGAGAAATGCATATGAAATGTCCATATATTAAACTCTCAATTTTTATTTTTTAAGATTTATTTATGCATACAAGAGCTGGGGTACAGACCAGAGGTTTGGAGGGGGAGGTGAGAGGATTCACCAGAGACAGAGTGGGAAACAGAACAGGTGGATATACTGAAATACACTGCTGAGGGGAGCAGCAGGTGAGACAGGAGAGGTCTTTTGTGCCATATGGGTCACCTCCCTGGCCAGGGAGGCCACCTCCCTGCGCCACCAGGGAGGCCCTTAAACTCTCAATTTTTAAAATAGATTATCATGACTGAGGTACATTGTACCTCTGCTTTTGCTCTTGTGATGAGAAAGCATTTATGAGACTGAGTTACTCGAGCCCAGTGTGAGGCACTGGAAGGAGATGAATGGCTGCTACTTTGTCTCCTTGGGATTTATTTAGTACATGCTGGTTTCAGATCTAAGAGTTAGAATAGATTTGACCATGCAGTGGTTAGCACTCCTGGTTAGCTGAGTACCTCAGGAGGAGAAGTGCCAGCTTAGCTGAACTGGACCCCTCCATGGTTTGAGGGCCAACTAGGTTTTCTGAATTATACATCAAGTAATAATCATGGAGGCTGGGCTTTATGCCAAGTGTAATTTGAAGAGTGACCTTGGACAAACCACTTTCCTCTGTCTTTCTATTAAAGGGAAACAATTGATCCTATGGCCACACCTCAGAAAGATAGAGTGAAGATCAATGTAGGATATCTGGAGAATACTTAGAAGGAAACACCACAGAACACATAATTTATTTTAGAATCTATAATTAAATGTATAGATAGTGAGGAGATGCCTACATACATATTAACCATTTAAAAACTAGACCTCACACTCTAGTTTTTATTTATTTATTTGTTTATTTATTATTAAAGATTTATGCATTTATACAAGAACTGGGGTACAGGCCAGAGCGCAGGTGAGAGAATTCACCAGAGACAGAGAGGGGAGCAGAACAGGCAGAAGGACCAAAGACACTGCTGAGGGGAACAGCGGGCGAGACAGGAAAGGTCTGCCACGCCATGTGGGTTTCTCCCTGGCCGGCCGGGAATCAAACCTGCACTGCAGAGGCTGCAGACAGCTTCACAGCGCAGCACTCAATCGCTGTACCACCGGAGAGGCCCCACTCTAGTTTTTAAACTACAGTGAAGAGCCCAATTATGCTTGCTCTTATACTAGTAGAGATGATGACCTGAAAACTCCCATCAGATTTCATTATAGAAGTTTTAAAGCATTGGGTGAGTATAATACCAAAACTGCTAGTGAAATGGGCAAAAGGAGAAAAGACAAAATGTGTTCAATTGTTCTTGATCCACAAAGAAAGGAAACTTAGAAGAAAAAGGTAGTTAGAGATTAAAGATTCAGGCCTTCCCAATTCTGGATGTTTGCATGTTACATAAGAGTAGATAATCACTCAAACAGAACCCATCTCCTCAATCCTTCCTCCATCACCTCCATGTCCACATCCCACATTCATCAAGCCATCTGGACCTTCCCCTATCTTTTCTCTCCCTTCCTAGGCAGACTTGGCTCTCCTTGGGCCACTATGACCTTTGAAGATGAAGACACCCTTTTCTCTCTGACCAGAGATCACACTTGGCTTCCAGCTGCAACTCACAGCCTGTGGACCTTGAAGTTAACAAGGCACAGTTTTAACTGTGTTCATAAAAACAAATAACATGGAACATCTTAATTTCTCTAGCCTTTTTACTCCTCCTCACCAGACTCTGCTTCCTTGGGAGAGGGGCCAAGAAGGTGGAGGAGCCAAAAATGTAGAAGCACCACAGTTTATTTCCATCCAGATCATCGCTATTAGTAAGCAGTCCATCAACACAGTTTCACTCCTTACAGACCTGTTTCTGCCCACATTCTCTTGCTCCTTCCCCCAGATGGTTGTTTGCTATAAGGGAAGTTTCCTGATGTTGGATGGGGGAAGGAGCCCTGACCCCTTGTAGAGTCTTGGGCTGATCCCCTTGCATCAGCACAGTGGTCCTGACCGTCCTCTAACTGTCCTCTGCAGACGTAGAATGGATCCAGTCTTAACTAGAATCCTGCCTGTTTGTGCTTTAGCCTTGCCTGGTATAACTTCTAGTGTGTTCACTCAGCCAAGCCATGTTCCTGGGAGCCCTGCACTCCCCCTTATCTCCTACTGCTGAGCAGACTCCCCTCCTGCTCTAATAAAATTCATCTCCCAAGCTTACTGTGTGAGTGCCAAGAGGCCTGTTCATTGGTCCTTTGACCCAAGTACACTTAGCCTGTGTCAAAAGCTCACTAACTCCCTATCTGAAGCTCCCAATCTCTCATATCCATTCTTTTTTTTTTTTAAGATTTATTTATTTATTTATGCATATACTCTCCTCCTTTTGTTTGGATGTTGTTCTTGTTTGATCAGATGGCCTGATATACATTGATACTTAGAATCTTCTGAATCATTTTTGCAATAAATATTTATTGAGTTCTTTGTACTGGGACTAAAAGTGTTAGTGAAAGGTTTCTTATAGCATTTCAAATCTGAAAAATTATGAAAAGTTGTTTTTATTTTGATTTTTATTAAATACTTAGTATATTGCTGGTTAATGCATTCATGCAGAATTCTTTGGACATCTATATACAAAGTCCTTTGAGAGACATTTTGTGGATGCACTTAGGAGATATCAAAAAAATGATAATTAAGTATGGGTAATAAATGTAGAAATGCATCTATCTACCGCAGAAAACATTAAGTCAGTACTGTCATGGCTGAAAAGTTAACTTTCTTGGACATATAAGAGAAAGAGCTATTTGTTATGACTTGAAATATTCCAGAAGGCTTTCCCAAGAATATAGAATTTTTTATGACTCTCTGCAATGATCTGGAAGGCCAAGATAAGGATGTGTTATGTTTCTGACTTGAAAAGCATAAGAGGGGAAGCGAGGAGAGTATGCAGTGCCTGAGGAGGCATAAGACAGGGCAGGAGGGGCAAGTAACCCTGGTTGATTTGATGGATAAAAAAAGGGATGAGTTGAAAATATCAGATTTGAAGGTTCTAAATGTCATGTTGAATTTAAACTTCCATTAAATGGCAGTTTCTGAGGAAAGTGGCAGTTCTGGCCTGTAATTGAGGAAACAGAATAAGGAGTGGTGTGAAGCAGTAGAGAAATCAATTCATTTTTTTTTTTACTGCAGAAATTCAAGCAGTAAATTCTGAGGTGCTGAAATGCAGAGTTAGGTGTTGAAATGAAAATGTAGTGTCAGGCACAAGAGACATTAGTAAAGGTTCAACTGACCATGTGGGGTGCTGAAGGAAGGTCCATGTCCAAGAATTTCCCACCCAGTGTCTAGAGGTTAGATGGAATAGCAGTGAGATTATGAGAGACAATTACCTACAAATATCCCTTTTACAGTGTCATATAATCTTGACAATTTTAAGGTTATTCACCATGCAAGGAAGGGTTTACTACAGTTCCACAATGATACAGAACATGGGCTCTTATAACTTAATCTAAATGAGTGGCTCCTGTGTGATATGTTCTGCCCACTCTTGTCCCATAAATTCACAAAACCACCTCAGTGAGTGCATAGGACATTAATAGAAGGGGAAAAAAAGGCTCCATGGACAAATCACAAATTCAGTAAAACATGTGAGAAAGCGTGTTTAGCACCCAGATGGTTGGTCCTTCTGAAGTATTTTCTAAATGAATGAATTGAAATAGATTCAAGTGCCATCCTTCACATGCATATTGGTCTGTAATTTAATTTTTGTGTAAAATCCTTGCCTGTTTTTGGTATTACAGTAATGTTGGCTCATAAAGCATGTTTGGAAGTATTTCTTCTTCCTCAAATTTTTTTTTTTTTTTTTTTTTTTTGGAAAATACTGAGAACAGGGCTGAGTTATTTTTTTTGCAGGTTTGATAGAATTCATCGGGAAAGTTATGTGGGCCATTTGTTTTGGGGGAAATTTCTGATTATTGTTTCAGTCTCAATACTTGTGAACTGTCTACTCAGCTTTTTAAAATTTTTCCTGGTTCAGTTTCAGTAGGCTTTATTGTTCTAAAAATTTTTCAATTTCTTCTAGACTATCAAATTTATTAGAAAATTGTTGTTCAAAGTGTTTCTCATCATAACTGGTATTTCTGTGGTATCTTTAGAAGAAAATTACTTTGACTAGACCCTCTTAAGACCCAAGCCCCCACTCTTTCATACATATGCATGATCATCCTGGCATTTACTACCTCTTTTGTCTACTTCATCTTTCTTCACAGAACTTACATATATCACAAATCATCTTTCCATTTTCTTGATCCTTGTTTGTCTCCACCATTAGTGCATAAACTCTCAGAGGACATAGGCTTAGTTTTTGTATCCAGGTATTTAGGCCTGTGCCTACTCTGGTTCTGCATTAAACAAACACTTGTTGAATGAGTGTATATCTTGAAGATTTTCCACAAAAATTTATTTTCTTACATAAACTGATATAATAAAATACACAATGAAATTTTCAAATAGAAAGTAAATTAATTTTTGAAGCCTTGAATTTAGATGTTAACTAGATAAGGAGAATTCAAAACGAGAACTGAAGTCTTTGCTCTTCCTGCCAGTGCTACTTCCAATAAACTGTGTGAGTTGTCTTCCTAGATGATATGTTAGATTAAAATATGTTTGTTCATGATTTCTCACATTAGTTTAATAATCTGTAATAAATCTTCTGGAGCAAAAATTACCAATACCAGACAACACTATTTAAGCAACCTACTTAAAAATAAATCTGAATGAAAGGTCAGAGGAGAGAGTGTCAGTTCATACTTTTCAGCTTTATACTTTATACAGCTATGTTCCTTGATTTTTAAAAATATTTACTACGAGTTTAACATTTATATCCACTTAAAATGTATATGTTGAAGACTAAATACCTATTGTGATAATATTGGGAGGTAGAGCTTTTTGAGGTGTGATTAGGTCTTGAGGTTGGAGTCCTCATGAATGGAATTAGTGTTTCTTAGTTTTATTTTACTTATTTATTTGTTTGTTTATTTGTTTACCCTTTTGTTAATTTTTAGACAGTATTTGTTTTTGCCCCTCAAGTGTATTCCCCATAGATCTTCCACTACCACATCATCCGTGAACCATCAATTACCTCAGACCCTTCTGCTCTTCCCTCCCCTGTTTGACCCCTGACCCTCCTCCTCCCCTGCCATATGCCTCAGGCCTATGTCATCTTGCAAGTTTAGCCTTTTTCCTGGTCCTTTGTTTGGTTTCTCTCTATTCTGCATAATTCCTTAGAGCTCCATCCATGTTGCAGCAAATAGTATGAGTTTATCTTTTTTTGATCACTGAGTAGTATGGAATTTGTTCTTATAAAGAAAGATGATCTCTTTCTCCCCTTGGCCTTGAGAGGATGCAATAAGGAGACATTGTCTGAAACCAGAAGTGTCCTAACCAAAGTATCTTTCATGTCCTGAACTTGCTTCCAGAAGTACGAGAAGTAAATATCTATTTATGGTGCCTTAGCTTAATATTCTAAAAGTCAAAACTAAATTTTTATCATTTTAATTGAAATTTTGGAAAATTTAAAAATGCATTTCTTTCATCAAATAGTTATTATAATTGATTATTAAATTTTCACTTCACCTCCCTACAAATTTAGGACTGTGTTCCTTGATGGTAGTCATAAAAATGACAAAGTCAACATGTGACACTTATTCTTTAGCTTCAATCATTGGAATTAAACCTGTATCTAATTCTAAACCAACCATTTCTGATTCTATGTCAGTCAGGAAGTTCAAACATTTGAAATTCCCTTCAATAAAGCACTTGTTTATTATCTTCAAGGTGTACTGTAAGCTAACAGTCTCCTGCAAGATTTGCTTTATTGTTAAAGCAAAGATGTCACTCACCTCAGACAGCCCCCAGCGATGACTAAGCTTGACTGAGAAACTAGCATTAGCCACTTCTGCTCAACACAAAATTCCAGTGGACAGTTCTTCCTGTAGAGCTCCTTATTCACTTAACAATGATTTTGTAAGATGTGCATTTTCATCTGAAGACTTCTTTGCTCATACCTGCCTCCTCCTTCTTTAACATTCACAAATAAACTCTTAATAAACAATCTACTCCTAACCTTATCTCAGGATCTACATAGTACATTTTTTAATTTCTTTTTTATATTTTAAGGTAATGTATTTCATCAGATGCAGTTGCACATAGTATAGGATCAAGAGGGTATGTACAATCATGACCACATAACAAAAGAAAAAGAAGAGCAAAAGACATACATTGCAAAGTTATATCAGAGGACCTCAGTGGCTTCACAATTATTCACCTTTCCTTCGTCTTTTAGAATGACTGTACTTTGGTGACATGGTGAGAACTGTATTGTGATGGATGGGACTGTCAGAAATTCACTGAGTATTTAGATATTGCATTAGTGCATTGCATTTACAAATAACTGCACTAAAGTGTGATTGCCTCTTCTGCTGCTTGTTCTGTTAAGGATATTTGCTATTGGAGAGTCACTTAATTTAAAAGATGATATGTTTTCCTTTCTTCTTCTTACCACCAATTTTGTTCTACTTAACTCTCATAGAAGCAGACTCCCAATGTTTTTTCTACAAAAATCTTAGTCTGTTGATTAAAAGTCTGTGCTTTTTAGCTAACCTCAAATAATCCAAACTAAAAAAGCAAACACAACTAGAATAGCATGTTGTACTATACACTTAAAATATAAGCTATCTTTGCTGAAGAGAGACATATAGGACGAAGACTTGCAAAAACACTAAGCCATTTCCTATTCAAGAAGTAAAGAAGTCAGTTATTTTCTTTAAGGAAAACCATTTCTTTTTTTATTGTGCAGAATTTTTAATCCCAGTGGTGAAGTCCTAGAAATGTTATAATGTGGCAACTGTAGCTCCCAAAGCTTGGTATTTGTCTCTCTGTAGCTTCCTTGGCTTTTACACTTCTAAGACTGGTCCTTAATATCCCCCATTCCTGCGAGATCCCACATCTGTTCACGAACATGACCATACTAATATCCTTCCAAACCAATCTTATTTACCCAAGTAGCCAGAATTGAATTCTCAGTATCTGACCAAGAATCTTAATTATATGAATACCATGATTCTGGTATTCAGAAATTTAGCAAAGCTCAGAATTATATATTGTGCCGGTCCCCAAAAGTTAACCATTTACTTTTGTGAAGATACAGTAAAAAAAGGAATTATATGTAGTGGTAAATTCTTGTCGCTTTCTTCTGGACTCTCATCTCTTTTAGAAAGTCTTAAAATGTTGCCTCCATTCTCACACACTTTAAATTTTTAAGTTTATGTGGGAGACAGGTAAGCCAGGAGAAGACCAGATGAGAAAGCATTCTATTTCTCTTGATTCATTGAGTTTGTTTGTTTGTTTGTTTTTGTTTCTGTTTTTTAAAGATTTTATTTATTTATATAAGAGCTGGGATACAGGACAGAGGTTTGAGGGGTGAGAGGATTCACCGCTCAGAGACAGAGTGGAGAACAGAACAGGCAGATCAACTGAAATACACTGCTGAGGAGAGCAGTGGGACGAGTCAGGAGAGGACTGCTGTGCCATGTGGGTAGCTCCCTGGCCGGGGATCGAATTCGTGCTGCAGTGGCTGGCATAGCTTGACTGCGCTGAGACTTTTACCCTTGTGCCACAAGGGAGACCTGATTCATTGAGTTTTTGAGGGCTACCTAACAACTTACTTTCAAAAGCTACAATAGCTAAGCTATGGAAACAACCCAAATGCCCAAAAATAGATGACTGGATCAAGAAAATGTGGTACATATACACAATGGAATATTACTCAGCAATCAAAGAATATGGAGTTTGCAGCAACATGGATGGAGCTAGAAGGAATCATGTTCAGCAAAATAAGTCAGAAAGAAAAAGAAAAATACAGGATAGTCTCACTCATAGCAGGAATTTAGAAAACCTAAATAAGGAACCAGGAAAAAGACGAATTAATATAAAATCAAAATCAAAATCAATAAGCAACTATAAACCAGAGACACACTATGGTGGGGGGAGGGGTAGGGAGAGGAAGGACTAGGGTCAAAATAAGGGGGGGTGCAGTTATATGGGGAATATAACCAAAAAGAAAATGCATACATTGTACTAAAATGAAAAATGATGTAAAAATTATATAAAATAAAATATTTAAAAAAAGAAAAAAAAAATCTGTCCAAAAATATCCTATTTTCTTCCATTTCTCTGATAATAGTTTAAAATTTAGCACTTAAAACTCATAATTTAAGGTCAATTTTGAGTAATGAGAATATAGATAATTAAGCACAATAAAACTCTTCCAGATGATATTAGAAAATTGCTTCAATGTGATGGAAGCATTTTGAAAGAATGAAAATATGCAATTTTCTGTGAAATAATACAAGGAAGCTATGTAGCTTATATTTTCATGATTGCTTTTCAGAGTTTTTATTTTAAAAATGGAGAAAATAAAAATTATGTATGATGATGCACTAGTGTACTTTTTTATGTTAGAGATCTTTGTATTGCAAAGAAAAAGAAAGAGGGCCTCCCCGGTGGCGCAGTGGTTGAGCGCTGGGTTGCGAAGCTACCCACGGTCTCTGTGGCGCCAGTTCAATCCCCAGCTGCTCCCCAGCCACTGGAGGAGGGTCCGACATGGCGCGCAGACCTCTCCTGCTGCCCGCTGCTCCCCTCAGCAGTGTACTTCACTCCTTCTGCCTGCTCTGCTCCCCGCTCTGGCTCTGGTGAATTCTCTCACCCTCCCGCGCTTCTGACTGTACCCAGTGCTTGTATAAACAAAAACAAACAAACAAATAAATAAATAAAACATGTCTCTATTAAAAAAAAAGATTTAAAAAAAAAAAGAAAAAGAAAGAATTCATTGGTGTGTATGTAACTAAATGTGACACATCGGTGAGGCTTTAGCACAATTTGATTCTTTTTTTTCTAATAAATTTTATTTTTGTATTCCCCATACAATTGCAACCCCCTTATTTTGACCCTAATCCCTTCCCACCCCCCATAGAGTGTCTCTGGTTCATAGTTTTTTGTTAATTTTGATTTTCATTTTCTTCTTGTTATTCATTTTCCTCGTCCCTTATTTAAGTTTTCTAGATTCCTGCTATGAGTGAGACCATCCGGTATTTTTCTTTTTCTTTCTGGCTTATTTCACTGAGCATGATCCCTTCCAGCGCCATCCATGTTGCTGCAAATTGCATGTGTTTATCTTTTTTTAACGCTGAGTAATATTCCATGGTGTATATGTACCACATCTTCTTGATCCAGTCGTTTAATTTGGGGCATTTGGGTTGTTTCCAAAGCTTAGCTATTGTAAACAGTGCTGCTATAAACATAGGGGTGCAGGTGCTCTTTGGAATTGATGTTTCTGTGTCCTTTGGGTAAATACCTAGGAGTGGAATTGCTGGATCATATGGAAGCTCTATGTTTAGTAGGTCCAGAAATGTCCACACAGCTCTCCATAGTGGTTGGACCAGTTTGCACTCCCACCAACAGTGCACAAGAGTTCCTTTTTCTCCACATCCTCGCCAACATTTGTTGTTGCTAGTTTTTTTAATATGTGCCATTCTCACTGGTGTAAGATGGTATCTCTTGGTAGTTTTGATTTGCATTTCCCTGATTACAAGTGATGTTGAACATTTTTTCATATGCCTGTTGGCCATTTGCATTTCCTCTTCAGAGAGAATTTTCTTTTTAGCTCTTCTGCCCATTTTTGACAGGATTATTTTCTTTGTTGTTGAGTCTCATCATCTCTTTGCAGATTTTTGTGATACCTCAACATCATAAAGGCCATATATGACAAGCCAACAGCCAGTATCATTCTCAATGGTGAAAGCTGAAAGCATTTCCATTAAGATCTGGAACAAGACAAGGATGTCCACTCTCACCACTGCTTTTCAATATAATACTGGAAGTCCTAGCCAGAGCAATAAGACAAGAGAAAGACATACAAGGAATCCAAATGGGAAAAGAAGAAGTCAAACTATCACTATTTTCAGATGATATGATAATATACACATAGAACCCCAAAAACTCCACAGAAAAACTAATTCAACTCATCAATCAGTTCAGTAAAGTGGCAGGATATAAAATCAACACGCAAAAGTCAGTAGCCTTCCTATACACAAACAATAAATCTGAAGAAGAAGAAATAAAAAAAAAACATCCCTTTTATTATTGAAACAAAAGAAATCAAATACTTGGGAATAAATCTAACAAAAAGAGGTAAACGACCTATAGAATGAAAACTATAAAACACTGTTAAAAGAAATAGAAGAAGACACAATTTGATTCTTAAGGAAAGGATACTACTGGGGTTGTGGCTTTAATCTTAAAAATTTTTATTAGTTTTTCCCTCCACCCATGGTATTTTCCTCAAGAGAGCTTCCCTCATGGTAGAAAAAAATTGACTGCAGCAGTCCTGGCCTAACAGCTATGCCCCACATCATTTGTAAGAAGGTAACACATCTTTTTCCCACAATCTCTTAGAAGACCTACACTTTAGGGGCCTCCGTGGTGGCACAAGGGGTTAAGTCTCAGCACTATCAAGCTATCAGCAGATACACATAGCACAAGTTCGATTCCCAACCAGGGAGCTAACCCACATTTGGCACAACAGAACTCTCCTGTCTCACCCTCAGCAGTGTATTTCAGTACATCCACCTGTTCCACTCCCCACTCCACCTCTTGTGAATCCTCTTACTCCCACACCCCACACATCTGGCCTACACTCCAGCTCTTGTATGCATAAATACATAAAATAAATCTTAAAAAAAAAAAAAGACCTACGCTTCAGTTTGTCTCAACATGTTTAGATCACATGCCCAATGTAAACCTATCACCAAAGTCTGAGATGGGGCATGTTCTGATTGACCTGTCTAGATCACATGGTCCATCCCAGAGCAATGGTGGACTCAGCTTCTCCAAACTACATGAATCCCCAAAAAAGAAGAAAAAAATAATAATTATTGAGACAGGAGGGAGAGGAAGGTGCAGCACAGGCAATGAGCAAGTATGAATTTTTCCTCTCGTATCCTCAATCGAGAAAAAGGACTGCAAGTCTGTGTGTGGTATGGGACTCATCCCCACCATCCATCACACAGTACATGCCTTTAGAGAGTGAAGCAACACAAAGGTGCTTCCTAATGAGATGGCCTGCTCCATGGGGCATGGACCTGAATGTCTTAAAATGTTGCTCTTATGAGTGTCCCAGAGATGTTGGACTAAAATGCACTAATCCACACTGACAGACTCAGGAGATTTAAAACTCAAAAATCCAGTTTATCCAATAAAATGAAAAAATCATTTTTGAAAATGACTCACATGTCTAGAAGAAGGCTAAAGGAAATGCCAAGTTATTATCAGAAGGATGTCTAAAATATGGAAACATAGGAGGCGTGATGAGTTTTGTAATGCAGGTACTTAGTGGCAGCCTGCATCTCCTGGACTGGAATAGTTGAGTCCTTAGCTAGCAAAGAGTTTTGCTACGCTCTAACCACGTCCAGCCATGGATTTCCTGTTTTCTATGCTTTACCTTTCCCTTTTACCAAAACCTTTCCCAAATGACTTTCTATCTGCATATAAACTAAATTTTCAGTGAAGTCTTTTCTATCTTGGATCATTGTTAATTTTTATTACATAAGGACAACCATATTGATCAAAATCTGATTTTGTTTCTATATACAGAATTTGTTAATTTGAGAGATATATATGGAAAGGACACTTGTGGAATATCTACTTTATTATATATATGCATATATATGTGTATATATATACATACATACATACACACACACGTATGTAATGACCATATGAGGTAGGTGCTATAATCCTAATTTTATAGAAAAAGACACTAAAGTTCAAAGAGATCTAACAGTGCTCTCAAGGTCAAACAACTAGCAAGCATGAAGTAGAATTCAGCTCCAGATTTTGTCCAATTCTGATATCAATATTCTTCACATGTGACAGCCAGGAGGGAAATTAAGGTAGAGCTTATATTATTCCCAACTAGAAAAATTGAAAATTCTAAATTCATTGCTTCAAATTATATTGAAAATTATTAAATTATCTATAAATTCTTAATTAATTTTATTTATTCTCTGGCCTGAGTGAACAAGTCCCTGTAGAGCAAAATGTATAGTGATATATGATGAGCAGGAAAACATCTTTGTTTGCAACAAGACCAATTATGCACTATTATTAATAACCATGTGAGTTGACAACATGTTAGATGATGGTTATAGTGACAATGCTAGAAAGTTTTAAGTGATACTATGAAATCAGCAAATAGTTAGGCAATCGAGAAAGGTATCACAGAAGAGGTGTCATGTAAGCCAAACTTAAGGAAAAAATGGGAGAGAGTTTTGTAAACAGAAATATTTGCAAAAATATGGAAATTCCTTCCACTTAAAAAAAAACAAAGAAAAAGTAAGGAAGAAAACAGTATCACTGAACTTTCAGTGACAGAGGAATTTTATAAAATTCAGAAGCCATTCTAGATTTGTGAGAAGAGAAATGATATGTTCAAATTTATGGTTTAAGAAGATTAATGTGGATGTAGATTCAACCTGAGTGAAAAGAAACCTGAGGTATAGGGACTCACCAGTGAGGTGTGTTGAAATATATCAAATACAAAATAATGAAGTGCTAAACCAGGACACAATAATGAAATGGAAATTAGGGAAGTGGTTCTAGTAAGCCAAAGGCACAATCTGTATGACTTGCTCAGTATGAAAAAGGGAGGGACCAAAAAGTTGGAAGAACCAAGATAAATCTACCCAGAAAATCTACTGAGTTCTTGCCCCCTCATATAACCTCTTTAGTGGCAGGGGGACCAGTTACTGAATGTGACACTCTCATGCTTAAAACCTAGAAATCATCTCTGAATTACCTCTGTCATTATAACACATAATTCCAAGGCTTCAGTGGCAGGATTAAATCAATCTCTTATGGGGTGTGTGTTAGAGGGAGAGAGAAGGGGAGCTGGGTGAGAGGAAAGGAGCTTGTGATTTATAGTCAGTTGTCCGTATAATTCTTCTGTGCAGTTTGTGCAGCCGGGCTGATCACCAGTCTGCAGAATAACATCTACCCCACTGAGGAAATACAGTCAGTTTCCTGTGATCTGACCTTTCTGGCCTTATCCAGATTGAGGGAAAAACTCAAAACCTCCCTAAAAAATATAAAAGAGTAGATTTTGATGGGATGATAACGAATTCCTTTGGGGCAGGCTCTTTCTAGTTTGTGCCTCCATGCAAGCTGTCTTCACCTGGACTTCCCTTCCCCACCTCTCTACCTGGCGCACTTAGAAGCAGAACAGTAACCCAGGTATTCTACAATTTGGAAGTCATAGCTTATTCCCTTAGAAGTAGACATAACATTACCTCCTTTTTTGCACAAAGGATATTTAATTTAATGTTCACAACTGCCTTGCGAGGTTGTAGCAAGGTAACATTGATCCCTTATGGCAGACATGCACCTTCTTATTTGTCCACATGACAACCTCCCTCTATTAATGAAACTTTGTGTGTTTGGCACTGCTCCTAATTTGATTAAGTGAAGTATTTTACTTGGGCTTAGGGCATATGCAATGGTATCAGTGGCATCAGAAACACAAGAGATAATAGAGGATACGGAAGCAAAAAAAAAAAAAAAAAATGAACTGTTGTATTCCAAGTAGTCTGGTGCCTTGCTATTAATTTACCTAACATAAAGAAGCATAGATTTTTATGGAGATGATAACTAACTTCATTTTACCATCAAGGGTCTGAAGCAACAGCCAGACATCCAGGTGGAGATGCCCAGCAAGCATGGGAAGGAGCTTAGCTGTGGAGGATATGGCAGTGTAGGACTACGTGATGAGAAGAGGCAATAGGGTTGTCAGAATCCTATAACATTCTTCCTCACTTCACAGAGTAGAACAGATGCTCTGGCTTTTACCTCCATCAGAGCCTGACAAGTACAAAATTTCTAGACAAGGGCAATTAGAAGAGGTAGACCTAGTATCCAGTTCTTCCTCCTCACTCTCCTCCCCGCATTGTAGATGAAGCTGGAGACATGCAGGCTTCTTCGCCAGCTTCCTGGACATGCAGTGTGGTCTTTACTCAGGTTTCTTCATTGCAATTTTTCATCGGGGAAATTAGGTTAATACTATGTAACACACTAATTTTAAGCAATTATCAGGTGCATTAATATATGCAGGAAAACTTAGCTGCACGGTGATGTAAACACAAGAAGTGATTTTTTCTATTAGTAGCAAGATCTTTTTCTTGTGTTCATTTCTGTTAGACATTTCAAGGGCCGTGGGCCTTGTCAAATATCTCAAATATCACTAAATTGAGCTCATGCTTTCATTATCAATAGACCCATATTTTCAAATCACTTGGATAGATAAAAAAAATACTGAATTCGTTATTACAAATTAAAGGAATTTTTTTTCTTACCGCCTTTCTGTTTAGGAAGAGGATATTTATTTTTCTTCTGACAAAGACCCAAGAGATCTAGCCAAAATGCATCATGTCCTAATTTATGTAGACAATGGGGAAAACAGGGTCAACTTTCCTTCTAGTTTGTTAGAAAACACCATCACCAGTGATGTCCCAGATGCTTCTGCAAGTTCTGTGCAGACTTTGAGAGTCAGGAATTCTATGATCTCAACATGGGCTATAAAGAAAATAAGCCCAGGCAAGCAACCATTGTCCCTTCCCTCACTCATCAAAAACTGCCAGGTTTACTCTCAAGACGAACAGGCAAAAGCATGGTGATGGTGTCACAATATGATAGTGGACTCTTATTTTAGTTTGTTTTTAAATTAGAAAAAAATAGGGGATCCATTTCAACTTGTTTTCCCTATTACTCTGTAGATTAACCTTATTAAAAACACCACCCATGAAGAAGATATGTCCTGCTTTATTCTGTTGCGATAATTCTCTCTGACTACAAGAGAGGTGATTTTCAGATGCCCTGATTGGAACTTGAAGAAGCAATAATATTCATAGGAGGGGGCGGAGCAACATGGCAGCGAGGAGACGCTGCGAGTAAGATCTCCCATTAAAAAAAGTGAATAGGGAGGAAAAGCGGCAGGTCCCAGTGAGAACTGGGACACGGAAGATAAACGGGTGACGCCAGCGAACTGCCCGAAGAAGAAACTGGCCAAAAAAGAGGACTAGAAGGGAGGGAAGCTCAGAACCCTGCTCCCCTCCCCCGCCCACAGAGGCGGCACTCTCCGACCGGCAGAGAGGAGGAAACAACAAACCAAAACGGCCCACAAGAACAAACGACGCAGCAAGCGGGACTGTGAGTGGAAAGGAACTATTGCAGCCACCACACCCCGTGAACGGGAGCTGAGGCGAACTCTGCAGGATTCGCCGCGGCGAGCGAACGGCTCCAGGCGCCATTAGAGAAGAACAAAGACCCCGGGAGACGCGCACACAGCCCGGGCTGCCGGTAAGCTGGCGCGGAAACGCGGAGTGCTTGGCGCGCTTGAAAAGCAAGTGCAGACCTGGATCGCGGCTGCCCAGGTCCCCGCGCCTGCGACCTAGGCTTGCGGGGAGACGACCTAGGCTTGCGGGGAGACGCGCGGAGGTCCTCACTGAGGTGAAGGTCCCTCCCTGAGTGAGCAGGAACCAGGCGCCCAGGCACGGGAGCTGTGCAAAAGGCGCCATTCCCGCGCCACTGAACTGGGCTACAGCCCGCGTCCTGGAACTGAGGGCTTTGAACTGAGACCCCGGGCACGAAAATTCGGGGCGTGGTTTCTCCACGACGGTGGGGTACAAGGCAGACACAGCACCCCAAAGCTGTTGAGGTGTACCCTACCATTCCCGCTCTGTTCTCTGTCCCACGGGGTGGGGGGAGGCGAAAAACAGCCCCCCAAGGACAATAGGAGAGATCTCTGGCGCCACCTAGCGACCAGGAAAAAAAAAAGTCACTAACACCCTATAAAACAGGACATTTCTTAAGACTGCTTGAAAAGGGCAGAAGGTTTCTGGAGGACCCAGTGGCCAGCCGGGAAGTTATTCCACGCCAGGCCCCTTCCGACCAGCAGTCTGAGCCCACAGAGGGAGCAGGCACCCACGTCCGGGGCAGACCGGGGGCGCAGAAGAGTGTGCCTGAAACCGGAGGCGCAGGGACTGCATCCCGCTTCGCCATTTGAGAACAGGGACATTTCTTCAGTAAAAACTGCCTAAAACCAGCAGAAAGCTCCCCCAGAAGACAGAGATGGCTCCTGGAAGAGCCAGAGGGGAGCGGAGAAGTTCACCCAAGATGTCAGTCAGTCCGAGCAACACAGTGTCCCAACGCATACGACAAATTAGAAAACAGACAGTAGGGAGTAGAAGAACCACACGCAACCTAAAAACTCCTCAGGAAAGAAGCACACCACAAAAAGAAAACCACTCCCCAGATTGCAACGACAGCAACTTGGAAGAACTTCTGAGCCTTCCAGAAAGAGAATTTAAAATTGCCATGATTAAAAAAGTGATAGATCAGAAGAAGGAAATTGAGTCCCTAAAGAGGGAAGTAAGAGAAATGCAGGAGATCAAAGAATTAATGGAGGAACTAAAGAACTCTGGGAAAAGCAATGAAAGCAGAATAGATGAAATGAAAGAACGAATAAGTAATCTTGAAGACACAGAAATAAAAAGAACCAAAACAGAAAAGGAAAGAGAAGTACGAAGGAAAAAGAATGAAGAAAGACTTCGGGAACTATCTGACTCCATGAGGAAAGGAAATATAAGAGTTATAGGAATTCCAGAAGGAGAGGAGAGAGATGTAGGAACAGAGAAAATATTCATGGATATAATTGAAGAGAACTTCCCAAATGAGAAGAAGGAGCTGAAAATTGATATACAAGAAGCAAGAAGAACACCAAACTTCCACGACGAAAGGAAAAACACAGCAAGACACATAATAGTAAAGCTCCCAAGAATCCAGGACAAGGAAAAAATAATGAAGCTGACAAGAGGGAAGAAACAGATAACATTCAAAGGAAAACCAATCAGGCTGACATCAGACTTCTCTGAAGAAACACTACGGGCAAGGAGAGAGTGGAGGGACATAGTCAACAGACTCCAAGAAAACAGATGCCAACCAAGAATACTCTATCCCGCAAAGCTCTCTTTCCTCCATGAAGAAAGAATATGGACCTTCCCAGACAAAGAGAAACTCCGGAATTTCATTGCGACTAAACCCCCACTCCAAAAAATACTACAAGGAATCCTAAAGCCAGAACCTCAGAGGGACGAATAACAACGAAAGAAGACCAAAAAAAAAAAAAGTTATTAAAAGAATAAATAAATAAAATCAAAGGAAAGACAAACATAATGGCAAATACAGATGCTAACATATCAATATTAACTCTAAATGTAAATGGACTAAACTCTTCAATAAAAAGACACAGAGTTGCAGCCTGGATTAAGAAACAAAACCCAACCTTTTGCTGCCTCCAGGAAACACATTTAGCTACAAAAGATAAAAATAGGCTCAAAGTCAAAGGATGGAAAACAATCCTACAAGCAAATGGGCCAAAAAAGAAAGCAGGAACAGCTATACTTATATCAGATAAAACAGACTTCAAACTCAAAAAAATAAAAAGAGACCCCAATGGTCACTACATTATGATTAAGGGGACAATACTTCAAGAAGAAATAACACTCATTAACATATACTCACCAAACGAAAGAGCACCCAAATATATCAGACAACTGTTGTCCTCTCTGAAAACAGACATCAGAGAAAACACATATGTAGTGGGAGACTTCAACACACCACTATCAACAATGGATAGATCAACAAGACAAAAAATAAGTAAAGAAACTAAAGCTCTAAATAAGGACCTAGAGCATTTGGGCTTAACAGACATCTATAGAACACTAAACCCAAAAAAAACGGAGTACACATTTTTCTCAAGCGCACACGGATCATTCTCCAGGATCGATCACATACTGGGGCACAAGACAAACATCAACAGATACACCAAGATTGAAATCATACCAACCATCTTTTCTGACCACGAAGGCATCAAACTAGAAATAAATCATAAAAAGAAGGCAAGGAACTATCCTACCTCATGGAGATTAAAAGCCACACTACTGGAAGACCACTGGACTAACGAGGAGATCAAAGAAGAAATTAAAAAATTCTTTGAATTGAATGACAAGGAGGACACCAATATCCTAAATGTATGGGATGCAGCAAAAGCAGTAATAAGAGGAAAATATATAGCAATAGAAGCTCACATCAAAAAACAAGAAAGAACTCAAAGAAACAACCTAATCTCGAAGCTCAAAGATCTAGAAAAAGAACAACAAAAAACCCCAGAACCAGTAGAAGAAAAGAAATAATAAAAACCAAAGCAGAAATAAATGAAATTGAAACTAAAAAAACAATCCAAAAGATCAATGAAACCAAGAGCTGGTTCTTTGAAAAAATAAATAAAATAGACAAACCCCTAGCCAGGCTCACAAAGGAAAAAAGGGAGAAAGCACAAATACACAGAATCATAAATGAAAGAGGAGAAATCACAACGGACACAGCAGAAATCAAAAGAATAATCAGTAACTACTATGAACAGTTATATGGAAACAAGTTCAACAATCTAGAGGAGATGGACAAATTCCTACAACTCTACAATCACCCAAAGCTAGATAAAGAAGAAATAGAACACCTAAACAGACCAATTACAAGCAGCGAAATTGAAATGGTAATTAAAAACCTCCCCAAAAACAAAAGCCCAGGACCTGATGGATTTACAAATGAATTCTACCAAACATTCAGAGACGAATTAGTGCCTATCCTTCACAAACTCTTCCAAAAAATTGAGAAGGAAGGGACAATACCAAACACGTTCTATGAAGCCAATATTACACTAATACCAAAACCGAATAAGGACAACACAAAAAAGGAAAACTATAGGCCAATCTCCCTAATGAACACTGATGCAAAAATCCTCAATAAAATTTTAGCTATCAGAATCCAACAATGTATCCATAAGATAATTCACCACGACCAAGTTGGATTCATTCCAGGGGCACAAGGATGGTTTAACATCCGAAAATCAATCAACGTTATCCAACACATCAACAAAAAGAAATATAAAAACCATATGATAATATCAATAGATGCTGAGAAAGCTTTCGACAAAGTGCAACACCCATTCATGATAAAAGCCCTTGAAATTCTTGGGATACAAGGAACATACCTCAACATCATAAAGGCCATCTATGACAAGCCAACAGCCAGTATCATTCTCAATGGTGAAAAGCTGAAAGCAATTCCATTAAGATCTGGAACAAGACAAGGATGTCCACTCTCACCACTGCTTTTCAATATAATACTGGAAGTCCTAGCCAGAGCAATAAGACAAGAGAAAGACATCCAAGGAATCCAAATAGGAAAAGAAGAAGTCAAACTATCACTATTTGCAGATGATATGATAATATACATAGAGAACCCCAAAATCTCCACAGAAAAACTAATTCAACTCATCAATCAATTCAGTAAAGTGGCAGGATACAAAATCAACACGCAAAAGTCAGTAGCCTTCCTATACACAAACAATAAATCTGAAGAAGAAGAAATCAAAAAAACCACCCCTTTTATTATCGAAACAAAAAAAATCAAATATTTGGGAATAAATCTAACAAAAGAGGTAAAGGACCTATACAAAGAAAACTATAAAACACTGTTAAAAGAAATAGAAGAAGACACAAAGAAATGGAAAGACATCCCCTGCTCATGGATTGGAAGAATAAACATTATTAAAATGGCCATCCTACCAAAAGCAATATACAGATTCAATGCTATTCCAATCAAAATCTCAATGGCATTCTTCAAAGAAATAGAACAATTATTGATGAAATTCATATGGAATCACCAAAAACCCCGAATAGCCAAAGCTCTACTGAAAAAAAAAGAAGGAAATGGAGGCATCACACTCCCAGACTTCAAACTATACTACAAAGCCATAATCATCAAAACTGCATGGTATTGGAACAAGAACAGACATACAGACCAATGGAATTGAATAGAAAATCCAGAAATAAACCCACAGATTTATGGTCAACTAATCTTTGACAAAGGAGCAAAGACTATGCATTGGAGCAAAGAAAGTTTGTTCAATAAATGGTGCTGGGAAAACTGGGTCGCTACATGCAAAAGAATGAAGCTTGACCACTACCTCACACCATACACAAAAATCAACTCAAAATGGATTAAAGAACTAGACATAAGACCTGAAACCATAAAATCCATAGAAGGAAATATAGGCGAAACACTACGGGATTTGCACATCAAAGACATCTTTACAGACACATCACCCAAAGCAGTGATAGTGAAGAGAAAGATAAACAGCTGGGACTACATCAAATTAAAGAGCTTCTGCACAGCAAAAGAGACAATAACAAAAACAAAGAGAAACCCCACCCACTGGGAGAACATTTTTGCACCCAACACTAATGATAAAGGACTGATCACAAAAATCTGCAAAGAGCTGATGAGACTCAGCAACAACAAAGAAAATAATCCAGTCAAAAAATGGGCAGAAGAGCTAAAAAGAAACTTCTCTGAAGAGGAAATGCAAATGGCCAACAGACATATGAAAAAATGTTCAACATCACTTGTAATCAGGGAAATGCAAATCAAAACTACCATGAGATACCATCTCACACCAGTGAGAATGGCACATATTAAAAAAACTAGCAACAACAAATGTTGGCGAGGATGTGGAGAAAAAGGAACTCTTGTGCACTGTTGGTGGGAGTGCAAACTGGTCCAACCATTATGGAGAGCTGTGTGGAGATTTCTGGACCTACTAAACATAGAGCTTCCATATGATCCAGCAATTCCACTCCTAGGTATTTACCCAAAGGACACAGAAACATCAATTCCAAAGAGCACCTGCACTTTGTTTATAGCAGCACTGTTTACAATAGCTAAGCTTTGGAAACAACCCAAATGCCCAAAAATAGATGACTGGATCAAGAAGATGTGGTACATATATACCATGGAATATTACTCAGCATTCAAAAAAGATAAACACATGCAATTTGCAGCAACATGGATGGCACTGGAAGGGATCATGCTCAGCGAAATAAGCCAAAAAGAAAAAGAAAAATACCAGATGGTCTCACTCATAGCAGGAATCTAGAAAACTTAAATAAGGGACCAGGAAAATGAATATAAGAAAGTGAAAATCAAAATCAACAAAAAACTATGAACCAGAGACACTTTTTGGGGGGTGGGGGGCGGGAGGGGAAGGATTGGGGTCAGAATGGGGCGTTTGCAATTGTATGGGGGAATATAAAAATAAAATTTAATATTTAAAAAAAAAAAAAAAAAAAAGCAAAAACAGATGAAAGCTTGCCATTTGTGACAGCATGAATAGAACAGGAGGGGATTATGAAAAAAAAAAAAAAAAAGAAATAATATTCATAAATCACCTTTTCCATGCTATGTGGAGTCCTAAGTTCTTGCAGGAAGCATATTTGATTTAATGTTCACAACTGTCTTGTGAGGTTGTAGCAAGGTAACATTGATCCCCACTTTATAGAAGTTCAGAGAGTTAGTCACCGTGTAAGGATGTATAGCTAGGAAGTAGATGGATAGTATTTATACCAGATCAGTCTGGCTTCAAAGAACATGCTTGTTAGAATAGAACTGAACAGATTCTTAACAGGAAACAAAAGATTTTAGATACTAGAAATATCTCTTACTTTATGACTGAGTTGTACAGAGTACACACACACATACACACACACATCCCATTGTGGGGTAGTTCAGTGTGCAACAACCTTTCAATATGGTGCACAGTTAGACAAATACGGGGACTTTTGTGTTTTGTTTTTCCAGTTTGTTGGTTTGTTTTGTATTTTTCAATGAGTAGGGTTTCCCAAGAAACAGACCCCGAAATAGACATAACCTGGTGGGGATCACTGGAACTCCGAGCAGGGGACAGATGCAGATTAGCAGAGGGCTATGGAGAGGCTCCAGTTGTATGGAGGCCTCCAACCATGTCAGGGTGAACTCTGAAGCTGCGATCAGTTTTCACCATTGTCAGTCCATCAAGGCAAAGAGACTAGGCCTTTGTCCTCTGTACGGTGTGTGGATATGGGTGTGGACTTAAGTCTGGGCAATGACGGGCAAGTCCCTGAAGAGGACTGAACTGAGAGTCTCTGGCTTATCAAGACAAAGGCGCCCTGGTCATTAGGAGGACCTGGCCACCATGCTGCAGCTGGCACTGCAGGTCCCTCCTGTGCTTCTAGCACCCACCTCTGACAGGAGTCCAGTTCCCCCAGGATTCTGGATGTGCTCATTTCCTGGAATAACTTATAAAAGAAATGTTAGTAAAGTAAGTTGCAGCCCTGTGACTGCACTGGTCTTGAGGACACAGCTGGCATTCATTATTCCCCATTCTCAATGACTCTCACCCTCTGCCAGCGCTCCTGTTAATGTGCCCAGATGTGCATCTCTAATGGCTAGGGCTGCTCCTCAAGCCATGGAGCTGTGCTTGAAGATGTATACATGACCCCAAGTTCCTAGGTCCCCAGCATCACCAGAGCACATATTCTCCAAGATTTGCTTCCCTTCCTCTGCCTGTTGCAAAGATTGGCACGTGCAAGATGCCTCTTTCTTTCTGTGTGGCAAATTTTTTTCCTGCATTGTATCTGCACTGAGGGTGAAGTCCTTATTGCACTTTATGTCTGGGGAGTTGTCAGTTGATACTATATGCTTTTCAGACTGTAGGACATAATGGAAACACATGTAGTCATTAGCACCTGTGCAGTTTCTCACTTAATCCTCACCACAGTTCTATGAAGTATTAATTATTACCTCCACTTTATAGACAAAAGTTGGAATAAACTGTTCAAGTGCACACAGCTTGTGTTGGCTGAGCCAGGATCCAAGTCCAGGTCTGTCTGAGATTAGAGTATCTTTTTTCTCTTCAGAGAAACAAGGAGCTTGAGGTCTAGTTTTAAGAGTACTATGTGACAGTGTATGAAATGTGACATAGGTAAAGTACAGGAAATGTTAAAATGGTCAAACATGGATAAAAATCACTTCCAAAGAAAAGGACAAGGTGAGGAGCTTCGTAAGGGTTTAAAAGTAGGGGATGGCAATAAGAAAAGGCATTTCCCAAATAGAGAAAAGTGTGAGCAGAACAGGAAAAAAGTGAATTATAAAAAGTTAAACAAGGCTAGAAAAGGATTGTGAGGAGAACTCAGGGTAAGTATGAGTCATGGGTTTAATCAACTCAGTGCCCTTCACAGTCAGGGTAATGATCAAAGTACATCAGGAAACAGCAGGTAGTTTTGATGTCATAATTGGTATGTTCAGATGTGTGCTCTGCATAGTTTAAATTATGGTCAGGAGTTTGGGAAAGGTAAAACACGAAACACAAGGATACCATTTGGGAGCTTATTGCAATAAAACAGGCATACGGGATATTTATCTGGGATGATGATGGTAAGAATGGAAAGATGAGACTTTCCAACAGTTTGCATTCTGCTTTAGACAGGTAAAGTCTTTTGAATTCTTGTGGGCAGAGCCAAGACAGGAGAGGAGAAAGTGGATGGAACCAGGTAATGGAAACCAGGATGAGAACATTGTGGATGAGAATTGAGAGAGAGCTAAATGATAAAGGAAATGATAAAGGAGAGCTAAATGATAAAGGAAAAAGCTATAACACTAAAATTTTCTCTGTCTCTGTTCTTTGATTCGCATTCCTTCATTTGATAGAATGCTGGTTTTACCCTCTCTCCGATTCCAAATACATGAAGATTTTAATCAAAGGAGAGGCTTGATGTACTCAATAGTATTTATTTATTTATTTATTTATTTTTAAAGAGGCACGTATTTTATTTATTTATTTATTTGTTTGTTTGTTTGTTTATACATGCACTGGGTACAGTCAGAAACGCGGGAGGGTGAGAGAATTCACCAGAGCCAGAGCGGGGAGCAGAGCAGGCAGAAGGACCGAAGTACACTGCTGAGGGGAGCAGCATGCAGCAGGAGAGGTCTGCGCGCCATGTGGGACCCTCCTCCGGTGGCTGGGGAGCAACCGGGGATCGAACCTGCGCCGCAGAGGCTGCGGGCAGCTTCGCAACCCAGCGCTCAACCGCTGTGCCACTGGGGAGGCCCGTCAATAGTATTTAATAAATGTCTTTCCTATAGTAGGAGTACATATGTTCATAGTGGAGTCATTGTTTTCTTCTTCTAAGGTTCTTCGTTGCTTTTGCTAAAGCATCATTACTTTCTCCCTTAAATTCCAGGTATTGTGCTACCTCCTCCAATAGACTGTAAATGCCTTGAGGAAAGAATCCATGTCTATCTTATTTGTATCACAGTGGATTGCACTCAGTAGACATAAAATAAATATTTGTAATTTGAACTTATGAAGTCATAATATTTCAAATAACCTTGTAAAATGTGTGATAGTAACTACCCAATCCCACTCAATACCCACAGTTACAAAATAACTAATTACTAAATAGCTTATTAGATTCTTACAATATTAAATACAGCTCATTTATTAAAATGACTCAAATTACCAAAATGAATATTTTACATCTCAGTCATTTCAGGCATATTAACAATATCATCAGTGTAACTACATTAGAATTCAATAATTTATCAAAAATGTCTAGAAAATAGTTGATCCAGGCTGCATAAACTTTTTTCTATTAGCCTAAGTATACAGATTTTGAAAAATAATTTTGAGTTTGTGTTGTGATTCATCAAATAACAGATGGATCAGATGGATTCTAGCTTAAGCCAGCCATAGTTAATAAATGCATCACATTTCTCGTGAATAAATGCTACAAAAAAGAAGGGACTTTTAAAAAAAATATTTATTTATTTATACATACAAGAGCTGGGGTGTAAGCCAGAGGTGCGGGGGGTTGGTGAGACAGAGTGGGGAGCAGAACAGATGGATACCTACTGAGATACACTGCTGAGGGGAGCAGAGGGTGAGACATGAGAGGTTTGCTATGCCATGTGGTTTAGCTCCCTAACTGGGGATTGAAATCATGCTATAGTGGTGGCAATAGTTTCATAGTGCTGAGACTTAACCCTTTGCACCACCAGGGAGGCCCTAAAGAAGGGACATTTTAATAACATTCCATATGAAGTGAGGTCTTAATAATAAATACTTTAAACTTTCTGCTCCTCCGTCCATGGTGGACCTGCCACCAAGATGCAGATTTTCATGAAAACCTTCACGGGGAAGATGATCACCCTCGAGGTTGAACCCTTGGATACAATTGAAAATGTGAAGGCCAAGATCCAGGATAAGGAAGGAATTCCTCCTGATCAGCAGAGACTAATCTTTGCTGGCAAACAACTGGAAGATGGATGGATTTTGTCTGATTACAACATTCAGAAGGAGTCCACTCTTCATCTTGTCCTGAGAATGCGTGGTGATGTAGAAAGAAGAAGTCTTACACCACTCCCAAGAAAAATAAACGTAAGAGAAAGAAGGTTAAGCTGGCTGTCCTGAAATATTATAAGGTGGATGAGAATGGCAAAATCCGTCGCCTTTGTCGGGAGTGCCTATCCAATGAATGTGGTGCTAGAATATGGCCAGCCACTTTGACAGACATTATTGCGGCAATGTTGTCTGACCTATTTTTTCAACAAACCAGAAGACAAGTAATTGTACATGGCTTTATAATAGAAGACATTAACATTTAAATAAGTAAATAAATATTTGAAAAATGAGAATGACTGTCTCATGATGAAAGATGAGTAACTTGGGCCAGAAACTATGAAACTTCCCAGAATGCATATTTAGAAATCTCAGGTTTGAAGTGACAAATTTGGAGACCATGGTGACTAAATAAGACAGGGCACAGGACAGAGAAAATCAGATATTCCAACTTTCAGGACAATATCAGGGAAGAGATCATATGTCAGAGTTGAAGGGGCAGCATCAAGTTGGCAGAAGAGAAGATTTGAAGATAGAGGAATAATCAGGATCTTGGCAGTAGGCTAAAGCAAGCTATTTCTGAGAAGAATCATTGTAGGCTTCTCATATAGGGAAAAAAAAAAGGTAGGGGACAAATCCAGATATGTAGGGAGAAGTTAGAGGATGCATGTGGCAAGGATAATATGTAATAAGTAAGCAGAATCACCCCAGAGATGTCCAGGTCCTAACCCCTGGAGACCGAATATATTTTGTTTTTTTTAAAGATTTATTTATTTATTTATTTATGCAAGTACTGGGTATAGTCAGAAGAGCCGGAGGGTGAGAGAATTCGCCAGAGCAGAGAGCAGAACAGGCAGATTGACGAAGTACACTGCTGAGGGGAGCAGTGGGGGCAGCAGGAGAGGTCTGCGCGCCATGTGGGATCCTTCCCCCCCACCACCCCGGCGGCGGGGATAGATCCAGTGCTGCAGAGGCTGCGGGCAGCTTCACCACCCAGCGCTCAACCGCTGCGCCACCAGGGAGGCCCTGGAGACTGAATATGTTAACCTACATGGCAAAAGAGACTTAACAGCTAATGAAGGTTAGGAATATTAAAATAAGTAGACATTCTTTCCTTATCTGGATTCCTTTTATGCCTTTCTCTTGCCTAATTACTGTAGGTAGGACCTCCAGTGCTATATTAAAAAAGAAGTGGTGAGAGTGGACATCCTTGTCTATTACTCAGCAATTAAAAAAGACAAACTTTTGCCATTTGCAGCAACATGCATATAACAGGAAGGAACATTGCTAGCCAAAATTAGTCAGATGAAAGAAGATAAATACTGGATGGCCTCACTTGTGGAATATAGAGAAACCAAACAAAAAGTCAAGAAAAAGTCAAAACTAGCAGCTGACTATAGACCTGAAATATATGGCAAAGTAGTTGGGGAGAGAAAAACAGGGGAGGATGAACATAAGGGTATATAGTGATGGCTCATGGGTGATATGGGATTTCCTTGTGTACATAGACCACATCTTCTTTATCCATTCATCTGTTCTGGGCATTTAGTTTGTTTCCATATCTTCCATATCTTGTAAATAGCACCACAATAAATAGAGGAGTGCAGATTTCCTTTCTAATTAGTGTTGTTTTTTTTTTTTTTTTTTTCCCTTTGTTTCTACTCCTAGGATAGATTCCTTGGAGTGGAATTACTGGGTCACATTGTAAATCCATTTTTAGTGTTTGGAGGAACCTTCATTCAGCTTTCCATAGTGACTGGACTAGTTTGCATTCCCCCCAACTGTATAAGAGGGTTCCTTTTTTCAACACATCCTCACCAGCATTTGTTGTTCCTGTTACTTTTTTTTTTAACATAAGCCATTCTCACAGATGTGAAGTGGGCTGATAACTTTGATTTCAACTTGTGGGTTCCAGACCAAGCCAAGCCTATAGAACTATGAGGTGATAAATTGTGTTGTTTTTAAGCCACTCAAATTGTGATAATTTGCTATGGCACACATAGGAAAATAACACAGATATAAAAGACACCAAAAAATGTCAAGATACATGAATAGCTTAGAAAGGATTAAAGTTATTGCCTATTTTTTTTTTTTTTACTTTTCTTCCCAGATGCAAGAAAATTCAGTGTATTCAATTGAGGGTTGGAACAAAAGTCATTTCAAATTTTTTATTGGCTATGTGCTGTAGAACTCTGACATATTGTGGTAGGATTTTTTTCATTTCCTAAACCCCAAATTTAGTGAAGTAACATATAATGTTGGCTTGAGTTAGAACTATGGATGATTGGGTTTTTTGTATGTCTTACTGTCTCTGCAAAAATGCTTCACCATATTTTTATATTAAATTATTTAAGGTAAAAGATGATTTATATAAATGTGCCTTCCTAATTTTCATCCAATTACAAATAATTTAGACTCATATTACAGTAATTGTAGTTTAGAGGAAAATTAGATAAGTAAATGTTTGTGAGTTTAATAACACCATATATATTGTAGCTATCTCCCAAAAATGTAATGAAACAGTAGTACCTGAACATGAAGTTATCAAATATGAAGTTAGAATTAACATGATTTCAATAAAAAAGAAATGATTTCTTGTTGATTTTTTATTACATCTTTGATTTTGAAACATGGCATACCACATCTAATGTGCTCTGACTACTTGTTTTAAAAGTAGATAAAATACTGTTTTCATAGTTGCATATGCAATTGTATTGTTACTAAAGAATGCCTCAACTGTACTAGCTGTATTTTAAGAAGAACTGAGATTATAGGATGAGAGATTCTAACTGGTGAAATTCCACATTTCTCTCCCCATCCTAAGGAAAAAGTATCTATCTCGTGTAGCTCTTCTTCCAAGTTTTTGGTCTTAATGTTTTAGACAGAGTTGATATAAAACTAATTTACCCTTGATTCTTATAACCATAGACTTTCAATTTTATTTTTTCCAACTTTCCAATAGTGACTTGTTTTTAAAATTATTTTGAAATGCTGTAAAAAAAAAACCCACATCATATGGATATTTTCTTCTTCTTTTCAACTAGAAGAAGTGGTTGAAATTGGAGGTAACAGGATTTCTAAAAAAACTATATTAAACATGCATCATTACATATTTATTCTATAAATAATTTTACTCATATTAGCTACCAAAAATAAAAATCAAAGATTCTTCTATATTGTTGGAAGATGATGATAAGTCACCTCCAGAATGACATGACTATATGGCTCAGTAATTGTATGATTTTAAGAAGTTATTTAAACTAACCATGGACTTTAAGGAGGATTATCAACCTACCTCGTAATTGTTTGTGATGATTAAATAAACTAATGTTGATAAAGCATTTAGGAAGGGTATCTGGAATGTAAACATTAGCAATTTTTATCAAAAATGGTAATTATCAGGAGAAAAACAAATGAACAGGAAAATTAAGGATCCATGCAAGAAAATGCTAAGGTATGTGTAGGAAGTTAGAAAGAAGAGAGAATTTCTACCCCTGACAGAATTGCTGAAGAAGCACTAAGCAGTAGATTTGATTCTTGAAGGGTACTCTGAAGACATGGGTGGTGTACTAACAAATAACCCACCCTGCTGCTTTGTCATGACATAATTTTTCTCAGGCAGTTTTACATATGAGCAATCCCCTTAGTCAAACCTATGTAGGTTTAACTAAGCATTTACATTCCAAATCATCATAGGTCACACTTGACTCCAGCATGCAGAAATATCTAGGTCAAAACTAGTACTTACCCACAAAGTAGTTTCAAATATTATTCTTTCTTGTGCCTTGTTGAATGTTCCATGCAGTATGAAAGGTATGAGGTAAATTTTCCGTCAAAATAGATCCAGAAACTATCTTAACATAAAGTCTTCATGCCTGAGGAGAGTCCACATCTTTGCAACCTTCCCATAGACATGAGTTCTAGAGCCTCTACTAGGTACCCAACACTTACTCAGGGCAAACAAAAATTAGGGCTTTTCACCAGCATTTATAACAGATACTCCCAGTCCAGGTGTCATTTGCCAACTATGGGTCAACTTTTATCATCCTCAGTGTGGCTTCATAATGTAGTTGGCATTTAAAATATTTACCAAGTAACCAGGAGAACAGAACTAGAGAAGTGCCTAAGGTCAAAACTCAGATAACAGGAGAATAAGTAACATTAACCCTTGTCTGCCATGAGTAACTTTTTTGAGCAATAATCTAGAATCCATCTCTTCTGATAGACCCCACCATGCCATCTCCCTCCAGTGTTTTTCTCCCCATAAGGGAATAATTGCCAGTCTCTTCTGTTGGGGCACATCCATCTTTAATGAATTATTTACTTGGAACTTTAACTCCTTAGATTTAGGGAAATGACATATCCCTTTCCCCACCCATCCCAAACTCTGTTTTCCTGAAATGATAATTCTCTTTCCATGTCATCTTGTTAATTGAGGTGTATGAGGGGAAGGGTTGGCAGAAAATTATAACACTGGTGTTACTGACCCAGCACCTCCCAGGAAAACTCAGTGGGACACAACTGGCCCCATAGCAGTCCGTTTCATGAGAGAAGACTGTAGAGCTACTTGTAAATAACTTTGCTCACCGATGTGGGCCAGGAAGACAAGGTCTTTCTCTGTACTGAATATCTTATTCAAATGTCTTAGAAAGATTGTATGGCAAGTTATTGTAAAGACTCTTAACCACTAACAATGGTTTTCTTTCCTTTTTTGATACATATGTAAGTCTAGAAGAATTGATGAAAATGGATGAACACTATCTATCAAAATAAGCAAGCCTCTTAAAATATGAATTCCATTACAAAATCACATTTTGATTTTTCAGCACCTCAAACTATTCTTATTAAAAGAATATATGTTCTCATGCCCCCTCTTCAGTTCTTCATGCTCCTATAGGGTCCTTTCCCTTCCCTAGAGCTGTGTCTGAGGTTGGGGAGTCTCCTGAAGTGCCAAAGCTCTGGGATGGACATGTGCCATTCAGCCCGGGATCATCAGGTGGCCTCTCTGACTAAATACCTAAATTCCTCTCCCAGATAAAGTTTGGCTGGATTCTTCTATCTCCACAGGATTCTACCTGAAAACAGGTGCGACGCTTTATACTTTGCAGAAACTCATATCCTTTCTTGGATAGCTCCAGAAGCAGGAGCCTAAAGAAAATCTCTCTGTGAAACATCAAGCAACTTGTTTATCATTAATTCCTCTACACTTCTTTCTTCAGATTCATCACTTTAGATTATCTTTTTCAAACTTGTGGGGGAACACTGATCTCTTTTATGATCTTTCTCTTAAATATTTTATCTCGTTTCCAAGCTTCCTGATTCCCCTGAAGGCTTTGGCTTTTGTGACAGAAAAACCAGAAGATTTCTTTGTGGTTGTTCTCTGTATCCTTCTCCTGGGCAACAGGCACAACAACAACCATCTGTTTTTCAAAGGATAAGAAAATAGGAGAAATACTAAGGGGAGGGGTATATTATTCTGTACTTCAGCATATGGCTAGAAAGCAAATTTGAATTTTAGGACTGAGAGGAACATTAGAGATTTTCTAATTCAGACTCCTTCCCCAGCTTCTCCATTATACGCTCTGACAGATGGCCAAGCCAACTCCATAAGTCCATTGACAGTTAATTCAGTTCCTCATGAGAGAGTGCGTGCCAGAATTGTTAGACTTCTTAGAAAGTCCATCCTAGTATTCAATTGACATCTGTTTCCATTATAAGTGACAGAAGATAGCCATCATTGTCCAAGGAACAATAAGCTTGCACTTAAACAGAAATGGTTTGGATCATCTCTGTAAGCTTCAGTTTCTTCCTCTTTTTATGATTTGGAGATGATAATATCTAAATTTCAAAATCATAGGGAAGAATAAATGAGATAAATATACATAATACATAGCATAATGTTTTCCATGGTAGATGTTTGCTAAATATTAATTCCATCCAGTAACTGTCCAAACTCATTCATTCACTCATAAAAAATAGATTTAGCATCTATCTTGTTCCAAACCCTAAAACTTTAATAAGAAAGCAGAGAATAAAACAGATACGTATCTTGCCTTAAGGAGAAAGTGTATCCAAAATAAACACTGAATTAGAAATGTGAGAAGTGGTAGAAAAGAAAATAGGATAATAAGAGAATACAAGCCAATTTTCTATTTTACACACACACACACACACACACACACACACGTCTAATGTTACCTGCAGAGTCTACTTAACTCAAGAATAAATATTCCAATGTCTGTATCCATTCTTTAGGTAGCAAGCATAGTTATGGGATGGCTTAGTTTTTCATACTAAAATATGGAACACTGAAAGATATTTAAACTAACTTTAAGGTCAATAATAAGTCATGTCTACTATTTTAAATTCTTTCTCATATTTAACCCCTTTTCAACATTTAAAATACCAACTGCAAATATGTGCACTTATATAGTCTGCACATTCTATGTATCAAATTTTAGTTGCTTTTATATTTGCTTTTATGTTGGGTGGAGAAGTAAGTTTCAATGGAAACTATAATCTACCTCCTTTGGTGAGCTTATTTTAAAATTATTCATAAGATATCTATATAGGGTTTCTTCACAGGACCTTCTGCTGTTATAAAGTGATCAAAAGTCCTATGTATCATCCCTTCTTGGTAGGAACCTGAAATAAATGCTTCTGGTCTTGTGCATAATCTGCCTAGCTGTCTACAACACCTAGAGGCTACGATTCTCATCCCCTCCTCCCCATACTTCACTGTTTTAGTCATCAGTCTGGATTCATCTCAAATCATTCATTTTCTTCTGACTTAAGTTAGGGCCTCCCCTGGTGGCGCAGCAGTTGAGCGCTGGGCTGCAAAGCTGCCCACAGCCTCTGCAGCGCAGGTTCAATCCCCGGCCACTGGCGAGGGTCCCACAGGGCACGCAGACCTCTCCTGCCACCCGCTGCTCCCCTCAACAGTGTACTTCATCAGTCTGCCTGTTCTGTTCCCCGCTCTGGCTCTGGTGAATTCTCTCACCCTCCTGCGCATCTGACTGTACCCAGTGCTTGTATAAATAAATAAATAAATCTTTCAAAAAAAAAAAAGTAATTTAAAAAAAAAAAAGAGACTTAAAGTTAACACTTGGACATTGCCTGTATACTTTGTATTTCAGGCAGGCATAGATTTGACCCCATTACAAGTTCCTAAACAATGAATTTTGTCTATTCATCCTATTGATACACATTCAACAACCAATGTGTAGCCATAAACCTGGTTTTAAAATCCCAGTAGATAGTGGGGCCTCCACGGTAGCGCAGCAGTTGAGCACTGGCTTGCAAAGCTGCCTGCAGCCTCTGCAGCGCTGGTTCGATCCCCGGCCACCAGAGGAGGGTCCCACATGGCGCGCAGACCTCTCCTGCCGCCCGCTGCTCCCCTCAGCAGTGTGCGTTGGTCCTTCTGCCTGTTCTGCTCCCCACTCTGGCTCTGGTGAATTCTCTCACCTCCCGTGCTTCTGACTGTAGCCAGTGCTTGTATAAATAAATAAATCTTTTTAAAAAATCAAATAAAATAAAATCCCAATAGATTGTGTATTTGATCTTAAAAGACTCTTTATGAAATAGGCCTTATCGGGGCTCATTACACTTTCCTATCAGAAGAGCACATTTAAAAGAATGTTTAAATATTCCTACTATCCCAACCAGGTGCCCAGAATTTCTGTGCTTCTATCAGTAGTTGTCTCTCTGACCTTAAAATGATATAAATTTGAATATAAATGTGAAATTTATCATGGAGTATGATTAGTAACTCTGTGAAGAGATTTTCAAAATACCAGTTCAGCCTGTAGGATTTTCCCTCAAGGAAAATTTTCCCTCAAGGAAAATTCCTTACCGCATACACTAAATCTCAATTTTGTCCAGGGTACCAATGACATTTGCTACCTACCACCACACTGAAAAACAAAACCAAAAAGGAAAGGCAAATGCTACAAGCTGATGCAAGAGATGAGTGAAAAGTCTCCTTGACCTTGCTACTCTGCCTTAGTCTCCTTTCTTGACTCAGTCCACCCATCCTAAGTGGCCTCCTTTGGAAGTGCTGGCTATGGCGTGGCACCAACCACAGGGCCTCCCTCAGGGACTTGTGCGCCAAGTGGGCACTTCCTGACTACACACATCACCAGCAGCTACAGCAACAGGGCCAGAGTGCAACAAAGCAGGCACTTGTCCCTGAAAGAAGGAAGAAATGTCACCCTCCCTCTGTGAATAGATGTGGTTGTTCTCACTGCCTTCCTTGAAAGCCTCATTCTCTGAAGTACAAGCTATTATATCACGGCAGATGTACCATCTGGGAAGTTTTCCAAATTCATCATGGAAAAGCATGAGGAGCTCAACATTAGCGCCTCCACGGAAGTTTCTGTCTCTCTCTCAGCCTGCCTGGCTGGCAGCACTGAAGTAGACAGTTGTCGAGAAGCTGGGTAGGTAGAATCCCAAATGTTGTGACAGAGGCACTCCCAGCCTGCTTCTCAGTTTGCAGAGCCAGTAGGTTTTGCCTGACAGCTGCACACATTTCACACGAGAAAACGTTTCACTGATGAGGCAGTAGCTTGAGTTTCTCTAAATAAACTACACTCTGAGAAAGGTGCAAAGTCACGAGCTTTACTGCACAGCTTTTACAAGGGAAGATACAAGAGCAATGCCGATGTTACTGCTTTGGCACAGACGGAGGGCGACGCTATGTTTGCCAATGGCTTCACTGCTTTCTGTTATGTCTCCTAATGTTTCAAATCCTAGATAGAAGCCATGGAAGAATTATGAAAAAAAAAAAAAAAAAGATGTGTTCCCATCCTATAATGCAGGCTCTCAATCCTTGCCATCTATAATATAGGATCAATTGGTCCACCTCCTAGAGACCTTTGAAAACACGCTCATATATAAGAATCCCATGGTTTTAAGTATGTAAACTCAATTTTTTTAAGTACTTGAAGCTAAAGTACTTGAAGCTATTTAGCAACTTTTGCTTCTTTATTTCATGCTATCCATTATCTCCTCCCACGTGGAAGTGCTTTAAGAACTACAGCAGGTGTTATTGTAGAGAGGTTGACTCAAATGAACTTTGGAGGATCTTAGGTGCTTCCATTCTGGAATGCACCCTAAGAAAGAAGAGGAGATGTGTGTGTAGTCTCTGATTCTAAGGGCTGTTCAATGTTGGACTTCGACACAAGAAGGGTGAAAGGTAGGCACTGAGGACAGTAGGCTCTCAAATATAGGACTGTAGACTGCTCAAATGGCCTGCAGGTCAGAGTGACAGGAAATAGAGGGCTCTTTGCTGTTTTGATGTAGATTTCTGATTATCCCTAGACTTTAAATATTTTAATGTTAAACGTAATTTTAAGATGTTATGGAGGACGGTTTTTATTTTTTTTTATGCAAGGGAGAAAACACAGCAACATTTAGTATATTTGAGAATGTTCAGTTCTTAACTCCTTGGCAAGTTCCATTTGGATGTTCTGAGTCTGGTCTTCCTCTGCTGCCTTATCTCAGGGCACTCACCTCTCTGAATAGAGACTGCTTTGTTTTTGTTTTCCTAGCAAGATTCATCACGTCAGAGTTCATGGAATGAATGAGCTGTGAAGCAGACAACTGTATCTGCAGCAATTGTGCTGAAAACATATGTTATTGTCATTGAGCCTAGAAGTCAGATAATAGGTCTCCTGACCCATAATTTTCATGAATCTGTGGTCAGCTTTGGGTCATGAAGTTGGCTGCACTCACCTCAGCTGACATGTTCCAGGCCAACACCTGTAGACTTAACTTGTAGTGGACTCTGCTACATGTGGTCTTCTATCTTTCATCAGGCCATCCTGGACTTCTCCTCAAGTGATGACAGATCCCAACAAGGAGAATTAAAGTTTTTAAGTCTACTGAAAGTCTAGGATCAGAACTAGTATGCTCATTGCTCATTCTGTTAGCCAGAATAAGTCCAGAAGCCAGACCAGATTCAAGAATTGGAAGAATCTTCAAAATTGTATTGCAAAGGGTATAAATACTGGGGTTATTTTTGCAATTAAGCCACAGTGACTTCAAGAATAAGGTGGAGCCCACGTGACAATGGTGACGTGTAAGAATGCTTTCAGGTTTAAGAAGCAATGTGAGAAAAGCATGTAACATATTTCATAAATTGTAAAGAGAAATAGTATTAGAGCAAAGATTTTTGTGTTTTCAGCACAGAATAACATGGGATGGGGTGGGGGTTGAGGGAAGCAGGGTTAGAAATGCAATTTGGGAGGGATTTCCATTCCACACTAAGAATGAAGGTTTTGTTCTATCACCATTTGAAGGCACAAAGTATTATAGCAGGGGAATACTTGGTTTCAAAGTTTAACATTGATTCCACTACCCTGTTTTTGAAACTCCTGTTGTGGGTTTAATGATAACTACTCTTTCTTGGTTTCCTTCTTATTTATCTAATGTTTATTACTCAGTTTTATTTATTAGTTCTCTTTCCTTGTCCTACTTTAATTTTGGGCCACCCAATATTCTATCCTCAGCCTTCTAATTCAAAACTCCCCCTCAGCAATTTCATCCACTTCATTAATTTTCACTAATGTTGTATCGATGCTTCCCAGATCTATACCCCTCCCAGACTTTCTTGTGAGCCCTAGACTCATTTATCTAACTGCATCCTGGATATTCTGTATGCATTTCCAATTCAATTTGCCTCAAAGTGAATCTCATTGCCTTCCCTTCTCTGTTTTTCGCACTCCTGTGTGTTCTAACAGACTACCGTTATCCATTCAGATGCATGAACCAGAAGCTCAAGAAAGACCTGAACCTTCTCTCTCTCTCTCTCTCTCTCTCTCTCTCTCTCTCTCTCTCTCTTTCTCATCTCTCTAAGTCTTTAGGCTTTATGAGTTATATTTCTTAATATGTTATTAATGCCAGAATGTTGCATCTATTCACTGTGGCTGTGGTTTCTTGGGTACTCCACATTTTGTGGGAAGGTAAGAAATAATTTAGGGCCTCCCTGGTGCCACAAAGGGTTAAATCAGCAATATGAAGCTATTGGCAGCCACTGCAGCATGAGTTAGATCCCCTCCACAGTGTATTTCAGTAGATCTGCCTGTTCTGCTCCCCACTCTGTCTCTGGTGAATCCTTTCACCCCCCGCACTTCTGACCTACACCCCAGCTCTTTATGCTTAAGTAAATAAAATAAATCTTTAAAAAAGAAATAACTAACCTACCTAATACTAATTGGGAGATGATATATTGATGTCATAGTGGTATCTCCACCAATTCTGTTCCCCATAACCTCGGAATTTGTATCCTATTACAAGAGAGAGCTGCGTTATCAGAAAAGATGGGAAAGAATAAGCTTTCCAGTGTGACTTTTGACCTTCAGATATGGTTGGCCTGAGACATCTCATCTGCATATGACTTGCAGTCCTAAAGGATGTAATATTTCTTCATGGTCATATCAAAGGCTCAGTCTGCTTTTCTTGACACACATGGATTTAGTGATTCCGTCAAGTAAGATAGCAGCACTAATTAAATACTGAAATTGCATAAGTTCTATCCACTACCTTAAGCAAAAGCTATTTCAACAACTTGTTCAAACAAAATCTTATGTGGAGCTTCACATGTAAATTAAAGCAGAGCTATCTCTATGGAAGTGTGGGGTAGAGGCATGGGAGAGGTATGAGAAATGAAGAACCAAATTTAAAATTCATGGGCATAGGGAAAACATGAGACCAACATACTCTAGGAAAAGAGCAAAAGTCAGTTCTTTGGAAATACACAATCAATTGGGTTATATCTGGCCATGTCTGGAATACAAGAAAAAATGTTTTATTAACTGGAAGTAATGATACAGAATTTTGACTAGATAAAGGAAGAGATAGACTGTCATGCACCTTCTCCCCAATTCCAGCAAATACCCTCCATGTCACACACTGGAGAATGGGGCCTTTTATCTCCACCTTCCTGCCATTGCTTCCCTGATCTGGTCTCTTTCTTCCCTGGACTCCTGAAATAGACTAAAACTGGTAATCTTGCTGCTAGTTCTTGACCCAGCCATAGTGCTTTGTACATGTTCATAATGTTTCACTAATGATCCTTTAATTAAATACCTCTGTCAAACTTATTTGTAATTTCTACAAGTGAAAGTACTAAGTCTTGTTCACCTTCACATCACCAGCACCTTATGCAGTACATGACAACTGATAACTCAGTGATACTTGATAAATAAACAACAGGAACAAAGCTTTATGAAAATTTAGGTATAGGAACACGAGGGAGAATGATTTGGGAGACAGTCATATGCAAAGGACGAGGTGAGAGGGAACTGAAATAATACAGACTGGTGATGATAATAATGAGGTGACACAGAAAACTGCCAATGGACATAGAGCAAAGAAGAATATTGGAATTCTCTGAAAATGGAATCCACGGTACTCAGTGGGGCTTGAAAGGGCAGAAGGCATAATTGACAATAAATCCAAAATTGAGCCTGAAGCTAAGAGTGGATGATTTTAATAACAAGCCTTGGGGGCCCAGAGGGAAACTGAAGAACTCTTTTTCAGACATGGTCACTGTGGACTCTCGCTGTGCACAGTGTAAGCTACTGCTGTCGTGTATGACTTTTCTGTACTCTCCTCAGTTTTGAAGTTTTGAAAGCAGACCTCAGGGGACGTTAGGAGCTTGAGAACTGCTGACTGCATGCCGCTGCCTGAGAACACTTAGAGTAGTCATGTCCAACACTGCAGTTTCTTCCTTTGCTCTTTTCTGACATTGAAGACAAGATCATAATGGATTTTGAAAAATCAAGTTTGTTTCCCAGAATCTTAAGAATAATTCCAAAGGAGGGAATATTTTAAAAGAGATAAATGGGTGAATAGATATTTTTTAATGTGTATGCATGAGTGTGTATATATGTGTATGTATAGTTGTGTATATACACAATCCTAACACACCCATATATTTGTGTACACACATGCACAAATATATCTACCAAAGTATATATATACACACATATACACAGATAGTCTTCAACTTAAAATGGAGTTACATACCGATAAACCCATGGTTGAAAATATCAGAAGTCAGAAATGCATTTTACAGGGCCTCCCCGGTGGCGCAGCGGTTGAGCGCTGGGTTGCAAAGCTGCCTGCAGCCTCTGTAGCGCCGGTTCAATCCCCGGCTGCCGGATGAGGGTCTCACATGGCAGACAGACCTCTCCTGCCACCCGCTGCTCCCCTCAGCAGTGTACTTCGTCAGTCTGCCTGCTCTGCTCTCCCCTCTGGGTCTGGTGCATTCTCTCACCCTCCCACACTTCTGACTGTGCCCAGTGCTTGTATAAATAAATAAATAAATCTTTAAAAAAATGCATTTTACATACCTAACTTACCAAACATTACAAGTCAACCTGGTCTTAAGCCTACTCAGAGCACTCTGCAGTAATTCCCTCCCTCTTCTTTTTGTCACAGGAAGCAGGCAACACAGATGGGGCTTTTGCAGAAATGGTAGAATGCCAACATATAAAACACAACATCCACAAGCACTGGTAACACAATAGACTGTAGACCTTGTGTTTATCCCTGGGTGTTGTGGCGGATGGGGATCTGCAGCCCACTGCTACTGCCCAGCTTCACAAGAAAATACCACCTCCATATGGCTAGTCTGGGAAAAGATCAAAATTGAAAGTTTGAAGTATGATTTGTAGTGAAGGCATATCACTATCACACCATCATAACATTAAAAAAAAGTAAATCAAACCACTTTATGTTGGGAACTCTGTATACGTGAGTGTGTGTGTGTATAAATCTATATTTATATAGAAATAACATATATAATGCTTAAATTGGGAGCCTATTAATTTTTAATTTTTGATGGTCTGGTAAATTTTTACTCGATCAAATATATTATTTGGTCACTGTGATTTAGCAACTGAAGTATATTTTCAATGAAATTATGTTAACTATATTGAAGTTTATGGTTAAATTTCTTTTAAATTACTGTTAGGATTTTCCCCCCTCAAAGGTCACTCATTGTAATAGAGTAAGAATGGACCTAAATCTGGATTAAAAGCTTTTGGTTAATTCAGAGGGTTTTTTCCCTGACTCAGAATTAATGACTTAAAGCTCCCTGAAGATTTTGTATCTATAGGCAACAAACACCATTTTGCTGAGATAAAAACCTAGCAAGGGATTGGATTAATTCTGCATTTCTAATGAGAAGACAGTAATACCAACAATGATTTTAATTATATGCCAGACTTACAGAGCTCATTTCTTCCTAGGAGCTAAAGGAAGGTCTATATCTGTTACTTAATTTATACATAGAGACAAAGTGATTTGACAAAAGTTACACTGAATGCCAGAGTGGTTTGGATCCTATGTAATTGGAATTCAGGATTTTTTAAATTCTGCACTTAGTACTCTTTGTCCTAAATTCCCATGAAAGATGGAGTAAGAGAGAGAAGGGGGTTAGGGGGCGCAGGGAGGAATGGAAGAAATTGTAATTTACAGAATGAAGACTTTTAATGTGACATCACATCAAACATAAAGAAGAAATTTCTGAAGAAGATATCTGTGAAGCTTTAGAATACGAATTACAAGGAGCTATGAAATTTCTTTTACTAGAAGTGCTCTAACATAATGTAGATTCATATATGTCTGAAAACATTTATTGGATTCCTATCTGATTGAGGCAAGATGGAAAAGATTATTTCTCGAGGTCTTTTCCAGTCATATAATTCAATGATTTCTCTATGATATGCTCTGTTACATTTTTTTCAAGTAAAACTCAAAAAAATACATGTATAATAAATGAAAAATGACACTGTTAAATTGCTTCCTTTCAACTTTACTAAGGAATACATGGAAAAGACTTTGCCTAAATCTCATCACTCTTGGCCCTCTGTAGTCTATTTACAAAACTGCATCTAGAGTGATCCTTTGAAAACAGGTCAGTCCATAGCAGCACTCTGCTCAACACCCTACGTGGTCTCTGCTGCACCTGAGTTCTTATAGCAGTCCACAGAGCCCTATGTGAGCTCTAGAAACATCCCATCACAACCTCGCTAAGGTCTTTTTAGCCCCATTCTCCGTCCTACTATCCACTATGCTCCAGCTACACTGGCCTCTTTGTCATCCCTCTGCTAGGAATGTGCCTGTCTCAGGACCTTTGCACATGCTGTTTTTTCTACCTAATTTTGTCTTCCATGAATTATCTTGATCTCCCTCAGTCTCCCTTTCTTCAAGTCTTTTCTAAGATATCACCCTTTCAATAAAACTATCTTCATTACCTCCTCTTTAAAACTGTAAACTTTCCCCAACCTCAACATTTTCTAATTTACTTGATGATTTGCTTTTTTGTGATGTTTATTTTTTGGTACTGGTCTCTCCCTTTCTCCCCAACACTACTCCTGCCAACTGTTAGAACATATGTTCCTTAAGGGCAGGGAATTGATTCATCTATTTTGTTAAGTGATTCATCTCAAATACCCAAATAACATAACAAAGTAATTTAATCATAACTTAGATTAGAAAAAAAAGCACAAAGTGGATATGGAAAGAAAATAAAAGGACAAAGTAAAAAAATGAGAGGACCCATGTTTTCATAGATGGAGTCAATAAATAGCTATTGTTTTAATGTGATGATGTCTATTAGAAGGAATAAAGTTTAAGTATTTTTGTTAAACCTCGCTTTCATGTATTTGAAAAGTTTGTATACTCCATTCAAGCGTTTAGTCTATTTTGAAGAAGGCTAAACATTGAACTGTTTCACAAATGACATATATTCAAGTTCATCTATCATGTGAGTCCCTTCTCTCTTGCAGAATGACACCAGAATTGAGTGGTCCCTCTGTGGTCCCAAGACACAGGCAGTGCATGACCATCCTCTCACTTCTAGAGGTTTTGCTTTTATTTGTTCAGTCTAAGATCATGTTTGCCTTCCTTGAGGCTATATCAATAACTTGTATGGCACTGCTATCAAATTTAATTTCTAAGACTGTTAGGCTGCTTATTCCCCACTGTGTACAGCCAAGTGAAGGATCTTTTATTTTTCCAGTTAAGTAGCAATTTGGTAGATTTTAGCCCATGGCTACAAGATATCTAGATAATTTCAATTCAGCATAATTCTTAATCATAAAGTAAACTTCAACTATAAATTTTGGGGTATATGTTCTCTATTTCTATACTAAAGGAATGTAAGCAATTGACAAAATACTGAAGAGGACAGGTGAAGAGCTGGAAACCTGCAGCCTCCTGCTGGAACTTACCTTAGGATTGACATCAGTTCATTAATGAGCATCACTGAGGAACTATTGTTACTAAGCCATTATCTGTTGTCCACATTTATATTTTCCTAGCTTAAAGAGTATGTGGACTATAAAGACACCAAACAAACCAACAAACAAAATTAAGCAAAAATAACCCTAGAAACATGACTTGCAGAATTGAAGCTACCAGAAGGGGCAGGAGGTGGCTACGAAATGGGGAGGGAGCCCAATAGACAATGGGGGGGATTATTGGCACTTTGTTGGTGAGTGTGGTGTGGTGTGGTGACATTCATTAGACTTGCCTTAGAAACCAGATGTGGTGTATTTTCATGACCAATCATTTGCATGCTTTTGTGCTTGATGGGGTTTTTTATACATATCAATTTGATATAAATGAACACAAATGCATATATAAATAAAACATTCAATGTAAAATATAAGAATATTACCTAAAATGTTGCCAATTGATGAATGAGTCCTGAACAACTACTACTCTGCATTTTCCATCTGCTAATCCTATCGCAGTAATAAAACCAGACATGCCATTGTCTTTACATATGTGCTAGATTCCTTGTGACCTTTCTAGTAACATTTGCATATCATTTTTCAATAATTTATCCTAGAATCTTTTTCAAGATATATCTCAATAATTTGCATACCTTTTCTTCCTGTTTCTTGAATATTAGAAATTTAATTTGACATAACCTTACCAAAGCTGTTAAAAAGAAGGTCAACCAAGTTCAAGGAAATTGGCATGAAGTGTTGTATTATTATAAAGCACATTGCTAGATTTTTCTATAATTATACCTTTAATTCTAAATAAATTACATTGAGAATCTATATTAAACCATGAATGATGGCCAATTAAAAGCATCTCTAATTGGAATTGCCCTTCAATATGGAGTTAGTGATAATGAAATAAACTGCTTTTTATAGTTTTGATGTTCTACTTAAATGATTCCTGCCCTCACTGAGAAACACTGTGATATTTTGACATATCAACTGTGTCTAAATATCAGCTTCTCTGATGGGGCCTCCCCGGTGGCGCAGCGGTTGAGCGCTGGGTTGCGAAGCTGCCCGCAGCCTCTGCAGCGCCGGTTTGATCTCTGGCCACCGGGCGAGGGTCCCACATGGCGCGCAGACCTCTCCTGCCGACCGCTGCTCCCCTCAGCAGTATACGGCGGTCCTTCTGCCTGCTCTGCTCCCCACTCTGGCTCTGGTGAATTCTCTCACCCTCCCGCGCTTCTGACTGTACCCAGTGCTTGTATAAATAAATAAATAAATCTTTAAATATATATATATATATATATATATATATATATATATATATATATCAGCTTCTCTGGTATGGAGATTCCTCAAAAAAATAAAAATAGAAATTCCATATAATTCAGTTATAATATCTATCTGTATTGTTCTGAAAAATACAAAAACACTAATTCAAAGTGCTATATGCACCTGTTTATTGCAGCACTATCTACAATAGCCAAGAACTGGTAACAACATAAATATCCATTGAATGGGCCTCCCCGGTGGCGCAGCGGTTGAGCGCTGGGTTGCAAAGCTGCCCGCAGCCTATGCAGCGCCGGTTCGATCCCCGGCCGCCAGGCGAGGGTCCCACATGGCGCGCAGACCTCTCCTGCCGCCCGCTGCTCCCCTCAGCAGTGTATTTCGTCGGTCTGCCTGTTCTGTTCCCTGCTCTGGCTCTGGTGAGTTCTCTCACCCTCCCACGCCTCTGACTGTACCCAGTGCATGTATAAATAAATAAATAAATCTTTAAAAAAATACATTGATTAACACATGGATAAAGAAAATAGAGTATATATTCACAATGGAACACTATTCAGCTATTTAAAAAAAAGGGTGAAATCCTTCTATTTGCAGCAACATGGATGTACTTAGGGGTATTGCACTTGGTGAAGTAAGCCAAAGACCAACACCCACCACATGTACATTTATATATGTTACATGGAAAAAACACTTTTTATTTTTAATTCATTTAGATGAACTAAATAAACAAAACTTTTGGACGAAGATCAATTAGTGGTTACAATAAGGGAAGGGGGAGAAGATGGCTAATTGGGGACAATGGTATGGTGAAGAACCGGACTTTCACTTCGGTAATATATTAATATAAACATGTTAATTTTCAATGGTGCATACTTGAAATAATGTTACAATGCAGTTTTACTTCAATTTAAAAAAAGGTATCAGGGCCTCCCCGGGGCTGCAGGCGGTTGAGCGCAGCGCTGTGAAGCTGTCCGCAGCCTCTGCAGCACAGGTTATATCGCAGTCGGCCGGGAAGATACCCACATGGCACAGCAGACCCCTCCTGTCTCGCCCACTGCTCCCCTCAGCAGTGTATTTCTGTCGGTCTGCCTGTTCTGTTCCCCAGTCTGTCTCTGGTGAATCCTCTCACCTCCCACACATCTGGCCTGTACCCCTGTTCTTGTGTGCATGAATAAATAAATCTTTAAAAAAAATTTTAAAAATTAAAAAGTATCAAAAGCAATGAATGAGTGAATGAATGTCTGCTTCCCTTCTGTCTACTTTTCTACCTTTGTGTTTAGGTGTATAGAGTGGGGAGGAGGACTCTGTAGTTGAATTTAGGATCTTCAAAAACCCCTATTCTATGACTTATTCATCTGCCTGTCATTTGGTGTTGTAAAACAAAAATCTCTAAAATTGTTTGACTATTAACATTCCTAAATTATGATTAGTCTGAATGTTTATGAGTGGCAGAATACCCCAGAAAGGAAAATTTACCACATTTAATGTTAGTAGGTTATTTACTATGCAGAGTGGAAAAATATGAAAAATAGATTACTTATGAATTATTACTTAGAATTTTGATATTTTAGAATCAATTTTAATGTGACTATTTTGTTGCTTGTTGGTGACTCTGAAATTCAGAATGACTGTAGGTACTTTAGCCTATGTTCTACTATGCCAACGTGTCCATTTGAGGCAGTATGTATGAAGGTGGGAAGTGGAACAAGAAATCTCTCAAGTGAAGTTTTTTGTTGAATTTACTTTGTAATTCAGAACAACTGTGCAAGGTAAAAGGAAGAACACCAGGCAAGAAACCCAAAAACCACTCCAATTCCAGGTCTACCACTTAGATACTGGTTCTTGGGGTCAGCTTGTAAGAACACAGCATTGCAGTTTCTTTTACTGAAATGTGGAGAAACATATCTTCCAGAATTGCCTCAGGATACTTTTGCTCAAATATGAAAGTGTTCTATGAACTATGAAATACTATGCAGAATTCCAGAAATATTATGTCTTTTCCTATTCACCTCCTAATTCAATCAGAATGGTCAATTTGGCAGATATGTCTTATTTAAATCTTTGGTCACCAATTAATCACACCTTTGGCAAAGAAAATGGAGTTGCAGAAATAACAAGCTCTGTATAAAAAACTTTAATACAGGATCCAAAACACATGTTGCATTTACCCAGTTTAAAATAAAAAGAAATTTAACTTGGCAGATTTTTTTAAACAATGATCAATTAATTGTTTGTGTTGTTATTTAGTTGATTGGGTTTTTTTTGCCAAGATTTGAAAATGCTGAACTTTCTCCATTACAGGCAAAATAAAATGTCATCAAACCATATTTTCCAACTGAAAAATATTGTATTTTATATCATTGTTTTCCATCCATTTACTTTATGGACTCTGTCTGCTTCATGGTGCTGTTGGCCAGAAACAAATTATTTCTAAATATTATTTTTACATTTTTATCCTTTATCTTAGCTGTAAAATTATACACATTTATTCTTTTCTCCTATAAACCCATCTGTGGTTGCTGAAAAGTAAATTATTTCATTGAAGGTCAGCATTAAATCCAACCAGATTTACCTTTTATTAATCCCTGTGTGTTGCTCAGGTTGTAAGCTTTTTATCACTGCACTATACCACTTTTTGGCCCCAGAATCTTTGCTCTCAATTTGATTCATTATGCTTGTCTAATGTAATAGATGTTTGGATTTAGCCATCTGGGCATCTGAAACCATGGCATCAGACCAGTGACTCCTCCATTTGGTACAGCTCTGATGTCCACCTCTTTACTACACACAATTTGCCTAAAATGCACAGCCTGCATCCAACAATTTATTGTGAGCACGTATGCTTTAGTCACACTTTCTAACTCTCAATTAGGAAATTCTCAAATTCAGTCATCACATGTTTTATGGGTTATGGAAACCCAGGGGGCCATTCAAATGGACAGACAGCTGAAAAACTTGGTGGCAGTTAAATGCAGATCAAGTGAGACTCTCCACAGATCAGCGATTTACTATCACTCCTGTGCTCAGTCTACATCAAGGAAGAGCAAAAACCTATTTGCAGCTTTGAGTAAATGAGGGATGTTAAACTTGCAGTCATGTGCCACAGAACCCTATATGGAAAGATGATGTGAAGAGGACTATTACCTCAACTATTCAAATTAGCCCTTCAGATTAGTTTTTGAAATCCTGTTTCAGTAATCTGGAAAGGAACCAAGGTAAGAAATAGAACATAATTCCCGGGCTTCTTTACTTCTGAGGAGCTGCATATTCTTCCCAAGTCCCCTCTGCCTTGAAGACTCCCTAGTGTTTCCACTTGGAACTGATGTTTTTGTTGCAGCCCAAGGCACTAACCTATAGGGCTAAATGTAACAGTTTCCACTTATCTCCAAGTGCATAAGATGCACACAAGAGCACCCACATGCCCGTGTGCCTATGTAGAACTGTTTTCATTCTTCATTTGATGACCTAGTTTTGCATGCCTGTTTTGGATCATAAGCATCTTCAGGTTAATGGTCATAGCCCTTTCCTCTGGGTAATTCCCACAATATCTATGTGTAGGAAGGCCTGCAACTTAATACAGAATATTAAATCAAACTACGCAATTTTCAGCTTTGCATGACTGGAAAGTCTCATTTTGGAACTGGAATTTGAGAGCTATATATTCTCTTTGGATTAACTTCTAAACCAATATTATGGGTAGCATTCTGTAAACACAGGTAGACATGCTAATGGACTGACATCTACACCAAATCATGCACTTTTAAAATAAGGAATCTGGGAGAGTAGTAACCATAGAAATGAACCCAGCTGTTATTCCTAGGATGGTGACTGAGTTCTTTGTGCAAAAAAGTACATGTGAGAAGGTGCTGGCTGCAAAAGGAAGCCTTCCCTTGACTGCCAAGACTCTGCTCTGAATTCATGACATAACAGTCTTCCCAACTAAAGAGTTCTCCCTTCTTGCTTGTCAGGCAGCGATGTTCTTGGCCAATTAAACTAAACCTGGTTTCTGAATTTTTGAGTTTCAGCCACCAAATGGACTCTCCTCTAAAAGAAGATCGGTAACAATTCCACTCAGAGATCTTTCAACTTAAGACTTAAGTGAATTAACAGAAATGTTTTTATTTATTTATTTTTTAAAGATTTATTTATTTTTATACAAGGCCAGATGCACGGGAGGGTGAGAGGATTCACTGGAGACAGAGCGGGGAACACAACAGGCAGATTGACTGAAATACACTGCTGAGGGGAGCAGTTGGTGTGCCAGGATAGGTCTGCTGCACCACGTGGGTTGCTCTGAGGCCGGCCGGGATCGAACTGGTGCTGCAGAGGCTGTGGACAGCTTCACAGTGCAACCCTCAACCGCCTGCGCCACCAGGGAGGCCCAGAAATGTTTTTAAAATTAAAGGGAGTGGGTATGTCAAATACATTGGGGACCTATTAAAGTGTGGAAATTGTAGGCATTTTAGGAGTAAATGGTTATTATGATTTTGAAAATTAGATTCTTATTTTTTTCATTAAATATATTTATTTTATTATATCATTGTTCATTTTTTGTTGAGTATTTGATTTGTCTCCTCAGGTGTGGTCCCCTTAGTTCTCCCACCACCATAGGACTGGTGACCCATCACCATAGTCCCTTTGTGCTCTTCCCTCCCCAGTTTCGGCCCATCTTTACCCCACCCCCAGGCCCCACCCTCCACCCCCACTGCCCACTGTCCACCTCAGGTCGATGGTCAACTTGCAAGTTTTGTCTTTTTCTTGACCTTTTTCAATTTCTCTATATTCCACATATAAGTGAAACCATTTGTGGCAACATGGATGGAGCTGGAAGGGATTATGCTAAGCAAAATAAGTCAGAAAGAAAAAGATAAATATTAAAAGTTAGATTATTTTGCAGATAATGTATATAGAAAGATAAAATTCCTGAGGAAAATTTTTATCCTGAACAAACTAGTAATTGTTTTATTTGTATGATCAAGGATGAACACTGATGACTGGATCATACATGGTTTTTGCAGTTTTCTAGGTGTTTTACTTTTTGCAACTCAGAGGTCACAGACCACTGCTTTGTTTTAATGACTCTTGTAAATTGTCACCAATTTACAATTTCCAAATTGTCTGTTCTATGGATCATTATTCATAGAACCAATTTTGAAAATTTCAGATAGTTTAATTTTAAATCTATTTCATAAATAGTTCTGTTTTTGTAGAACATTCTTAGCAGCATTTCAGTCTCTGTTTCCAGAATTTTCTTATGGGTAATTTTGGCCAGTTGTTTTATTTGGATTCCTAAGTCAAATTTAAACACTATTAATATGTCACAACATGTCAATATAAAATTCAATGTAGCCATATAATAACAGAAGAATTAAAAATAAAATGACATGGAATGACAACACTGCTTTCAAATTGTCAGCATTAATGATTGCCTCCATTTATACCAATATTTCATTCCTTTCATTCTATAGTATCAAGGGAATAAGCAGCATTAGGAGAATATATTCTAAAGAAGCTCATTATTTGCAGATCTGGGAGGTATTGCTTCATAATGGAGCTACTAAATTCAATTGACCCTACCTTACAATCAGTACATATATTCATTATTTCAATTTATTAAAAATGTATTATCTAAAACCACAGTTAACTAGCTAATACAGTTGCTTAATCTCATAATAGCCACCATTTTTATCATCTTTCACTAACAAATCTTTCACTAGAAAATCATCTGTCCCTGAAGCAAATTCTTATTTTCATTTTGATAATATTGTTTTCTAATTTGGATTTTTAAGATCAACAGACTAGTGTAAGAAGAGAATTATTAAATGCAGGCTTTTACATATAACCTTGCAAATTTGCAAGGTGAGTTTTGTTATATATTGTTTTATTTCATCTTATTATTTTTGTTATTTAATGTTTATTTCACTATGCTATAATACAAAATGGTGTTTATAGATGAGATGTGGTAGAATGATACATTTTCTTTTCCTAAACATTTTAAATTACTTTAGAATTTCTCATTGTCTTTGACTGACTTGATTTTCCTTGTATTTACCAGTAAATTATCTCCAAACTCTCCACAAATTTTCTAGATACTATTTCCAGATATTTCGATATATTAGGTATACAGCCAATCTCATGCGATCATTAGTTGGTAAATTGGAGATTAATTTTCACTCTTGTTCATTGAGAAACCCCATTTCACTCTTTTGATATAAATCAATCTAGATTTATTCACCTATGTGCCCAGCTCTCAGAAGTATCCCATGAACTGACTTTGCTTCTCTGTTCAGTAACCACATCTATCTTTTTTTTTTTTTTTAAAGATTTATTTTTATTTATTTATACAAGTACTGGGTACAGTCAGAAGCACGGGAGGGTGAGAGAATTCACCAGAGCCAGAGCGGGGAGCAGAGCAGGCAGAAGGACCAAAGTACACTGCTGAGGGGAGCAGCGGGCAGCAGGAGAGGTCTGCGCTCCATGTAGGACCCTCCTCCGGTGGCCGGGGAGCAGCTGGGGATCGAACCGGCGCCGCAGAGGCCGCGGGCAGCTTCGCAACCCAGCGCTCAACCGCTGCGCCACCGGGGAGGCCCCCACATCTATCTTATTAGCCTATCTGTAATTAGGCTGGAGAAATGTGCACAGGAAGTACTTAAAGAACTTTTATGTCTGAAATATTTTATTCGAACATTGCACTCAATCTATTATTTGTCTGAGTAGACAATTTTAGAAGGAAATATTTTTTCCTATATATTTGCTTCATAATCTCCAGTATCCAGTGTTGCCAGTATGAAGGCCAAAGCCATTTCATATTCTGCACTTTTGCATGTGACTGGTTCCTCCATCCTGTGAGTATGTAACATCTTCTCTATGTTCATATGCTCTGAACTGACTGGACGCTCTATCTGATGTTGATCCATTTTCATTCACTGTGCTGGATACTTAATGAACTCTTTCCATTTAGAAAGAGTTGGCACATTTGTGAAATATTCTTAAATTATTTTTCAGCTCATTTGTTATTCAGTTCCCCTCTCTTCTATTTCAGGAACACCAATATATGGCCGTTGAGTCTCTAATTTTCTTGTATTTTCTTTTTTGATTTTTTTTTAAATATATCTTCTGGAAGATTTAACTTTATAACCTTTCTAAATAAGCTTTTTGTTTATAACATAGTATTTTTAATATTCCAAAGATCATTTCCTAAATTTTTCTTTTCTATAAATCTTAATCTTTTAAGATTAAATTATATCATAGTTGCAATATTTTCTCTCTGCTTCCTTTGTATATGAAACTTTTATTTTCTTTTTTATTTTTGAGAAATAACCATCATTACCATAACATTTTTTCCAAGAACTTCATTTGTTTTTCCATTTGCTGTGGTCTCAGTCCCCCATATTAGTGGCTTTATTCAAATGTCTAATACTCCTTACATCTAGTTTAGTTTATAAAAGTCAGAGGAGGGATTGTTCCAAAATCTCTCAACATATGTTGTGTGTCTTCTTAGCTATGTCTTTCATTAGGGTGATAGATATGGTTTGACTTTCTAGTTAGTTAGATATTCCAGAAGAATCTTCCAGTCTCCCACCTAGAGACTTTAACCTGGTTTTGCCCTTGTATATTTATACTCTTAAAACTTTTACTAATATTTTCAATGAGTTTTGAGGAGGGAGCTAAACCACCCTTGATCAAGAATTCTCATTTATTGCTGTATAGTCTCAGCAGCCAGAGCACAACTTGCAAAATTAATGATTAATTAAATGATTGTTGATGAATAGAAGATTAATAGAATCTAAAAATTTAAACTGATTGTCCTTGCTACTTTTTTAATGTATGATTTTGGGAAAGGTTTTATTTTGAATTCAAGGTTAAGGGAATTAAAAGATCTTACATGTGTGGCTCCTTTGTTGCTAAGATAATGAATGAAAGGCTTTAAGAGTACCTAGCACAGTTCAGAACCAGGAACAGCCTACTTTTTTCAATTGAGGTAGCTTTGGTTTAAAATACTATATATGATTTAGAGGTGCAGGATCACCTCCTTCAGGTGTATATTACCACACCATACCCACCACCAAGACACCCATAGTTCTTTGTGCCCCTCACCATTTCCATTTCACTCTCCCCAACCCCCTCATGGTCTGGTAACCTCAATTCTACAGTGATATTTCTAGAGTTTGTTATTGGTTTAGTTTTATCTAACCCTTTGAAACACCTTTTTTTTTTTAATAGAAGCCCAAAAGGTACATCAAATGTTAATGTGGATGCTGGGCATTCTGTATTTATCTGCATAAATACAGATAAATTTCCTCTCTGTTTAACTTATTTATTAAGTAACATGATGTTGTTCAGAATTTTTTCTTATAATGTTGAAGCATTTTTCAATTAAATTGGTATCTAGAGTTTTATCTTTCATATTTCAAGACACTGAGAGAGTTAAATCATGATCTGAACTAAAGGATTCTGAGAGTCCTTTAGGGTATCACCAGATCTAGTAATGAATGAGTTCTGGGAAACATGAAACTCTTTACAAATAAGGCATTTCATGGTAAATAAATGTCAGACCCTGTCTTTCTGAAAATTATGATCTATATTTTTGCAAAGTGTTCTTAAATTACCTGTTGATAATTTTCTTCACCTCCATTCCAGAAATAACTGATGCTTCTTATACTTGTGCAAGAGTAACTTAGGTTTGTTCATATCTTTCTCTACTGACATCAGCTCCAGCTCATCCTTTTGCTTTCAAAATATGTACCCTTTGCCCTACCCATTTCCTGTGGTTTATGTCTTCAAAAGTGATATAATGGGGCTTCCCTGGTGGCTCAAGGGATTAAAATGCAACCTATGAAGCTCTCTGCAGCCTCTGCAGCGTGAGTTCCATCCCCAGCCAGGGAGCTACCCACATGGCGCAGCAGACCTCTCCTGTCTTGCCTGCTGCTCCCCTCAGCAGTGTATTTTGACCAGTCTGCCTGTTCTGTTCCCCACTCTGTCTCTGGTGAGTCCTCTCACTCTACTCCCCGCACCTCTGGCCTGTACCCCAGTTCTTGTATGCATAAATAAATAAATCTTTAAGAAAAAAAAAATAAAATTGATATAATGGGTGTTTTCAGTATCTTATCTTAATAATAGACCAAGATAGTATAGTTTTCATTTTTTATTGTTCCACAGCATATAATAATGTTTTGCAGAGTAAACAGTAAGCTTGTATTTGAAGAACTGAGTAATTGTATACTTTCAACATATCCAAAACACAATACCATAGCATTTTCGCAAACTACAGATTAATGTATTTTATTCAGTAAAATTTTGTTTAATAAATTTTTAGTAAAATGTTCTAGAATTAAAAATATTTATTAGTAAAACTAAAAAATCTCTTTTCCCCTCCAGTAATATAACATACTAGATACGTTCTTAAGTTAAAAAAAAAAAAAACGCTTTGTAAAATATTAATACTTTAAATGGGCATTTTCTCTATACCTGTGTTCTTACATAGTCAACAAGTATTTATGGAGAAAGAATCTACAATGGCAAGAATAATTACTGAGATTAATATTTGCACTTTGTTACAGAGCATGTTTATTATAAATTGGGTTCATTCAGTCAGTCATCATTTAACTGGATATCATTGGATATCATTCAAATGTCTCCTAAACATTTATTTTTGGAGGGCCTCCCTGGTGGTACAAGGAGTTAAGATCCAATCTATGCAGCTCGCTGCAGCCATTGCAGCACGAGTTCAATCACCGGCCAGGGAGCTACCTACATGGTACAGCAAACCTCTCCTGACTCGCACACTGCTCCTCTCAGCAGTGTATTTCAGTTAATCTGCCTGTTCTGTTCCCCATTCTGTCTCTGGTGAATCCTTTCACCCCCCGCAACTCTGGCCTTTACCCAGTTCTTGTATGTATAAATAAAGAAATCTTTAAAAAAAAAATTTTTTGGAGGCTAAGATTTGTTAGTTGCCAAACCAAGAACAGATAGAAGTAACTGTTCCCATGATTAATATATGTCACTAAATATAACTTTAATATATAGAATCCCTCATTTTATTACTTAATTTAATAATGCAAATGTAGTTTTAGGTTATTGCTTCTGCATGAAATTTCATTCAGTTCTGAGAGGAATCAGAAACTAATTGTAATAAATTTGGAATTTGATTAGAGTCAGGTTGCTATTTTAATATTTCTTTCAACCACATTTATACTTAAACCGCTGGATTTGGATAGGTCAGGGTTTGCATTTATCCAGATAGTATAGAAGCATATCTCCTTAGAGATATGCTTATCTCTAAGCATATGTATATGCTTATCTCTAAGCATATCTCCTTAGAGGTTTAGCATTAGATATTTAATTTTTGTACTGTATAGCCAATCTATAGAAGATTATGGATCAGCAAGCAATATGATTTGCCAACATGTGTCCATTTTTCATTTTAGAACAGGCCAATTGCTTGTGCAATAATATGACATTTCTATGTAACTGTTTGCACAGATTACAGTTGGTTTTCATTTATTTTTTTTTTTTAAGTGTGAAGTTTGTATTTGGACTGTTTATTGAAGCAGTAAAATCTTTACATAAAAATGACAGTATTGTTTTTTAATGTATATGATTTTTAAAATATATGCTAATATAGCATTAGTTCATGAAATATAAAACTATTTTTGTTTGTAAGTCTTTAGCATTTATTTACCCTTTAAGTCATACTTTTTTTCATTTCAATTAAAATAAAAAACTAGTTGGGATGCTTATATTGAACATCTATTGAACATTTGCTATATGCCAGATATGCTTCTATACACTGTGTATGGATTCTTTTAAGCCTCATACCAGTCTTACAAGTTTATTATCATTTACATTTTATAGATTAGAAAAATGCAAAGATTTAATGCAATAGAGTAAAATAATGGACGAAAAGAATTTTCAAAGTACTAAAATTCACTAAATATTACTAAATACCAACTCTATCAGGGGTATCGTTTTAAGTGTTTTGTGTATACTATGTATTCTAATCTTCACCACACATGTGAAGTAGGTGCAATTATCATTTGCATTTCACAAATGAACAAGGAAAGTACACTCCTTTGGAGGGGAAGAGTAAGTAGCTCGCCCAAATTCAAGAGACCAAATTACAACACAAGTAGCTGCATTCATAGTTGGTGCTAACACAGAACAGAATGTATCTGTCCCAGGGATTGTTGCAAGGATTAAGTCAGTTAAAAACACATAAAGTGGACCTCCCCTGGTGGCGCAGGTGGTTGAGCGCCATGCTGTGAAGCTGTCCGTGGCCTCTGCAGCACCAGTTCAATCTCGGCCGGCCGGCGAGGGTCCCACATGGCACGGCAGACCTCTCCTGCCATGCCCGCTGCTCCCCTCAGCAGTGTATTTTGTCAGTCTACCTGTTCTGTTCCCCGCTCTGTCTCTGGTGAATCCTCTCACCCTCCCGCTCATCTGGCCTGTACCCTGGTTCTTATATAAATAAATAAATAGATCTTTAAAAAAAAAAAACACATAAAGTCCTGAGAACCGTGTCTGGCACATAGTAAGGCCTACAGACATGTTAGCTATTGTTGTTGCTGCTTATCTTCTTATGCTAGCTAGAAATTATGGTGCTAAGACATGAAGGGGATGTTTAGTCCTTGCAGCAGTTTTCCTCACGTATTGGCTTGGCAGGAGTTGGTTTCAAACCCTCTCCTGAAACAGTCACCACTTAGGTTAACAGTTTACCCTGAGGGCAAAGTCCCTTCCCTATGGCATAGGGCCAAGCAGGGATGAGACATTTCCTGTCTGATGTATGATGAAACATAGGTGCACCTGAAGAACTTGGTCTTAGGCATAATTGAGACATCACTATGCACTCAGTGACTTGCTATGAAACTGCTATTTGGTCAAATACTGACTTCCCATCTAAAAAATCAGGACTAGACCACCCAAAGTTGTTTTGAATGACAGTGTGTATGTCCTCTTCCTGACTCAATGACCCCTGGAGCTGCATAATCAGTCAGTGACCTTCCCAATGAATAGAGATTTTCTTCCCCTTTTTACAAAACCCTGTGCTTCCCTGCCAGGCACTACAACCAATGCAAACAGTACTATACATCTTCCCAACTTTAGAAAATGACTATAAGTATAAAATATGATAGCATGTGAGAATGCTCTGTAAATCTGTGCAATAATGCAATAGAGGATGGGGGTTAATTTACCCCTGCAGGACTTCTGATCCATCTACTGGGACGATAGATCCATCCTTTCCTGATAATAGATTAATGGTAGATGTAAAACATTAGAAGCTGTGTGGCTCATTAACCCATGACACTAGAACCTTAGTTACAAAAGTGAACAACATTATAGAACACATATTAGCAAGAACATTAACGAAATGATCAGGATTTAATGTTTCTTAATGGCCCATTATATCCTTTTTGTTCTTGAAGTCGATTAAAAAATACATGAATCTGTGGCATGGAGATTATTATCATTCTAAAGAGTTGACATCAGAACACTAATAGACACATGAGGGTTTGCTACTTTTGGCCTGGAAACTGGTATTTTCAGGAACAGCAGCTGTTAGAAATCCTCCTTCAAGAAGCTTAACCAAAATTTACCTAGTAATTAACGCCAGCTACTGATGCTTTGACTGATATATGAAATTAGCAAGAAAACTATAGCCAATGAAACTAGTTTTCATTCTGCATTTAAATTGCTGCAGCAAAAGAGAATTAGATCAGGAGCCAGTACTAAATTTTACTACAAAAGAGGGTTTGCTTATAGCTGAAAATATTCTCTCAGACAGAATGTAAATTATGATGAGGCCACAATTTAGTTATGATGGTATAGTTTGTGTTAACTGGTAACATTTATGGAACAAATATTCTTTTCCTAGCTAAAATATTTTATTATATTTTAGAAATAACCACCCAATATAGGAATATTCATATAACACGTAATTCCATATTTGGAAGGTGACTTTTTTATTTCTTCACTCTATTTCATCAGTTAGTGATTTCTGCCTGTTAAGACTGACATCATGATACAGTTTTTTAATAGAATCAACCTTGTATGGTTTTACTATATGTTTTATTGTAATTAAGTTGTATTTTTACAATAACAAGTAATGAATAATCCGTATCCAGCTGATTTTATCCAACCAATTTTGAAATCAAAGTTGATTAAATTAATTTAAGATGTGACCAATAGTTACATATAAGGATTGATTCTATTTTTTATTTTTATTTATGCATACAAGAACTGGGGTGTAGGCCAGAGGTGCAGGGGTGAGAGGATTCACCAGACACAGGGTGGGGAGCAGAACAGGCAGATCTACTGAAATACACTGCTGAAGGGAGCAGCAGGTGAAAGAGGAGAGGCCTGCTGTGCCATGTGGGTTAACTCCTTGGCCGGGGATAGAACTCTGCAGTAGCTGGTGACAGCTTGAAAGCGCCAAGATTTTAATACTTGCACCACCAGGGAGGCCTGAATTGAGATTCTTAATGAAGAAGTATTTAGTTTTATTAATTTGTAACAAATATTTTTGTTTAAGTACAGGAAATAGGCTTTGTAACTAGAATTTCAAACTTTAAATTTATAAGACAAAGAATAAATTACCCCTATCCCTCAAAATCTTTTTCTTTTTCTTTTTTTTTTTTAAGATTTATTTATTTATTTATACAAGCACTGGGTACAGTCAGAAGTGCAGGAGGGTGAGAGAATTCACCAGAGCGGGGAACAGAACAGGCAGACCAATGAAATACACTGCTGAGGGGAGCAGCGGGCGGCAGAAGAGGTCTGTGCGCCATGTGGGACCCTCGCCTGGTGGACAGGGATTGAACCAGCGCTGCAGAGGCTGCGGGCAGCTTCTCAAGCCAGCGTTCAACTGCTGCGCCACTGGTGAGGCCCTCAAAATCTTTTTCATGGTGAATCAGATGATGGAAATTACTGGTATCGGAATAAATTTCACGACCAGAAACAACAAGCGTTGGTGAGGATGCAGAGAATAAGGAATCCTTGTACATTGCTGTGGGAATGTATGTAGACTGGTCCAATTCCTATGGGAAACAGTATGGAGTTTGGTCAAAATATTAAAAATCAATCTATCACATGACCTAGCAATGCCACTATTAAGTATCTGCCCAAAGAGTGCAAAAACAGTAATTGGAATGGATCTGTGCACCTCTGTGTCCATTGTAGCACTCTTTACAATAGCTAAGTTATGGAAACAGCCTAACTACCTAAGAACAGATGAGTGGATTAGCAAGATGTGGTATCTATACACAGTATAATACTTCTCAACTATAAGAAAAAAAAATAGATGAACTCTTGCCATTTGCAAAGACATGGATGGAACTGGAGGGGATAATGCTAAGCAAAATAAGTTAGAAACAGAAAGACAAATGCCAGATGGTTTCTCTGTATAGAGAAACAAAACAAAAGGCCAAATAAAGCCAAACCAATAACAAATCTTAGACATCATATTGTATAGAACCAAGGCTACTGGAGGGGGAGAAGGGGAGGTGGGGCAACCCAGAGAGGGGGCACATGGGACTATGATGGAGGACTATAGGAGCTTTGGTGGTAGAAGGGGTGTGGTAATATGCATCTGAAGCGTGTGATCATACACTACTCAACCATGTATAGTGTTGTAAACCCATGTTAACTCAATAAAAAGAAGAAAGTTTGTGACTCTCCCAGAACATGGCATTTTTATATTATAACTTAGGGTCTTGTAGGGTAAATGGAAGTGATCAGGTTTTTTCCGCCCTCCCACCATTAGCATCAATGATCCACACCTGTGGTCTTATACGCATGCCTGATGGTGGCACCTGGAAGGTGGTGTGGGCATATGTGGGTGGGCCCACTTGAGCTGAGAGACTGAGGCTGTAAGGGTGGCAGCAGAGGACAGTAGGCAGCAGAGGACTGTGCAAGGGAGAGCAGTAGAGACCAGTGGAGAGACCACGAGAGAACGCCAGAGAGCCCAGAAAGAGTAAAGATTCGCCGTGGGTTAGGATGCCTGCCAGCCTCCTGGACCCCTGACTCCCCAGCCTGGTTAGGGAGGTGTAGGGTAAAGAAAAAATGTCAGGCTTTTCTGCCCTCCCGCCATCAGGATAGATGAGGGATCCTTGCGGTCCTGAATGCATGCCTGATGGCGGGCACCTGGAGTAGGGTGTGGGCATAGGTAGATGGGATTCACCTGGGCTAAGACTGTGCTTTTTAAGGGCGGCGTCACGGGGACGCCAGTAGAAGCCAAGAACAAACAGAAGCCGAAAGAGAAGCCGAGAAAGAAGCCAAAAGAGAAGCCGAAAGAGAAGCCGAGAAAGAAGGAGCAGAAGCCGAGAGAAGGCCGGAGAGCCCAGAGTGAAGACTTGCTGTGGGCTGGGAGGCCTGCCAGCCTACTGGCCCCCCAGCATCCCTGCCTGCTGTGTACCTGGTAATCCCAATAAAAGACCTGCAAAAGCCATTAAGGACTCTGACTCCTCCTTTACCGGGTCTGCTGGATCATAGAAAACCTGCTCAGTGTCCCGTTCCTGACTCTACAGGAGGCAACCCCACCTGGTTGCCTCACTACAAATGGTGTAGAAAGATCAGTAAAAATCTAAAAAAGCCACCAAGGGCTCCAGGACTCTCCTTTACCCATTTGCCCAGATCCTAGAGCACCTACTCTGTGCCATGCTGGAACTACAGCTTCTATAATTATGGAATATGTTGATTAGTATAGCATACTACTTGTAAAACAATCCAGCAAAAAAATGATAAAAGAAAAATAAAACCCTGGGTAAATAAAATCATCATTTCTTGTGATATCCTTATGGAGTTGTAAATCTGTACATATTTTACAACTAATTCCCTAGCACTTTAATTCCAAGATCACACTTAAGGGACAATAGATTAATTGACTAAACTATGAAAAATACAGTCAAACCAATTATTTGTTGATAAGTTTTTAAGATATTTTAATGTATCTTGTTATTTAGCAATTTTCCTTAATGCATTAAGCCAATTTATCTCTGTTAACTCAGTGTTATTTACATGAATATTGTTCCTTCTAATGTGTAGTTGAAAGTATTCAATTCCAGAAAAGCCATTTTTCAAGGTAGCTTACATAACACAGGTGGGAAGCAATTACCTCTTGATCCCAAAGCCAACTCTACTTCTCTTTAACCATCACCTGAAGCAAATTTATCATGTCTACTCTCAACTATTTTCTTTGCTATTTTTGTTTATATAGTACTTCCTCATCCTACGGTAAATATTCATATTTATTTTCTCTAATTCTTCAGCACTTTATATTTGATTTTAACTCTTTAACATATACAGAATTGGGGGCCTCCCCGGTGGTGCAGCGGTTGAGCTCTGGGTTACGAAGCTGCCCGCAGCCTCTGCAGCACTGATTCAATCCCCGGCTGCTCCCCGGCCAACTGAGGAGGGTCCCACATGGCGTGCAGACCTCTCCTGCCGCCTGCTGCTCCCTTCAGCAGTGTACTTCAGTCTGCCTGCTCTGCTCCCCGCTCTGGCTCTGGTGAGTTCTCTCACCCTCCCACGCTTCTGACTGTACCCAGTGCTTGTATAAATAAATAAAAAATAAAAATAAATCTTTAAAAAAAAAAGAAAACATATACGGAATTAACCTTTTGATTTTAAAGTGTGCATGTTATTTATTTTATTTAAGAACTAGTAATTATTTAAGAACCAATAATTCATCAAATCAATATTTATTATATACCCAGTGTATTTTTGGTTCTGCAGTAGGTACTGTGTATACAAAAATTAATACATGCCGCTATTGAGAACATAAGATTAATGGGTAATGCAAAAAGATAACACTGCAATGTCAAAAGTTATGTCAAGGAGGTATCACTACACCAATAGTGGTAGTTTCTCCACTGACTAGTGTTCTGCTCCTTTGTGCTGCTCAGGGGTTAAGTTCATAGGTGTAGGGTAAGGTAAAAAGTATCAGGCTTTTCTGCCCTCCCACCATCAGGATAGATGACGGAGCCCTGCGGTCCTGAATGCATGCCTGATGGCGGGCACCTGGAGTAGGGTGTGGGCATATGTAGATGGGATTCACCTGGGCTAAGACTGGGCTTTTAAGGATGGCGTCACGGGTTTGCCAGCAGAAGTAAAGAAACTGGGAAAGAAGCAGAGAAGCAGAACAAATGGAAGAGCAGAGAGCAAAGAATGCCAAAGAGCCCAGATAGAGTGAAGACTTGCTGGGAGCTGGGAGGACTGCCAGCCTCCCGGCCCCCCGGCACCCCTACCTGCCGTGTGCCTGGTAATCCCAATAAAAGCCTGCAAAAGCCACTGAGGGCTCCAGGATTCCTCCTTTACCCGGTCTGGTCTGCTGGATCATAGAAAACCTGCACTATGGCCTGTCATGCCTCTACAGTAGGCCATGCTCATTACAAAACAGGACTCTTATTAGCAGAAATAAAAGTAGGTTACAGTTGACTATCACAGGGTAAGTGAAATATTATCAGGGCTTTTCTGCCTTCCCACCTGGAGTGGGGTGTGGGTATGCATAGGTGGGCATACCTGGGCTGAGACTGGGCTTAGAAGGGCGGCATCACAGGGACGCCAGCGGAAACCAGTAGAGAGAGTAGCAGAATGAGAATAAGAATGAGAATAAGAATGAGAGCAGCACCAGCAGAGAAGCAGAGCCGACGAGAGAACCCAGAAAGAGTGAAGACTCGCCGGGGGCTGAGGGTCCTGCCATCCTCCTAGCACCCCAGCATCCCTGCCTGCCATGCACCTGGTAAAAGCGCAATAAAAGCCCAAAAATCCACTGAGCTCTCCAGGACTCTCCTTTACCTGTCTGCCTGAATCATAGAAAACCTGCTCTGTGCCTTCCTGGCACTACGACTATGAACTTGTTAATTCAGAGATTGATCAAAGACCATAAACTTAGGGCATTGAGAAGGCAGTTCTGTTGTCACTCTCATTTCATAAGTCCATTGTAGGGTAAATGAGTTAAAAATCAGACTTTTTTATGCCCTCCCACCATCAGCTGCTATGACCAGCATCTGTGGTCTTGCACGCACACCTGTAGTTATAGACACCTGGGCCCAAAGAACATTGGGCATGTGCATATGTAAATGGGGACACCTGTGCCCAAGGGCAAAGGGCTATAAGGGCTGCATCACTCTGAGATTGAGAGGAGACAGCCAGAAAAGTGCTGAGAGAGAAAGCTGGTCTGTCCCTGACTCAGCATTAAAGGTCTGTAAAAATATATCGGAGACTCCACAGTTATCTTTTGGAACAAAGAACCGACAATGAAGATACCCAGCCTGAGAAACATGCAGAAAAATTAGAACATCATGGTTGCTTTCAGGTAAATATTAGGCATAGACTGATACTCAGAATTTTTGCAGTGTTAACATGTGTGTGATGTAAATACTTAAATCAGAAGTATTAACTCTGCAATCTGTCTTTCCTTCTTTCCTACATAAGTTGAGATCCCTGAGGTCTCATAAACATCACTCTGCTTTTTCTACTTATGTGGCAAGAGATATGTGTGGAAGAGGTAGACTTGGGATTTGGGTGAGGAAAAAAGGAAGGATCCGCCAACACCTTATTAACAATCTATGAACCGTCATGAAACTGGGGCCAGCAGCATGGACTGCAGGGCTAGGCTGGCATTTTCCTACCACCACCCAGGGGCGGCAGCATTGGAAAACCGTGGCCATTTTCCGACCTGCACCAGAAGCCCCTGCTTCAGGCTCCAGGTGGGCTTTGAGCGAGAAGCCAGAGCGGGAGTTTCCCGCTGGCTGCCCAGAGCGCTGCCCTGTGCCAGAGGCTGCAGGAGGCTGGGCGCTGGCCTGGCGCTAAGCTTTTATTCGATGCCTGGATCGTGGAACGGAGCAATCATTTGCAAGCAAAATGAATCAATCGTGTTCATCCCCTCATTAGTTATTATTCAGTGCCAGATGGGACATTGGTCCTAAAATGGCCCAGGTAGGAGGTACCAAATAGGGTTTCGGGGTCCGTGAAAGAGGCTGTAAGCAGAGTAGGAGACAGGTTGGGAAGCCCAGGCTCCCACTCTGCTCCTGGCCTCTGGAAACAAGAAAACAGAGAAAAAGAAGCAGGTTCACAGTTGAGCTCTGAGATACAAGTTGAAGTGTATCACAGAGAGCAGGCCTTACACCTGCCTCCAGTCCTGCCACTGTCACTGCCTGAAAAGAGCACCAGAGGCCCTGGGCCTGGTGTCTCAAAGAGCTGTTGATCTGATTGTCGGCACAGCCTCCCCGTGCTACTGCTTCCATTGCTGTCTAGACCAGCATCCTATGCTGTCGGTCAGGACCTTCAGACTGTTGGGGGCTGCTGCAGTGTCATCGGGCAACCCCACCCGTGAGCACCTCCAGCTGTGGTGAGTTGGATCCTTGCCTGCTGCCACGTGCCTCAGGCCCTCCCTAGTAGGATGGCACCATCTTGAACAAGTGATCTTTAGTTTGGGATTTCTGGACACTGTGGACACTAGGGTGTGAAGTTGGCCACCTGTACCCTCAGAAACTCTTTGTTTTCCCTGTTTGTTAAATAAACCCTATTGTTGTCCCCTGAGCCTGAGTGGTCTTGCATTTGTGTGTGAGGGTAAAACCCACAGATAGTGGCCTGTCTTCTGTTGGGCACTGTCCTTCAGAGGTCAGCTGTAGATGCTATTTCTTTTTTCTTCTTTCCAGAGGCCTGGAGCTGAGTGGAAATCTGGGTGTCCTAAGCTGTCTCCTGCCTGCCTTATATCCTCTTTCCGGGTCACCTCAACCCAATTTGACACCTCTTGATTGGGCCTTTTTTGGATCAATTTAGGACCATTGTTCTTTGAACTACTCTAGCCCTGCTCTAGCCATATTCAAACGCAACAAGACTGATATAATTGGATTCTATTCTTGGTGCCTAACTTCTTTATTTCTGCTCATTGGTAGCCTGCATCTACTAGAAGCCTGGATAGATTCTCTTGGGAACTAACCTTTAAGACTTTTAGTTCACAATGAAAAGCTTTGGAAAGTTCTGGGATGAGCTGGTCCTGTGAATCATTGTCCTACCCTGAGATCTTCTTGTTTTTTTCACTCTGAGCATCTGGCTTTGTTCTCAATTTCTTAGCAAAATGTCCACAACTAATCCATTTGTCTTACGGTTTGCCTGACAGGTAGTTTTGGCCAGCTGCAACATTAATACTGTGGATTAGTTGACACACTCTCTAATCCTCTGCATACTTTTCTATCAAATGCAACAACTGACCTGGCCAAAAAAAAAAAAAAGAAAATCACAACTCATACACTAAATCAAACCCCTATTTTATATGCAACTATGATCAAATAAAGTATTTATCCAACTAAGAAACTATAATTTGTGCATCCTTAAAGTACAACCTTTTTTTTTCCCTATAATGATGATCACTATGTAAATGAACCAAATATTTTTGATCCCAATTCCTGGCATTTTATGATGCGATAATAACCCTAACCCATTTATGCATTTACATTAAATTACAGGAACATCTTTATTTCTAAATGTTGCTGTAAATATGGATTGCATGTGGTGCATTCTATTACAAGCTATTTGAATTTGAGAGCAATATTCATGGTCATGAGTAAAATAAATGACCAAAGAATACTTTGAATCATTAAACAAGTACAAGAAATTCTCAATGGAATTATTATCTTGTGATTTAAACTCCGTTTTCATTAATGTCATAAAATGTTTGGATCTGACCTGTGGATTCCAGGCTTACTGAATGTCCCCATAAAATTCTCTTTGCTTCTAGGCCTCAGCAGTTCATCTTTCTCTGACAGTGGCAGAAATTATTTCCTCTCCCCTTTTCCTTTAGCCCATTTTCCCACACACTATTCCCCAGAGTTGATGATGGCAAAGTCACAAATTGGTTCCATTTATTGGATGACTCAGAAAGAAGCTACTATTTAGATTGTGGGCAAAGAGGAGGACGTGGAAAGAAGAGGAAATTGTTCTTTCCCATGTTACCTTACCAACTGGGAAAGGTGATAGCTAGCCTTTCAGCAACATTTCACTAAACTGCACTTCTTCTGGGCTATGTACCATCATCACTCCTTACCCAAAATGTATCTAGCATCGGCCCCACCTCTTCTTCATGAGTCTTGCATAATAAGGATCATGCAGTAGGAAGTACTGGTTTCTGATATAATATGAGATCTCGGGGAGGTTATAGTTAGAATGATTTCTGTTGTTATACCCAGTGTCCCACATATTCTTCAATTCCAGTGCCTTCTGCATGGCCCAGTCTGTCCTGGAATAATATCAAAGTCCCACCTAAAAGCTGAAAATTTAAATATATATTCCCAAATACAAGCAGATATAACAGACAGCATAACCATTCACCAAAAGCTGCTTCAACTTTAAAATATAAAGGAACTATCTGGACTTTTAAATTGAGATAGAAATTTTATGTAACTTGCCTAATGTATTTGGCACATGGTCTGAAATTTGGGAATATTAAACAGATAAATGAAAATTAGACTCCTTAAGGAAGTATAGAGTGCACATGTCTGTTCTATTTCAATTCTCTTTTGATTAAAAGTAAAAAAAAAATAAAATAGAGCAACCAGTAGCCTGCTACACAAATAGGGATTTTTTTTTTTTTTCCTTAACAGTGAGGTTACGATTAGAATTTGAGGCAAACTGACTGTTCATTCTCGCTAACCAGGTGTGGCACAAATGCTGTTTCGGGGTGCTACTTGTCAAATTAGGCTACTTGTCAAATTAGGCTACTTGTCAAATTAACCTGAGAAACTGCCTTCCACTGAGGAAATAGACCTTTAAAGGGATGATAGTTTTGACAGTAAAAAAAAAAAAAAAATTCCTCTGATAATATTTCTAGAATGTCTCCAAACTAACTTTTAAAATGCGAGACTATCTGAATAACTGTATACCTCATTTTTAGACTTAGAGAAAAAGACTGGGATGCTTGATATTTTGGAACTGACTAAGCAACCCTGCACTTCCACCAGCTTTGGTGCCTGCGCCACATCTCAGTATGCATAGAATTCCTGATGCCTAATGCTTATCCTCAAACACAAGATGCCAGCACATGGTATCAGTAGTTGACAAGATGTTCAAAGCAGCATTTTTAAAGCAAAACTATATCAGATTGTATGAGTCATTTTTGACATAAATGGTTCTTAATTAAAGTAACTTAAAATACCTTTGTTCCACATTCACCGATATATCTTTATTGCTATAGATTATCAATTTTTTAGATCTTAAAGTGCTAATTAAGAAAACATGAACTGTTTTACACTATGATGAATAGAGAACAATGAATGTAAATTGCCTTTCTTTTGCAGTGATGAGTAAGGAAAAAATTTGTTTTCATTCTCCAAAAAGGTCTTGTGACCTAATGAGGTTTTTAAATTTGTAACATTCTGTAGTGAGACTATTAGATTCGTAAGAAAGAAACTTATATCTGCTTTAAGATTCTTTGTGTTTAGATAAAGGGGAAATAATCATGCATAGACAGGTACTTATGCTTTATACTTAGTGCTTTCAGGACTGCAAAAGAATCAGCACAGTAACTACCCACATCCCTTGGAGATTTCACCTAGTAAAGATCCTCATAAGATCCCCAGCTTATAGTAGGATGGTTGTTTGGTATCTGGAGGCAGAGCTATGTAAAAAAGGTTTACTGCTTTAGAGAATAGTATGTGTATTCTTCTAGGTGCTTATGGAAAACATAGTAGGTATACGCTTGGACGAGTTCATTGTTTTAAGAGTACTTGGTATGTGAATGAAGATCAACCAGAAATTTGTATCTTTCCATGATCTGCAAATTGAAAAGAATTCAACTGTTTAGAAAAATTCTAATTCAACTGTAATTAAGGGTGAGCTGAAAGTGATCTTTACTTCATCTAGGGAAATGTTAGTTATTGGGATTAATCATTCCTAATAAGAACGAAATCTACTTTCTAGTAGGAATGAATTTATGGCTCAGATGCTCTCTGAGTACCTGAGTAGATACACTGGGACGGAAGCTCCCATCACTCAGTCACAGGGTTATGGAAGAAAATTTCTCCTGAAAGAAGTAAATAGTAACAAAATAAAATAATGCTTATTATTTGGATAACTTTTGTGACCATTGGACTTTATACACTCAAGTACTGTAGGGCTAGTGATAACTTAATCTTGTTTAGATGAAAGAAATAGAGCTAAAGTTAGCATGAAACATTTCCAAACATGGTATTATTATTTATAGTCATATTAAAAGGAGACATGATATTCTCAAAATAAATATAGCTACAGATGATACGGGTTTTTATTCTCAATTCAGCTTTTCCCCTATAGCAAAGTAACACCACACACACACATACATGCCAAAATTTGCATAGAACCTGGAAGAACCAGGCAACAAGAAAGGGCCATAGTTTCAATGTAAATCCATGTACAGTTGTATCTGTGTCATTGTCTCTAAAACTAAAAGATCGCCAGAGGCTGCCTTCCGTAAGCCATTCATGCTGGTTACTCTGCAACTTGAGATTGATGGTGATAGGTAAGAACCTGCCGGAGAGATATTTTACCACATCCAACTTTGCAACTGATAAGACCTCCTTCCAGTCTTCACAATTATTTTAGCAAAGGAAGCAATTAAGAAAAACAGTTTTTTGGAAAGGCTTTGAAACCACACCAGGAGCCACATCATAGGTCAAAATTACCAATATTGTTCTATTTAACCAGCTACCTTTCAAAAGAGATTCAACTAAAGGGGTTATATGACTTTTCCTTTGGAAAAAAATCCTCTCACATTAAAGTATTTTTATAAAAATAATTTCTCCAAAAAATTGAAAAATAAGAGTATTCTTCTCAGGGAGGAAATTTAGCAGGGGGTGGAAGGGAAGAAAAATAATTTGAAATGAAAAAAATTCTGTTGTGCAAATGAATTAAAACGTGTGCATACATGCATATGCATGCATGAATTATGAATACACCACACTATAAATATAGCACATTAGTGCCAGCATGAAGCACAAAGGTAGCACAATTTAACGGTCTCAAAATCCTAATTAGCATAAAAAGCATAACATTGTAATCAAATAATTATTGATTAACACAAGACAGAGAAGCCAGATGTGTTGAATGGCCTTGGTAATTAACTAAGTAAACTACAGGTGTTTAAAATTCATAGATTACAAATAAAATGTATACCAATTTTTAAAAAATCATGTGTGGCCAAATCTTAGTATATTCAGATCCATCTATTTTATAACATAACTGTTAATATCTGTAAATCTACATCAGACTTTCTCAAATAATATTTGAGTTATCGCAGGCATTTTAGTTTTCAGTGTTTAAATACTTTGAAGCTTTTGGGAGGCTGTTTTCATAGGGACATCCCTGATTCTGCCCTATGGACCTGCTGCATATCAGAAGTAGACAAACCTGTATTAAAGGAAGACAGAGCTAGTGAATGTGAAACTGCAAAATAAACACGGATAAGGAGAAACACATGAAGGGAGCTTGACACTTTAAGAAAAACAAGTATTCCTGCAAATTGCAGATTTTGTTAACCACTCACAGTGCTCCCACCCAAACCCTTTCAAGATGTAGGCTAAAAGTAAAACTGGACTTCTTTCACATCAGTTCTTCTAATGAAAATAATGATTTTTTTCTGAGTCATCAGGAAACTGGGAGTTTTTGTTTGATTCTTTAGAATAGCATCAAATGTCACAGTCAATAACCTGGGTCTTTGACCATGATTTTTTTTCCCTCCTATTTTTGCACATAGTCTCAATTATTTTAACTACACATCAGGAAGGTTGCTGATCTTTCCTTTGTTAAGAAATTAATTACCTTTGTTAAGAAATGTATTTGAGAAGACTCTCGTCATCTCCAAAATGAATGAGACAGGGAAGTATAAATTTTAAAAACTCTCCACCCCCAACCTTTTTCATATAGAAAGGCTTGTGGTTTAGAAGATATTACTATGTTTTCTAACACCATGTAATTCCCAGCTCCGGCCCATCCCCACTATTCCCGCCTATATTACCACACATCCGTTTTGCCTTTCTTAGGACGCCATAGAAAGAAACGTGTACATTCCCAGTTGAGGCTGACCTCCTTCACTTCATCCCATGCCCATGAGATTCAACTATTGATATGACCATGTGTATATCAGCAGTTCATTCTTTTTCATTGTGGAGTTTCCATTACATGAACATACTGTGTTATTTGCATATTCTGTTGATGAACATGTGGACCATTTTTAGGTTTCAGCTGTTAAAAGTTACTAAGAACAGTCTTTTGCAAGTCTGGTGAATTTACTCATTTCTCTTCTGGCTACATATGTAGATGTGGGATCAGTGGGTCACAAGCACGTATCTAACTTCTGGGCTAATAAAAAATGTTGTGCAAGGTGGCTGCAAAATTTCACTCTTCCTCTAGCAGTATGAGAGATACTTTGATGGATGTGCTTTGTTTTTTTTTTTGTTTTGTTTTTTTTTTTTTTTAGGTTATCTCAATCTCAATTGATCTTTTCCACAAGATCTCAGTAGTTAGTTTCAAAATTTTAAAAATTACTGAATTTTATTATGATTGTGCACTTGGAAAGCAAGTTCTTTACAGTCTGGCAAGTTGGTTTATAAAGTAGTTTTTATTGAGTCAGAAAATTGATTATTCATAAAGTAATGAGTCATCTCCATCCAAATAAAGATATGAAATTTTGTGGACAAATTGGGCATTTGGGAGCATGTGAAAGAGTTATATGACCCAGACTTTTCAGAAATGATTTTCTGGGGTCAGTAGTGACCTTCCAGAGGAAGCAATATCTCGGTTGAAACCTAAAAATAAGCAGGAATCAAGTAGCCAGGAGGGCTTAGTTGTAGAGATAAGGGAAAGTGATGAAGAGTGGAAATGCAAATCAAAACCATAAGGGATCAAGAAGATGTGGTACATATACACCATGGAATATTACTCAGCATTCAAAAAAGATAAACACATGCAATTTGCAGCAATATGGATGGCGCTGGAAGGGATCTTGCTCAGCGAAATAAGCCAGAAAGAAAAAGAAAAATACCAGATGGTCTCACTCATAGCAGGAATCTAGAAAACTTAAATAAGGGACCAGGAAATTGAATAACTATAAGAAAGTAAAAATCAAAATCAACAAACAACTATGAACCAGAGACACTCTATGGGGGTTGAGGGGGGCGGGGAAAGGAGGGATTGGGGTCAAAATAAGGGGGTTGCAATTGTAGAGAATATAAAAATAAAATTTAAATTTAAAAAAAGATAATCACTTCAAATTTAAATTAAAATTTACAGAATGAAAAAAAAAGACATAATGAGATACCACCTTACACCAGTGAGAATAACAGATGTTAAAAAACAAAAAAACAAACAAACAAAAAACCAGGGAACAACAAATGTTGGTGAGGATGTGTGGAGGCAGGGCAGTGACCTTCAAGCTATGCCAAGGATTTCATCTTTTATCTTTGGGCAGTGGATAACCACAGAAGTATTTTAAGCAACTCGGGACATCAACACATTTGGATTTATTTTTAACATTTTTTAATTGAGGTAACATTGGTTTACAATAGTGTATATGATTCAGAAGTGTAAGTTCACACCAATACATTTGGATTTAGAAAACATAACTCTGGGGCCTCCCTAGTGGCGCAGGGGTTAAAGACAGTGCTATCAAGCAATTGGCAACCACTGCAGCAGGATTTCCATCCCTGGCCTGCCAGGGAACTACCCACAGGGTGCAACAGACCTCTCCTGTCTCACCTGCTGCTCTCCTCAGCAGTGTATTTCAGTAGATCTGCCTATTCTGTTCCCCTCTCTCTAGTGAATCATCTCACCCCCCAACACCTCTGGCCTGTACCCCAGTTCTTGTATGCATAAGTAAATCTTTAAAAAAAATAGAAAATATAACTGGTTATAAGAAGGAAAATAAATTGGAGGAGAACAATACTAGGAGCTGGATTTAAAGGTCATCACAGTTGTTTTGGAAAGAATTAGTGGTTGCCCAATCTAGGGTAGTACCAATGAGATTGGAAAGAAATGGAAGGATTTTTATATTTTAATTTTTATCTGTAAGCTATCTGTAATATTTAATGAAAAGTAATAAGTTTGGCAAATACACATTATTGCCAATGAAATGAAGATGAAAAACTTCCTACAGAGTTTAACCTTTCTTACTTTCCATTGCCCAATCCTGATGTTCACCCTATATCCTGCATTTAATATTAATCATGTTTGTGTATTTCCTAAAATTATATATATTATTGTTGGTCAGCTTTTCAAACATCATGTAATTGAAATCATACAATATTTATTTCTACACAGCTTGATTCTTTTTTATCAATATTATGTTTGAGAGATCCATTCTCTTTATATAGGCCAACTTTATTTACGTCTACTTTACACAGCATGTGATTTCATGACTACTGATTTATTGATTTTCAAGAGACATTTAGGCTGCTCCTAAGTTTATGCTATTGCAAACAGCAATGCTATTAACACTCTTATATATGTACACAGATGTGTGTGGGGGTTAAAATAAACACAGGGGTTAAAATTGCAGAATTGTAAGCCATGCCCACTTTAAACTTCTAGTGTTACAACCCTGTTCTGTTTAAGACTAGCCATTGTCCTGTATATGAGTGATCACCTTGCTATCCTGGGTCAAGTAATCAAACTTGATCTCTCTTGCCCTGATATTGCTAATTTTGTTAGATTTTTTAAAGGACCAAATATGTGCTTTGTGGCCTTTCTATTTTTACCTTTAATATCTTTTTCATTTCTGTTTTTATTCATCTCTGATGTCCTTCTTCTACTCTTTTTAAATTGAACTCATCTTCTAAAATAAAACGTACTTTATTTTTTGTTATATTTATACTCTATCTTTCCCATACTAGAATGTTAACTCTACTAGCACACAGTTTGTCTGTTTCGTTCATGAATTAATTCCAGATCCCAGAACAGCATAGATATATATTAAACATTTGTTAATTAAATCTCTATTCATCTTCTAACAACTTTAGTCTCACTAGTCTTTTAAAAAATTTTAACTAGTTACTCAGCTCACTAATATTTAGTCCTATAAACATTTAGTGGGGTAAATTTTTCCCTGAATGTCCTTTATGAGCATTTCACAAACTCTAAAATTTATTACTATTATTATTATCATCATCATCATTATTATTCTGTAATAAATGCTTTACACTTAAAAGAATTTGTTATATACTTTGGTACTACATGAATTAATATTTACTTAATTTTTTATAACTAAATGCTAATCCTTACAGAAGTCAAATAATCTCATTACAATTTAAAAAATTATATTTTTCTTTGTTGTTTGCTTTTACTTCATAAACTTTATTTTTTTTAAAGATTTATTTATTTTTGTGCAAGAACTGGGGTACAGGCTAGATGTGCAGGAGGGTGAGAGGATTCACCAGAGACAGAGCGGGGAGCAGAACAGGCAGACTGATGAAATACATTGCTGAGGGGAGCAGCCAGCAAGACAGGAGAGGTATGCTGAGCCATGTGGGATTCTCCCCGGCTGGTGGGGATCAAACCTGCGCTGCAGAGGCTGCGGACAGCTTCACAGTGCAGCGCTCAACCGCCTGCACCACCAGGGAGGCCCCATAAACTTATCTTGATTTCAAATTCCTATTGGAAAGGCAAAATAAATACCAATTACAAAAATCTCAATTTACCAATGAGAAATATCCTTATTTAATTTAAAAAATGTTTATAAACCATATCATACTTCATATTTGATAGAATAATTTAAAATTTTTTGATCTGATTTTTAATTACTTGATTGATATTTTATATTCATGTAGTAGGCTAATAATTTCCCCAAAATAATTCCAGAAATCTTAAGTAAGTTACCTTACATGGCAAAATGATTTTGAAAATATGATTATGCTAAAAATTTTGAGATGGAATTTGCTGGACTATCTAAGTGGATACAAAGTAACCACAAGGGTACTTATAAAAGGGAGACAAAAGGAGATGTGACAATAGAAGCAGACAGTCAGGAAGAGACAGACATCTTGAACATGTTATACTGGCTTTGAAAGTAAAGGAAGGGAACAGAAGTCAAGGAATTCAGGTAACTTCTGAAAGTTTAAAAATGCAAGGAAACAAATTCTCCCCTAGTCTTCAGAAGGAATGCAGCCCTGCAGACATCTTCATATTAAGTACTTCTGACTTCCAAAACTGTAAGATAAAATTGTGTGTTGTTTTAAACCATTAAGTGTGTACTAACTTGTTCCAGCACTAGTAAGAAACTCTTGAAATTCATTCCAGCATTTTAAGGAATGTTTAATTTAGTCCTAGTCTCCGTCCCTCTAGATAAAGGGTTTCAGACAGCAAAACCTTCAATTAACCATTTCAGTATCACTACTCTCATCAAACATGTATAATCAGCTTGCAGTCTATGTCAATAGTCTTTTAGAAACCTCTTCTCTTTACTTCCATTGCTACTCTCTCATTGTTTTACCTCATTGCCTGTCCCTGCTCAGTCCTTTTTGATAGCTTCATCTCATCTATTTGGCTTTTAAATGCTGAACATACTCAAGGTTTTATCCTGGGTCCTTAACCATGTTCTAAATACTCTGCCTCCATAGATAATCTTCCCAAATGCATGGTTTCAAATTCTATGAATATACTGAAGACTCCCCAAATTGTGCTTCCTGCATTCTAGACTCCTACCTGTCTTGATAGTCCATATGGATGTCTATGAGGCCTCACCAGACTAATGTGTCAGAGATAACACCATTGGTTGATTTTCATACTCCCTCCTCCTTGGTCTCACTCATCTTACAAAACAGCTCCACTGTTCACCCCAGTTGTTCAATCAGAAACTTAATCCACATTTTATTGATCTCTTCCCCTCATCTCCACATGCTGTTCTTTCCTCAAAATATGTCTGTCATCTCTATTCTACCTATCTACTACAACCAACTTTCTCCAGGTCAGTTTAAATGCTACAGTAACCGCTGAACTGACATAGTTTTGTCCCAGTCAAATTCCATACTCTGTAGGGCCTCCCCGGTGGCGCAGCGGTTGAGCGCTGGGTTGCGAAGCTGCCCGCGGCCTCTGCGGCGCCGGTTCGATCCCCGGCTGCTCCCCGGCCACCGGCGGAGAATCCCACATGGCGCGCAGACCTCTCCTGCCGCCCGCTGCTCCCCTCAGCAGTGTACTTCGGTCCTTCTGCCTGCTCTGCTCCCCGCTCTGGCTCTGGTGAATTCTCTCACCCTCCCGCGCTTCTGACTGTACCCAGTGCATGTATAAACAAAACAAACAAACAAAATAAATAAATAAATAAACATGCCTCTATAAAAAAAAAAAAAAAGATTTAAAAAAAAAAAAAAAAAAATTCCATACTCTGTATTAGAAATGATCTTTTAAAAAATGCAGAGTAGGTGATATCTATATTTGACTTGGAGAAAAAATCCAGACTCTATCATGATTTGTTTCTGCCTTTGACATATTCTTATACTATGCTTATGCTCGCTTCAGCTTTACTCCAGCTATATGGTCCTTTAGTCAGTCTAAGGAATATTTAATCTTCTCTGTCATTTTACAGTCTTTGCATTCACAGTTCTCTTTGCATACAACATTCTTTCTCCAAATCTTCTCATGTCTAGTTCTTTTTCATTTAACAAATCTTAGCCAAACTATCAACTATCAGAGGAGCCTTTCCTGACCACCTGCCGTAAAGTAACTTTATGTCTTATCCCTGTCACTCTATCCTATAATTTCCTTTTAATTATCACAATGTGTAATTATTTTTGTCTACTTATTTACCTTATTACCTGTCTTTTCCACTAGCATATATGTGCCATGGGGCAGGAATGAAATCTCTTATGTTTACTATAAATTCCAATGCATAGCTCATAGACATTCCAAAAATATCTGTTGAATAGTAAATGAGACTTCATTGTTTTTCAAAGTGCCAAATGAGGGGATTCTAGCTCCAGAGTGAAGATAAAGGATTTCACAACTCTTAGCTCTGCCTTTGACCTATGATAAATGATAGAGAATTGAAAAATCCTAGAAATATCTAGTTGTAAAATTGATAAACTAAGGTTAATATGCTCAATGGCCTTTCCTCACTCTGTAGACTGCTCTATGTGTTTAACACCAAAGGCATACCTGATTATGACTTGCTCATGGCTTGCAGGAAGAATTCCTTAAGAAAATAACAGCAGGGGGCCTCCCAGGTGGCACAGCTGGTTGAGCATAGCACTGTGAAGCTGGCCACAGCCTCTGCAGCGTCAGTTTGATTCCCGGTTGGCCAGGGAGATTCCCACATGGCACGGCAGACCTCTCCTGTCTCGCCCTCTGCTCTCCTCAGCAGTGTATTGCGATCCATCTGCCTGTTCTGCTCCCCGCTCTGTCTCTCGTGAATCATCTCACCCTCCCGTGCCTTTGGCCTGTACCCCAGCTATTGTATAAATAAAAAAAATCTTATAAAAAAAAGAAAATAGCAGCAAATGGCAAACACTTTACAATAGAAGCTCGAGTATCTTTTTAGTCTATAGGAGAGAGCTGCTTTTTTTTTTTTAAGATTTATTTATTTATACAAGAACTGGGGTACAGGCCAGATGTGCAGGAGGGTGAGAGGATCCACCAGAGACAGAGTGAGGAACAGAACAGGCAGACTGATGAAATACACTGCTGAGGGGAGCAACAGGCGAGGCAAGAGAGGTCTGCTCGCCATGTGGGACCCTCGCCTGCCGGCTGGGATCAAACCAGCCTGCAGAGGCTGTGGGCAGCTTCACAGCGCGGCGCTCAACTGCCTGTGCCACCAGGGGAGGCCCTTGGAGAGAGCTACTTTTACTGTAGAAAAATAACGTAATTGTTGATATATTTGAACTGGTGCTAAATCTTTGTGCTATAGGCTCTAAACACTGAAACTTTATAACATTGTGCTTGACTCTGTGTGTGTGTGTATGTGTGTGTGTATATATGTATATATGTGTATGTATATCCATGTATATATGTGTATGTATATCCACAGAAACTCTTTGAAATGTTTAGTGCCACAGTGAATGGAAAAATATTATAAATGTAAAAATGTTGTTTTGACCTTTCCAATTCATGTTCTAAGATAAGTATTTTAAAAGATGTTTCAACTGACATGAAAGTAGTGAACTTAATGAAGTATATATACATGTTGATTCTCAATAATGAATACCTGAAACTTATAATATTATAATGCCATGTTACTTCAATAATAAAAGAAAAATATATAAAATTGAAAACAAATTATTCACTTGAATACTTGTGGATTTCTATCCAAGGTTGCATTTTCACTTCCAGATGGACTGCCTTATAGAGAAACTGAAAAGACAAAGAATGTAGATAGTCACATAAAAATGAATCCAGTGACCTTTTGAGCCATAGCTAAGGAGAAAGAAAAAAACACTAAATATTATTAGTAGTTTGTAGTCCATTTCTAGAAATAGAGATTAGCTGAAGTTAATGCATACCAATAAAAGCAGGTGATTACTAAAACAAAGAAGAAGAAGGCACAGATCAATTCCTTGATTAAAATAAATAAGGAATTTTTTTAGGATATGAGCTGATTATACTGTGGCTACAGTATAATTAGAATGTGGGCAAGCATATCTACATATACAATAAATGGATACAATTTCAACAGATTCTGAATATTTTTTCATTCAAGTGTTTGAAAAAAATGGGAACCAGCTTGTAATTAACACTACTGAGATCAAATAACTTTCATACATTTAGTACTCACTTGAATAGATTTTATTGGGAAAGCAAATATTCCAAAATAGTTTTCCTTAAAGTAATAATTTAGTGGGCTTTAACAGAGATATTTAACATCTGACTCTCCATATATCAACTCTTACTTTCCTTGCTAACCCTTGAAACCACCATCCTATGTTTCGCTACATTAACTCCAAACTTCATGGAAAAAGCACATCAGATCTTCTCTCTCAGTTCCCTCAATAACTTGTAATCCAGTTTTTCGCTCCTAATAGTCTCTTTGCATTATGATTTGTAAGGTCCCTATTGCCACATGATAAGCAAGTTCAATATTCTTTTTCAAAGGTCTTTGAACTTACAACTTTCCCAATTTCCCTGAAATTATCTCTTCTTCTGTTTGTCTCAACATGCTCTTTCTAAACTGTCCTCACACTTTCCAAGGCCTTCTGCTTTAGTTTCATGTTTCTCTTCTTTCTTCTTTTTTGTTCTGCAAACTATCTCCTGGTAATCAAATATACTTGCATGCATATATCCAAACACCATTGCTTATAACTTTTAAGTTATTAAGATACTGCAAAGACTTCATTTGTCAATTTTCTTTACCATGGTGTGCTTAAGTCATCACATATTATTCTAATCCCAACAAATGAGAAATGACATTTGAATTACTCAAAATTATATTTAAGATTACTTTGTTGAATCTATAGTTTAGCATTAGCTCATATATTCAAAACTACAGGACAAGTGACTATTGTATTTATTTTTCATTATAAAAAAATTGATGTACCCTTCTATTACATTTTCTCTGACATATCTCATATAGGAAATTGAATTATCAAGTATTACAGTTTTAAAAAATGTTTCAAATCTAGCTACCAAAGTAGATAGAAATCAGATCCAAACTTATGATAAAATTTTACAGTAAATCTAAATAGGACATTTGTAAGTGTAATTTGATGCTATTGATTTTCACATTCAAAATTAAGTCATTGCAAAGAATGAAAAAGTTTATAAATATGTTATAATGCTAATAAATTGAGTGAGAACTATACTGAGAATTTTTTTTTGAGTATAACAAATATGTATCAGTTCATAAATTCACTTTTTTCTATTTGTGTAATACATATTTTAGTCAAAGTCAGAGTGACAGAAATTTATAGCCCTGCAATAGAAAAGGTCACTGGGTAGAAATACTTAAAAAATAGAAAGTGCAGTGAATTTTGAGATCATGCTAGTTCATCCTGATCCTAATGAATTCTATTAAGTGGGAAATAATAGTTCTTTTCTAGTGATCAAGACTGACTGTAAGAGATGAGATCTTATGATCAGAAAAGGGAGCAGTGTTCAGTTTGCCTGCAGGTAAATTGCTTTGTGTTAAACTGAATTCACTAGCTAAAGCAATTCTTTTTCTATAATATTTCCCTTCAGAGGATAACTGCAAATAAGCAAATAACACATGTAGCAAGCTAACAACCAAAGAAAAGGACATAGAATGTTTTATCAATAAAGTGCTGCAACTGTGAAGGTAACTGAATGATACCTGTAACGAACCAAAAATAATGTAATTTTTATTGATATAACCAGAAACATACTTGTTATGGTACTTTGAATTCCTCAAAATTTAAAACTTGAGTAATTATAACTGGAAAATATAAACTGGGGGTGGCCTGTTTTGTGAGTCCTTACGTGGGCACCAGCAACAAAGGACAACAAAATCAAGAAATAGAATATCTTGTTAAAAGAGTTTATTTACATAGGAAATGTGAGGAGAGATTGAAAGGGAAAGAAGGAGACTTATCAGCCAATTCAGTCCTACCAGCAGTTAGCATCAGTTTCCACCACCATCAAAAGGGTAGCAAATGGGACAAGTGGCCACCCCTTGCAGAGAGCACCAACCCCTGCACTGGCTGTGGGAAACTGAGATACCTCTGAGGTCTTCACTCCCAACAGCAATGGCTCAAGCCAAGCAGCAAGAAATGAGACACCTTCAGGGATCTAATATTACATCCTCAGAGTTGTAATGCAAGTGTCTGAGATGGTGTTGGTGAGACAAGGAGGGTGGAGTCGCAAAAGCTCTACTTTCACTATGAGCATCCAGCCTTGCCTGCCTGCTCTGATAGAACTTTGCCTCCTAATACTACCTGCAAGGGTTTACAACCTTGTGATTCATGCACCTTATACAACAGAGAGTAACAGAGGGCTCTCCCACTCTCGTCACTCAGTGAGCTGTCACATTGGTTAATTTTAATCCCAGACATTTATAAATTCAAGGGCTTTGCATTTAAGACACCAGCTTCCCCCTAAGTTTACAGAGTTCCAAACTCAAGCTTTGATACTTCAGGAGAGTTGTGTGCCACTTCAGGGGGTGAGGGGTAAATCTTCCCATACTCCTCTGGGTTTTTCTAGGCTGACAAATAATCAATTACCAGACAATTTGAAAAGAGGAAAGTTATATGTATACCTCTGTATACATGGGAAACTGAGTAAATCAACAAAATAGCCCGAGTCACAAATTAACTATCTTCAGCTAGAAACAAAGGATGTTGGGGTAGGAAAGAGCACAAGGGACCATGGTGATGGGTGCTGGGGTGGTGGGGGAATTATGGGGACTACACATGAAAGGGAAAATCAAATAATATACAAATATGAACAACAATGTAAGAAAATTAAAAAAATAAAGGATGTTGGGCAGTGGGAGGGGGAAGCTCAGTCCTGGGGAGGTCACCAGGAAAGGCACAGTAACAAAGGCATGACCATTATTTAAATGACTAAGATTTAAATAGCAGCCTTAACCATTGGAAGAGTTTAAGAGAATATGTTTTCCTGAATAGTGAGATTCTACCTTTACAAATACAAATGTCTCTTACTAAAGGACAAGTTCCACCCAACTTCAGAGTTCCTTCTATGAAATAATCCTTATGACAAAGAGACACATTTTGAGGGTAGCAGATTTTGTTCTCTATCACTGAGAACTGGAATACACATAGGTACATTTATTTGCATTGCACAATTAATGGACATGGGCCACCTTGCCTTCGTATCATCACAGATCTTCCAGTTCCAAGCAAGGGTTTGCTGCTAGATACACATGGAAGCCAATTAATGTGGCATCAGCTTTGAGAAAAGAAAATTTATTGCAAGGTTGACCAACAAGGTGCTAGGATGCCAGGCTCAAATCTGTCTGCCTGGCCTGAAATGGGCAGGAATAATGTTATTGGGAGGCAGAGGAAGAAAATGGGAGGGAGCGGGGGCAAGGCTAGGAATGAGAGAGCGATGAGTTTAGCACAGTTTGGTTAGTTAGTTACCAACGGGTCCATATATGGAGAGAGCACTGAATTCCTGGGATTTTTGTAGCCAGACCCCTTGCTTCTGAATGAAGTCCAGTCATTTTTCTCTGTCTTCCTGTTTTTATGACTGGCTTAGAATTCAATTTAAAGTCAGTTACTTCTGTGCACACTCAGATTGTCACAGACAAGTGTCAAGTTCTGTTGCCTCTTTGAAGATACAGTAAAAAAAAGGTAGTCAAACATGCTTAACTATTTCAGCTAATGGTGCCTCAGCTCCTACCTTTGATTTACTTAGGGTCAGCAGTCTGATTTCTCATCTATTCTTTCTATTATTTATGACAAAAACTTATGATCTTAGTCCCGCATGACTGACACTCCACACATATTAAAGGATATATGTTGAGGATTAAGCCACTAGGCTCTTGTCTCTAATAAGAGCCCTGAAAACTTATGTTGACATGTAAATTTTTGAGAATCACTTTTTTTGTTCTTTTGCTCCACTGTGGTGATATTTTCATGTAAAAAAGTGAGAAGGAAGGACTTAACTCTGTTTAGGGTATAAGGAACTGTAAGGGGTTGGAAGGGAGACAGTAATTAATGGGGTATCACCACATCATAGCTAAAAGTTCTATACAGGATAAATTTCTGGGTCTACTAGTAAATAGGCAATTTATTTTATTCATTAACTAAAGTAGGCAATTTATTTTACCTGTCTGTGACTGACTTTTTCACCTTATTAGTTCTCATAGCTGTTATATAAAAAATTACCACAAGGGCCTCCCTGGTGGCACAAGGGGTTAAGTTGCAGCACTGTGAAGCTATCCACAGCCACTGCAGCACAAGTTGGATCCCTGGCTGGAGAGCTGAACCACATGGCACACAGACTCTCCTGCCTCGTACACTGCTCCCCTCAGCAGTGTATTTCAGTCAGTCTGCTTGTTCTACTCCCCACTCTGTCTCTGGTAAATCTTCTCACCACTGCACTGCCCCCCCCCCAACCCCCTGCACCTCTGGCCTATATCGCAGCTCTTGTATGCATAAATAAATAAATCTTTAAAAAAAAAATACCGCAAGCTGTGTGTATTAAAGAACAGAAATTTGTTGTCTCATCATTCTGGGGCCTAGAAGTATGAAATCAATTTCATTGGGCTGAAATCAAGGTGTTGGCAGAATCTCCCTCCCTGGGGGGCATTAGTGAGAATTCTCTCCCTTCCACTTTCTGGTAGCTGTCAGCTTCCTGGAACTTGTGGCCATATCACTCCAGTCTCTGCCTCTACATTCACAATGCCTGCTTTTCATTCTATGCTTAGTCTCCCTCTGCCTCCCTCTCAGAGAATGCAAGTGATTATATTTAGGGTCCACACAAATAATCCACGATAATCTTCCTCTTCATAATCCTTAACTCAATTCCATCTGCAAAATACTTTATAGTCATGTAAGGGGCTGTAAGGTTGACCAACCAGGTGAGAGGGGACCAAGCTCAAATCTATCTGCCTGGCCTGAAGTGGCCAGTGGCTTTGTAGGGAGGGAGAGCAAGAAAATGGGAGGGGGACGAGGCATGGCTAGGAATGAGAGCTATGAGTTTAGCAAAGAGCAGGGAGTAAAATATCTTTGGGGGGAAGCCATTACTTAGCCTATAGTAAATTAAATTTGGTTGATGTATGCACCTTCATAAATATTAAATATTATAATACATAAAAATCATATAAAGCAATGTCTAGCATGTAATAAAGTATTCAATAGATGTGATGATAGTAATATCAATGATGATGAAGCTCTAAGATATGTAGACAAAATGTTTTAAAGTGAACAGAATAATGTTTTGAATGAACATATGTAAACATCTAGATCTTTGATATGTGCTGACTTCAAATTTTTATTTAATGGGTTGTTTTTCCACATTAATTTTAACTCAATAATTTAGGCACACGATAGTCAATTTTGGTCTTATTTGTTATTTTTCACTTGAAATTTAAATTATTTCAATTTTATTTATCCTGATGTCTTTCTAAGGAGAAAGTAAAGAATGCAATGTAATAAGATTGTCTTCTGTTCTCTTTCACCCACCCATCTAGGATACAGACCTAATGACGTTCAACATCTCTGTACACCGGTCATGGTGGCGAGAACATGGGCCTGGTTGTGTGCGAAGAGTGCTGCCTCCATCAGCCCATGGCCTGATGGATGATTACACATATGTCTCCGTCACAGACTGCATCATAGACTTCCAGTATCTAGAGGTCATCCACAGCGCTGTCCAAATACTACTGTCTGTAAGTATCACACTTGTGTCATTGTCTGATCAAGATCCTTTTTTACTGGTATTTTATATCTAAGCCTACTCTCCACAGCCACCTAGTAGATAATGTCATAGGTAAGTACATGGAGAACATCCCTTTAAACAAAGGAATTAGCAGCAGTTGTGTTAACATGAGGTGTAGCTAATTGCATGTTATGAGTTTTTCCTGTTGGCATCTAGACATTATGTTTATAGAGTCAGTTGCTGTACTTTCTAACTTGAAATACAATCCACACCAGTCAATGAAATAGTATCACCATCCCCCAGAAGAAGTGCATTGTCCATTTGCTACCTTGGATTTTCTGCCAGTATACTTCCCCTACTTCTACTAATGCATTCTTTTGGGCACATTAGTTCCAGAGAAGGAAGGACTAAAACATACTCAATACCTTGCTCAATCTAATATTCTAATATACCTCATATTTCAAATAATTATTCTTAAAGAACTCAGTTCCCTTTAAAGATTCTTACACATTTTGTGCCTTAAATTTGGTGTCAAAATACAGTTCTTTATAGAGATAAGAGAAATGGTTTGACTGAACCGAAGAAGGTTTGAGGTAGTCATTAATTTTTCTGCGTGACTGTCCCACTCACAAAACTTGATCTGAGTGTGGGGTAAAATTAATTTAAAATACATATCATCATCAAGAATGGTGTTCCTTCGACATCCAATAAGGACCTGGCATTTTCTGTGAGTAAATGTGTCTACCACACTATTCACATAAACCACAACCGTCTTAGTCTTCCTGCACAAATGGTTAAAGTTAGAATCAGAATTATAAATAGAAGCTCAATAATAAATGATAGATGACAAATATATAGGAGGTATACATCAGTGAGGACTGTACCTTGGAATTCTATAAAGAACAAAGAAATCCTTGCTGCCACTTACTGTATCAATTATCTACTGCAATGTAACAAACAACTTCAAACAGTAATAACTTAAAACAATATAAATGTATTTCTTAGAGCTCTGTGAGTCAGGAATTTGGGCACCTGATATTGACTAGAGCCACTCATGTGGACCTTCAATTAGGAACTCTGTGAGGATTAGAATATTCAGGAAGACTTAGCTCATATGTCTGATGCTTGTTGTTGGTCTGTGGTCTCCTTCATATGGTTTCTCTTTTTGCAGAAAAAATTGACAGTGTGGCACTGAGTTCTAAGAGAACATTTCAAGCATTTATGAAATCTCCTTAGAGTACTCCTTACTATTGTCCCATTAATTACAATGAGTCATATGATCAGGCCAAAGTAAGTGTGGGAGCAGTCTCGGAAAAGAAGGGAACCCCAGAAGGCATGATACATTAAGGACCACCAAAATAGCAGTCTTGCCTGACTTACATAATTATTGATTATTTTTCTTTAGACTGCATGTGTCATATTTTATTTTTTTTTAAAGATTTTTTATTTATTTATACAAGCACTGGGTACAGTCAGAAGCGCGGGAGGGTGAGAGAATTTACCAGAGCCAGAGCTGGGAGCAGAGCAGGCAGAAGGACCGAAGTACACTGCTGAGGGGAGCACCGGGCGGCAGGAGAGGTCTGCGCGCCATGCGGGACCCTCCTCAGTTGGCCGGGGAGCAGCCAGGGATCGAACTGGTGCTGCAGAGGCTGCGGGCAGCTTCGCAACCCAGCGCTCAACCGCTGAGCCACCGGGGAGGCCCCATGTGTCATATTTTAAAAGAATGTTTTAGAGCACATTTGAAATATAATTTTCTAAAAAGACTGCAGAATAGACTAAAAAAAATCAGAGATCCCTCAGTGTTTTAGTTCATTGAAGGGCAATTGATAATGAATTAAAAGAGGATGCACTTCAATGCTAAAAAAATTTCTTTTGGGCCTCCCCGGTGGCACAGCAGTTGAGTGCTGGGTTGCGAAGCTGCCCGCAGCCCCTGCAGCGCCAGTTCCATCCCCGGCTACAGGGTGAGGGTCCCACATGGCGCGCAGACCTCTCCTGCCACCCGTTGCTCCCCTCAGCAGTGTACTTCGTCAGTCTGCCTGCTCTGCTCTCCCCTCTGGCTCTGGTGAATTCTCTCACCCTCCCGTGCTTCTGACTGTACCCAGTGCTTGTATAAATTAATAAATAAATCTTTAAAAAAATTTTCTTTTAAGTATAGGGATTCTCATTATTCTTGATCTTTCTCAGTTTTGTAAGTATAATATACTGGCATTTGTTAATTATGCTTACCAGTCTTTCCATATTCTGTAATCTTTATTTAATCTATCAATTACATGTGTGGCAAAATATTTGTTCAAATCATTGTATTACTAAATAGGAGGCAAATTTTCTGTTAAACCTTTTCAGTCCATTTTAAGGTAAAAGATACTCTATTATATACCAGACGATAAAATTTCTTACTAATAATTTTAAATATTGAAAACATTTTTTTTCTAAAATCTGTCTTATATGAACAATATTTCCCCCTTTTGCAAAATGACTCACAGTAAATTGTTAAACCGTTTTGTAAAATGATGCCATGATGTCCAATCTGTATAACACAGCAGAATAAGCTGTGGAATCAAAACATCATTTTCCCATCTGACTTATATGAGTTCACCCATATGTGATATATAGATAAAATAAATAAATGAATGAAGAAAATAAAAACAAACTTTCAGACTATAAAACCAATTAGCAATCCCCAGAGGGAAGGGGAAAGAAGGCTGGGTAAATTGGGTCTAAAGGGAAAATTGCATGGTGAGGATAGAATTGGAGTTATAGTTGTGAACTGAAGTAATATATATATATATGTCTGTTTTGGAGGATGTACACCTAAAACCTACATAATATTATAATACAATGTTACTTCATAAAAATAGAACAAAATATTTAGAAATTTACCCATAACAAAGGTCCTTTTACCATTGTAACTCTAATTCAAATGCATCACAAGGTGAAAGTATTTATTTGAGAATAAAAATCTGTGCTAAAGAGAAATGCTAAATAGAATATGTTGCCCCTAAAAATACTAGTTACTTATAAATGAATGCCTTGGCATATTAGTTAAGTGAGTACCCAAAGCTTCCCACATGCGTACATAATCCTGACTACTGTTTAGCCCTCTGGCAATAAAAGTATTAGTTGCTGAGCTTTGATGTTTCTTCAGTAACCAGTAACGTACCTGCAAAACAAGATTTCCAGTATTTTATTTTTTCACATTAAAATAAAAGTTATCCTGAAATTGTTTCACAAATGTCAAAGCATTATTGTTGTGCTTGATTTTATGTGAGTCTGTTAGGTTTTCCATTTATTCATGTGAATATGTTTAAAATGATTAGAATTATGATTCTTTGAATCTGATGCTGTAGGAATATCAGCTGCCTTACATGTACAGTGATGTCAGCCTATCACTGAAGAAAAAAGTAATGGTTTCAATATTATTGCCTGTTCTACACAGGCAACAATGAAGCAAACAAACAACAGCCTTTGAAATGGGGCAGGGTCCTCTCAGCCTGGCTCCACCAATTACTCCTTTAATTGATGCAAGCTTGGCAACCACTGGAAGGACACAGCGGGGGACTGATGGAGGTGCCAGCGTGGTGGAGAGGGAGTTCCTTAAGGTTTGATGGCAGTGGCTCTCTGAAAAATAAGAAAGGAACATTTAATTGATTTATCTATGCACACAGCTTGGCTGGTGAACACTACCTGTTCCATTGTCCTGGGTAAGATTAGATGTTGGAACTGGAAGAAATGAAACCCTACTTTCATAGTTCTACAGGAACTATGACAAGAAATGGGAGAAACTATTCTGATAAGAATTTGGGAAAAAAAGGTGATGGGCCATGAGCTTACATGGGACAATCATACAAGATGTCTGTGCCCATTCAACTGATGAGAGATCTGGCCACCTCCCAGCACTGAAGTCCCTGCACAGCAACAATTTGCCTTGGTCTTCTTTCACAGGTGCTCGGAGTAAGGAGAAGAAAGATTGAGCATAAAAAAGGTTCTTATTGCTCATGCAAATTGTTAGCCTCACCAAGTTGAAATTCAGGGTGGTATTAAAAAAAAAAAGTATGAGAGAAGGGACAAAATTCAACCCATAGAGGAAATAAGAACTCAAAGATATATCCAGGATCAGGCTGTAGGGTGATCAGTTCCTTCCCTCCATCCTCACTGCCTGTGCCTTGGTTCATCTGCTCACCATTCCCACGTGAAAGATAGCCAATAAGCCTGTAGTCTAACCAATCCTAGATCTGACCAACCATAGTCAATTACTCATGCCCTGGCTCCAAGGGGCATGATTACCAACAGCAAATCCAGTCACTTTCCTTCTCAATACCTTTAAATATAACCATCAACTTTGAGTTGAAATCTACTTTAGTACTTTGTCATGTGAAGCCCTGATGACCTGTTCCCTGCTTGACTCACACCCTAATCTCCTCACTCCTCCGAAAGTATTTCATCTGCCACCTCTACAGCACGCATTCCAAAAGTAGGCCAGGCACACTAGACTCAGCACTCTGCTTGAAATGAGCTCTGCACCCTCCACCTCCCTCTTACCCCTCCCTCAGCTCTTCATCCACCTGGTCATGGTCCACTAGTAAACAACTTACCCCCAAAGTTTTAGGATATGTTAATTTAATTTCCATTAACCTCCCAAATGCATGAACATGAAATCTTTTATAAATAAAAAGCCAAAAGTCATATTTGCATCACATCTAACAAAGAATCATTATCTATAATACCTGGTGAGAAAATTTAAATATCAATATCATGAAAATTTACTGAATCAATGAAGAATATGAACAAATATAGCCAAACAAAAGAAAATCCAAATTGTAAGCAAAGTATAAAATATGACTTTTCTTGATAATCACTTGATATGTTCAAATTGAATTTTAAAGCTTCACATTCAACAACTTTCAAAAAATAATAACTCATAATATTGATAATAAATTGTACTTTTGATAAAGATATTCTTTATTGCAAGGATCATTAAAATGGTCTTACCTTTTAGTGCTTTAACCCCACTCAATGGAATTTCTCCTGGAAATAAATAATTGAACAGAAACAAAGAATTACCTTCATGATTTTCTTTTCAATGTTATTTACAAGAGAAAACATGGTATGCCTAAACAGACACTATTAAAGACACTAAAATATATTGTATATTATGTATATAATAATTTATAGTATATCAATAAAATTATTACACAGAATAACTATGTCAATTTTAAGGACCATCTATAAGACATGGAAAAATATTTATGATTTAAATATGTGGCAAAGGAAGAGAGTAAGAGGCAAAAAAAAATGTGGAATTGTATATATGTTTTTCCAAAAAAAGTTTTTAATATGTATAACATTTTCAATATCATTTAATCATCACATGATTAGTATAAGAGTAGGAGAGATGTCACTGTTGTTTTCCTCGGATTATTAAACATTTCCAAATCTCCCAACTTATATTTGGTCATTTGGAGGTACTCTTAAATCTTAGTTGTTACCAGTTATACCATTTAAATGGGCACAGTATGTTAATAATAATCAGCATGTAATTTAAGGCCCTTTTAATTTCCAGGATTAAGATGTTTGCTGATAAAAAGATCAATACAAGCATACTAAATAGTAAACTAATACATTTTTGTGGAGCTCATTTTTTAAATAGTAGGCAAATCTTAATCTCAAAGCCTGGAAGAGATCTTTAAAATTCACCTTAACATCTCTCTTTGAAGCTGATTTTACATATATATTGTCTTGGATCCTCACTGTCCAGAGAGTCTCCTTCATATCTGATAGGTGATATGTCTCATTTTTTTACATCTTGGGAGGTCGTCACCATGGTCAGAGCTGGGAATTGGAGTGCTCTGAAAATTGGTTTTCCATCATCTCCCTGTTTTTTTGCATTACATCTGTCTGTTCACATCAACATCCATCACCGCTCTCTGTCTTTCATATCAGACACATTCAGCTTAAAGATAAATTAAAACTCAATCGAAAAGGGTGAAAGATAACATTAGACTGCAAGGTATCCTGTGAAATGTTTATTCTCAAAAGGCTGTGAGGATATCTGTTCCATCTGAATAAATGGCACAGTGGCAGATAATACTAATCCGAATTTAGTAACACACTCAAGCAGTGTAACAATGCAAATCAAGAGATAAGCTTTTGAAATAAGTTTTAGTTTCTATGAGTTGTACCCCTCCAAAAAATGTCAATATAGTTAAAAGGTTGTTTTATTTCTGTGTTCACATTTGCATTTATTTAACAAACTCTTAGTATGTGCTTGGGTTGGAGCTGCTCTGAATACACTGCAAATGAACTCATTTAATCCTCAAAATGACCAAAGAAGTATTGTTGTATTCATCATGCAAATGTGAAAATGCGGACACCCAGAAAGGTTAAGTAATTTGGCCCAGGGCACACAGCTTGTGAGTGAGCAAAGCTGGATTTGCAACTCAGATGGACTCCAATGTCCATGAGTTTTCCCATTTTGGTGAGCTTCTGGTGACATTGGAATGGAAACCTCCGATTCCTGTCATACTGTTCTGCTGAGGTCAGGGGCAAACTCTCTCAGAGATTTAAGGTGTGACTCTTCACTGCTTTGAGGAGATTTACTTGGTAGTGCCAGTATTTGAAAGTAATAGAGAGCAAGTAATAATTTTCTGATAGTTAAAAGATTTGTGGAGTTCAAAAGATTTCCTTTCACTTTTGAAATCATCTCTTGATCACCTTTTTTTTGTTGTTTAAAAAATGGAGGATTTGGGCCTCCCTGGTGGCACAGCAGTTGAGCGCTGAATTGCCAAGTTGCCCACAGCCTCTGCAGTGCTGGTTTGATCCCCGGTCACCCGGCAAGGGTCCCACATAGCGCACAGACCTCTCCTGCCGCGCCCGCTGCTCCCCTTAGCAGTGTATTTCATCAGTCTGCCTGTTCTGCTCCCTGCTCTGGCTCTGGTGAACTCTCTCACCCTCCCGCGCTCTGACTGTACCTAGTGCTTGTATAAATAAATAAATCTTAAAAAAAAAAAAGGATTTCAGCACTTGTACAATGCTAAGTCATCAGACTCATTTCTTGATTGCTTTTTTGAGCTTTGTAGGTATTAGTAAGTGGGAAGAAATATTGGTCAACCTCTCCTGGCTTAAATTCTTCTCAGAATTACTGTTTTCCCAGAGAATCCATTTTTATATGAAGTAGATTCTTTGTCTAGACCAAATTTTGAAGTTTTTCTCAGTGCTACCTGAAAGTGTTAAGTATTTAATTGTCAGAAGAGTTTGTAATGTGAAGAAAGAAAGGCCAATAAACAATACTTAAAAGACTACGGCAGAGACATTTGGATTAAAGAAACAAAGTATAATTGGTCAGTAAAATTGTTTCGGTTTGAAATGTTTGGTGTATTATAATTTTAAAAGTCATTTCATTGGCAGTTTTCATGTCTATGCTGTATTCTCTGTCTTTGAAATGTGCATACATCATTAAAAGGTTTTATTGAATTATCATTCACATATCATAATTGATACATTTAAATAAAATTTACAAATCAATAGTTTTCAGTATATTCACATATTTCAGTGCAGGCATGACCACAGTCAATTGTTGAATATATTCATCACCTTCAAAGGAAACCCTACCCTTTTCTATCATTACTCATCTCTCTTCCTCCCCAACCCTAAGCAACAACTAATCTACTTTCTTTCTCTATCGATTGCTTATTCTGGATGTTCCGTATAAATGTAATAACATAATAAGTGTTTTTGTGTGCTTTCTTTCATTTAGCATATATTCAAAGTTGACCCATGAAGTATGTATCAGAGCTTATTTGTTGTGGTTGAACAGCATTCTTTTATACATTTACTTTTAATACTTTGTACATTATAAATATGTGTACAAAGTTATATGTAGCAAAATTTTCAGAACTGCAAATGAAGTGCATAAAGCTCTCACCTGACACTAGCAAAACTCTGAATGAAATTTAGGTAATCAACCATATATGTTTGTCTACATATATATCCATATATTGGAAACAGCTTGATTATATAAACAATTATCAGCTCTTGTATAGATGTTTGGTCTAACATTAATCTATTACTAATGTTGTCTATTACTTGTAACCACATCTATGGTTTCATCAACTTATGACATGTGAGCATTTAAAGCTCATAGTCCTCTTATACCAAAACATTCTGCTTAGTATTATGTATCTGATTGGATTTTATTCTGTATATTAATCAGTTTTCATAAACATTGACATGTCAAACCACAAATTTCAGGTCATTTCTAAGCAATAGGATTCAGTCTCACACGAACTATATGCTAATGATTCTCCCAGATATGTTTGTAGGTCTTCATATATTATTATTACTGAGTTACTAGTCTCAATTCATATGCAACACATCGTCCATTAAATACAAAAGTGAATTATGACTTTGAGTAGATTTAAATACAACTCCATCACAAAAATGCAAAGTTTAATTAAAAATCACATCTAGCACAAAAACCATTAATAGAGAAAATCTGACTAACATTTAATAATTAATCAGGACAAAAATTTTCCTATGTAGGCTTATGGATATGTTAGAAGGTGAAAGTCACTTGTAGTGATATTTAGCTTAATTTAATGTCATTCAGATATTGGACAGATATTATATCCTTAGCTCTAGGTAGGAATTATTATTTGAGTAAGAAAAAAGTATCTTTCATAAAAATAAAAATTCAAAACATTTACACTCTTTAAAAGAAAAAAAAATTGTATAAATTCCATTAAAGAACTCATGTCACTTTTTGTAGTCCTTTTGTTCTAAAAGTGGAAGTTTCACTCAGAATATATATACTCCCTAAACACATATACCGTACAAAGCACTATGGTAAGAGTTTTGGGGATAAGAGGATGGAGACAAATTAAACAAATTTGAATTTGACATGGTCCTCCCACTGGTATCTTTTCAGTCTACTAGAGGAGATCAGGGGACCAATTATACTTTGTTTCTTTAATCCAAATGTCTCTGCCGTAGTCTTTTAAGTATTGTTTATTGGCCTTTCTTTCTTCACATTACAAACTCTTCTGACAATTAAATACTTAACACTTTCAGGTAGCACTGAGAAAAACTTCAAAATTTGGTCTAGACAAAGAATCTACTTCATATAAAAATGGATTCTCTGGGAAAACAGTAATTCTGAGAAGAATTTAAGCCAGGAGAGGTTGACCAATATTTCTTCCCACTTACTAATACCTACAAAGCTCAAAAAAGCAATCAAGAAATGAGTCTGATGACTTAGCATTGTACAAGTGCTGAAATCCTTTTTTTTTTTTAAGATTTATTTATTTATACAAGCACTAGGTACAGTCAGAGCGCGGGAGGGTGAGAGAGTTCACCAGAGCCAGAGCAGGGAGCAGAACAGGCAGACTGATGAAATATACCTTAACAGTTCAGAAAGTGTAAATCCCTTAATTAAGATCTAAGTGTCATCTGGGCTCAAGGGAGGATGTAGCATTCAGAAAGTTGTGAAATTTAACCCTGGTCTTCAAGGTTCACTTTAATTTTTGTTTTAGGAACAACTTTTGTTATGTCAAGTAAATCCTTAATAAGTTACTGGCAGGGTTGAAGAAGCTTCCATCCATACCACCACAGTAAAAAATATAGAATTATGAATATTAAATAAATGGCCTCTTTGTATATATAAAAATAATAAAGCACTTAACAAAGTACAAAAAAAGGGAGGCACTCAATAGAACTAAAATAAGCAACATTCTCATTGTCCTAACAAGATCCCAGACACACTCCTGGAATTCACAGCCCCAAGAAATGATGTCCATTCTGGGTTTTGATTGATTGTCATTATAACCCATTAAGGGCAAGTTCAAAGAAAATCAAAGTTCAGACTTCCCATAGCTGCATGGAATGTTGCATTGAGCAACAAAGAAAATCTTTGGTTACTTCTCATACGTGTTCCATACAGAAGGAACAACATAAGCAGAGATAAAAATAAGAAACTGGGGAATACTAACTGTTTTCTTAGATTTGAACAGAGTATACCCACAGAAGCAGTGGCTGAAGTTGGAAAGCAAGGGTGTAGGCAGGACTAACTTAAATGCCTCATAAAGGGTTTGCACCTTTACCCTCAATAAAACTCAGATTTCTTTTGGGTTTACAAACAGAAAATAACATACACATAATTCTGAATTCAGGCTGTTCTTATAGTGAGTGCAGGATGGGTCAGAGAAGCAGGGTACATTTCAGGATATTCTTATAGTGAGCCAGGGCCTTAGGCTCGGAATGTCCTTAACATACCTGTTCTAGAAAGTGAACCCCAGGAAGGTTTCAGTGGCAACATAAGCTTGACTGATGTCATCTTTATTTTCTCCTTGGAGATTTACTGTGTAAATTAGCATATTAAAGTTTCTGAAAAATTCCACTGCTTAAAAAAAAAAACAAAATGCTCATGAAAAACAAAGACTGAAGGACTCTTCTAGATCAAAGTGGGGACACATCTACTAATGAAACCTAATACTAGCCCTAAAAGCTCACATTTTTGAGATAGGTTTTGAAAATTTAGAAGGTCCATGGGTAGATAACAGTGTTATATCAATGTCAATTTCCTGCTTTTTATCATGGTACTGTGACTATATAAGATAATAACTTATGAAGTATTCAGCTAAAGGACATACAGGAATTCTTTGAATTTTTAAAAAAAATTCTGTAAGTCTCAAATGATTTCAAAATTAAATTTTAAAAATATGCTTTATTTAAAAAAAAAATTGCATTTCGAGGGCCTCCCCGGTGGCGCAGCGGTTGAGCGCTGGGTTGAGAAGCTGCCCGCAGCCTCTGCAGCGCCAGTTCGATTCCCGGCTGCTCCCCGGCCACCAGAGGGGGTCCCGCACGGCGCGCAGACCTCTCCTGCCGCCCACTGCTCCCCTCAGCAGTGTGCTTCAGTCCTTCTGCCTGCTCTGCTCCCCGCTCTGGCTCTGGTGAATTCTCTCCCCCTCCCGCGCTTCTGACTGTATTCAGTGCTTGTATAAATAAATAAACAAATCTTTAAAAAAAAATTGCATTTCCAAACAATTTTCTAAAGAAAACATTTAGGAAATACCAATTTAAGAGAAAGTTATTATTAAAGTAGGATGACAGAAGACAGATTCAAAAAGCAGTACTGAGACTCAGCAAGTGACTGGGGTGCGAGGAAGGAGTCAGGCCATGTTCAGTCTACCTGCCTGGTGAGGCCAGAGAGGTCTGTCTCAGCCATACAATGACTGGGGGAAAGAGCTGGGTTGATGAAGAGAACAAATGAGATCAGGACACATGACCAGTTCTGATTCTAATTATTCCTGTTCTTCACATTTTTTATATACATATATAATACATATACACACATACACATTTTAAAGCTTATCACCTATTTGTGATAAGCAACTTCCCTCTATACCCTCTTTTGTTCTTTCAATATGTATAGCCTCCCATTTCATTGCCAGGTATGAAAGCAAAGAAAAAATTATCTAAAAGAATTCACAAGAATCCCAGTATGGATTTTTGAAAACATGGATTTATTTTCCCTCCATACTATTCAGATCAGCACTTGTTTTATTGAGGTTGTTGGAATTCTGCACTTAAAAAGCTATTCTCTGGAGATCATTCACAGGTAACTTGGTAATGGGAATTTTATGGGCACTACACCTAAGAGGACAAAGCAAACTGCACAAAAATGAATAATGATGTAATGTATATATATATATATAAATTAAAAATAAAAAATAAATTTTAAAAAGATATTCTCTGGAGATTCTAGGATGGCTCCTCAAATCTAGCACTCTGGTATGATTAGTAAAGACATGGTAATTCACATTCATTTTTTTCTATGCTCTGTAATGCATTACAAATACAATATGATTTTTTAATTATATTTAAATTTATGTATTTTAAGTATATATTGAAAAATATATTCAAGCAGTCAGATGTATCCTGATGTATTCCCAGCCCAAATATCAGATAAAAATTGAAAATAACAGACTTATGACTCCAACACCAAGATTATTGTCTGAATTATTGTGTGAATTTTGTGAATGTTTGCTTTTTGTGAAAAATTAATACAATGCCGTCCAAACTTAATTATGTAGAATCTTTGGGGAATGTATTGTTCTAGAAATCTAAACATGGATTTTGGTCTTAGGTGTTGTTGAAACTTTCTAAATGTTAATGATGTTTAATTTAATAAAAAATAAGTTAGGGAAATGAAACTAAACAGACAAATGAGACAGAGATCAAATCAGGAGAATTCAGTCACTCATTAAAAAGGAAAGCATTTGTAGGAAAATCCCAAGGCTGGCACTCAGGTGTTGAACCTAGGTGACAAGAACAATTGCAGTAACATTACAGAAAGGAGGAGATCATGAACAGAGAATTACCAGTGATAATCTTAGCTCATTTTATTTTATCTATTACATAATAAAATTATAGAAGAGTTTAATTTGAGTAGGAGAATGAAACACTGGTTTCTGGCAATGAGAAAATTTGACCTGGTGTCAATTTCAGCTATTGCTTGGTACTTTATGGCTACTATTTCCTCATGTTATTTACCTTCTGCTTTTACTTTTCATTGAAAAGGCTTGATAACGTGCCTTGGATATAATAGGCTCTCAAAGCATATTTCATAATTACTGCCTTATGAGACATATATGGATAGATAAGCAAAACTAAGCAAGCAAATTTTAGTATCTCAAAGGACAGTAACTACTGTAAAGGAGTGACTCAGGTGTGCTATGTTATCTTCTCTATAATTTGCCGCAAAATAGTTGAGCACATGAACAATGTGCTGTGTACATATGTTAGTTCCACTGTACCCTGGAATGGGTCTAGTGCTGGATATGTCATGGTGAGTTCACATTTCCAGTATCCTAATCAGGAGAACAGTTCACAGTTAAAAAACTCAAAGCAAAAGTATATGGATCAAAGGCAGCTTTCTAAAAGCCTTCAGCATCTTTTCTATGATCAACACAAAGTGTTTATTTAGCATACTTGATATTAGAAATATCACTGTTCTGCTGAAATGAATGGTCCTTAAATTATATGAATTGTCTGGAAATATTCTTCAGGCTATGTTGGTTGCTCTGTATGCCAGAACATGTGAATCTAGCCAGTTCACAAACCCTACAAACTCTGAAATGGGACTCTGGGATTTGGGTTCTCACCAGACCCTTCCCTTAGTTAAAAATTTGAGGACACTGTTGCCTCACTCCAACTAGCTGTATCGTTCTACTATAATGTGGTAAGAAGCAGCTTTCAAATGTCCAAAAGGTCAAAGAGCTAGTGCTTCATTAAGCTCACAGATCAGGTTTTGTGATTGATTCACTGCTGTTTGCTAGTAAATGTTGGTATGTACGTGGCAAAATTTATCCAGATACTTGCTTGATTTCCATTAACAAATGTATGTAAGAAAAATACTCTGGTCCTTGACCACCTTTAAATATCTACCTTAAAAAGAACTTAATGACTACAAATGATCAGTCTATAGTAGGCAGTGAAGATGACTCTTAGGGAGTTACATTTAAGCTGAGACATAGAGGAAACCAGTTAAAGAGTGGAACTAGGAATATTTCAGAGGTAAAAAGGATGGTTTATATGATTAGAACTTAGAGAATAAGGGAGAAAGTGATGAGAGATGAAATCAAAGGTCAAAGAAGACATGACATAGAATTTGAGTTGGATTTTAAGACACTGAGAAGATAAAAATATATTTTTAACCAGGAAGATGGCATGATTTAAATTTAGAAACATGATTCTGGAATTTCTTGGAGAGTGGATTGAAGGACAGTAACAGTAAAAGAAAATAAAACCAATCTGTAAGGCTTTTCCGATCAACAAATTGGAGAAGATAGTGGATTGGACTTGGGTAGTAGCAGTGTAGATAGAAATGCCTAGACAACAACCCTAAGAGAAAGAGGGAAAATGACATGTGAGGAAAAAGAAGAAATAAGGATGGAGTTTAGGATTCGGATATGAGCAGTGTTAGATGCTGTTGCTAGTTTATTGTGATGAGAGACTGGGGATTGCACCACTAGAAGCTTTTATCTCTTTTCAATATATAAAATAATAGCAATCAAACAGATTATTTTTAAATAATTTTAATAACTGGGGAAATATTTCAGATATATCACAAAATGTACATAGGTGTCATAAAAGCATCATCATCTAGAAGTAGAAGGTATACCTTCTCAGATTGGAAAATTCTGCCATGCTGATGATACAAAATTGATTGTCATTCCATAATGCCTTAAAGCAATTAGTGTTGTATCAGTCTTTCACATTTGACTAAAAGTAAAATTGAAAGCAAAAAAGGCCATAGGGAAATGGTTCTTTTTTTTTAAGTTGGATAATATACATAGCACTTTCATTTTAAATTAATTTATATAAAATACAAGGAAATATTTGCAATGCATAATTATTATTTAATAGAAAAGATAGAAAATTCTTCAGACAATGAAATGTGAATGAAGATCTTCAGGATAAACAACAGATTTTAATTAATCAGTTCAACTAATCCAAATCCATAGAAAATTAGGGCCTCCCCAGTGGCGCAGCGGTTGAGCGCTGGGTTGCGAAGCTGCCCATGGTCTCTGCAGCTCCAGTTCAATCCCCGGCCACTGGGCGAGGGTCCCACATGGCACGCAGACCTCTCCTGCTGTGCCTGCTGCTCCTCTCAGCAGTGTACTTCGTCAGTCTTCCTGTTCTGCTCTCCACTCTGACTCTGGTGAATTCTCTCACCCTCCCGTGCTTCTGACTGTACCCAGTGCATGTATAAATAAATAAAATAAATCTTTAAAAAAAATACATAGAAAATTATGTTGTAAGGAATTTAAAGTCAACAATAATAATAATTATAACATAGCTATTATTTACTAGGTGGATACTATGTTCCTGGCATCTTCCTTTGAAGTATATAATGCATAATCTTCTCAAGAGTAATGCAAGATAGGCTTTACTATATCTAATTTATATTTGAAGGAACTGGGACATAAAATAAATATCTTATCCATGGTTGTATGTCAGTGATTGAGGATGGAACATCAAACTTGATTCTGATGTTTCCCAAACACTACTATATTGAGGATACTTTCACTAATACATAAAACAAAAGGTAATATCAATATTAATGCATCTTTTAATATGTGGCTTGGAAAGATACTAGCTCTGTAAAGAGTCAATTTGCAAAAGTTTTAAATTTATTTAATAGTCTTGTGTAAGTCAAAATTTTCAAATTGTGAGATTTTCACATCCCATATGTACTAGACAGAGAGAACATTTTCTATTCTAAAGTATCCCCACTAATGGAAGGGATCATCAGATCAAGATCCTAAACACTAGACAATTCTTTAATACTAGACTGTACTAGACTGTACTTACATGAAACGATGCCAGGTTCTGGGAGTACAAGAAAAGTAAACAGGAAAATCAGAGAATGAGGATTCAATTTATAGAATGATGTCTGTCTCCTAACCCTTCTCAACATGTCAGTACCTTCTTCAACCTCTGTAACTTTCAGATGTATGTAAAAACCCTGCCTAAGCAGAATTCATCTGATTCTGTTCCTGAAGTATGCTTCATTTGACTTTCTTTCCTGAAATCAACACTGTTTATTCAGTTTATTCTTTTTTCCTGACCATTGGGTCCTGATTTTATATTTGTACAGGAACTATGCTGTAAAAAATAGTAAAAATTCAATGAGTTTCATGTGACAGGAAGTTAATTAAATAATCTATATATAACTATTACTTAGTTATATATATATATAATTCATTTACCATTAGCTTAATTACCATTACTGAATTTCCATTAAGTGAAATTCTTTCATCTATTATACTAACCTCAGCATATTACATTCCACTTCAGTACAGGATTGATATTAGCATTCAACTAGTTCGATGTCATTGCAATCTTTAGAATACACTTGGAAAATGCATTAATATTTCACTGATACAATAGTCTGAATGTTTGTGTACCCCCAAGTATCATATATTGAATTTCTACTCCCCCCACCAAGTTATGTTTTTAGGAAGTTGGGTCTCTAAAACATGCTTAGGAATAAGAGTTGAGTCTTAATAAATGGAGTTAGGACCTTGTAAAAGAAGCTGGAGAGAGCACCATCATGTGAGGACACAGCAAGAAGGCATAGTCTCTGGAACAGGAAGACAGCCCTCCCCTCACCATGCTGACACCTTGATCTTGGACTTTCCAGTTGCCTGTGAGAAAGAAATCACTGCTATTTATTAGCTATGCAGTCCTGGTGTTTTGTTACAGTAACTCAGATGATTTAAGGCAACCAACCAATAACATTTGCTTCTGAACACTTCTAATACTACTTTGCAAACGTCTTGAATCTGAATTGTGTTTATTTTGAAAATGGATCCCCAAAGAATAAACGATTCCACTAAGATCAGGAAAAAGACAAGGATGTCCACTTTCACCACTACTTTTCAACATGGTATTGAAACCCTCACTGGAGCAATTAGGCAAGAAAAAAGCACAAAAAGGATCCAAATTGGAAAAGAAGAATTGAAACTATCTTTATTCACAGAAGACATTGTTATATACCTAAGGAATTCAAGAAACTCCACCAAAAATGTACTAAAAATAAATGAATGAATAGTAAAATGGCAGGACAGAAAGTCAGCATATAAAACACTGTGAATAATGAATTAGAAGAAAGATTTTTTTTTAAATTCCATTTACAATAGAGATAGATGCTCCTTATAATTTTGTAGACTTAGTTGCACTAGCTATATGAAAATATAATTAAAATTTCCTTTCTTACAAATGTTTGTGGAATAAATAAAGGTTAGGAATTATCACATTTAAGTTCACAGTATTAAATTATTTTATCCAAACTAGAATAATATTTTTTAATACCCTCTATTTTTATTAAACAGGGGAACAGCAGTTTTGGGGTAATCAGAACTTTGCAATAAAATCCTGTGTCTTTCAAATACTAAGAGATTAGCATCCACTTTCCAAGGTGGGTGGTGTCAAAACGACCACAAAGAGTATCCAAATTCTGCTTCATATTCCTACATAAGGATAAATGTTGAATTATTTACTTAAAATACATAATCTTTGCTACTGGATCCTATGGAAATCATTTCAACTCTCATTGTACCAGTTTTACATCAATGGTAGAAATAGACATACTTGGATTGGAATTCTAGCTACTCCATATCCTGGGTAAACTTTCAAAAGTTCCACTCTCCATCTACAAAGTAGAGATAGAAATTGTATATTATTTATTGAGTTATTTCAAGGCTCAGAAATTATCCATGTAAGGGACTAAGCATAATGACTGCACATAATATGTACTGAATAGATTTGAGCTGATAATAATTATGTCACAAGCACCAGCATGCCCATGAAGATAAATTAGCTTAAAATTCACAAGATGTGTGGAACTCCTCAGAGGAAAGTGTTACATGAATGGTGGGCATTACATAGAATATTATTATACATAGAACATTGAAGGCACTGCCGCTTACTAGAAACAAAGACATGATTAATTAGCTGCAGAAAATTTTAAATGAAATTTTCTGTATAGTAAAATAATTATTTTCATATCAAGGAACTAACAGAAAAATGTTTGGAAAATTGAAAAAACACAACAGAGAGGGTCCATCATGGGTGATCCAGGGAGCAGTAACAGAAGGAAACAAAAAAAGAATTTGTCATGTAATTGCATTCTGTCAAACACTTAGATAAGCAGCCAACAGTTTTGCATTAGAATGCATTTGGTTATCCCCTTTACAATGGGTTACTAATCCTATAAATATTTATTACTGAACTAAAGAAAGGAGCATAAGCTTTTACCCTTTGTGAAAGGTCTGTAACCTGCACGGTGCCAGTGAAGTATGAAACCCTGATGATTTGGTTACTTCTTAATATGTTAAAGGCTAGACTGAGCTTGGCACATGTGAGCACTCTGAATGCAGTTGTCAGAGGCACACTCCTGGAGGGCAATTGTGAGCATATGCTTCAGTGGGTGAGCTATCAAACCCACAGCTGCTGTCTACCCCGACCTGAAGCGGGACAATGTAGACCCATGGATTAGTAGATTTAACCTTGAATAGTTGGGAATAAGGTTCAATCCCTTATGAATACACTGAATACAAGGACAAAAGGAGAAAGAACAGGAGGAGGAACCCTTTCTTTGAGATAATTCTGTATCTGTATACATTAAATAATATTAAACTTCCACTGTGGCATGGAGGAAATAGATTGGTTCTTATTACTACATACACACTCTCCATTTACAATTCTAGAATACTGTATGTGTTGAATAAACAAACAAAAAATACTTCACTTATGGCTTTTCAGATGTTTCCATATCCTATCTATGCCAAAATTTATTTAAATAGCTAATAATAAAAATGTAAAAATAAGAAAAGGATTGAAAAAGTTATTGCTTAAACAAAGAAAATTATCAAAAATAACAGGAACGATAGAAAAAAATCAAAATCTAGGTTGAGAAAATCTATAGTAACTAAATATGATACTTAATTATAAATTTCCTTTGCAACCAGAACAGAGGAGAGTGCAATGAGTAAATACAACCATCCTCTTAATTTATAATGCTATGATGCCTCCTCAAACCTGCACATCAATCCACCATTTGTTCCCCTTGCTGTGTTCGTGTGATAATGAGTACTAGAAGGCAATGAGCAATGGGCTCATTATCTCCATCTGTGTGCATGTGATGAATAGTATATCATTAGTTTTATTGATAATTGAGGTGAAAACTCAGGAGCTACTTATGAAGTTAAAAGATTGGGATTTTTATCAAAATCACAATGAAATATCACCTTACACCACCAAGAATGACCCATATTAAAAAAAAAAAAAAAGCTAACAACAACAAATGCCAGTGAGGATGCGGAGAAAAAGGAACCCTCTTACACTGCTGGTGGAAATGCAAACTGGTCCAACCACTATGGAAAGCTGTGTGTAGAACCCTCAAATTATTAAAAATGGATCTACCATATGGCCCAGCATTTCCACTCCTAGGAATCTACCCAAAAGACACAAAACCTTAATTCAAAAAGATTCTTGCACTCCTATGTTCATCGCAACGCTATTTACAAGAGCTAAAATATGGAAACAAGTTAAATGCCCCCAGATGACTGGATCAAGACGATATGGTAAGTGTATACTACTCAGCAATCAAAAAAGATAAAATTATACCATTTCCAGCAACATGGATGGAGCTGGAAGGGATCATGCTCAGTGAAACAAGTCAGAAGGAATAAGAAAATATGGAATGGTTTGACTTATAGGAGGAACATAGGGTCCAGGGATCAGGAAAAAAAGACAACTAGCAGTCATACTATAAATTGGAGACATTCAGCAGGGGAGGGGAAGAGAGAAGGATCAAAATGGGAGAGAAGACCACAGTAGCCTATGGTGACAGTTTACAGGAGTCTTAATGGTGGTAATTTTATGGGGACAACACCTGAGAGGAGAACTCAAACACTGAACAAAATGAACAATGATGTAAACATACATAACTAAATAAATAAAAAATAAAGATTGGAATTTTAATGCAGACATTCTAAAAGGGAAATAATAATTCATTCATTATGCTTACATGCTATTGAGAAAAACATAGTTTTGAACAAGTAAATTGCAACTCTGATATATACCTCTCAAAGTGATGGGTATACATACTCCTCTTGTTACCAATAGCAATGAGATTCTACCTATCCCTATTTAACCAGAACATTTATGTCTGCCTAAGTGTGTGGTAGTTAAAGATGCCATTTCTGGAGTTTGAATTCTAGGCAATGATTAGCCTAGGTGATGATGATTAACTTTCCAACCCCAGTCAAGTTATTTAGCTCTCTTTTCTTCCAGTTTCTCCCCTTTATTGTGTGTATTTTAGCAAGCCCTACTGCCTAAGAATTCTGTCATAAGGATGAAATGGCTCCTCTTATAATGGCAGTCTCATGCTTTCATGAGCATGTGGAAAAAGCTTCAAGGTCACTTGAGTCCCTGCCTTAGAATTCTCAAATCTCACTTCTGTGGCATTCCATTAGTCATTAAACCAACCCAGATTCAGGAGTTCAATCCAGATTCTAGATGGGAAAAGTTGCAAAGTACTGTCGTCATTTTCACAAACTTCCTTGTAGCAGTAGAGATGAAAAGACCACAGAGAATGTGGGATGAGTAGATGTTAACTTTTGTTTGGATGTGGGGAAGAAAAAGAAAAGGAACCAATGATGACACCAAATTTTCTATTCTGAGCAACTAGGTGAATATTTTTGTAAATCCATTGGTATTAAATTGAAAACCATTTCAATTTAAAATATTATTTATAGTTTTTCAAAACTACTAATCGATTATTGTTTTGAGAACCATAATCCTCAATGTTGTTTAAATATTGTTGAATTTGATTTGATTTTGTAACTTGAGGGCTAAAAATAACCTATTAACTGTACAGATTAAAATAAATTACTTGTACTCAATACATAAGAATGAACTCCATATACCCTGATTTAGAGTAAAACATAAATAACTGACTTTCTAATAAATAGGTACAACAAAGCTATATAAAAGGAGTGATCCTTAATACTCTTATATAGTCCCAGTGCCCTATCAATTACAATGGAAAATGTGTTAACATCTTCTCTTAATGGAATACCCCTAACGGTGTAAATGCCCATTCTTTATGGTGAAATTAACTTATTTTAGGTAGATGTTTTGGCTTTCATTTATATAATGAGTGAAAGCATATCTGTGAAAAAATTATTTCCATATTCATAACACAAATTCCAAAGAATCAAATGCATTACCTCCAAAATATCTTGAAAGTGAATATTATTAAACATATATTTTTTCCTATAAGGTAGTTGAATTATTTTGGTTATTTATTTTTTAATGCTATTTATTTTGAATTGAGGTAATATTTGGATACTCCCTGCAGGTATCACTACCATAGTGCACTCACCACCAAATCACCCATAGTGCACACCACAGTCCATTGTGCTTCCTTCCTTCTTTGTTCATACCTTCCCCTACCTCTTCTCCCACCTGATGCTTCAGCTCTGTGGTCAACTATCAAGCATCAGTTTTTAAGCTTGTCTTTATCTGACTCTTAGCTTAGTCACTTATATTTCACTTATTTGGTACTAATCAATACAAATATCACATGTTGAGTCGAATTCATGATCATGGATATTAACATAAAAATTACTGCAGTTGGGGACCTTTTAGCTTTCATCCTACCTATGAAAGTTAATTTGGTAACTTTACTGTAACTATTTCTCCATGTCTTCCCTTCTCTATCTCCATTACCACTGCCTTAATTTAGACTGTACAATTCCTTAACAGGTCTTCATACCTTTATCTTTTCCTCATGACTTTTCTCTACATGTTTCAAAAATTAAAATCTTATTAACTTCTATACATATAAAGTAATATTTCTATTACCATCAGAGTTCATACCAAAACAATATTTTAATGGAGTTCATAATAAATTAACAGATTAATTTAACTCAAATTCTCAATGGAAGAAAATTGAGTTGTTAGTCCAAAGGCCAAACTATTCATTTTCATGGCTATAATTGAAGCACTGTGTTCAACAATTTTTGAGTGGAAATATTGGAGATAACTTATTATTTAGTATTTAGTGCTTTAAATTTCAAAGTATTGGGATTTATTTGTATTTTCCCAAGTTTATTTCATTCCACATGTAGTTGTTGGAATATGATTTATATGATGTTGCAATAAGGTGACTGCCTTTCAAATTGTCTATATTTGAGTTGTTCATGATCATCTTCTAAAAATCTAGATGTCTTTGGTTAATGAAAGAATGCATTTACCAAGTACTTGTTCATGAGAAAGAGAGAAAGAAGGAAACATGGTCCTTAGTCTCAAGGGCCTCATGGCCTTGAAACAGACTTTTTTTTAAAGATTTATTTATGTATACAAAAAACTGGGGTACAGGCCAGAGGTGCTGAGGGTGAGAGGATTCACCAGAGACAGAGTGGGGAACAGAACTGGCAGATTGACCAAAGTACACTGCTGAGGGGAGCAGCGGGTGAGTCAGGAGAGGTCTGCTGTGCCATGTGGGTAGCTCCCTGGCGGGTGGGGGATCGAACTCGTGCTGCAGAGGCTGTGGACAGCTTCATAGGTTGCATCTTAACCCTTTGTGCCACCAGGGGGGCCCTGAAACAGACTTTTAACAGATAGAAATAGTTTAGTATGGTGCAGGATTAGGTGTCAAACTACATTGGACTAGAGATGCGATTTATTAAATCTTGTGAAATTAGGGAAAGCTTCAGAGCTGAGCTGGTAGCTGAAATAAGGAACTTACATATAGAGAAATTAGGAAGTTAGGCCTTGAATTCTGAGGCAATGGCATAAATGATTGTATGGAAATATGGTTCAGGGAAATAGAATGACTTACTTATGCCTAAGTTTAAATAGGAAATACTGGTGGAACATGAAAGACTAAAAGATGCTGGACTCCCTGTTCTGCAGTGTTCTACGACTCCCTGTATCCACGACAGCACACACAGGGCACAATATTAATTTGAATTACCTGAAATGAACATTTTTATACATCCAAAGAGTCAAATATTGGAATTTTATAAACTCAAACTTCTAAAATTCATACATAGAGCATTCAACTTTAGTGAGTTTCTTTAACCTAACACATTTACATGAGAAAAAGAGCCTCTCTTAATGCATTTTTGGGGTAAAGAATGGTTTAGTGAGACAATGCAAAAAGAGTTCTCCTGCAAGTCCAAGAATGAGAATTGAACTCAGCTGAATATCATGGAAAATAAATAGAAATGACATCCAGATTGCTCTTGTCAGGGTATTGCTGTTCTTCCTGTTCTACTCTCCCACTTGGCTTTCACTATCAATTGATTTATTTGACTTACTCATAGTTTCCACTTCTCATGCCTTCAACTTACTACGGACACCATATCTCCATCCCTTTTCCTAATCACTCCTGTTGGCCTTAACATTCTCCATCAACTGACAGCATGCACACACATTTGAAATCCTCAGAGGATGAATCTCATGGACATAGCTCATCTTTCAGTGCTAGGCCATAGATCACAGGAAGTTCACAAGCTGGCTGTCTTTCTGGGGCCCACTACCCACCTCCAGGTCAACTGCCTTTGACTATGAAATAGCATAGTTATTTAGTGTTAAGAGATATGAATGGGGTCATTCCCCTACAAGAGAACGTGATTAGCAGACTTAGGGAGGCTGATTAAACACGGCTAGTTCCCCTGGAAGGTTGGGATAAGTGTCTCTGAGGAAGTTCTGAATATCTGAGAGGACCTTAACATTAACATTGCATTTTCTTTTTTTTTTTTTTTTTATTTATACAAGAACTGGGGTACAGTCAGAGCCACGGGAGGGTGAGAGAATTCACCAGAGGCAGAACAAGGAGCAGAACAGGCAAGCGGACCAAAGACACTGCTGAGGGGAGCAGCGGGTGAGGCAAGAGAGGTCTGCCGCGCCATGTGGGTTTCTCCCTGGCTGGCCGGGAATCGAACCCGTGCTGCAGAGGCTGTGGACAGCCTCACAGTGCAGCGCTCAAGTCACTGCACCACTGGGGAGGCCCAACATTTCATTTTCAATTCTAATAATATCTAAGAAATGTGTCTCTAATATCATTTTCCAAAATATCCATAATCACCATTAAACCTGACATTTCTTGGTTAAATAATTTCTATCATTGCTGGGATTTGAGCCCAAGAGAGGGGGAAAAATCACTAATTAAGTAGCTACAGCATGATGTCCTTTTTTAGTAACTAAATCCTTTGGAGTATATAAGTGGTACTTTACAGACATTCCTTTTATACCTACCTATATTAAACATACTTGAATGTCTGCTTTTTAGTGTTAAAAGGCCTCTCTTTGAAAGCCAGTAACTTCTAGGAAAACTGGTAAGCCATAGTACTGGCAGTAGCTTTTCTTCTTCTTTTCATCTCATGTATTTTTTTTAAGATTTATATATTTTTATAGAAGAACTGGGGTACAGTCCAGAGGCGTGGGAGGGTGAGAGGATTCACCAGAGACAGAGCAGTGAGCAAAACAGACAGACGGACTGAAATACACTGTTGAGGGGAGCAGCGGCAAGACAGGAGAGGTCTGCCGCACCATGTAGGTATCTCCCTGGCTGGATGGGACTCGAACCCACACTCAGAGCCTGTGGATAGCTTCACAGCACTGCACTCAACCTACTGTGCTACCAGGGAGGACCTCATGTGCTTTTTCTTTTTTAACCACTGTTAGTAGCTTTTGCCCACATAGTATTTTATTTCTCTGCAGGAATTAAGGTAGCTTGACTAGCAAGGAACAACTTCATAATGAGGTGATTATTTTTAACATGTGTAGATTCTAGTCTAGTCTGGCTCTAATAAATATCAAATAGAGCATGAGACAAACGTCACAGAAATTTCTTTTCACTTCCTATGTGGTGAATAAATATAAGAAGAAATCCATTCAACAGTCACTATTAAATGCTCTTAATAAATGAAATGTCCATCAGGCAAAAGCGAAATTCAGTAACACTAAATGAATAATAGTCCTTAACCCTGATGCTACACTCAGGAAAACATGTGCCCTCAACTCCCACTAAATCAACCTAGAACATGCCCACACCTCTACTAAAGTGTTTGAGGAGTGGGCGGAGCAACATGGCGGCGAGGAGACGCTGCGAGTAAGATCTCCCATTAAAAAAAGTTAATAGGGAGGAAAAGCGGCAGGTCCCAGTGAGAACTGGGACACGGAAGATAAACGGACGACTCCAGCAAACTACCCGAAGAAGAAAGTTGCCATAAAAGAGGACGAGAAGGGAGGGAAGCGCAGAACCCTGCTCCCCTCCCCCGCCCACAGAGGCGGCACTCTCCGCCCGGCAGAGAGGAGGAAACAACAAACCAAAACGGCCAACAAGAAAAACGGACACAGCAAGCGGGACTGTGAGTGGAAAGGAACTATTGCAGCCACCACACCCCGTGAACGGGAGCTGAGGCGAACCCTGCAGGATCCGCCGCGGAGGTGAGCTCCAGGCGCCATTAAAGAGAGCCCCGCCCCCCAGGAGGAGACCAGCCCCAGCACACAGCCCCGGCCGCCCGGTAAGCTTGCACGGAAAGTGGCGCGGATCCAGACCGGATCGCAGCTGCCCAGGTCCCCGCGCCTGCGACCTAGGCTTGCGGGGAGACGGCGGAGGCCCTCCCTGAGTGAGCAGGAACAAGGCGCCCAGGCAGGGGAGCGGGATTCAAAAGGCGCCATTCCCGCGCCACTGATCTGGGCTACAGCCCGCGTCCTGGAACTGAGGGCTGTGGAACTGAGACCCGGGGCACGAAATTAGGGGCGTGGGTTTCCCACGACGGTGGGGCACAAGGCAGACACAGCACCCCAAAGCCGTTGAGGTGTACCCTACCATCCCCGCTCTGCTCCCTGTCCCACGGGGTGGAAAATCAGCTCCCCAAGGGCTCTAGGAGAGATCTCTGGCGCCACCTAGCGACTTGACCCCAGCACAGGCTACTGAAGGAGCTAGTGGCCAGCTGGGGAGTTAGCCCACACGGCTCCTTCCGAACAAGTAGTCTGAGCCCACAGGGAGAGCGAGCACCCACAGCCGGGCAGGACCAGGCGCGCAGAAGAGTGTGCCTGAGACCAGACGCGCAGGGAGTGTGTCCCACATCACCATTTTAGAACAGGGACATTTCTTCAGTAAAGACTACCTGCAGAAGGCTTCCTCAGGAGCCAGAGGTGAGCAGGGGAAGTTCGCCCACGCCAGACCCCCTCTGGCCTGCAGTCCAAGCCCAGAGGGGAGCAGGAACCCACCGCCGGGACAGACCAGGCGCACAGGGGAGTGTGTCCCCACATCGGCATTTTAGAACAGGGACCTTTCTCCATTAAAGGCTGCTTGAAACTGACAGATGACTCCTGGTAGAACCAGAGGGGAACAGAGAAGCCCACCCAAGATGCCGGCCAGTCCAACAACACAGTGTGTCCAACGCATACGGCAAATTAGAAAACAGACAGTAGGGGAGAGAAGAACCACACGCAACCTAGCAACTCTCCAGAGAAAAAGCACACCACACAAAAAGAAAGCCAGCCCCAGATTGCAAAGACAATAACTTGGAAGAATTTCTGAGCCTTCCAGAAAGAGAATTTAAAATTGCCGTGATTAAAAAACTGACAGAAGTCATAAAGGAAAACAATGATAAGGGAAAATAATCAACGATCAGAAAATGCAATTGAGTCCCTAGAGAGGGAAAACAAGGTCAGAAGAAAGAAATTGAGTCCCTAAAGAGGGAAGTAAAAGAAATGCAGGAGATCAAAGAATTAATGGAAGAACTAAAGAATTCTGGGAAAAGCAATGAAAGCAGAATAGATGAAATGGAAGAACGAATAGTAATCTTGAAGACACAGAAATAAAAAGAACCAAAACAGAAAAGGAAAGAGAAGTACGAAGGAAAAAGAACGAAGAAAGACTTCGGGAACTATCTGACTCCATGAGGAAAGGAAATATAAGAGTTATAGGATACCAGAAGGAGAGGAGAGAGATGTAGGAACAGAGAAAATATTCAAAGAGATACTTGAAGAGAACTTCCCAAATGTGAAGAAGGAGCTGAAAATTGATATACAAGAAGCAAGAAGAACACCAAACTTCCACGACGAAAGGAAAAATACAGCAAGACACATAATAGTAAAGCTCCCAAGAATCCAGGACAAGGAAAAAATAATGAAGCTGGCAAGAGGGAAGAAACAGATAACATTCAAAGGAAAACCAATCAGGCTGACATCAGACTTCTCCGAAGAAACACTACGGGCAAGGAGAGAGTGGAGGGACATAGCCAACAGACTCCAAGAAAACAGATGCCAACAAGAATACTCTATCCCGCAAAGCTCTCCTTCCTCTTTGAAGAAAGAAATATGACCTTCCAGAGCAAACAGAAACTCCGAATTTTCATTGCAACTAAACCCCACTCCAAAAATACTACAAGGAGTCCTAAAGCCAGAACCTCAGAGGACGAATAACAATGAAAGAAGGCCAAAAAAAAAAAAAAAAAAAAGTTATTAAAAGAATAAATAAAAAATCAAAGGAAAAGACAAACACAAATGGCAAATACAGATGTGTTAACATATCAATATTAACTCTAAATGTAAATGGAAACTAACTCTTCAATAAAGACACAGAGTGGCAGCCTGGATTAAGGAAACAAAACCCAACCTTTTTGTCTCCAGGAAACACATTTAGCTACAAAAGATAAAAATAGGCTCAAAGTTAAAGGATGGAAAACAATCCTACAGCAATGGACCAAAAGAAACAAGGACAGCTATACTTATATCAGATAAAACAGATTTCAAACTCAAAAGATAAAAAGAGACCCCAATGGTCACTACATTATGATCAAGGGGACAATACTTTCAAAGAAAAAACACACTCATAAACATATACTCACCAAACGAAGGAGCACCAAAATATATTAGAACAACTGTTGTCCTCTCGAAAACAGACATCAGAGAGAGAAAACACATACGTAGTGGGAGACTTCAACACACCACTATCAACAATGGATAGATCAACAAGACAAAAATAAGTAAAGAAACCAAAGCTCTAAATAAGGACCTAGAGTATTAGGCTTAACAGACATCTATATGAAAACACTAAACCCCAAAAAACGGAGTACACATTTTTTCTCAAGCGCACACGGATCATTCTCCAGGATCGATCACATACTGGGGCACAGGACAAACATCAACAGATACACCAAGATTTAAATCATATCAACCATCTTTTCTGACCATGGAAGGCGATCAAACTAGAAATAAAACATAAAAAGAAGGCAAGGAACTTTCCTACCTCCTGGAGATTAAAAACCACAACTACTGGAAGACCATTGGACTAATGAGGAGATCAAAGAAGAAATTAAAAAATTTTTTGAATTGAACGACAAGGAGGACACTAAATATCCTAAATGTATGGGATGCAGCAAAGCAGTATAAGAGGAAAATATATAGCAATAGAAGCTCACATCAAGAAACAAAAAGAACGCAAAGAAACAACCTCATCTCGAAGCTCAAAATCTAGAAAAAGAACAACAAACAAAACCCCAAAACCAGTAGAAGAAAAGAATAATAAAAACCAAGCAGAAATAAAATGAATGAAATCTAAAAAAACAATCCAAAAGATCAATGAAACCAAGAGCTGGTTTTTTGAAAAAATCAATAAAAGACAAACCCCTAGCCAGGCTCACAAAGGAAAAAAGGGAGAAAGCACAAATAAACAGATCATCAAATGAAAGAGGAAGAAATCACAACGGACACAGCAGAAATCAAAAGAATAATCAGTAACTACTATGAACAGTTATATGGAAACAAGGTTTAACAATCTAGAGGAGATGGACAAATTCCTACAACTCTACAATCACCCAAAGCTAGATAAAGAAGAAAATAGAACACCTAAACAGACCAATTTACAATTAGCAAAAATTGAAATGGTAATCAAAAAACCTCCCCAAAAACAAAAGCCCAGGACCTGATGGATTTACAAATGAATTCTACCCAAACATTCAGCAGACGAATTAGTGCCTATATCCTCACAACTCTTCCAAAAATTGAGAAGGAAGGGACAATACCAAACACGTTTTATGAAGCCAACATTACACTAATACCAAAACCGAACAAGGACAACACAAAAAAGGAAACTACAGGCCAATCTCCCTAATGAACACTGATGCAAAAAATCCTCAATAAAATTTTAGCTATCAGAATCCAACAATGTATCCATAAGATAATTCACCACGACCAAGTGGATTCATTCAGGGGCACAAGGATGGTTTAAACATCCGAAAATCAATCAAACGTTATCCAAACATCAACAAAAAGAAATATATAAAACCATATGATAAATTCAATAGATGCTGAGAAAGCTTTCGACAAAGTGCAACACCCATTCATGATAAAAGCCCTTGAAATTCTGGGGGATAACAAGGAACATACCTCTAACATCATAAAGGCCATCTTATGACAAGCCAACAGCCAGTATCATTCTCAATGGTGAAAAAGCTGAAAGCAATCCAATATAAAGATCTGGAACAAGACAAGGATGTGTCCACTCTCACCATTGCTTTTCAATATAATACTGGAAGTCCTAGCCAGGGCAATAAGACAAGAGAAAGACATCCAAGGAATCCAAATAGGAAAAGAAGAAGTTCAAACTATCACTATTTGCAGACGATATGATATTATACATAGAGAACCCAAAACTCCACAGAAAAGCTAATTCAACTCATCAATCAGTTCAGTAAAGTGGCAGGATACAAAATCAACACGCAAAAGTCAGTAGCCTTCCTATACACAAAATAAATCTGAAGAAGAAGAAATCAAAAAACCACCCCTTTGTTATTGAAACAAAAAAATCAAATATTTGGGAATAAATCTAACAAAGAGGTAAAGGACCTATACAAAGAAAACTATAAACACTGTTAAAAGAAATAGAAGAAGACACAAAGAAATGGAGAGACATCCCCTGCTCATGGATTGGAAGAATAAACATTATTAAAATGGCCATCCTACCAAAAAGCAATATACAGATTCAATGCTATTCCAATCAAAATTTCAATGTCATTCTTCAAAGAAATAGAACAATTATTGATGAAATTTCATATGGAATCACCAAAAACCCGAATGCCAAAGCTCTCCTGAAAAAAAAAGAAGGGAATGGAGGCATCAGACTCCCAGAACTTCAAACTATACTACAAAGCCATAATCATCAAAACTGCATGGTATTGGAACAAGAACAGACATCACAGACCAATGGAATCGAATAGAAAATCCAAGAAAACCCACAGATTTATGGTCAACTAATCTTTGACAAAGGAGCAAAGAATATGCATTGGAGCAAAGAAAGTTTGTTCAATAAATGGTGCTGGGAAAACTGGGCGCTACATGCAAAAGAATGAAGCTTGACCACCACCTCACACCATACACAAAAATCAACTCAAATGGATTAAAGAACTAGACATAGACCTGAAACCATAAAATATATAGAAGGAATATAGGCGAAACACTACGTGATTTGCACATCAAAGACATCTTTACGACACATCACCCAAAGCAGTGATAGTGAAGGCAAGCTAAACAGCTGGGACTACATCAAATTAAAGAGCTTTTGCACAGCAAAAGAGCGACATAACAAAACAAAGAGAACCCCACCAACTGGGAGAACATTTTTGCACCCAACACTAATGATAAAGGACTGATCACAAAAATCTGCAAAGAGCTGATGAGACTCAACAACAACAAAGAAAATAATCCAGTCAAAATGGCAGAAGAGCTTAAAGAAACTTTCTCTGAAGAGGAAATGCAAATGGCAACAGGCTATTGAAAAATGTTCAACATCACTTGTCATCAGGGAAATGCAAATCAAAACTACCATGAGATACCATCTTACACCAGTGAGAATGGCACATATTAAAAAAACTAGCAACAACAAATGTGGCGAGGTGTGTGGAGAAAAAGGAACTCTTCTGCACTGTTGGTGAGTGCAAACTGGTCCAACCACTGTGGAAAGCTGTATGGAGATTTCTGGACCTACTAAACATAGAACTTCCATATGATCCAGCAATTCCACTCCTAGGTATTTACCCAAAGGACACAGAAACATCAATTCCAAAGAACACCTGCACCCCTATGTTATAGCAGCACTGTTTACAATTAGCTAAGCTTGAGAAACAACCCATGCCCAATAGATGACTGGATCAAAAAGATGGGTACATATATACCATGGAATTATTACTCAGCATTCAAAAAAGATAAAACACATGCAATTTGCAGCAACATGGATGGCGCTGGAAGGGATCATGCTCAGCGAAATAGCCAAAAGAAAAAGAAAAATACGGATGGTCTCACTCATAGCAGGAATCTAGAAAATTAAATAAGGGACCAGGAAAATGAATAACTATAAGGAAGTGAAAATCAAATCAACAAAAAAACTATGAACCAGAGACACTTTAGGGGGGCGGGGGTGGGAGGGGAGGATGTGGGGTCAGAATGGGGGGCTGCATTGTATGGGGAATATACAATAAAATTTATAAAAAAAAAAATAAAAAAAAAATAAAGTGTTTGAGATGAGAATT